>NC_136387.1:17726880-18351880 GCF_965140285.1 Lepidochelys kempii | reverse complement strand
TGTTGCGGGTCTGGGACGATTCCCAGTGGCTGCAAAACTTTCGCATGCATAAGGGCACTTTCATTGGAACTGTGTGACTTGCTTTCCCCTGCCCTGAGGTGCAAGAATACCAAGATGAGAGCAGCCCTCACAGTTCACAAGCGAGTGGCAATAGCTCTGTGGAAGCTTGCAACCCCAGACAGCTACCGGTCAGTCGGGAATCAATTTGGAGTGGGCAAATCTACTGTGGGGGCTGCTGTGATGCAAGTAGCCAACGCAATCAAAGATCTGCTGATATCAAGGGTAGTGACCCTGGGAAATGTGCAGGTCATAGTGGATGGCTTTGCTGCAATGGGATTCTCTAACTGTGGTGGGGCCACAGATGGAACCCATATCCCTATCTTGGCACCGAAGCACCAACCTGGCGAATACATAAACCGCAAGGGGTACTTTTCAATAGTGCTGCAAGCTCTGGTGGATCACAAGGGACGTTTCACCAACATCAACGTGGGATGGC
Organism: Lepidochelys kempii; assembly: GCF_965140285.1. NCBI lineage: Eukaryota > Metazoa > Chordata > Testudines > Cheloniidae > Lepidochelys > Lepidochelys kempii. Next base: position 18,351,384 of record NC_136387.1, on the reverse strand, counting down.
CGGGAAAGGTACATGACGCTCCCATCTTCAGGAACTCTGGTCTGTTTCAAAAGCTGCAGGAAGGGACTTTATTCCCAGAACAGAAAATAACCGTTGGGGATGTTGAAATGCCTATAGTTATCCTTGGGGACCCAGCCTACCCTTAATGCCATGGCTCATGAACCCATACGCAGGCAGCCTGGACAGTGGTCAGGAGCTGTTCAACTACCGGCTGAGCAAGTGCAGAATGCTGGTAGACTGTGCATTTGGACGTTTAAAAGCGCGCAGGTGCAGTTTACTGACTCGCTTAGACCTCAGCGAAATCAATATTCCCACTGTTATTACTGCTTGCTGTGCGCTCCACAATATCTGTGAGAGTAAGGGGGAGACGTTTACGGCAGCGTGGGAGGTTGAGGCAAATCGCCTGGCCGCTGGTTACACACAGCCAGACACCAGGGCGGTTAGAAGAGCACAGGAGGGCGCGGTACGCATCAGAGAAGCTTTGAAAACCAGTTTCATGACTGGCCAGGCTACGGTGTGAAAGTTCTGTTTGGTTCTCCTTGATGAAACCCCCCGCCCCTTGGTTCACTCTACTTCCCTGTAAGATAACCACCCTCCCCACCTCCCTTCGATCACCACTTGCAGAGGCAATAAAGTCATTGTTGCTTCACATTCATGCATTCTTTATTCATTCATCACACAAATAGGGGGATAACTACCAAGGTAGCCGAGGAGGAGTGGTGGAGGAGGGAAGGACAACACCACACAGCACTTTAAAAGTTTAACACTTTAAAACTTATTGAATGCCAGCCTTCTGTTGCTTGGGCAATCCTTTGGAGTGGAGTGGCTGGGTGGCCGGAGGACCCCCACCGTGTTCTTGGGCGTCTGGGTGAGGAGGCTATGGAACTTGGGGAGGAGGGTGGTTGGTTACACAGGGGCTGTAGTGGCGGTCTGTGCTCCTGCTGCCTTTCCTGCAGCTCAACCATACGTTGGAGCATATTGGTTTGATCCTCCAGCAGCCTCAGCATTGAATCCTGCCTCCTCTCATCATGCTGCTGCCACCTTTCAGCTTTAGCCCTCTCTTCAGCCCGCCACCTCTCCTCCCGGTCATTTTGTGCTTTCTTGCACTCGGACATTGTCTGCCTCCACGCATTCATAGAGTCATAGAATATCAGGGTTGGAAGGGACCTCAGGAGGTCATCTAGTCCAAGCCCCTGCTCAAAGCAGGACCAATCCCCAATTTAATCATCCCAGCCAGGGCTTTGTCAAGCCTGACCTTAAAAACTTCTAAGGAAGTTCCTTAAAAAAAAGTTCCTTAAAAACTTCTAAGGAAGGAGATTCTACCACCTCCCTAGGTAATGCATTCCAGTGTTTCACCACCTTCCTAGTGAAGAAGTTTTTCCTAATATCCAATCTAAACCTCCCCCACTGCAACTTGAGACCATTACTCCTCTGTCCTGTCCTCTTCTACCACTGAGAATAGTCTAGAACCATCCTCTCTGGAACCACCTCTCAGGTAGTTGAAAGCAGCTATCAAATCCCGTCTCATTCTTCTCTTCTGCAGACTAAACAATCCCAGTTCCCTCAGCCTCTCCTCATAAGTCATGTGTTCCAGACCCCTAATCATTTTTGTTGCCCTTCGCTGGACTCTCTCCAATTTATCCACATCCTTCTTGAAGTGTGGGGCCCAAAACTGGACACAGTACTCCAGATGAGCCTCACCAATGTCGACTAAAGGGGAACGATCACATCCCTCGATCTGCTCGCTATGCCCCTACTTATACATCCCAAAATGCCATTGGCCTTCTTGGCAACAAGGGCACACTGCTGACTCATATCCAGCTTCTCGTCCACTGTCACCCCTAGGTCCTTTTCCGCAGAACTGCTGCCTAGCCATTCGGTCCCTAGTCTGTAGCTGTGCCTTGGGTTCTTCCGTCCTAAGTGCAGGACCCTGCACTTATCCTTATTGAACCTCATCAGATTTCTTTTGGCCCAATCCTCCAATTTGTCTAGGTCCCTCTGTATCCTATCTCTGCCCTCCAACGTATCAACCACTCCTCCCAGTTTAGTATCATCTGCAAATTTGCTGAGAGTGCAATCCACACCATCCTCCAGATTATTTATGAAGATATTGAACAAAACTGGCCCCAGGACTAACCCCTGGGGCACTCCACTTGACACCGGCTGCCAACTAGACATGGAGCCATTGATCACTACCCGTTGAGCCCGACAATCTAGCCAACTTTCTACCCACCTTATAGTGCATTCATCCAGCCCATACTTCCTTAACTTGCTGACAAGAGTACTGTGGGAGACCGTGTCAAAAGCTTTGCTAAAGTCAAGGAACAACACATCCACTGCTTTCCCTTCATCCACAGAACCAGTAATCTCATCATAGAAGGCGATTAGATTAGTCAGGCATGACCTTCCCTTGGTGAATCCATGCTGACTGTTCCTGATCACTTTCCTCTCATGTAAGTGCTTCAGGATTGATTCCTTGAGGACCTGCTCCATGATTTTTCTGGGGACTGAGGTGAGGCTGACTGGCCTGTAGTACCCAGGATCCTCCTCCTTCCCTTTTTTAAAGGTTGGAACTACATTAGCCTTTTTCCAGTCATCTGGGACTTCCCCCGTTCGCCACGAGTTTTCAGTAATAATGGCCAATGGCTCTGCAATCACAGCTGCCAATTCCTTTAGCACTCTCGGATGCAACTCGTCCAGCCCCATGGATTTGTGCATGTCCAGCTTTTCTAAATAGTCCCTAACCACCTCTTTCTCCACAGAGGGCTGGCCATCTACTCCCCATGTTGTGATGCCCAGCACAGCAGTCTGGGAGCTGTCCTTGTTAGTGAAAACAGAGGCAAAAAAAGCATTGAGTACATTAGCTTTTTCCACATCCTGTCACTAGGTTGCCTCCCACATTCAGTAAGGGGCCCACATTTTCCTTGGCTTTCTTCTTGTTGCCAACATACCTGAAGAAACCCTTCTTGTTACTCTTGACATCTCTTGCTAGCTGCAGCTCCAGGTGCGATTTGGCTCTCCTGATTTCATTCCTACATGCCTGAGCAATATTTTTATACTCTTCCCTGGTCATATGTCCAACCTTCCACTTCTTGTGAGCTTCTTTTTTATGTTTAAGATCCGCTAGGATTTCACCGTTAAGCCAAGCTGGTCGCCTGCCATATTTACTATTCTTTCGACTCATCGGGATGGTTTGTCCCTGTAACCTCAACAGGGATTCCTTGAAATACAGCCAGCTCTCCTGGACTCCTTTCCCCTTCATGTTAGTCCCCCAGGGGATCCTACCCATCCGTTCCCTGAGGGAGTCGAAGTCTGCTTTCCTGAAGTCCAGGGTCCGTATCCTGCTGCTTATCTTTCTTCCCTGTGTCAGGATCCTGAACTCAGCCAACTCATGGTCACTGCCTCCCAGATTCCCGTCCACTTTTGCTTCCCCCACTAATTCTTCCCTGTTTGTGAGCAGCAGGTCAAGAAAAGCTCCCCCCCTAGTTGGCTCCTCTAGCACTTGCACCAGGAAATTGTCCACTATGCTTTCCAAAAACTTCCTGGATTGTCTATGCACCGCTGTATTGCTCTCCCAGCAGATATCAGGAAGATTAAAGTCACCCATGAGAACCAGGGCGTGCGATCTATTAGCTTCTGCGAGTTGCTGGAAGAAAGCCTCATCCACCTCATCCCCCTGGTTCGGTGGTCTATAGCAGACTCCCACCACTACATCACTCTTGTTGCTCACACTTCTAAACTTAATCCAGAGACACTCAGGTTTTTCTGCAGTTTCGTACCGGAGCTCTGAGCAGTCATACTGCTCCCTTACATACAGTGCTACTCCCCCACCTTTTCTGCCCTGCCTGTCCTTCCTGAACAGTTTATAACCATCCATGACAGTACTCCAGTCATTTGAGTTATCCCACCAAGTCTCTGTTATTCCAATCACATCATAATTCCTTGATATCACCAGGACCTCCAGTTCTCCCTGCTTGTTTCCAAGGCTTTGTGCTCTCTCAAAAGAAATTTTGACCAATGTTTTGGCATTTTGTCTGTGCTCTCTCAGTGTGGAAGGACAGCATGAGCTCAGAGAACATTTCATCACGAGTGCGTTTTTTTCGCCTTCTAATCTTCACTAGCCTCTGGGAAAGAGAAGATCCTGTGATCCTTGAAACACATGCAGCTGGTGGAGGAAAAAAAGGGACAGTGGTATTTAAAAAGACATATTTTCTAGAACAGTGGCTACACTCTTTCACGGTAAACCTTGCTGTTAACATTACATACATAGCACATGTGCTTTCATTACAAAGTCACATTTTGCCTCCTCCCACCGCATGGCTAGCCCCTCATCCCTCTCCGTGGCTGACAGCGGGGAACATTTCTGTTCAGCCACAGGCAAACAGCCCAGCAGGAACGGGCACCTCTGAATGTCCCCTTAAGAAAAGCACCCTATTTCAACCAGGTGACCATGAATGATATCACTCTCCTGAGGATAACAGAGAGATAAAGAACGGATGTTGTTTGAATGCCAGCAAACATACACTGCAATGCTTTGTTCTACAATGATTTCCAAGTACGTGCTACTGGCCTGGAGTGGTAAAGTGTCCTACCATGGTGGATGGAATAAGGCTGCCCTCCCCAGAAACCTTTTGCAAAGGCTTTGGGAGTATATCCAGGAGAGCCACGAATGCCAGGGCAAATTAATCATTAAACATGCTTACTTTTAAACCATGTATAGTATTTTAAAAGGTACACTCACCAGAGGTCCCTTCTCCGCCTGGTGGGTCCGAGAGGCAGCCTTGGGTGGATCCGGGGGGGTACTGGCTCCAGGTCCAGGGTGAGAAACAGTTCCTGGCTGTCGGGAAAAATGGTTTCTCCGCTTGCTTGCTGTGAGCTATCTACAACCTCATCATCATCATCTGACTCGTCCCCAAAACCTGCTTCCGTGTTGCCTCCATCTCCATTGAAGGAGTCAAACAACTCAGCTGGGGTAGTGGTGGCTGAACCCCCTAAAATCGCATGCAGCTCATCATAGAAGCGGCATGTTTGGGGCTCGGACCCAGTGCGGCCGTTTGCCTCCTTGGTTTTCTGGTAGGCTTGCCTCAGCTCCGTACGTTCCATGCAGCACTGCTTCGGGTCCCTGTTATGGCCTATGTCCTTCATGCCCTTGGAGATTTTGACCAATGTTTTGGCATTTCGAAAACTGGAACGGAATTCTGATAGCATGGATTCCTCTCCCCATACAGCGATCAGATCCCGTACCTCCCGTTCGGTCCATGCTGGAGCTCTTTTGAGATTCTGGGACTCCATCATGGTCACCTCTGCTGATGAGCTCTGCATGGTCACCTGCAGCTTGCCATGCTGGCCAAACAGGAAATTGAAATTCAAAAGTTTGCGGGCCTTTTCCTGTCTACCTGGCCAGTGCATCTGAATTGAGAGTCCTGTCCAGAGCGGTCACATTGGAGCACTCTGGGATAGCTCCCGGAGGCCAATACCATCTAATTGTGTCCACAGTACCCAAATTTGACCCAGCAAGGCTGATTTCAGCGCTAATCCCCTTGTCGGGGGTGGAGTAAGGAAATCAATTTTAAGAGCCCTTTAAGTCGAAAAAAAGGCTTCATCGTGTGGACGGGTGCAGGGTTAAATTGATTTAACGCTGCTAAATTTGACCTCAACTGCTAGTGTAGACCAGGGCTTAGTGACTTGCCCATTGTCACATGGAGAAAGTCTATATCCTAGGAAGGTCTCTCTGTCTTGCGCCTTATATGCTAACAATCCTTCCGGCCCTTCCATTATAAATTGAATAGACCAGGGTGAAATCCTGGTTCCACTATAATCAATTGGAGTTTTGCTATTAACTTCAGTGGGGCCAGGATTTCACTCAAAGGACACACAGTTCCAGACAACCACCATACTTTAAAGTAGTTAAAGTGTAAGAGCAATCTAATACATTCTCAAAATGGTGAAAGGAGATGAAAATAGGTTTGTTCAAAAGATTTTTACATGAAAGATCAGGTCCCTGAAAACTAGAAAATTACAAGATTAACAGCATTAAACAAAAAAGGTGCAAGAAATAACTGATTACAAACTGGGATAACTTTATCAAAGTTAGAAAATGCATATTTGAAAAATTTTGGGGGATTTGAGGTATATGCCTTAAAAGAGTCAAATTTTCATTCATACTCCAATTGCATACAAAAAGGTTGTAATGATTCTTCTGTTTGCAAGTGTAAAAAGCACTGATTACACATCTTTCTGCTTACCAAACACAGAAACCTGCTTGCATATGCAACCATAGGCTTAGTACACATAACCTGGCATAGGTGCAATTTTATGAACACAAATGAGTGCACGCAGTTTAGCAAGCATAAAATTTGGGGCACTATGTTTGAAAATTTTTCTTCAACTTGAGTAGAGATGATGAATGTGGATTTGTGAGGAGGAAGCCTGGCTAAGTTAATTTGCTGTTTGTGGGGATCTTTAAGTTAATTACCACTAAGATGCTGTAGGCACGGGGAATGAAGTGAATGTTACTGGATTACAAAAATAAATTAATATTCAACACTAAGAATTACTGTCTAGTGTCAAGTAAGTTGTGATATAAAATAAATTTAGGTCATACAATAATTAAAATTAAATAAAAAACTTGTGCAACGCCACAAAGTATTGACTGTAAACAGTAACTCCACCATCTGTAAAATAAATTGCCAGTAAAGTAGCTTAGGTCTTGTTCATAGCGTCAAGACTGTCAAGTGGAAGATAAAGTTTTCTGATGGCATCAACACTGAAGAATAAAAAAAAAGCAACAATACAAAGAGGTCCAGAGATACTTGACTCAGATTTTGGGCAGGGAGTGAAAAGGTACATTTGAGCTAAAAAAGGTAGAGTAAAGGACTATTTAAAGAACCAAAATTCAGAGCACTTATTCCATGTAGTAGTACCTCAGAAACAGCTTTAAAAAAAAAAGGAATCTACAATAGTGTAGATTTCCTCTTTCCTGACCTCAAAAGCACTTTACAAACACTAGTGGTTTGAGGTCTAACTTGTGATGAAGGTAACCCCACTTTCCAAATGGGTAAAATATAGGTGTTAAGAGGCTAAGTGACTTGCCAAAGGTCACACAGCTAGACAATGGCAGAGGCAGAGAGAACCCAGGGGTCCAAAACAGTTTCCTAATTACAGATTACTACAGGAAACTCCTTGAAGCCATTACTATCCCAGTGGATATTTCATTAAATAGCTACAAAATTTAGAAACTGAATTGATACTGCAAAAATATCCTTCCTTACATAGCCCATCAGCACGCTATAATCTCAAGTGACCTGCTCTGCTTAGGGGGCCTTCAAACAGAAAATGGACTGTTGCAACATGTGGTCAACAACTAGGCCTCCATGGGTCTCTTCTCCCCTTGATGAGTGACTGCCATTGAAGCTAATACCTGTTACCTTGTGTTTTCTTGTGTTCTCGTCCAGTGTGCACGTGCACGTGTCCAACACCAAGGCAGGAGCTTCAGCCTGAACTGTGATTGCCCCTCAGATGCTTTTGTCAGTTTCAGGACAGCCTCTCTCATCTCGCTGATACAGATGTAAGTGTGAAGTCTGAAAAAAAGTTAAATAAAGTTTCTGAGTCCTGCTGAGCTGTGATTGACAGTCGACATAAGACATGAAGAGGTGAGGGACAAAGCTGGCAACATACTACCTCTGTGCTCTTCTGACTCCTGCCAGGGGGCTGGGGCTACTCTAACTTGTACCAACATTGACACCCATCTCAGTGTCATTATACTGGCTAAGAACTGATGGAGCATAGCAACTTGCATCCAACATTTTATACGTGAAAGGGGTAACAGAGCCAGTTATGCCAGTGTACAGCACTTGGGGACCCCCAGCTTCCCAACTAGGGTAATTCTGTGCCAACAGAGCAATTCGAAGAGACCTTATTAGGGCCCATATATTCTACTTGCAATACAGCTAATCTGCTAATTTATCACCTGGGACAGCAGAATTAAAAATAAATTAATAAATTAGAAAATGGCACAGCTGAACGTACCTTCTCCAAACTATTCTGGGGAAGCAGGGGACAGTTAGATAATTCTGTTCGATGAGATTTTGGGGGGAGGGAGGGGAGAGGAAGCCAGAGCCTATAACTGAGACAAAGTAGTAAGACTCTTAAGCCGAAGTTTCCAGTAAGTACCCATCTTGTCAGCATTATTGATCTGTTCTGGCAACATACAGCATATTCATGTGCCATATAATTCAGCAGTCATTGTCAAAATGGATTGTGTGAGCAATAACAGGCTTCCACCAACAATTCAGAGCTACTCTATTCTCTGATACACTGATGCAGTCTGGCCATAATTTACTTCCCTCTTGTGAATGGTAAATTGCCTTTCAGGTTTTGGTGATGTCTGTCTGAAATCCTTGCAGGTTCCTGCTGCTGATTGGCTAGAACTGTGCACACAATTAGTCTGTGTTTGTTACTGTGTTCCACACCCATATTGTTGTCTTATGCAGCTGGTAAGTCTTATCCTTTAGACTGTAAACAATATGGGAAAGGACTTGTCATGTACTCCATGTTTGTACAGTGCCGTGCACTAGCAATATACAAATGTTAAATAGGCCAAGAAATAGGGGAATCTGTGGGAGCATTCTGTGGTGGTAGGAGATGGACAGCTCTGAAATCCTGTTTCTTCATAGCATAGGTAGGGCACTGGCAACAACCGTGCAAGCTGCCCCGCACACAGAGGAGAGATTCATTTTGCAGGTGAGAGAGGGGTTCAATCTGCACACCCTTTAGTTTAGTTTAGTTTAGTCCTTGGGCTCTCTCTTGGTTTAGTCCTTGGGCTCTCTGTGGAAACTGCCAACAAAATGTCCAACTATGGTGGAGTCAGGGAAAGGTGAAATGAGAACACTTGTCCACTAGGAATGGGGCTGAGAGCACCAGTCTACTTTATCCTATGATGCTGTTTGTTAGAGGTAACTTTGTCCCTAACATGCTGGGCTGGATTAAAACCAGTGGTCAAGTGGTGAAAGGATCCAGTGTCCATTTTAATCCACTGAGCCAACTATTCCCCCAAATTAGGGAAAGTCAGAAATATTTTGTTTTATGTGAATATGTCTGTTAATCTTTTCATAATACATCAGCACTCCTGGGAGTTGCAAGTAACAGAAAAAGTCACTAATGAGATATGAGATACATATTTTTATGCCACCTTGCAGAGAGATTGCAAATAATGATGCTTGTAATTTACGCAGCTCAATCTATCTGAAATGAACGCTCATCGTAAGCCACTTGCTGAATGGTGGTAGCCTGTTAATAGGAACAGAAGAGAACTGTATTGTATGTTTGGGAGATAGATTTCTGCTGTGAAATGACTCAAAAGTTATCTATAAGGGTGGGTCACTTGGACAGGTTGCTCTGCACAAAGAGGAATGTTTTATAAGCGAAGGGCTCTATCAGTGCAAAGCAAAATTAAAATTTGATGAGCAATTAGATATTAATTGGTGCTCAGTTATTTCACTCTGATGTCCAGCAGGCCCATAAACAGAGTACTGCTAACTTTAAATACCCATCAATACATGTTTATGGCCATTGATAAAGAAGTTTGGAGCACAGAGCTGAGAATTTTTCAGATGCAGTCAGGCAGCGGAGATGGTCAAAGGCACAAACTGGAGCTAGGGACCCAACTCCCACTGAGTGTCACCGGAAATTGGATGCCTAAGCACCCTTTGTGTCTGTGAAAATTTCTCCCACAGCTCATGAATAAAACATGCCATTGAAACATGCCTTGTGGGAAGACTTGAACAATTTGAGTTTTATCCAGAAAAGAGAACAGACTCAGCTTTGCCATTTACAGGACACATTTCTCTAGTAAAATAGGAGCTGTTGCTGAAGATACCATGGAGACAAAGATCTAGATGAAGCTGACGCAGAACAGGAAGGCAGATATGCTCCTTTGCATGTCAATGCACAGACTATTTTAATTCTTATAGCAATGCTAGCGTCTGAGCTCTAGGAACAAGCCACAATTTTAGGTAGGTTTGCGGATACAGTGAACATGTAGAATTTTGCAACATGTAAGAATTATGGAAAGTTTCTCTCTTTACTCTTAGTTCTTACCAGTTTTGGAATTTGGAAAAAGAGGAGAAAAAAAAATCACACACACACACACAATATATGCTACTTTATGTAGATGGTGGGAACTATTTACAGTAGCAGGGTCGTGGAATGAATGAATTAGTAGTGAGACTGAACTCACATTGCTTCATATTAATCCTAAATTAAAAATACCAGATTAAAATCTTTTGCATTAGCAAACACTCTGGCCAAACCAGAAAGTTCAAAATGCCATACTACACTAACGTTAAAACATTTGGTTAATGAAAAGTAATCAAAACAAACACTGTTTTCTAAGAGGAGCATTTGAAAGACCGATGCAGTCTCATTTTTGAATTTTGCAACAAGATTTTGATTTAAAGAAGCAGGAATGCAAGATACCAGACCATTCATTCTACCTGGGAGGTTTTTCTTGTACACATTTGTAATGTGCATGAATAATAGAACTTGTTTCTTGTATCTTTCCCTGAAATTAAAATGGTAACAAATCACACATTGGTGTTTGTTAAGAATAAAATTATTTCTTATATTTAAGATACAAGATGACAATGTTTTCCAGGAATAATAAAAGGAATCATCCTTAAGAATAGACAGATCTTTCTTGTTATATTTGCTCTGAATTCTAGAAATATCTCTAAACGTAGTCTAACAAGACTGTTTCGCAAGAAATTAATGAGGAACAAACATTAATTATTTATGTCCTGAAACCGTAGGTCTGCTAATGTTTCTGCTAATCACCAAAGCCAAACAGATGTATCACTATAAAGGCAATCTTGGTGAATATGAAGAGGTGAAAGAACAACTTTGAAAAGTCTACTTCATTACAATTAGGTGAAACGCATCAGTGCCCCAAAAGTCTATTTACCTGCAATTACAGTTTTAAAATGCTACAATATAAAGGTAAGATCCCAGTTTGTTCCAAGACCATGTTCTATTTGAAAAAGCTTAATCTATGTATTGTACTGAAATATTATAAAACAGTAACATACCATAGATTCATAAATTATAAGGCCAGAAGGGATCATTATGATCATCTTGTCTGATCTCCTATACAACATAGGCCATAAGACTTCCCTGAATCAATCTCTGTTTCAACTAAAGCATATCTTTTAGAAAAAACATCTACACTTAATTTGAAAGTTTCCAGTGATGGAGAATTTACCATAATCCTTGGTTAGTTGATCCAATCGGTCATTATCCTCATTGTTACTGATTCATCTAGCTTCATCTTTCAGCCATTGATCTTATTAAACTTGCATCTCATAGATTGAGGAGCACTTTATCATCAAATTTCTGTTCCCCAGATAGATGCTTATAAACTGTCCAAGTCAACTCTTAACCTTCTCTTTGTTAAACTAAACAGATCACTAAAAGGCATGTTTACCAGTCCTTTGATCATTCTCATGGCTCTTCTCTGAATGCTTTTCAATTTTCCAACATCTTTTTTGAATTGTAGACACCAGAAGTAGACACAATATTCCAGCACCAGTTGCACCAGTGTCAAGTACAGAGGTAATATGATCTCCCTTCTACTCAAATTTCCATTTACGCATCTAAGGATCGCATTAGTACTTTTGGCCACAGCATTTCATTGGGAGTTGATGTTCAGCTGATGATCCTGGTGGATGGTCTTTTTCCAGAGTCATTGCTTCCCAGGATAGAGTCCCTTATCCTGTAAGCCTGACCCAGGTCTCAGCTGCAAGATACATTGACTTTGCACTTGACTGTTAAAACACATTGCTTGCTTGTGCCCAATTTACCAAGCAATCCAGATCACTCTATCCTCTTCATTAATTTACTGACATCCCCGATCTTTGTGTCATCTGCAAACTATCAGTAATGACTATGTTCATCATTCTAATTTCTTAGTCAAAATGTTGGTACCAACTCAAATACCTTATGGACATCTATACATATTACATCAACACTATTACCTTATCAACCAAACTTGTGCTCTCAAACAAATAGCTTAAGTGTGACAAGATCTATTTTCAATAAACCTATGTTGATTGTCATTAGTCCAGTATCAGCCATTCCATTATTGTCAGGCTGACAGGCCTATAACTACCCAAGATGTCCCATTTACCCTTTTAAAATATTCACACAACATTAGCTTTCTCCATCCTCCGGAACAGACAATGTTCCGGAGACTTACTAAAAACAAAAAACAAAACAAAAAAACCCAAACCCCTCAACATTACCATTGAAGAGAGTTCCTCAGCCAGCTCTTTTAAAGCTCTTGGATGCAAGTTATCTGGACCTGATGTTTTTAAAATGTCACTTTAGTAGATGCTGTTTAATATCCTCCTGAGTTACTGCTGACATGGAAAGTATTTCATCATCATTGGATATGACTACATCATCCATTTTAACCAGTGTAGCCTTCTTGGCATTTAGTAATATGTTCTTAAACAACTCCTAATCATTCATATTTTTCTGTTTTAGTTCTTTCTTCCCAACTAATTTGAGCTTTGTGAAATTGTCCTTTTAAAGCACCAAATAGGTGTGTCACTGATTTGGATTATATTCTGTTTGCACTTAAGAAATGTGATCAAGTCGTGATCATTTGTACCTAAGCTATTACTAATTTTCAGTTTGTGATTAATTTCTCTTTATCTACCAAGATGAGGTTTAATACAGAATTCTCCTGTGCTGGATGCAACATGTTTTGAGCTAGGAAATCATCTACAATATTTAGAAATTCCAAGGATCTTTAGTACTGGCAGGCTGGGACCTCGAGTACATATCAGGTTAAAGTCTCCCATGATCACAAAGGTATTTTCCTATACATTATAGGTAAGTGCTTAAGGAGCCAATTCACTAATGTGATTTGGTGGCGTGTAGTGGACACCAGCTAATGCCCCCATCTTGTGCTTTACCTGTTAGGACACTGATCCATAGGCATTCAAGATCATTTTCTTCAAAGAGGTCAGTGACTCAAAGAACCAATGTCATTTTTGACAGAGTGCTACTCCCTCACCCCTTTTCCTCACTCAATTTTTCCCTGATCATTGTTTGTAACATTCCAATCATGTAAATAATCCCACCAGGTGTCAGTTATACCATATATGTCAAATCTATGCTCAGAAATCCAATTTCTCTTATTACCCAGGCTCCGAGCATTGGTTGTTTAATTGCTGAACCACATCCTATGGTGCCTTGATTAATTTTGATCTTAACATTTTTGTGCTAAATGAGTACTTATTTGTTCACGCTTTTCATCCTCTCCTTTTGTTATTGGTCAAATGCCCTCCTGACTCGTCTAGCCCAGAGGTTTTCAACCTGTGGTCCGCGGACCCTTGGGGGTCTGCAGACCATGTCCAAAATTTCCAAAGGGGTCTGCACCTCCATTCAAATCTTTTTAGAGGTCCGCAAATGAAAAAAGGTTGAAAACCACTGGTCTAGGCAAACTGTCCCTGAGAAGATGGTAGTACTGACATGGACATCATCCAAAACGTACAACCCCTTCTCCCTACAGAAGATGGACGAATGTTCCACAAAAATCAAAACCACTCTACTTTACACACTTACCTAGCTAGGGATTCATTTTCAGAATCTTCTGCCTTCTTTCTTCCTTCACTTGCAAGAACAGGAAGGATCTCAGAGATGATTACTTGGACATTCTTCTCCTTCAGCACCCTTCTGAATTCCACATATTGGGTGAGATATCCCATGACAGTATCATTAGTGCCAATGTGCACCAGCACAAGGGGATCTTTGCCAACTTCAGAAGCATCTCTTAGAGTGGCATCTCATGGCACCAGAAGACAGCACATCATCCTGTTGTCTGTCTGTTCTCCCTCACAGAATGTTCTTCCCCATTCTTTTTACTACAGAATGCCCAACCAGGATGGTCTGTCTTCCTTAGATGCTGAAGATCTGTGAGGGCATGTCTGATTTTCCCTACAAATCGGGCTCAGCAGCCAGCCAATGGCACACCTCTCCATTCCATTTAACCAGCTGGATTTTCAGAGCTATCTTCTGCAGTTTCTATGCTGATGACCTGGTAAAGGCTGGAAAGTAGTACAGGCCTGACCCAAAGCCCACTGGAATCAATGGATGTCTTTCATTGAGTTCATGGGTTTTTGGCTCATCCCTTTGTAGAAATGGGAAATAGGAAAGGAAAACATAAGGGGAAAACGGAGAACTTTAGCTTTTGGTTCTTCAAATACAAACTCAAAGATTGAGTACAAGAATAAATCCTGTAGTTGCACTTCTAGTGTGTTGAACCACAATCCTAGATCTGAAGATCCCTGCTGTGTCTTCAAATGAAAAGAGTGTACATAGAGAAAACAAAGAAAAATTAATGCTTTAACAAGTTTTAGGGCCTGATTTTCAAACTGTGCCTCCATCTTGGTGAAAACAATTTTACTTCTAAAACTGAGCCTGCAAATGCTACTATTTAGACATTTGCCTACCAGAATACACTTGAAAAACTGGTGGCCTGGTTTGGCTGTGTGTGTATGGGGGGAAATCAAAGCATAATTAATGTATTAGACAAAGAGTTATACGTCAAGGCTAAAGTTTGGAGCACTACAAAAATAAATAAATAAATACAAGTGATCTTGTCTTTTACTTCAACAGGCTGAAATATTGCCAGACTTCAGAGATAAGCAATTTACCCAGGCATTCTGCAATCAATCATAATGAAGACTACATCATGAGTGAAGTTTTTCCCTTGAGCGCGCATACGCACACTGTGCCTCTTCAAAACCCTCTCTAACTCCTTGTGGAGCTAGACAATACTGTTCCAGCTATTAGCTGAAGGGGGTCACTACAAAGTATGTAATAAGAGAACATGCTTCCATTCACACCCTCCAGGGATTAAATGCTTTTCCAGGCTGAGAGCAAAATTCATTCTAACAATATTGCAGAAAGCAAGTTCAGATCGTCACATATTTATGCCAAAGAGTCGTATTCACATTTATTTCAGACGTCTCACAATCAGTAGACCAGCAAGAGGAGATAATGGTTTTTCACTTCATTAAAATGCTATCCTTGGTGATTTAAGTAGAGATTTCAGACCTTCCTCACCAAGGAGCTGATAGCTTGGTGCTCTGGGCTTCTACATTCAGACAGCTTATAAGAACTTTACAAACATTTATTCAATCCTGGAGCACTGGAATTCCACCTGTGCTGCAGGATTAATTCCACTGAGTTCCTGCAGAACAGGAGGAATTTCAGAGCTTGTCTATACTGGGAAATTTTTCTAACTAGTCTGTCTGTCTAACCTGATTTTAAACCTGGTAAGAGTCATAGGGGTCTCAAAACTAGAGCACTAAGACTAGGTCAGGCTGCCTAAAACTAGACCTACATCATAGCTGCATCTGCAAGAGATTGAGAGACCTGCTCAAGGTCCCTAAGTAGGTTGGTGGCAGAACTGAAGACAGAAGCCAAAACTGACTTCTACTCATATGCTGTAACCATCAGACCATGCTCCCTCCTATGTACCCTGTGGATCCCTTTGAACTCGTTCTGATGGCCCTGCATATGAGGTACTCTGGAAGTCGGCATAAAGGTTTATGGGTTGTTTCTAGAAAGTAAGATTTGGAACACCTGCCCCCCGCCTCCACCCAAAAGTTAGCGCTGCCCCTCTGGCTGAGGGCCGCTAGGGACAAGGATGTTTTAAAGCTGTTGGGTGCATGCCTGCCCTGTAGCTCTATAAAATTATTCAGCTTTGCGTTGCCTTCACATCCCTTTTACATTAATGCTCACTGAAATCTTCATTAAAATTTGAAATTAAAATGTTACAATCAAAGAAGGAAGGGGAGAAATCCTGTCACCTGACATTAAACTCACCGTTTCCACATTTACATTGAGGGTTTTTAATTACCCCAAAATAAATGAATAAATAAATCACACCGGCTGCTATGTCAGAGTCTGGGGAACGTAAGTAGTCGCTGGCCAAAGCGCGTGTACCGTTAGTTGCAAATTCCATGTATGGTATCAGTGCTGACAAGCCAAAGCTTCCTGCATCACTCACTATGTTTTATTAAGGAACAGAATCTGCTAGGCCATGTAGCCGGCAGTGGCTGCTGAACACGCACCAGCTGAATTCCCTTTGCCGCTGCAGACACTCCCAAGTCACAGGCATCACACAGTGTTTTTAGAAGTTCCGTGTATCTTCTTCTGTCAAAACATCCCTGATTCTTACCGCCGTTGGTCACCCATCAAACGCACCTATCCTTTCCTTTCCTGAGCACAACAATCCCCCTGAAAGCCTAACCGTCTTAAATGACATTATATTGGGTACAGAGCTGCATTAATGCAATGGAATTTTCCACAGCAGCCAAAGGTTTATAGCTCATAAATAGCAGATAGGAGTTTTTCCAAAGCACCTAAGAAATTTAGGAGCACAGGTCCAATTGACATTCACATCTAATGATTTTCAATGTGCCATGTGCGCCTAAATCCCTTAGGCACTTTAGAAAAATCCCACCTCACACTCCACAATTATTTGGTCTCTTCCCCCTTGTTCCCTCTAACATTTTGCCCAGTCAGGTTCAGAAAACAGGGCTTTTGGCACCGCTCATGAGACTATTTTAGCCAGATGTCACTGTCATACACTCTTTCTGTCCCCGTTATTTTCCTTTGATTATTTTCACCTCAGTTTACCTGCTCTTCCCACCCCCACCTCTGAACACGCCTACTCCTTCCCTGCCTTCATCAAACCAGAAACTCAAATTTTGGCTTTAAGTTCACAAATGAGTTTCAAGCTGGCCTTGTCAATACACTAGTATATACTTACATACAGCCTTTTAGTGCTTGCTTTCCCCGTCATCCTTTAGCCGAGCTGCTCTTCAGTACAAAACTCTCCTCATAGACCAGCCCTTCCAGCACTTTCCACATGGTTGATGCAATCCTTCCAGTTGTCAACCTGTGTTGGGGAGGTGCCCACAATTGCACCGGTTAGCCTGGATTTGTTGTACCAGTGCTGTATACAGGGAGACTAGCGCCTCTTCAATCTATGAGCTGTCATTTGTGCAGCCCACAGATTAAAGTGCAGGGCTTCCCCCCACTCCCATTTCTGCCTCCCAAGCTTCTCCCTCCTGTTGAATACTGTACCAGGATGACAGCACTTCTCCCCTGGCCCCCACCTTTACACACACCTTCACTTGCATTCCTCTAGCTCAGTGGTTCTCAAACTATGGGCGCCACTTGTTCAGGGAAAGCCCCGGCAGACCGGGCTGGTTTGTTTATCTGCCTTGTCCACAGGTTTGGCCGATTGCAGCTCCCACTGGCCATGGTTCACCACTCCAGGCCAATGGGGGCTGCGGGCAGGGCAGCCAGCACAGCTTTCTGTCTTGCTAATCTTCCTCACTCCCCACATAAAATAACAGAACTATAACCTTAAACATTAACAATGCAGAAACCTCAAACTGTGTAAACTAAAGCAGTGATATGATCTTATTACTATGATCCTTGTCCCATTTCCCCCACCTTGCTGCTATTACTGGAGTTCTAGCTAAAGCTACCGGTCCCGATTCTGACCGCATTACTCATATTGAGTAGTAGTTTATTCAGAGTAGTCATGCTGAAATCAAATTGCAGAGTGAAGGTGACAGTCAATCTGTGATACTGTAAGCTGCAAGGAATTTTGTCTGCATGGAGCCATGCACACTTATGGCAGATTATAAATAATTTCATTAAAAATACTATGTTAAAAGAATCTTACTGTTGCAAAAAGTGTAAAATAATCAACTACCATAACTGATCATCATAATGCATGGCAAATTACAGTTGCACAAGCAGAATTAATTCTGGCACTTCCTAATTTTTGCTGGACTTTGCAACCGTAACATTAAATTTATTTGTTTTTTTAAAAAGCAAACAAAACAAATTCCATTAAGTGAAACCATACTGAAACCCCCGCAACATGGACCATCACCAGGACTGAAACCTCTAGATCCATAGCACAGACTTCTACCATTTGAGCTGATGGGAGTAACTGGCAGCAGTAGTAGGCAGTTATCCCCCTCTAAGGGGCTAGTCCAAACACTTTGCCAGTGAACTTCTGTCGCTTGCTGAAAGCACAGAAATGCTGAAACTTGAGTGCCCTGGGTTCAATTTCAAGTTCGAGAGGGGAGTGCCCTCTAGTGGTACTAAACACTTCTCAGCCTGTCCCTCTCAGTTCCTTTATGTCCTGTGCCTCTCCCTGCTCCTATTATTCCCCACCTTACCTCTGGCTCCTGCCTGGCCCCCTCTCAAATGCAGAGGGATGATAGGAAGGGAGGAGTCAGGTCGATTGCTACCTAGCCACTGGCAAGGGGAGCACGGAGAGAGTCTCCCTGTTCTCAGCTTTCAGACTAGCAGCCGTGTTAGTCTGTATTCGCAAAAAGAAAAGGAGTACTTGTGGCACCTTAGTGACTAAATAAATTGGTTAGTCTCTAAGGTGCCACAAGTCCTCCTCCTCTTTTTCCCTGTTCTCAGTTCCAGTACCTGGCACCACAACAGCCCCAGCAGACAGCAAGAGCCATTACAGGGAAAGTCCAGTTCAGCCCCTGCAGCAGCCTTGGGATGGAGCATGCTCAATGCAGTCAGTATGTTTGGGGATGGGGAGCATGCCCAGTTATTCAATCTCTGGGAGAATTTAGTTGCCGGATTCTAACCAACTTCTGAGCATGTATGAACTGCAACTTTCACAGGCTTATAAATTGGCCAAACTTGGGTGGATTTTTACATGAATGGCAGAGGGCACATCCCTAACACGAGGGTGACCGCCCTGACAAATTTCAAGTCCCTGCTCCGAAGCATGGAAGTGCTAGACGAACTTTTCAATGAAACTGTGCTAAGGATTTCTCATGTGCAAAATAGTATTTTTCCTCTAACTTTTCCCAGAACAGGCAGACACCCACCATGGACAATTTCTGCCTGAATAACTTAAGTTTGGCAAAGTTGTAAGCAACTGAAACCAGAGTCTTACGCTGGAAAGTGTGTGTTAACGACAGATAGCACAACCAGCTCAGGTTAAAGTGTCCCGTTAGGTTTCATTTACACTTTTTCCAGCGAGGAGATACAAATGCTGCCTCGGTAGGAGGGCTCACTTCCATTCAATTCTTACTTCATGCATGTCCAGCTGAAAAGGGAATCTTTACGAGAACTGAACTGGCAACCACATTGCCCTGGGTAAAGATCAGAGCAGGTGCTGTTCTGATTTTGTACTAAGCATCATAAGCAGGTAGAGTTTGAAAGTTAGTTACCTTTCAATTCTACCTTCCCTCCCAATCCCAACGTGAAAAGTTGACTGGATCTACTGGCAAGCCATTTTCTTTCGAGCCAAGTCAGAATGGTTTTGTCCACTAATTGAACTAGAAGGTGTGGACAAGGGAATGCTCTAACAAAGCCAGGATCAGCAAGTAAAAGCCAGAGACAAAAAACAAAACAAAAATCCCCCAAAAGAAAAACAAAAACCTAAAAAAGACACATAGGATGAAATCATACTCCATTTATACCCTGTGTAACCCCAGTGAAGTTAGAGCAGAATTCAGCCAGGTATATTTACAGCTACTGTCCTTGACTCCATGGATTACCCTAGTGTCTGAAAGTAGTGTACTCTGAATCCAGGGATCAAAGATTTGGGAATAAAGCCACATTCCTCATGATATACAACAGGTTGACCGTGTCCCTTTAACAATATTTAAAATGAGATTCCTGCTGTGAATATAGACAGGACTAAAAACAGCAGAGGTTTTCATGTTTATCGAGTCAATGGCTTTCAGACAGAATATCCTGCTTGCAAGAAAACTGTTTTTACTGTCAGGTCTGCAAATGCTATCTGGAATCTAGAGCTGGCTGGAACATTTTTGACCAAATGTCTTTTTGATGGACTGTGGTGTTTCAAAACCTAAATGTCTTGTGGAGACGTATCCATCTCAACGGAGCTTTCGTCCAGGGGAGAATAAAAAAACCTGACCATTTTGACAATTCAGTTTTTGCGAAAACATTTGAGATTCTGGTTTTGTTCCAATGAGGAATGAAAAACATCAAAGCTTTGACAGTTATTGAGAGATGTAATTGCCATCCTCCGATCAGCTCTCCTGGACTCTAGATAAAAGCTGTCTCTGTGATGACCTCTGAACCACCATGAAGTACTAGGTTTTGAAACTAGAACATGCTAATAATTTGTTTGGGGATGCACAAGTTAGAACAGGCTCCTGTTTGCTCATGTAGTTATATGGGCTCAGTGGCAATAAAACACAGGACCTGAACACATGCAAGGAGCAGGCCTCTTGAATTAAGTGGCACAATTTTTGCAATGTCACCTTAAAAAATATACAACCCCCCCCGTAAAAAAAAATAAAATAGCCAACTGTGCGGTACTATGAGACTTCCAGTCCCCACTGGCAATCAGAAGTATAAAGGACTGTTTTTTATGCTTTGAAACAGACAGACTCCTGGTTGCCTGGAGCTACCATGTCATCTGATAGGAAAATTGTTAAGCTTCATGCACTCATTTTAGGCTCTTTGTATTTGGGTCCTGGCAGATGCATGCTAGTTATGGAACTCTCAGAAAATATCAGCCCTTCTCCAGCCTACTACACACTCAGGCAACTAAGTGAACCTTTAACAGCACTTCAGCTCACTGAACTGAGTAAGAAGCATGCCTGGGGCAGTGTGCAGCATTTTATTTTAAAACAATATTGTTTGTAAAACACTGGGGGAGAGGGGCAGAGGACTCCTGTTTGAAAGCAGATTAACTACAAGCAATTAAGTGGCAGCACTGACATTGGTCTTCCACATCACTACTCGTGCAATTTTCCCCTCTTCTGCTCAAAGGGGGACTAAAAGGAACTCAGGTGAGGGGCTACTTTCCCTGGCTAGCAACAAGTTGAATACATGTAGGACGGTGTCCCGGTAGCCATACAGCACATACTACTGAAACTGGATTTCCTTAAGAAGCCTGTTTAACTAGGATGTGTTCCAGGGAACAGCATTTATCTCCAGCGACACATGGTGTCCATTGATACCACTGAATAGCGATATGTTTAGATGATCTGGTAAGGTTAGAGGGTGCCAGTTTTGCTGGCAATGGGCAGGAAGCAGCAACAGTTCTTTACACAGGGCAAACAAAGCTCCCCCTCAATTCTGTGGCCACGAGTGACAGGATTAGGTCTTCTGCTTGCAGGAAAAGAGCACTGCTATTGAAGCTATCCTCCATTTACTAGGAATTTCTCTTGATAGAGAAGGATGGTAGGATCCTAATTATCTGCTATCACCCTTTGTTTTTAGTGCCACAAAGCAGGCATTCTGTAATAAGCACTGGTGACTACAAAACACAAGATGAAGAACTGAAGCTCATTACTGCAGCAAGTCAGTTTGGACTTAAGTTACACGCTATTTGAGATGCATAAAGCTTCATGTCACTAAGAGTGAAATCAGCATAGCTATGCCCAGGGTAAAGCAATCTGTACTCAGTCTGTGTGTGTGTGTTTGGGGAGGGACGGGGCGAGAGGAGAGGAGAGAGAGAGGGTAGAATCTATAATTCACTGCATCACCGCATTCACTGCCACTGATGAGTGCTTGTCTGTCTGTGACTCACAGCAATGAAATGAATCGTCAGTTCCAAATTAGTGTTGCATGCCTTTTCAAGGATCTGTACCTTGTACCAAGAGGCAAATACCGTATGTTTGTAAATATACTTAGGAGAACACCACTATTCACCAAAATTGCATTAAGATTTGGTAAGGAGAAGTTTCTGTTAGATCAATCCTCCTGCACTCCTGTTAAAACTTCCGTTACACAATACACAAATAAAGCCAAAAAAGCCTTCAAGACCTATAACATTCAGCTTAGATCGTATTTCTATACTATGTAATGATATGAAAACAAGTTCTATCCTCCTTTAATAAAATGGATTTCAATGTTTGAGACATGTTCAGTTAAAAAGTGTTCCTCAATTTTTTCTGACCTACAGATAAGCCAAAGTCACTTTAAAATGTGAAACTGAAGAGTGGATGAAATTATTGTTTGACATATTTTTGGCCACAAGAGACCACACAGAAGTACATTATATTGAGCTGACTCCAAATAATTTTCACATGAATTACTAAAGTGCCAGAAATGTATAATTTATTAACATTTAAATAAATCACATGGAGTAGAAGCGCTTTAAGGTTATCAGTGTGAGATGCACAGAATACCAAATTATAATTACCAAAAAAGGTTATCAAGTACAATAGACCCAACTGTGTCATAATTTTACACGAAGAAGGCAAGACAAACATTGACTAGAAAAGAGGGGACCTGTCTTTTAAACACACTGAATAATGATAAATACAGTACTGGTTTAAAAAAAATGCACTAGTTAAAAAACTAATGCCAGAACTGGTCCAGTTCATTTGGATACATTGCTCTTCCTGACACTTTCACTGGCAGTAACTTTCCCTAGGGTCTACAACACATTATTTTTCCTCTCATGCACGAACATATGTGCAGCTTCCACAGACAGCATGTTTTCTATCAATTGGCAACCAACCAGTTTACAGTGCACAGCTAAAATAACCTATTTAGGGGGAACTAACAGATCATGAGTATTCAGTGTATTGCTTCATCTGCAGTGTTTCAATCTCGTATACAATAAATAAAGCTCGCAATGAATAGGCCACCACAAATTGTGTTAGGGTCATTCCATTTCGACAAGGTTCCTATTACTCACTTTCAATATAGTCAGATACTCAGAATGAAGACATCTCTGCAATTATTTCCATCAGCTACTGATTAAGCATATGTACAATGTAAATAAAGCATGTAACACACTGTTTTTTTCTTTATAAGATCAAAATCTAGAAGCTACTTTAAAAAAAAAAGTACTTTCTCCAGAAGCCACAAAGAAACTGAGAAATGGTAAAGAAAAGGGGTACCTGGAAGGCAGGAGTATAGGATGAAGGATAGTGTAGAGAAACCTTAAAGGACTTTAGATAAATCTTGATGGAACGTTTGATTCCATGGTGGTAAAACAGGCCTAAGAAAATAATGTCAATCATTAAAGTGCAGTTTTCAAAATGTTGACATTTAAAAAAGTTTGAGATATGTAAAGTTGTTACAGAGGAAACATTAACAATCTCCTCCTGGAACACTACATCTCAAAAGTAAGTAGGACTTAATTCAAATATCTTTTAAAGAGGTAAAATGGATTTTTATTAATGTAACAATTTCATCCCTTTATGGCAACAGGATTTGTGCTATATGAATGCTGTTACAGATTACCTGAAGACAATGTTCTGTAAAAAACATTCCCCCATGTATAGTATGTATTTCATGTATTTTACACACAAACATAACCCTAGATGTGGTCACGACCACCATGGAATAAGCAACGTTCATTTTTTGCCATTTTTGATCTTCTCACCTGCTGTATGCCCTATGAATCTAGCTTCACTAGGATGGTTTATATCACTCTAATCCTGTCATTTCTTTCCCCAATCATGTTTTAAAACAAAAATCACATAACCACATTTTTCCTTCATATCTACCTAACATACATTTGATACAGGTAACTCCATGGTTTTAATCACCATACACACAATTTAAAACACTCTGAAAAGATACTACTCCCATTCCACCACTGATTTAGCTGCTTCTGCAGGGTTGCTACTCAGTGGGAAGAGTTCATTTGGTGGTGGTTGGGTGAATATCTGTGAAAACACGCGTCTTGCAAGTCTGGCTCATCCTGATGTCCTGAGTAAGGAAGCTCAATGGATATGGCCTTCGGCAACGGAGGTGTGCCCCCAAAGTTGCACTGCCGGCTATTAGCTTGAGCGTTGCTACTGACTGAAGCTGTTGAAGCAAGCCTCTGGAAGAGAGGCAGACCAACAGTCATGCCTGCAGTCCAAAGGTCTAGATGAAATGTCATAACATTGAATTGGATCCAATATGACAGGGAAACAGTGCAGATCAGGAAGAATTAGTTTGATGTGCTCATGTGTCTTGCTTTAGACTACAGGCTGGCACGGCACCTAAGCAAAGCTTCCATGACCCGCACCTCTCTTTCTAGAAAGTGTGCATGCCCAGCCTGAGGTTGACTGAAGAAAGCACAGATCATCCCCGCTGGCTCCACACCTAGCAAAGGGTGCTGCCTCACAACCTGGATCAGGCAAGAGCAGGGACTGAAAGTTACAGTGAGATTGGTCTGTTACGGCCAGTCCTAAACTGGTGCTGGTAAAAACACTGCTACTTTTCCAGAGCACTGCAAGCTTTACACAGTTCAGTATCTCTTGAGATGTCAGCATTAAACACAAATGTTTCACATTACAGGTGTTCTAGGAATCCTGGCTGTTCAGAACTATAAAAGAAAATCCTGTTTTGCCCTGACCTAATAGGTTTGTCCCAATTCTAGACTATACAGGAACTAATTAGTACTAATTTTTCCATCCTGTAGTGAGTGTAACACTTGAGTTACTGTATTATACAGAAGAGAACAATCAGAGTTTACAGGGGAGTGATAGAGCAATAGAAACAAAACAAAATTAAAACATGGCTACTCCAAAATGTCTATATCACACCATATTTTTATGTACTGCATTTTTATTGGCATTTTGAGATGATCTGCAGAACATACAAATGGCAAAGCCATGAGTAATTGTTATCTCAAACTCTTTCCAGTTAGCTGCATATCACACATCCATCCATCTGGTATGTAATGCTAAAGCCTTTTATGGTCATGACATTACTGAATTAAAGTGAAAAATCCAAAAAGTTTAACATAGGATCGAAAGTATAATAAAAATGAATGTACCATTGTTGGAAGAATGCGGGTCAAAATGTCTTGTACATTGACAAGATGATCCTACTTTATGCACACAATCACAAACTAAAAATACTACATCAGCTCTTTCTATCAATACAATTTTACAAGACTTGAAAACTGCAAAAAACACAACTAAATAAGTTTATAAACTTTCATTTTAAGCTAAGTCTAAAAGAAAAGGCATCAAACTCATGAAAATATTGAAAAAAACATACTGAGGCACCATAGAAAAACTGAAAGATCATCATAATCCAGTTTGCTACTGAAAAGGCACATTTAAGATTAAATTGAAAATAAAATAAGCAGCCAAAGTGCTTCATATTTCCTGGATGAACATTGCTAGGGTCACAGAAGATATTGCTTTAAAATATGTTTATCTACAGATTAGCATAACCCTGTTCTATACGGTTTCCAATAAACTTTTCTGTGCTGCTTCTCCCAAGGGATACAATATACTCAAATACAACTTGCAGATGGGGACAGATGAAGCTAGGACAACGACACTTGACAGACACAAATAAAATGGCCTGCTGACAGTGTTACTATACTTCCCTATACATAAGCCTGCAAAATAAGCCAAATGGAGGGAAAAGTCAAATGCAGCTATGCTCATTTTCTAAGACATGCTCATGCAGTGTTGTGTGATGGGTCAATACATTAACATAAAACACACATTACAAGGGAGACATTTACACAGTCTGATTTAATACCATTATGACCAATACATAGCTGGAAACCAGTATGGCTCACCTGTGTGTTAATATGGTTAAAATAGATGTTAAGTTTATACAAATGTGTTTAGTGTTAAGGTTTTATGAAATGCTTACAGGATGCTGCATGTAGTAATCTCACTTACAACTCTGTACCCTATGTGATAAGGTAATACTGACCGTTTGCATTGCCTGGTCCATACTGCAAAGTTAGGTCAATGTAAAGCAGCTTACGTAGACCTAATTATGTTCTGTCTACACTTCAGCCTTGCTCCTGTTGATGTAAGGGCCCTACTACACCGACATAACTGCACCTCCACGAGAGCTGTAGCACGTATGTTGGTGTAATTAGGATGACGCAGTGTCCATGTAGACATGGGTTACTTACATCAGCTGTTGGCTGAAATTCTTACCAATTTTATAGCTCCTCTGTGCTGTGTAGCAGGGGGCTCACAGTTGGAGCCATGAAATTGACAAGAAGGCTGGTAGGCTCCCTACTATGAAATTGAGCCAGGCACCAGGCTGACAGCTGCCCCCTCTCCCCACAGCTGTCAGCTTGGTGCGGGGCTCATAGCTGGAGCCCTCATCCCCCACCCCGGGGGTGACAGCCCCAGCTGCAAGCCCTGTGCTGGGCTCAATTTCACAGGAGGAGCCTACCAGCCTTTCTTGTCAAATTCACAGCTTCAGTTGTGAGCCCCTGGCTCTGAGACTGGCAGCAGCCCTGAAATGGACAAGGAAGGCTGGGTGGCTCTATGCTATGCATCCCAAGTGGGGCTCAAACTGATAGGTGTTCCAAGGGGTACATCAACTCATCTAGATATTTGCCTAGTTTTACAATAGGCTACATAAAGAGCACTAGCGAAGTCAGTACAAACTAAAATTTCATACTGACAATGACTTGTTTATATTGCTCTATATACTATAATCAGCGGTTCATAAACTGTGGGTTGAGACCCTAAAGTGGGTTGTGAGTTTATTTTAATGGGGTGCCAGGGCCAGTGTTAGACTCTCTGTGGCCCAGGACAGAAACTGAAGCTAGAGCGCCACCCCCTGGGGCTGAAGCTGAAGCCAAAGTCCGAGAGCTGCTTCATGGAGCTGAAGCCTGAGTAGTGTAGCTTTGCGGAGCCTACGGCAATTGCCCTGCTTGCAAACCTGTAAAGCTGGCCCTGAGTACATAGAGAATACACTAACTTTAGGAATGATGTTTTGGCTTTTGGGTCAACATATCTTTGTGACATCTCATTTTCTAAGACTGCCATCAAGACGAAGAGTAGGAATAGACTCAATGTGGAGAAAAAAGTAACTGCTGCTGTTGCTTCACTGCTTCCCAGAATGACAAGGCTCACAAGTGAAAAACAGGCTCAAGTATCACACTGAAATTTAAGTACAATATTTACATTCCAATTGATTTATTTTATAATTATATGGTAAAAATGAGAAAGTAAACAATTTTTCAGTAATAGTGTGCTGTGACACTTGTATTTTTATGTCTGATTGTGTAAGCAAGTAGTTTTTAAGGAGGGTGAAACTTGGGATGTGCTAGGCAAATCAGACTCCTCAAAAGGGTACTGTTGTACCCCTTTCAGGAGTCTGATTTGCCTAGAACCACTGCCCTAACTCAAACAGGAAAGAAGCATTAACTAATGTGAAATGCTGGCTTGCTACAGAAGATGTTACCTCCTGTCAACAAAAAGGCCCATTGAAACCAAATAAGCCATTCTGAAACATCAAAGAACAAAGGCTTTGTTAATTGTTCTTCCCCACCCATGATGAGTAGATGCTTGAACTCTGGAGGAAGAGAATAAAAATTCCTGACAAGAAGGAACTACCTCTATGCTGCTTTGACTTTGGGAGGGAAAGATTTTTAAGCACAAGCAAGGGATCCCCAGCTGCTTACCCTGAATTAACCCTAGGACATATAAAGCTTGCATATCACCGCTTCTATCATCTTTTGAAACCTAAGTAACTCATTTGTATGTTTATCTGCTTTAATCTTGTAAATAACTCGTTTCCTTTTCTTAGTTAATACATCTTTAGTTAATTTATTATAGGATTGACTACAAGCCTCGTCTATGGTGTAAAACCTAAATTGCAATTGACCTGGAGTAAGTGACTGCTCCTTTGAGACTGGAAATAACCTGAATATTGTTGTGATTTTTGATGTAAGGGGCCATCAACCACAAAGGCAAGCTTGCCTCAGTGGCAAGATAGACTGGAACACCCAAGGAGACTGTCCGTGACTCCATGGTTATGCTGTTATAATGCCTGATGAATTTACACTTGATACTTGGTTGGTGAAATCTAAGTACAGAACTCACAACCAGTTTGGAGTTTGTGCCCTGCTTCTTAACAGTCTGCCCTGAGGTTGGTACTCATGCTCTTGAGTCGCTCCAGACAACTTGACAACCACAGCTGATAAACAATCCAATTCCTGAGGAGGCCTCCCAGATAATCCATAGTACCTTATTTTAAATAAGGTAACACACAGCTAAATCACTCAGCATGACAGCATGGCTTTTTCAGTCTAAGTGTTGTGAATAGGTGTTAAGGAATCATGACTACTCTGCCCCTCCTTTCTTGCTAATGGGGAAAAGGGGCTCCAGCTAGTTCCTGGTAAAAGTCAAGCACCACTGTTCCTTTCCTAACCTGTACACATGGTCAACTCTAATGGGCATTTTGAGAGCCACAATCCAAACAGCCATTTCAGACGAGACAGATGAGCCCCTGTGCACAATGAGAATAGTGCTTGCCTCCCTTATTACAAGATTTGCTACAGTGTGTAAAATGCTTTGGAGATGGAGAGTTCTATATAAATGTAAAGTGGTACTAATAAATGCAAAGCTTAATTGCAGGTTAGAAGTTTAACCAGAAGTCAGGAAATGAAAACATGATGAACTCACTGACATTGATGACCTCATTTTTCATTGCCTGATCGGTATGCTTAAATTCATATTGCCACAGTAAAGATTTTTACCTTTAACTTCCCTTCAGAAAAAAGGACCCGCCTTTGCTTAATAACGTTAGCATTCAAACACATGTAGGCTTTAAAGGTCACACTTCCTTGATATGAAGAGGGAAGGAGAGGAAATTTCCCTATTACTGTTATTTGTGTTCAGGTTTAGGTGCTATCAATCGCCTTTTGCTGGAGACAGGTTTTCTACAAGGACTTGTCTACATAAAGTTTCGTATTTGAAAAAGATTTTGATTAATCGAGTTGTGGTTGGCATCGTGTCAGCTAACTTGATTCTTCACAGTGGTGTTCAAACATGGCAATGTTTACAAGCCCCAAAACGGATCTGGCGTATTGGGCTCTGGCACATTGGTTTACTTTTGCAAAAGGAAGTGTTAAAATTCTAATTTTTTTTTAAATTACAATGCAGCAAAAATTGCTGAGAAACTTTTAAAGTCACAAGAGACACAATTTTCACATGATCCCTGAAAAGGTTTTTTCCAAAGAAGTTTGTGTTGGTTATTTCAACAAAACGTTTAATGCCAGATTTTTAAAAGTGCTTAGTGTTGGCCTATCACTGCTTCAGCTGAAGTAAATGGGAGTTTTACCATTGATTTTCACAGAAGTAAAATTAGGATAATGCTAAGCGCTTTTGAAAACTCATACTCTTAGCATTTCCTTTGTTCAAACTGTCCAAGAAAGCAGCTTGAGTGCAGAAGTTTCTATGTCTGTCAGGTTGGGCAGGGAACTGAGCTTTATTATGCTTTGCTAAAATCTCATTTCTATTGAGACTGTTCAAAAAAGTTTGTTTTTTATGGGAATTCACACCCCTTCCTCTGAAGCATGTAGTACTAGCCACTGTTGAACACAGGATACTGACTAGATGAATTATTGATCTGACCTGGCAAATATTTTGTACTGATATTCATTTCTCATCTATTTTACCCCCAAATAAACATCCTCAAAGGACTAGCCACACATCAAGTATGGTGGGGTGTTACCAGAAATATTTTCTAGATGCAGAGATAGGCGACTCCAGTAGGTTTTTATGATGAATATTCACTATCTTTTATTCTCCAACATCCCTTCCACCAGTATTTCACCTTGTATTATTAGCGTGTCCTGTTAAAACTGATGGAAAAGCCTGCAAGCACCCTATCTGTTGGGCCCTGATGGCTATTTTCTTGGACTCTTAATACTTAG
Organism: Lepidochelys kempii; assembly: GCF_965140285.1. Taxonomy (NCBI): domain Eukaryota; kingdom Metazoa; phylum Chordata; order Testudines; family Cheloniidae; genus Lepidochelys; species Lepidochelys kempii. Next base: position 18,321,680 of record NC_136387.1, on the reverse strand, counting down.
TGTGACCATATGTCCCGTTTGGCAAGGACAATCACTTTTTTAAGCCCTGTCCCAGGTAGCCTGACTTTTTTGGCAAATGGGACAATTGCCCACTTTTTTTTTTTTTTTTTTTTTTTTTAAACACAAAACACACACCAAAAAAAAAATCCAACACCGGTGTGTGGAGGAACGGGCGGGGCGGGGCAGCGGAGTGTAAGCAGCGACGCCAGCCCTGAGTTGAGGGAGGCAGGGCTCGGGGGGGGGGGGGGGGGAGAAGGCAGGCAGGGCTCAAGCAAGCAGCGATGTCACCCCAGCCTCGCAAAGGGTGTAGTGAGGGCTCTGGACACCAGCCCCGCACGGGAAGGTGGCTCAGGTGAGTGGCTCGGGCCAGCCCTGTGCAGTGGGGGAGGGCTCGGGCCACACCCATGATGGGGGAAGCAAGGGAGAGGGCTTGGGCTAGCCCCATGCGGTGCCCCAATTTCCCTTTGGGAAATATGGTCACCCTAAATACCTGAAGCTAGAAATCTTTCCTCTGGAAATCAAAGCTATTCAAACTTGCCTTTTCCCTTACAAAAAAGAAAGCGTTAGAGGTACTGGAGTGTGAATGTTTAGACTGGTATCCAGCTTAAAATGCCAATTTATTTCTGAACAATGAACTGCCATGGATAAAGGTCCGTACAAACCTATGGAGCAGGAATTTCTTTACTGAGGCTACATCTACACTTCGGACCTTACAGCGGCACAGCAGTACCACCGCAGCTGTGCCGCTGTAAGGTCTCCCGTGTAGCCACTCTGTGGTAGTGGGAGAGAGCTCTCCTGCAGGCATAATTAAACCACCCCAAATGAGCAGCGGTAGCTATGTCAGCAGGAGAACATCTCCCACTGACACAGCGCTGTCCACACCAGCACTTTTGTCCGTCGGGGGCTGTGCGCTTTTTCATACCCCTGAGCAACAGAAGTTTTACTGACAAAAGTGCTCATTTAAACAAAGCCTTAATTACAATGAAGAGTTGTGATGTTGGCTGCCACAGAGAGGCAATTTGTATAACTTTGGCTCTGGAAATGACAAGCTTTAGGTGTAGAGTGCTTTATCCTGAATGACAAACTTATCACACTCTAACTTCAAAATGGATGTCGTGGGACTTAACATTCTAGACTAACATTCTTAGATAGGCACTAAGAACCAGATTTTGTAAGTAAATAGGTGCCCAGTGTGATCTTCAAAAGCACTTACATGTCTGATTCTCCACCTATTTACATCTTTAGGCACCTAAACACCTTTAAAATACTGGCAGCAAATACAAAAGTATTCTTCTGACAAGCTTAAGCAACTTGTGATGCCACAGATGTATGAAAGTGGGTTTAAGCGCAGATAGTCATAGTCAGAGTTCGCGGTGCAAGTGCAAGATCTCTGTATTCTTGTGCCCTCTACAGGATAAACCTCCAAGAGCCTAAATTTTTTACCAATTCTTATTTCAACCACAAGGTTTTCAGCGTGCAAAACTTAATCAAATGGAAACATGAGAAATAAAGCACTACTACAAGTTACAGATGCCAATATAATTGTAACCAAAAAAATGCATCAAAACGTAGCAAGTTTCAGAAGATCAGGTATAACCACCCACTTGCCAAGAGGTTTGAGCACTTTGCCTTATGTCTTATAGTGTCCAGTAACGAATTTAAGCTCCCAGGCTCACCTTTTGAAGGTGTTGTGCAGGTTTCTGTTGAGGTCTTATGGTCTCAGTAGAGACACTGGATTTATGGCTTATTACTCCAATCTGTAAGCCACTAACCCTCCTTTTTTTCCTATGACTGCAGAGGCGTTAACAGACCACTTCACCTTGAATGGTCTCCTAAGCAGTAGTGTGGACAAGCCCTACGTCGATGTAACTTATGTCGCTCAGGGGTGTGAAAAAGCCACCCCCAAGCGACGCAAGTTACACTGACTTCAAGCAGTGTCTACACTGTGCTATGTCGGTGGGAGACACTCTCCCGCCAGCATAGCTTCCGCCTCTCGTTGAGCTCGAGTAATTATGCTGACAGGAGAGCACTCTCCTGTCGGCATCAGTGCAGCCGTGCTGATGTTGCGTGGTAGCATAGACTAGCCCTTAGAATATGGGTTAACTATTTATGCTAAACAAATTCTTCCACCTTGTATTTAGCTGTGATACTCTACAGTTCCCAGATTTGAAGAAAAGCTCTGTATAGCTCGAAAGCTTGTCTCTCTTAACAACAGAAGTCGGTCCAGTAAAAGATATTGCTTCACCCATCTTAAACTTTATAGTTTAATAGTAACTATTTCAATTGTGGTAGCACCTAAAACTTGCTAAGCACTTTCCAAATAAGCATACTACAATTATTTGAATAGTTAGCACAATTCATTTTCTATACAGATATTTTCTTTAAATACAGATTTTTAAAGCTGGGAACGGGCAAAAAAGGTGGTGGTGTAGGAGAAGACAGACAAGAGAACCAAGATGTATTGTGAGAAAGCACTGACCTAGCAATCAGAGATGACCCAGGCCTGCTGACAGTGGGGGAGGAGGGGCAGAGTGAGGGCAGTTGGCTTCAGCAGTGTAGACAAGCAGCAAATTTGGGGGGCATGACACCCCACACGTGCCCCCCCCCGATGCGTTGCCTCTGCTAGCAACACTTCTACAAAAGGCTCCTTCAGCAGATGTTGGTCTCAGTGAAATACCTTTTATCACTTGTTTTCTAGTTCAACCCTATGCTTTATTATGCTCATTTGAAAAAACTCAACTTGTCAGCCACCAACTTACTTTTTATCTTCAGTATTTAATCGTTTTAATCTTTCATAAAATAGCTACAGATAAATGGTTACTATCAAAATACCAGGCTGTGCTACACGCAAGACCACAATAGATGTCTAACAATTATTTACCACGTCGTACCTGTATCAAGTAGCCTAACTCCAAGACCTGGACTGGTTGGTTAACCTTCAGTGGACTGCAGAAATGTGTGTCAATGGCAGATCCTGTAGAAAGAAAAAGAAAAAAAACCCTACAATTAACCCATTTGCATTTTGTCCCAAGTGAATTTTTCCACAGCTATAGCTTTACTGTGCAAATAGTAGTACAGCAATGTATATGTAGGCTTTAGTGAGTTAAATACAACTGACATGCACTGTTCAGCTGGCTTCCACTCCCCACTCCGGCCCCCCATTATGAAAATCTTACAACTGACAAGACCTTCAGTTAGATGCCACTTTTATGTCAATTTGAAGGACAGGCTGAAATCCTCCTCCCTTATTTGATATACCGGGATGTGTTTTTAACTACAAAAGGAATTGTCATACCAGATCAGACCCATCATGCATTAAGTGTAACATCCTAGCTCAGACAGGGGCCAACACTAGATGCTTCAGAGGAAGGTGCAAAAAAACCACCTTCCTAATAGCTAGTAGTTCAAGATTGGTTTAAATTCTGAAGCATGAAGCTTAACATCTCTTACAAAATTTGATAGTGTTATCCATGAAAACTTTGGATATTCTTGTCCATTAATATCTAATCCCTTTTTGAATCTTGCTACTTTTTTTGTCAATGGCATCCTGTGGCAATGAGTTCCACAGTCTAATTATACGTTGTGTGAAGAGCATTTCCTTCTATAGGTTTTGAATTTACCACATTTTAATTGCCCTGACAGTCTCTTTGCTTCTATGAAATAAAGCAGAAGCTCCTGATCTAGCATCTAATACCATTCTTTTTTATATATACCTCTACCCCGATATAACGCGACCTGATATAACATGAATTCGGATACAACGCAGTAAAGTGGCGCTCTGGGGGGTGGGGCTGCGTGCTCCAGCAGATCAGCGTGTCAGCCTCCGACACGTGTCTCTGAGCGGTGTGTTAAGGGTGCCGGGCTGGGGCTGAGGGGTTGGATAAGGGGCAGAGGGTCTTGGGGAGCGGTCAGGGGACGGGGGGGTTGGATGGTTCGGAGGTTCTGGGGACAGGGTGGTCAGGGGAAATTGGATAGGGCGTGGGAGTCCCAGGGGGCCAGTCAAGGGGCTGGGGTCCTGGGGATGATTAGGGATGGGGGTGGGGGGATCAGGTCTTGGGAGGGTGGTTGGGGCGGGGGGTCTCTGGAGGGGGTACTCAGGGGGCAGGAAGTGACTATTAAGAATGGAAATGCTTGAGGCCAAAAGCAAGTTCGATATAACTCGGTTTCATCTATAATGCGGTAAGATTTTTTGACTCCCGAGGACCGCGTTATATTGAGGTAGAGGTGTACTTCTCTCATGCCTCCTTTTATCTAGTCTTTTCCAAGGTAAATCCCAATCCTTTCAATCCCCTCATACAACGGTTTTCTGAAGCAGCTAATCATTTTCATCTCCCTTCTCTGACCACCCCCTAAATTCTGAAATAGCCTTTTTAAGATTGATTCCAAGACCAGAAGGGACCATTGTTATCATGTTGGCTCACCTCTTATATAATACAGATCACAGAATTTTCACAGAATAATTCCTAGAGCAGATCTTTTAGAAAAGCATTCAATCATGATTTTAAAATGGTCAGTGATGGACAATCCACCATGACCCTTGGTAAACTGTTCCAATGATTAATCGCTCTCACTGTTAATGTAAGTCTTATTTCCAATCTGAATTTGTCTAGTTTCAACTTCTAGCCATTTGACTGTGTTGTACCTTTCTCTGCCAGATTGAAGAGCTCATTATCAAATATTTGTTACCCATGTAGATAGTTACAGACTGCAATTAAATCGCCCCTTATCCTTCTCTTTGTTAAGCTAAACAGATTGACCTCCTTAAGTCTATCACTATAAGACTTTTTTAATCCTCTAATTATTGTTGTGGCTCTTCTCTGAACCCTCTCCAATTTTTCAACATACTTCCTGAATTGCGGACACCAGAACTGGACACAGTAGTCCAGCAGTGGTCATACCAGTGCCAAATACAGGAGGTAAAATAACCACCCTACTCCTACTTGAGATTCCCAATTATGCATCCAAGGTCACATTTGGCTTTTTTGGCCACAGCTTTGCACTGGGAGCTCACGTTCAACTGGATTATCTCAGATGACCCTTCAAATCTTCTTAAGAGTCAGTGCTTCCAAGGACAGAGTATATGGCCTACATTCTTTGTTCCTAAATGAATGACCTTACATTTGGCTGTGTTAAAATGCATATTGTGTGCTTGCGCACAGATACCCAAGTCAGCCAGATTACTCTGTATCAATGCCCTGTCCACTTCATTATTTGCCACTCTTCAATTTTGTGAGCTTCAGTGATGATTTTATGTTTTCTTCCAGGTCACTGATAATGTTAAACAACATGGGGCCAAGAACAAATCCCTGTGGGACATGACACGAAACAACCTGCTTTATGATGATTCCTCATTTACAATTATATTTTGGGATCGAGCAGTTAGCCTGCTTTTAATCCATTTAATATGTAGCATGTTAATTTTATATCCTAGGTTTTTTTAAATCAAAACATCATGCAGTACCAAGTCAAATGCCTTAAAGAAGTTGCAATATATTACAGCAGCCATTACTGTTAGCAACCAAACTTGTCATAAAAAAAAGGTGGGGCAACCAGTCCTATGATCTAGACAAGGCCTCACCCGTGAGTTATATGACGGCACAATATTCTTCCTGTTCTCCACCCCATTCTTTATCTATCCTAACATCTTGTTGGCTAGACAAATACAAGCCTACCCAACTGAGTGAATCAATACATTTCTAAAAAAAATTTTTTAAAAGGGTGGAGAAGACGACTTTAAGAACATAATTTTAGTTTAAGGAGCTTCATGTTATCACATCACATCCCTGGGTCAACAATGTTTATATGGGTAAGAAGTATCAAGAATCTGACAAGTATTTCTTAGTACACATTTCATTAATTACACAAGGTACAATCCGATCTTGTATATTTCAAAAATAAAAAAAAAGGAAAATCGGTTATTAGCAAGTTCTAGTTCCACCTCTGAAGAAATTCTATGCATAGAAATGCCAATCAACTCCACAGGAGTCCTGCATATAGGACAGGCATGTTGGTCTCCTAATTAGCAATGGTTGAAGTATAATGTAAAAATCTTTGAGTTAAATGCATTTACCTTCACATTTGTTCTGTTAATAGACTCCTTAATACATTGTTTTTACCATAAAGGTTTTAAAGAATACTTTCCACCATAAGTGTAACTGCCACATACCAGTAAAATGGCATTTCTAAAATTCAGGGGCAAGACAGCTATATTCCCATACAAAAGATCTGCAAAAACATGAGAAAAAATAAGAGCCCTAAAATACACACAGGATGATTTCTGTTACCTTTTCTTGCTTAAAAAAACATGTTCAATTAGTAGGTTTTGGGCAACTATTTATTCCCTATTCCAAATCACACGCCCTAAACATCCCCATTTCAAGGCCTCTTTCCTTCAAAAGCCCTTATCTCATAAGACAGATATTGAGAACTGCTCCAAGACTTTATATTTTAGGCAAAGGAAACAAGCTCCAAAAATGAAAGACTTTTTAAAATTTCCCTTATGGTACTGCCTAAGGCCTCAATTGGGGTTGGGACCCATTGTGCAGAATACTGTAAAAATACAGAAAAGCCAATTCCTGCCTTGAAGCACTTACAATCTAATGATAGATGAAGGGTAGGGTAATAGGGATACAACACACCAGTGAATGAGCGTGGTGAAGAAATGACACTACTGTTACATGTAGCATGGCTTTTTTTTTTTTTTTTTTTTTTAAATTGAGACTAGAAGTAAAAAAGGGGAAGAGAAAAAGTCACAGCTTGTCACCTGCCTGGCCATGTTTGGTAAGCAAGGTTTTGTAGGCATCATGACAGAGCAAATTCTAAGGAGTAATCTGAAGAATAAGAAGGATGAGATTGGATAATTTCCCCACCCCCACATGCATAAGGTACAACATGGGAGAAAATGCAGAGGCATTTAAGGAAGCCGATTGGTGGGCATTAAAGGCTAGGAACAGAGGCGGAGGTAGAAGTTCTGATTAACAGATTGGATCAATAGGGTGAGGCTACACTGTTTTTATTTATACCATATTTGTACTCTGATACCACCCCATCTTAGAGATCATCAGGTGATATGCATATGCTCTAATGGGCTGTAGGGTGTGTAACTCACTCCTAGTCTAAAATAATTCTCCACTGGTTCCTACTTTTAAATTGAACTTTAGGAAGGAAAGAGAAACTCTAAAGATTAATATAAATATAGGACCAACAATGGTTCTCACTTTGTATTAGATCACTCTTAACTTGGTTTTACAATTGGCACACTGTAGTTTTATAGGCTTGCTATATTTTCAATGGTTTCAAAAGATCGATGGATTTGAATTCATTTTGTTCAGTACACTGGCACAGGTGCATTAAAATAATTAGTTTACCCTTTAAATAAAAAGATGTGAAATGCTTTGCAGTTTTCTGCAAAACACAAATATACTCACAGTTTGCTGACCACATTACTTCATACTGGCTCTTACAGAACTGTAATGCTCTCCACAGAGAAACTATCTTCTCTCCAGCTGCTTCAGCAATATTTCTTAACTATAAGGCAAGCAAAAGCCTGCACATACATACAGAGACACACACACACACATTTTTCAGAAGAAAAGTGATATAGCTCTTTTTGTGATGGTTGTAATTTTTTGGAATGGTTCTTCAGTTTTCCAATTTTTTAAGTTAGAGTTATTTGTAGCTTTTTCTTTTTTCTTTTTTTAAATCTTGAACCATTCCATATTATATCTTTATTGCAAAAAGTCAACATGCATCTTAGAAATTCAGATTGTAATCAATAAAACAAACATTACATATATGAATTTAAATGTATAAACAGTTAGAAATTCAACAATATCTCCTATTATACTATTACACAAGTTCACAATTTTGTAAAAACTATAGTACAAGTTTACTATACATCAAGAGGAACTTATATTCCTTTTCACATGATTTTGTTAAAAACTGCTGAAACGTTTTCATCATAAATGGGCAAGTGTTTTCAAATGAATCTTTACAGCTCATGGGCTTTGTTATGCTCAAGAACTTAATTTGATAATAAAGAAATGAAGAATAATTCTTCATTCCAAAGTTTAATGTTTAGCATATACAGCTGTATGGTCTGTAAACTAGGCTTTAGTTTGGTAACATTTTATTTTAAATTTCCTATACATAAGTTGCTTGGTATGCATATACAGATATAGTACTGATTATGAATTAAGTCAACTGTACTTTTTGAAGGTGTACATTATAATTTCATAATAAAAATAAAATGTTACCGTAAAAAAGTAAAATGTGCATTCTCAGTTACCTACTTAAAAATAAACAATTTAGTATTACCTACTAAGCCGTAAAATACAACACAGGGAGATCCTCTAGCTTTGGCAAAATGAAGGTCACTTTCAAACAGCTTTCCCACTCCTTAAATACCAGAATTTAATCAATTACAGTTATGCTGCCTATCATTTATACTCCCAATAATATAATAGCATGTTTTTAATACACAAGCTAAGTTCAGAGGCACAACTCACTTTTGTGCTTCAATGCTTAAAAATCATGTTTGGGATGTCACTTGAGGATGTATGTAAGGCTACCAATGTGCATACCAAAGAAAATGTTATATAAATCTCTCCAAGGCCCATTAAATAAATCTTCCACCCTTGCCTCTCGCCTATCTCACTTAACTAAAAAAGCCAATACATATGAGCAAGGGCAAAAGTGTCTCTCAACAAAGTGTGCCAATAAGGTGTGTCCTTTTGGAGCTAAAACCATATGAAAAGGAAACCCCATTCTGTTTAACTGTGTCAAAGGCTACTGAAATTTCTCTTACAGCTTCATTCATTCACTGTAATCTTCAGTTTCCAAATACAAAAATACAACAATTCTTATTGAAATCTATACGCTGGTAGTTTTAGTACACAAAAAGAAAAATATTTACAAAATTATACAGTTTAAGAAAAAACTCTGTACAAAAAAAATATATAAATCCTTTGTTCCCTCTATCATTTTTTTAAACTGTCAGGACTCAAACATTTCCTGTAATGGATCTTTCAAAATATACACTGAGCCACAGACATTAAGAAAATATTAGAGATGGTGGGAGAAGAGCAAGGATTATTCTTCTAGGTTCAAAGTATTAATGTTTTTTTCATCATTCCTTCATACATTTAATTTAAACTCAGCATTAGTAGGAACGCAGTATTTAACTACAAAATGGAAGTCTTAATATGAAGGGGGAAAATATTGAAGGACATATTCCCTCCAACTGATACTGAAACTTAAAACGATAAAGTTTTGGTTTCTTTTACATATTACCACAGCAAAAGGATACTCAAATGGAGAGGAAGAGTACACGGGGCAACCTGAAGGAACGTGACTTCAAGTAACTAGCTATGTTCAGCCTAAATTAAAATTTCTGGTACTTGCTGTATTTATTTTGAATCAGGAACCAATTGCCAAATACTCTGGTGTGCTAAATATCTGAAAGCAATATGATTTCTAAAGCCAAGAATGTATGCATTTGGTACATGTATATAACAAAGCTGTTTAGTATCCCAGCAGTTGGTAAGAGTATGTTTGCTCTGCTCCTTCAAACTGACATCCAGACTGCAAAGATACTATTTTACATGGGTACTTACATAACAGATAACTCCTACTGTACAAAGTGTACAGTACAGATGCATACAGAGTGAAGGAAAAAGCCTACTGGATAATGTAGTTATGCTCACGAACAGCAAGACCCACATAACAGAGTTATGAAGATCTATAGCTCTCGAGGGTCTAAACTTATTAGCCCCATTTCTACCACAATCACCATCATTTCTTTTTTGGTGGTTTTTTTTTTGTTTTAAAGTGGTCTAAAGACAAAGGCAATTGAAAATTTCATAGTGTCTGTTTTACCTGCTTTTAAACTAAACTGCACTTTAAGATACAAATAGTTTTCCTAAAGTGAGTTTTAAACACTAGTCTTAAGAATCGTATCACTTAAAGTGCTGGTTTAGTATAGTAGGATATTGACCTTCCATGGGCCAAAAAACGACAAAACTTGCTCTGAACACTGTATGGGTTTGGCCTGAATATTAATAAAAGTGACAGACCTGGTCACATTGCAGAGGTGGGAGAAGAGGGTTCTCATGGTTGATTGTTTTAGAACTCTATACAGTTTAACAGGATTGACATTTATCAATACTGACAATGCAATAAATCAACAGCCTAGATTAAGCTTGAACCTTGTATCCAAACCATACGAAGAAATTGACACTGACAGTGAAAGAATGGAAACAATATGCTAATGACCCAGATATCAGTGTCACTGCTAATGTTTCACAGTGAAACAGGATTTAAAGCAATTTACAGTGAACTAGTATCAGGCAGTATCATACTAATACACTGTTAAAGTATGCAAGAGGAAACAGAAAACAAAACACTTAAATGAAGAAAAGTTGGGGTCTTCTACACTGAAGTTGTGTGTGACTCTCAAGACAGGTCTTGAAGCAAAAAAATGAATTCAGACACAAATATTTCCTATAATAGTTGACTTTGCATGTAATAAAATGCTACCCTTTTTGAGTTAGCAAACATGAAGCAACTGACATTTAATGAAAACGTGTCTGCAGCTCTCTCCTGCAATCTTATATTACTAAATAAAACCTGTAACATCTTTTCTTTTATCTCTAATAAATCAAAGCATTAAAAAACAAGATAATACAGGTGATGTGAAAAAAGGGCTTGACAATATTGATAAGTTTCTTCTTTATAGGAGGACTACCACCACTGATGATCTTTTTAACTCTGTAAAAAGTCACTGGGCAAAGCTTTGGCTGATCTAGTAGCACAGCTAAGTATCTGACACGTTCATATCACAAACTTGTTCTCACTTGAAATCTACTGTGTGTTTTGAAAAGAAAGTAAAATAATTTTTTGGCTCATCAACTTTCTTAAATAAATTTTTAAAAGTTGTAGTTCAAACTATATTCCTAAAACTATACAATTCCAAATAAAGTTTTATCTTCTCCAAGAACGGGATTCGTCTTCATCTTCATCATCATCGTCATCATCTTCGTGCAAAAATAAATCTGAGGTTTCAGTCTCCTGGATGAAGACAAAATTGTAGTCTGGTTTTAGAGATGACACTTCTATATGCAAGAGGCAACATACTATATAAAGCAGCAGCATTTTATTTTAGGGTTGGGTTTACACAATGGATTCTAGATACTACTTGAAAGGGTTCACCATACAATGTGCATACACAATGCGTTGGCTCTAAAAGAAGGAGCTGTGTCCCCTCCTCAATGGCACCAGCATGTTGGAAAAATAGTAGCATCTTTTTCATTTAAGTGAACTAAAAAATTCTTTACTAAGGGGAGAATAATTTGCAACATTCCTATTAAGTTCAGGTTAATATGTCACTATCCCTCCATGTCAAGGGACAGGAACAATTACCCAACTTAAACACTGCTTGGTTCAGGATGGCATGTGATCTGAGGAAGCAATATATAGTTTAAACTTATATACTTCGCACATTTTTGTTGTTCTAAAGGTGTTTTGCACCATCTGGCCAGGATTAATACAAAATTTATCAACTACTAATTTCACCGTCTTACTACATTGATTCTAGTAAATATGGGATTGTTAATGTTGAATTATAGTCTCTTGCAAATATCTAGTAGTTTACAAGTCAAAGGGATAATCTTATCCTGAGATGTGAATAATTATTTCTACCAAAATTTATAAAAGAATACTATCTTGCCCCCATCATAAAGAAGGAAAAATGGTAGGAAGGAAACAACCACCAATCCACAAATCAAATACTATGCTGCTTCTGAGCAGTCTTTATTAACTGTAGTTGGTTCTCAGAAATGAGTATTTTCCTTTGCAGACCAGGCTAAGGCAAGTTTGTTTATCCATCAATCATTTATAAGAGCCCAAATCCAGGGGGGGGGGAGAGAGGTTAAAAAAAAATCAGGTACTAGAAATGAAGCAATTTACCCTATATCAGAACGGCTGACGTGTACCTTTAACAATCAGCACACAGAGAACTCAAATGTTTGGTCCTGATAGTTTATACAGGTATGCATATTTTACTCAAAAATACACATTTCTCTCTTAAGGATACATGTGCAGGTACAATATCCAAGTAAGGTTTCAACATTTCTATCTTGTAAGAATTACCGTGAACTTTGCCACAATATCTTCGGACAACTTCCACAGCAAACAGAGAAAATATTCTACACAACCAAAAATCCCTACACTACTAGGAATTCTGTGAAAACAGATAAGCCACTATTCCAATGTACTACAGTACCTCTTCCTTGGACTCCTCTTCCTCAATTTCTGTGGACACAGAAGGTACCTTAGGTTTGTGCCACGATATCTGTAGTCTTCGGTCTTTGAATCTTGATCCCTGGTTAGCAGCCTAGGTTTTATTTTAGATGTGTTTTTAAAGGGAATTAAAAACATATGGTTCATAAGAGTAAAGAAACAAGGTAACCAATAGTGAGCTAGGTACTTTAATCGGAAGAGGTTATCCCCTTAAGAAGTGTCAGCGTACACCTCCCAAATCTATGCTACACAACTACCTCCCCCAACTCCCACAAGGGTATTTCTGAGCAGCAACTTCAACACAGCTCCTAACTGGCTGATTTCACTGTATGCACATTGGCATTCTGGGAATCGCAATAGGGCTCAAAGATTGCTTGGTTGGAAGACTCCAGCATTGAAGCTCTGTCTATACTGACAGGTTTCAGAGTAACAGCCGTGTTAGTCTGTATTCGCAAAAAGAAAAGGAGTACTTGTCGCACCTTAGAGACTAACCAATTTATTAGAGCATAAGCTTTTGTGAGCTACAGCTCACTTCATCAGATGCATATCGTGGAAACTGCAGCAGACTTTATATATACACAGAGAATATGAAACAATACCTCCACCCACCCCACTGTCCTGCTGGTAATAGCTTATCTAAAGTGATCATCAGGTGGGCCATTTCCAGCACAAATCCAGGTTTTCTCACCCTCCACCCCCCCACACAAAGTCACTCTCCTGCTGGTGATAGCCCATCCAAAGTGACAACTCTTTACACAATGTGCATGACAATCAAGTTGGGCTATTTCCTGCACAAATCCAGGTTTTCTCCCATCCCCCCCACCCCCATACACACACAAACTCACTCTCCTGCTGGTAATAGCTCATCCAAACTGACCAGTCTTCAAGTTTAAATCCAAGTTAAACCAGAACATTGGGGGGGGGGGGGGGAGGAAAAAACAAGAGGAAACAGGCTACCTTGCATAATGACTTAGCCACTCCCAGTCTCTATTTAAGCCTAAATTAATAGTATCCAATTTGCAAATGAATTCCAATTCAGCAGTTTCTCGCTGGAGTCTGGATTTGAAGTTTTTTGTTTTAAGATAGCGACCTTCATGTCTGTGATTGCGTGACCAGAGAGATTGAAGTGTTCTCCGACTGGTTTATGAATGTTATAATTCTTGACATCTGATTTGTGTCCATTTATTCTTTTACGTAGAGACTGTCCAGTTTGACCAATGTACATGGCAGAGGGGCATTGCTGGCACATGATGGCATATATCACATTGGTGGATGTGCAGGTGAACGAGCCTCTGATAGTGTGGCTGATGTTATTAGGTCCTGTGATGGTGTCCCCTGAATAGATATGTTTCATATTCTCTGTGTATATATAAAGTCTGCTGCAGTTTCCACGATATGCATCTGATGAAGTGAGCTGTAGCTCACGAAGGCTTATGCTCTAATAAATTGGTTAGTCTCTAAGGTGCCACAAGTACTCCTTTTCTTTTTGTCTATACTGAGTTCACCTACCATTTAACTAATGGCAACATATATCCTCACTGTCCATTCCAGACCAGTATGGAACAAAGCACCCCAAAGAAAGTTCAACTAGTACATTGTATGAAAGAGTAAGATTCTTACCCTAAAACCACAGGAAGAGTTCTCTTACTAAACTTACATTTTCAGCTTCTGAGCGGGACTTAAAAGTTAGAACGACACTTAAAGGAGAATCCTCTTCTTGGAGGTCTTCAATATCTCCAAATTTCTGTGAAACAGATGTACAACAAGAAAAAGCATCATTAAACAGGTGTGCTAGTTGGACAAACCATCATATCGTAACCTGGGCCTATTCAAAGCTGAAATTTAAATATGGCTTTTTTGGTGGAAGGAAGAGATAGCCTGAGGCTAGAAAGGTGTCACAGCTTGTACCATTCCAGCAGTGGTGTATAGCCTCAAGCCTGTCTCCCAAGAAACAGATTTAAATTACTTGCAATTAAAATTCACTGCTCAACTAGTAACACACACACTCTCCCCACAAAAAAGGGCCTTAACTTACCAGCGTGTTAAGAATTCTCATCTCCCACCGCCCGTTAATCCTCTCCTCCACACACATACACACCCTTCCTCATCACATAACTTCTCTAGTCCCATGAAGTAGTTCCTTTTGGAGCTCATTAATTTGCAAAAGGGAAGCTGTTCAGCAAGAGAACCACAGCACTCTGCCAGAAAACAGAAGCTTGATCAATCCACTATCACTAGATCAATCAGATGTTTGCATTTTACAACTAACCAACTCCCTTTAATCTGAGTATTAGGGTGGCAATAACACTGGACCACAATACTGGAGAACCAGATTGGCTTTAGTGTTCCATCTCGCTGAAATGAAAGCAATTTACAAACTTTCATACTGTATTTGTCTTCAATACAAAAAGGATTTGTCAGGGAAAGCATTTCTTGAATCTTAGTCTGAGTACGAGAATGAAAATTATTTTTGTCTTCTACCTTCATTTTATGTAAAAAACTAGTAAGCTTCTTGGAAGCAATTTATTAACTTAGGTAATAGAAATGATGGTATGCCAGATCTCTTACTGCAGATTTAACAGCTGATGCTGCTGAACTAGCAGGGAATATTTTCACAAGAATGTAAGTCACTCAGAAAACTGGAAGAATTCCAAGAGGATGGGCACTATAGTGCAGTACTTCATGTTCAGCTAAAAAAACACTAGAGCAGGTCGAAAAAATTTCCAACAAAACGTTTTTCATCGGAATTGACCAATCCATTGAAATCTACAGTGTTTGGCAGATATAATCCTTATATCTTATTTCAGGAGTCCAAGAGAACCCTCTCTGGTCACATGGCAGGCAGGCGAGTTGGCAGGACTGCCTCAGAGTCCTGAACCCTAGGGTTTGCAGCTCTGGTTTAACCCACCATATGGGGCACAGCCAGGATTCCATTCCCTTCTACAGAGAACTTTGAAATTTTTGGTTTTAGTTCCAGTGTGGAATGAAAACCAATTTCTGAACTATGAAAATTCTCTGTGAAATGAACTCTCTTTCTCTACTCAACTCTAATAAACGGTTCTTAATATTACCCAGGTTTGCCATATGACCGCTTTCTCTTTGCAAAAGTTTAGGTATTCTTTGCATTAACTTGGTAAGATTCAATGTCTCGTTTCACAAACACGGCATTTGTTTCGATTGCTCCGATTATAATTTATGGATTACCTAAAAAGTTAATAGGCGTCTCAACTAAGAATTGCCAGAAGATGTTTAGGAAAATTTATCAAAAACTTGATATTAATTTTAGTTGTGTCCCATACTGACACTGGATGCTGGGTTGTGAACTGTTACAAAAGGGACCTGAAAACTGCAATATGAACTTCCTAAAAAGTTAAATTTGTGAAATTCCTGCTTTGCTTGGAAAAAAAGACAGTTACCTCTTCCATAACTGGTGTTCTTTGAGATGTGTTGCTTACGTCCATTCCATATTAGGTGAGCATGCTCACCACATGCACCGGTACTGGAAGCTTTCCCCTCAGCAGTATCCATAGGGGACCGGCTCTGGCACCCTCTATCGCGGAGCCTGTATGGCGTGGTATAAGGGGTGCCGCCGGTTCCCCCCACCCTGAGTTCCTTCTTACCCAAAACTCCGACAGTGGGGAAGGAGGGTGGGTCATGAACGGATATGAACACCACATCTAGAAGAACACCAGTTACAGAAAAGGTAACTGTCTTTTCTCCCTTGAGTGATTGCTCAGGTCCATTCCACATTAGGTGACTCCCAAGCAGTACCATTGGAGGCGGGTAGGAGTTCACGGACATGTAGATAGCAACACAGCTCTGCCGAACCCAGCATGGCCTCTGGCCTGCTGAATGATGGCACAATGCGCTGTGAGCATGTGAACAGAGGACCACACTGCGATGTTACAGATGTCCTGGAGAGGGATGTGCAGCAGGAAGGCCGCCAAGGACACTTGAGCTGTAGTCGAGTGGGGTCTGACAATTGGTGGTGGTGAGACCCCGCCCGGTCATAACAGGTCCTTATGCAAGAGTTAGTTGGAAATCCTCTGTGAGGACACCAGAAGGCCCTTCATCCTATCCACTGTAGTGATAAAGAGCTGAGTTGATTTATGGAAAGGCTTGGTGCGTTCTAGGTAAAAAGCTGTTGTAGGAGCAGCATGTATGCTCTGTATGATTATGCTATGTATAACCTGTATGCTCAAAAGGTCTGTTACACTTTCCCCCTCCACTTCCCCCCCCCATTTTGTCTCCTCTCCCTCTTTGAATACCTGTGAAGTGGCTTTCCCCCTCCACCTCCCTCCTGGAATACTTGTGGGATGAATGGGTTGGTTGAACAGCTGGAAGATCAGAAGAACTCCCAGGTAGACAAGGTGTCTGGGATTCTAATTAGGCAGCGCTCACACACCCTATGCATGGACACTTCCCGAGGTGAAGTGTGACCAACCAGACCTGGCCTAAGTCATCTGTAGTTGCAGGCCATGAGGAGCAGGTCCTTAAAAGGGGAAGGGGCCATGTGCTCAGGAGTGCACTCACAAGCGTGTATCTCCCGTGAAGGCCCTTTGCCCAGACTGCCTGGCCAGTGGTTGACCACGTTGCATTCTATCGTGCCTCGGGAAGACTTACCTTCATCGCACCATCCATTGCTGCGCTGTGGGACACTTACCTTGAAGAATCCTGACATCTCCAGTGCTTTGCCTGTCCTGCGAGTGTGAGTGTGACACCCCCCCCGCCTTCTTTTCAGCTTAGCTATCAGTATAATAAACGCGCGGCTTTCTGCCAAACTTTCTGGGTCATTAGTCCTCCCTATGCTTACTAGCTGGCTCAATTTTGGGTAACAAAAGCCAAGGCCCTTCAGATGTCCAGCATGTGAAGACACCGCTCTTTGCTGGTGTTGTGCAGTTTGGGACAGAACACTGGGAGGAAGATGTCCTGGTTCATATGGAAGGTAGATACCACCTTCGGCATGAAGGCTGAGTGGGGCCACAGCTGAACCTTGTCTTTGTAGAAGACAGTGTACAGCATTCTGAGGTCAGGGCTTTAATCTCAGAGACTAGTCTCGCAGATGTCACCGCCACCAGGAAAGCGACCTTACATGACAGGTGGGAAAGGGATCAGGAGCCCAGCGGCTCAAAGAGCGGGCCCGTGAGCCTAGAGAGGACCAAGTTAAGATCCCACTGCAGAACAGGGGTCCCTACCCATGGGAAGTCTCGAGACCTCTCAAGAATCTGACTGTCATGTCATAAGAAAACACCATCTGGCCCTGGATCGGCAGGTGAAAAGCAGAGATGGCCGCGAGATGCACTCTAATGGAAAAAAGTGTGCCAGGCCCTGGTTCCTCAAATGAAGCAGGTAGTCCAAGACAGAGACTGTATGGAAGAACATGAGGGAGAGATGCCTTGCTTGGATGCCCAGTGGGAAAACGTCCACTTGGCCAGGTAAATCAGTCTGGTTGAGGGCTTCCTACTCCCCAGGAGAACCTGTTGGACCTCCTCCAAACAGAGTTCAGCTACGCAGCATCCATGCCGAGGGGTTGCTGGGAGGATCTTCCCAAATATGGTGATCCCTATCTTGGAGACCAATGACAGCAGGCTGGTGACTTCGGTCCCTTGATCAGTCCCAGGATCTGTACCAAGCTCTTAGTGATGTGAGGGATTGGTCTTGGTGCTCCTGTGGGGGGGCGAGGGGGAAGCCTCAGTGAGTCTGTGCCAGGCTACCAACGAAATATGCCTCGAATCCCGCTGTCAGTGCCCAAGGTCCAGGGACTAAAGAGGGCTCCACTGAGCCTGCCTCTTTAGCTCTGAGGTACGACGGCTTCGGGTGGGCAAGCAGTGGCGGGATGTCCCATGTGATGGGGAACGGTGCTGCTGAGGTCCCAAGGTGGGTTTACCCTGAGACTGGGGTACCGCTGGAGCTGGTGTGGACAGCATTAGAAGCGTCAGGATCTCCTGATCTGCCTGTAGGGCTTTGGGCATCGATGGCACCTGAAGCTGACGGAGGCCTGTACTGCTATCCAGACTCACAGGCAAGGTATGGGATGGGCTGCACCACTCGACTTGAACTGGGGCCTGACTTCCTGAAGGGGGCGCTGAGTTGCCCAGCGCAGGTCTTGGCTTGCCCCGAGGCCTTTCCTTTCTCTTTCACTGTCTTCTTCTGCTTCTTGGCCGGAGCTCTGGAGGGGGTTTGGTGCCGGCTCATGGACGGTGCTGGCAGGCACTGTGCACCGACACCGCAGTGCTCGGTGCCGCCTCGGACCATTATTCCCATGCCACACTGAGTGCCGACTCCCCCAGGAGTGTTTGCAGGCAGTTGTCCTGCTTCTTTTTTGACCTGGGTTTGAAGAACTTACGAAGACGACACTTGTCGCTTATGTGCCCTTTGGCCAAGCACCTTAGGCAGCTACTATGTGGATCGCTGATTGGCGAAGGCCATTTGCAACTATTGCAGGGCTTAAAGTCTAGGGACCGGGGCATGCCCCATCCCAAGGCTGAGTCCTGTTTGGGACTAATGAAAACTACTACTAAGGGTAACTAATTCAACTATATACAACTATATTACAGGTTTTATAATGTAAAAGAATGGAGAACAAAACACTGCCAGCCGAAGCAGCAGACATTCCAGCACCATCCCTGGTGGCAAGAAGGAACTGAGGGTTGGGGAAGCCAGTGGCGCCCCTTATACCGTGCCATATGGGCGCCACTCCAGAGGATGCCAGAGCCGGACCCCTATAGATCCTGCTGCGGGAAAAACTTCCGGCACTGGTGCATGTGGCGAGCACACACCCCTAATATGGAATGGACATGAGCAAGAACTTGAAGCAGCAGTGCTTTACTTTTTAAGCTACACAGAGAGAAAGGGTCGGCTAGGAAATGCCTTTGGTGGGTAGATAAATACACATACATGTTTCCCACAGACTGTAAAAGGCTGTTAAGTATTTTTCATACTTCTAAAGTCCACATTTCAAAAGACTTTAAAGCAATGTAGACAGTAACATACATAACATGACAGAACAAGGGAAAAAGATTCATTTTGCCACATGGTTTTCTGTTTTGTTTTTGGTCTACATACACACTTATGCTCCTGAAACATGAAAGCAATACCCCTGGTAATATACTATTTTGAAGTAAACTGTGTGCTGAAGGTATGAAAGCACACACGTGTGAAGTGTAATATGCATTTGTTTTAATGCATGCATTTCACTATACCAAAGACGTTAACTTTAGTTCAGGAATCTTAATTGTCAGAATTGTACTGACTGCTACATCCACATTACACAATGGGCAGATAGGGGAGCAGTGGCCTGCTCCCATATGCACATACCCACACTCCACAGACTAGCTAGCTAGGGATCTATTTACCACAATATGTGAATTTCAAGTGTTTGAGTTGAGACAATATGGGGGGTTGGACAAATCTATGCACCTGGACATCCATAGAGACTGCAGTGCAGATATACCACATATGGCAAGTATTATATTTGGGCTTGCAAGGATTACATTTTTAAAATCAGTAAATGTCAATTTCACCATACACACAACCCGACGAAAAAAATATTTTCCTCAAAAAATTTTTACAGATCGACAATTAAGAAAAATGCTGCTTGAGAACTTTTTAAGAGTAAAAATCTAGTGATGTATACTTCTGAATTAGGCTTGTTCCAAATGGACTAGCAAATGAATAAAAGTAGGTATGATTTGTTGATTTAAGGACATTCACTTTGTATATTTTGACATGGGATGTTGACAATTTCAAAAATTTAAAAGCTTTATAAACCATTAAAACAGAATGTCAACCTTTAGTGTCATTAACTGTCTGCCCCTCCATAATTTCCTGCAACTGTGAAAATTAAAAATTGATAAAAAGCAAACAAAAAACCCCAACTTAAAAGTAGATATCCACTGAAATTATAAAAAATAAAAATTTAATTTTGCCAAGCCTAGTTACATTTAGTAATCCAAATCCCAGTTTTGGAAAGCAAAATTATATACTTAACTTGTTCTATGATTTTGGGATAGTGATACGACTTATCTGTATTATGGAAATATGAATAAAGACACTCACATCTTCAAGATGCAAGGGGTGGGGGGGGAGGCTTGTGCATGAAGTTACTTTGAGTTCCTCCATTGGAAGACACTAAAGAAACACCAAGTCTTTAATCTGCAGTACGGAATCATGACTACATTTTTTTTTCCAGTTTAAGTTAACTATCCAGAGCTGACTTACAGAGAAGTGTTGTAATAATTCATCTTTCTCCTCTTCTACGAAGCCACCGACGGTTAGAGCTTTGGGGCGGTGATCTACCACCATATGATTCAATGTGCCCCTTCCTCTCCCACCACGACCTCGTCCTCTTCCTCTGCCCGGAGCAGATATCACCTTTCCTCGACCTACAGGCAAGATACCTAAACGGGCAGCCTGTTAAAAAGAAAGGCACATAGTGGGCAAAGCTATCTTCAGCTTTCAGGGGAGTTGAAAGCTTCATGTAACAGACATGAAGCACTGGGGCAGCACTCCTTACAAACTCACTTCAACCTGTAGTTGACTGAGCTTTTTCCTCAACTCTGTTGTATCTTCTCCAGAAGACAATCTTTTATGAAAGTCCAGTTCTGCATCTAAAAGCTCTTTTTGTGCCTTTAAAAAAAAAAATAAAAAAAGGGGGTATTAGTACTTATCCTCTTAACACCTTATTCCATTTTGTTTAGCCACAAACTTTAGAAGAATCCCTCAGTATCCATATTCCTCTCTAAGCCCAGTGTTCATGCCCAGTAGAAGAAAATGTTCAACCCTGAAGAGAAGACATTGGCATTGTATGTATTTCAACACAGGAATTCAAAACTGGTAAAGTTCCTTTGGAAAAGCAAACTATGATTTCAGTGATCTCTTCTCAGTTGATCATTGAACTATATGGATCAAGAGTAACTTTCAAAAAGCTATTTTCTATTGGAGTTGATGCATTTGCCCATGCTTATACTTATCAGTAGGTATTTTGTTATAAAGATCACAGTGAAGCAATTTTTGATGTTTTCACAGGTATGAAAGGATTTTATTTTATACTAAACACTGCAGGAGGACAATTTTACTCCTTGTGGGAGTGCCAGTTAGTAGTCATTTATATTCCCCACTAATCTATCTTGGCATTTAAATGCTAGTAGAACTTGCTTTGTCCTTGCACCTAAGGCTTTTGCTTATACCTTTCCAATATGGAAAGTTCAAACAATTCTTAGCAATTAAAAACAGTATCCCTAATGCTTTTAAAATATCTGTATTACTGTAAACATTGTGTTACAAGTTACTGAATTAGAAAAGTAATCAATACCTAACTGTCTCATTCATGCAGTACAAACCAGCATGTACTGGGTAACGTGACATAGTTCACATTCAGGACCCAAAGAACAGGATTGGCAAGAAAAACTAATGATTAAATTAGTCAGTTTGATTTCTTCTCAGAACTAGTGTGATACATTTTACTTCAGAAAGCTGACATTCAAGCAATGTCTGTAATCAACTTAAGGTCTGAGATATGCTCAGATTACTATAACAACTAGGTATACCAGTTCCCTGTGTACCAGTGTCCTAAAGTGTATTAGCTTTCCGCTTTATTCTATCCCCATGCTTCATTGTCCACTCTGAAAGATGAGGTGAGAAAGTAAACCTGAAGACAGCTATTACCCACTTGCTAAAAATCATAGTAATGATTTATTTCAAAAGTATGTATGTATGCACGTACGCACACACCTCTGTCTTGGACTTCAGTTTTGACGGTGTGGAGGCTACAGATGAAGTTTTCAATTCATCCTTTAATTGAGAGATTTTTCCTGTTAGTTCTTTCAAGGTCTTCATTATTTCTGCCCTCTCCTCTGGTTTCGTGGCCTTATTTTTCTCCAGCTTAGATATCAACATCTATGTATGTTAAAAAAAGGACAACTGAGCAAGAAGATACAATTTAGACAGCAACCAAATGGAATAAATTTAGTGCCCACTGGAATCAGAACGCAACAGCTAGAATACATTCCAGACTTACCTTTTGGCATTCTATTTGTTTTTCTAACATCTCCTGCTTCTTTTTTCTCATATCTTGTTGAAGCTTCATTGCCTCCTAAGTGAGAAGGACATATTTTCAGTTATTGGGCATATACAAGTTTCTATGATTAGGAAGAACCAGATTAAACCAGAACTAGAACCACTTTTTCTTGGCTGAGATCTAGAGTAACATCCATTTAGTACTAGATTTGTCCTGCAGTGACACACAATGCTACACTGGATGGGGGATGGATTCAGTAAGTCTTTCATTGATAAGTTTCTGATTATCCCATATATAGCCAAGAAAGGTCAATAGCAGCAGCTTTTCTAACACTCCTCCTGCCAACTGCTCAGCTGTTATACTTTTTCTTTAAGCTCTAATGAAGATTAAAAGTGTGTGTGCTGCACAAACATAAAGAGCCTCTGATCCTCATTTACTGTATCACAGTAACACCTAAATGCCCCAAGCTAATGCTGCAACATGCACACAAAAAAAAGGGATAGCACAGACCACTTAAATGAAAACAGGTGTCTCTCCCAATTCCCCTTGATCTTTTTACAAACAACTTTCTCGGTCAAGTAGGGTAATTTAAGTGCCTGAGAACTTTAGAGATAGAGGAAACAATCTCTGATACAGAACACATCAGCCTTACAACAAGAGCATTTCCAGTAAAGACAAAAGAGATAATACACTTAACACCATATGCTCTCTTTACTGCAAGGGGGAACAACTACTGAAAGCCATTTGGCCCACCTAGAAGAGGAAAGTGGCCAAAAGGGCTGCTCCTGACCCTGCTTAGCCACACTGCCTCTCCGCAAGATATCCAGACAGCCCACAGGCTGTACTTAAAAAAAAGAAAAAGTGGGATCACTGTAAGAGTCAGCTTGCCCCAGAACTGCTCACTGCTCTATAGGAAAAGTTGGAGTTAAAGCTAAGTGATGGGGTGTCAGGCTTGGAGGCCCCCTGCTGGAGGCCTCACAGTCCTACCACAACCTATCCAAAAAAAAAAAAAAGAATAGTAGAGGAGAGTCCTCCAAGCTACCTAGAGAGGCTGCAAGGATCAGCCAACCAGGGCCCAGCAGACTCCTATAAAAGGAGCTACAGAGCCAGAGTGAGTTCAGTCTGCTGGCAGGGTCTGGGGGAGCCAGGAAAGTGCTCCTGGCTGGCTGCAGGAGGTGCAAGGGCCAAAGTGAGCAGTTACTGGCAGGGACTCGGGGAACAGGAAAAGTGCTCCTGGCTGGCTGCTCGGACATGAGTAAGATAAGGGCCAGAGGAAAACACAGTAGTTAAAGTGACATGGCACGTGGCTGCTACTTAGAGGGTCCTTGGGTTGGGACCTGGAGTAGTGGGCGAGCCTGGGTCACCCCCAAACAGCCACTGGGCAAGTGGTTAAGCCCTAAGCTGAAAGAAGCCCAGGGAAGGGCTGCATCTAGAACAATGTTACCATCACCAGAAGGGGGGCTAAACTGAGACTGATTCTGCTGGAGAGCTGGAGTCAGTGAACCGAGTTCAAGAAAAGTGGCTGAGTTGGAGAGCTGGGGTCACTGCGGACTCAAGGGAAGGCAAAAGTCACCAGGGAGGAAGCCCCAGTGGCACTGCTCCACTCCAGAGCAGGAATCTTTGCCCCAGTTGAGGGTACCATGATGGGCCCTGTTGGATGGGCTAAGGACTGAGCCAGAGAAGGTTGAGGGCTTTGAGATAGGCTCTGTAAAACTGTACACCCCAGAAGGTGTGCGCGCGCGGGTTTTCGCGTACACACTGTGCGTGACTTGGCCAGAGAGCTGAGTCACTGGAGACCCGCCTGACAAGCACAGTGCCTGACAGTGGGCACTGTGAGTAGAGAACATGAGAAAAAACTGCAGGCACACTGCAGGGGGCACGCGGACATAAGAGGTCATTTCTTTACAAGGATCTTGACTTTTAGAATATCCATCAAACAAAGTATATACAAGTACCTGTTTCTTTTTAAGGGCCTCTTGAACATCATGGGATTTAGATCCTGTGCCAGATTTCACAGAGGTCTTTAAGTTTGGGGAATTATACACCATTTTTGTATGGCTTGTAGAAGTAGAAAATGTCTGAAATAATAGAACACTAAAATGAACGAGGTTATTATGCCGGAACATAGTTATAAGCACGTGAACAAGCTTTAAGAGTAATGCACCCAGTTTACAACCAAGATAACATGCTTTCTTTTTAGACATTCGGTATTTAGGTGACGCATGACAATTTAATATACAGAGACAAGGTGGGTGAGGTAATATCTTTTATTGGACAAGCTCAAAAACTTGTCTCTTACCAACACAAGTTGGTCCAATAAAAGATACTACTTCACCCACCTTGCCTCTAATATCCTGGGAGCAACAAACTACAACTACACTGCAAACTTAATATACACGCATGCATACAGGAATCAACAGCATAATTCTTCCCAGAAGAGTAACACCTGAATGCTTGTCAAAGGCAAAAGACAAAAAAAAACCTCTCCCTTCCCTCATCCAAAGTTCTTATTTGGAGAATAATACAGGGAAAGATAAGAGCCAGAGAAGCCATAACAAGGTGATGCTGCCAGTTACACAAACCACAGCAGGATCAAATTTTTCTCTGCTAACCACTATGGAGACTAAGTGTATTACTTCTGCATTATATACAGGTTAGCATTCCCATGCCAACAATATTATGCCTTCTGCTCAGAATTTTAGAAACATGATTCCCATTAAAAGAACAATAGTTGTTCAGCCTAAACCTTGCACGATTCTTCCTCTCCCACTACAAGCATATCCTTTTGTTACCAGGGCTGTTTTGCACCACAGCATCAGTGCAACTCAATCCGCATTACCCTGAACTGTATGAAGATTGCTATAGAACCATATAAAAAAGTACCTACCCATGCAGATCAGTGCACATGAAATTTACAGGAATAAGAAGTGAAATCTTGTCACTAGAGATCTGACTGACTATACTGAGGGATCAGATTTGTTAGCTAAGCAATATCTTTTGACTATTTATTTTTCTAATCATACCTATATTTTAAACCAAGATTCAAGAATTATTTTCCACAGACATTACTCCAATTTTGCAGATAGGATATTGGAGCTACAGAGATTAAATGACTGGCTGGAGGTCACACAGAACGTTAATGGAACAACCACAAATAGAACCCACAAGTCCTATTTAGTCATCCTCTCATCTAACCAATAGTGAAAGTATTAAATTTTGAGATTCACAGGCATAATCTTTGTCAAACATACCTGAGAATCCTCTGCAGTAGCGCTGGACTGATTTAACAAATGTGCTGCATCTGTCTGGTTTCCACCTGCTGCTCCAAGGCGACGTTTAACTGAAACCTTATTAAGGACATAGGCACCCGATGCCAGTGGTTTAGTTATCACCTGCGTACGAGTACATATAAAAAGGAAAGATTATATAGTTGCATTTTTAAAGCACTATCCACTTTGAAGCATCACTGATCTTCAATGCTCTGACCAGTCTGACAAAGCAGCCACATTTTGCATGAAGGCAGTATACCTTTGACACATTGCTATGTACCGTTGCAGCTGGAGGTTGGGCAGTCAGCGTTTGTTGTTGAAGATGAAGCTGGTGATGCAGAGATTGTGGTGGTTGCTGCTGGTGATGGTGCAGGTGTTGCTGCAGCAGGGGTGGTTGCTGCTCATTTTCCCTATGCCACAGCACCCTTATAAATCGATTGTTTAAAACTGCCTCTGTGCTGGAAATGGCCTTTCTGGCCTCATCGTTAGTTAAATATTGAATTAGGGCAGCTTCAGGATCATTCTTGAAAGCAACCTAAAACAGAAGTTCAGCATATATAAACAATTGTCACTGATCCATATTTCACAGGAAACAGCACCTGAAACGTCACAAACATTTGTCAAATACAGTTTTACACCAGAAAGGAGGGAGTTGTATTTTTCAAGTATCGATTACACAAAGATGACACTGATCAAGTCAAAGTCAAATGTCCTCTCACGTACTTTACGCAGCAAAGACGATAGTGTATTTTACTACATACATAAAACCTACCATTGTGCTATCTGCTATCATCACTATTAAATATTCACTATGAAGTGAAACAGGAACAACCATTGCTGCTCCTATCACAGCTGCACTCTGCAACCCCAGTTCTTCCTTTTAAGCTCCTGTGGAAGGGCAGAGTTTGAATCCATACAAGACTAAATATCCACTGTATTAGGCATTTGGGTTACAGAAGCAAGGAGAATTCTGCCCAAAAGGCCAAACAAAGTCACTACAATGCAAGCCACAAAGGTTTACTCCATTTTTAGGAGAAATGCCTCCTAATTCCATGTGATACATTTGAGGGAAAAAAATGTTTTATTCAATGACAATATCAAAGACCAATTTTATTTTTCAGTATGAAAAAGATAATTACATTTTTTAAATACACTATTTTTTGGAGGAAGGTAGATTACTACCAATAGAGCAAGTCATTCTTAATAGAGATAGCTAGATATTTTTGGACTAAAAGTGTCTTTTCTCATATCAAACTCAAAACGTAGGTAGATTTTCATAGGTCCTACTTTTTATTCAGTTTTCCTATCAAAGGCCTAAAGGAAGCCAGGCTACTCTCCCAGCCAAACAGTGGGAAACAGCTGAATAAGATTTTAGCCATACAACTATAAATATTTTGTTTATATAGTGTTCTTCATTCCAGATAATCCCAAGCACCATCACCTGAATTGCAGTCACTTCTGTGGTGGAAAATGGCAGTAAATTGATATGCAGAGACTTTTGGTGAAAGATGCATGGATAAAGCCCTGACCTTATAAGAAATACTATGGGATCTTCAATTCCCATACAAAAAACAGGAAGGATTTTTGTTTACCAGGTCTCTTCCAAAAATCAAGTGTAGGGTGCTCAGTGAATGTTGGGCTTTCAGACCCCATGCTTAACCCCCTTGCTTCACCCCCAGCTTTGGGAGTTTAAAATGCGTCTGTGCAACTAGAAGGTACTGTAATATTTTTAACAGAGTCGAGACAGTAATGCAGAGTGGACCAGGCACAAGAGGCTTCTGATTTAGTCCTTTACCTATCCTGATTTCCCAAATGATACAGTATGTTTTTTTTGACAAACTTATTGGAGAGACACATCAGAAAAAAATAATCTTGATTTTACCTGAATGTTAACAATAGTTCCAAATTTGCTGAAGTGTTCATTGAGTTGTGTAATATTATTCAACTCAGGTGGGATTTTTCGAACTTCCAGCTTGGTGTTAGTATACTGATTCTTTTTCAGAAATCCTGGTTTATTCTGGTTATTGGCTTGCCTAGAAAAAGCAAGAGTGAGATAACATTTATGGGAAACATATTGCATACTAACTACTTAATAGCCTACTGTTCATTACTTAGGTTTATCTTTCTATAAGAAGGGTAGATGACAACCTCAAGATTTAATGAGACTGTAGTATATGTAGCATTTAACATCTGTATTCTCAAATGGCAGGAGCCTGTTCACTCGGCCCCCGAGTCTTTTGAGAGCCTCTGGCTCAGACAATTATATTCAGAACACTGAAAGAAATCCATTTTACATTACTGATTAGTCAGCTGCATTTAGATAATCTCATCGTCCCTTATGGCTTTATACTCTGACTTGTTAGTTCTTACTTTCCCATCCAGGGTTTCTTTACAGATGGCCCTTCCATGCTACTTGGAGGTCTTTTCCTGTTGTCTGGCTCAAGCACCACTCTGGTTACATTGCTGCTGTTATTTGCAATGGAAATGGGAGTTTCAGTCTGGATGATAATGTTGGCCGCTGGAGGAAAAAGCAGCATATTATTTAAAGTGCTCTAACAGAGACATCCCCAAAATTAGAATTTAAAGTTTAAAAAGCAGGTTTTTGTTTAAAGAAAAGCACAGGGTATACATACTACAGATGGGTATGTTCAGCTGTTAATACTAAAAATCAAAGGTTTTGACAAGCTGCTCAATCTTGTTTATGGAATTACTTCAGGGAATGGAAGTAAGTAGCTTAACAATAAGATAAGTAGTGGAGGGTAAGAATCTCTCTTAAAAATGACTTTGGACAAGCACCATATTAAAATTAGAGAAAAACCCTCAAATTAAACTTCACACTTTAACTTCCGAAGTAAGCATCAACCTATTTAACTCACTTAAAGTATGGTGCTTCAGTCTATATTTGTGGATATCTGTTCAGACCACAATTCACATTGTTTAGCATGACTTGATTTCTTGGGCTGAAGATCAAGACAGAGGTAAGAGGCTGCAGAAGTGCTGGGGAACTGCAGATCAGAACTGGATGCAATTAAGAGAACTAGGGAAGTTAGGAATATTTGCTTACTGCTTGCTTGCATCCTGCTTAGATGCGGCTATTGCCATTAGTCTCTCTCTTCCCACATGCCAAATATTCATTCCCCCGAAAAGAAGCTTGTGGAACTGTACATCATTTTATATGGTTTGTACAAGTACCGGAGACTTCGGTAACACCTAGTTACGCTGGTGAGAATGAAGGGCACAGGATGCACAGATTTTTTCATTTTAAATATATAAAAACAACTTCCAAAGTAAGTAGCCTTGGAAAATTTGAATAGAAGGGATTGAAACAAATTTGCCTGTAATGTTCTGGATTTTCCCCATTACTGAAATGCATTCTCAGAGAGCAGTCTCTTAGAGCTTGTGACGTGTTTATGGCATCACAATCCTATGCTATGGAAATGGCATATCAGATTCCACAACAATACTTTACTACTAGATTCCCTGCCCTACCCTCCTCCACCTCCGGGAGCTTCTTTAATGCTGTTCTGGGCCTCAGTTTTTTTGTTTTTGTTTTTTAAAAAAAGCCTTACATGTGTTATGTGCAAGCTGAAGTTTTTTACCCATGAGAATTAACCCTTCATTTAGACTACTCCATCTCAACTGAATAAATGCAATAGTTCCACATGCAAAGACATAAGATTTCCATGTATGATAGTCTGTTTAAATTAAGATACCTTGTTTAAAATAAGCCAGATCCTCCTGTGGCTAAGACCTGCCACAGCAGCTCCTTTGCCACCACCCTCACTTCAGCTGACACAGGGAGTATATGGAGAGAAGATGGTGTGGACGGACATTCTTGTGCCCCGTTGCCAGAATGAACCTTTGTTACATTAAAGCAGCGTTCAGGCTGCTTATGTTATAATGGGTACGAGTTCAGGATTAGGTAGCTTAAAGCTTTTTGCACTAAGAGCTTGTGTGCATTTGAAAATTAGAGGGAAAGTGATTTGTATTATGCACTAGTCTGCACGCTAGCAAATCAGTTTTAAGTAATAAGTCGGGTTTTTTAAAAAACTTTTAGATGATCAAGTTAGCATTCAAAATTATCTTCTACTTTAATAAGAACTTTGACATTTAAAGTGTGTGAAAGTTATGCCCGAACATTAGTTCAAAGGCTCTATTAGTTTCAGCCTGGAACAAAGAAAAACCAAGTGATGACAGACTCAACTCTGCTCGTAAGAACAGTTAGAGCAGTGTCAAGATACTTTTCTTACCTCTTGGATTTGTATCCATCTCCCCAGATGTTAGGCCAATCAGATTTGGACGCTGTGTCTGTGTTCTAGTAAAGAACTGTCGGTATTGAGATCTACCAGCACTGGTAATACTAGGTGCTTCTGGGTTATAACCATCTGGCTCATACGTATCTATCAAGAGACAGAAAAAAAAATAGGAGGGATTTCTAAATAATACCAAAATTCCAGGTTAGTTGCCTTGAGGAAGATGGATTTGAATGTAACACGTCTGATGTACTACACTGAGCACATAGCCCTTGTCTCAAGGAAAAGAGACTGCAAAATAGCATTCAGCTATATCACCCTGAAGGTCATCTCCCTACCCACCATGACCTGCAAAACCATGCTGAGGTCCAAGAATTAGAGCCTGGTTTGGATGGGGAGAAGAAATGGGAATAAAATAGGGCATAGAAAATACACAGAGCCTGCAATCTAAAACAATTGAGTAATATTACTGAACTCTGTAGTAAACCCGTGTTCTAGTTTGTCACTGTTGCTAGTTTGAGGTGTGTTAATACTTCAACCTTTTTCATGCTGCTCCTCAATTCAGAAATGAAAGAAGATTTAAGCCATGTGGGTTATTTTTAATAAATAAGCCAGGCAGTAGGGTTTGCAGTGTTGCAAGATAATAACATAATTATCTTGCAACACTGGCTACAACTGTGCCATGAGAACACCTGTTCTCACTTTCAGGGGACATTGTAAACCAGAAGCAGGCAGCATTATTTCCTGCAAATATAAACAAACTTGTTTGTCTGAGCAATAGTCTGAACAAGAAGTAGGACTGAGTGGGCTTGCAGACTCTAAAATTTTAGTTTAATTTTCGAATGCAGGTTTGTTTTTTTTACATAATTCTACATTTGTAAGTTCAACTTTCATGATAAAGAGATTGCACTACAGTACTTATATTAGGTGAACTGAAAAATACGTCTTGTTTTTTTACAGTGCAAATACTTGTAATCAAAAATAAATATAAAGTGAGCACTGTACACTTTGTGTTGTTATTGAAATCAATATATTTGAAAATGTAGAAAACATCCAAAAATATTTAAATAAATGGTATTCTATTATTGTTTAGCAGGGCGATTTATCTTAGGGCTGATCGCAATTAAGACCCGAGAACACAAGAGAAGCTAGGTTTGAGAAACAGAGCAAGTGTGGGTCCTTTCAAATGCCACATCATGGATGTCTCATTCTGTCAAAAGTGTAAGGAAAAAATCCCACACAAAACCAGGAGTTGGAGGGTTTCCAGAAATTTTACCAAGTAAATACTGCATGGCCTGGAAACGGAATGACTGACTAGAGAGATTCATCTGACACCAAGTATCAAAAATCCACCAAACCAGCCTTCCACATTGTCAAGAGGCCATTGAAGTTTCCCCAATACATACTGTAAGTTTTAAAATGTATTCTTTCAGAAAAAGCAAGAGTGACAAATGCTTGATCTTGGATATTTTTTAAAAGCGGTTTAGATCTGGATTCTGCTGAGGACTTCTGTTAAGCATATGTAAATTGCCCTCTAGTTGCTCCTTTGTTGTATCCCATCTGATTTCAAGGGCACAGTCAGCGAGTGTTCCGATGGCAACAGTGAGAATTTAAGAGAATTTATGTAGTGTCAAAGCATCAGTAACATCTGAAGAATTAAGACTGATTAATCAATCATGAAGAAAAACCCTGCAATTGAATCATGTGGGGACAACATGGACTGGAAGTATTTGGAGATAAATGAACAAGGATTTCAGCAAGGTAACTGAGTAAGCTAAAGCAACACTGCCCTTCAGAACAAGGAAAACAGAAATGCCAATCGACTCTTCATTACAGGCAACAAGTAGTGTAGCACTAAAGATATTGTTGGATTTAAGTTAACCATTTAAGGTTATCCAGTGACCAGACAGATGAAAGCAGTAACTGAATATATTATGTTTTATATAAAACTCTTTATTTTCCATATTAAAGAGGGACATATTCATCTTTTGGATAATTACAATGAAGTCACAATATAAACGAAGTCTTATCTTTCTAGCTTGCTTTTCTGGTTCCAACATACTTGGAGGTGCAGTCTATTTTGGTAGCTGCATATATTTATTTTAATAGAAAATTAAAAGATGTTACCATAATCAAGAATAGAAGCCTTAAAACTGGCCAAAAATAAAAATAAGGCTGAGAGAATGACAGAGGGAAAAACACCCCCCGTTATTTAGAGGTTTAAGTGTGACACTAGGTTACAAGTTGCAGTGTAAATACTGAGGGTTTATGCCAATAGTTTCACATTACTAGCTGAGGGATCATCATTCAAATGGAATTTCATCCAGGCATCGTCTCCTTAAAGCAGTGTGACCGTGGCATAGGATCTCTGCATCCTCAGGGAATGTGGAGGATCCTGGGGTGAACTAGATTTATTAGTCTGGTCTAAAACTCTTTCCCTTGGTTAGTGCTCAGTGTGCTGGGGGGGAGAGCCACCAGACTGAATGTTTTTAGATTTTTATGCACTGCAAGAAAGTAAAAGTAATCACCATTTATATTATACAGCATTAACAGAAGACGTTTTAACTTTACTTTATCCCAGGCAGATTAAGAGACATTTGCTTACGTTCCGATACTGTATACAGTAGGTTCTGGGGTAAAGGAGGAGGTAGTCTTGCTCCCACTTGTGCAAGATTGGGCACTGAACTTGTCCGAGGCTGGTCACGGTTATTCATCAAACCTGACTGTGTTAAAGGTGGTCCTATAATGACAACATTAAATAGATCAGTGACTTCACAGCCCTACTGACACTGAACAAGTTTGGACTGAACTGTTTGTACATTTATATTCAACCTTTACTATAACCAAGTTTCTTGAGATTGCTATATTTTCTAGTCTGAGAGCAATAAAAACTTTCTGTATATGAAACGCCATTTGGGTCATTTACTCAATGATATTTTATCAGAAAGAATAAAGCTTTAAACTAAAAGGCACTCTCTCTTCCCCTGGAGACAATAACTGTTATTGTTAGGGCTTACATTTGCTAGAACAGATCCTCCCTCACTTCCACCAGGGGAATAAAATCTCATTGAGAGCAAGATCACAATAGCGCTGTTTAGCCAGCATCAGCCTCCTGGGTGGTGATGGGGAGGGGAGGGGCTGCAAAGCAGTGACCCTCCCCTGGAGCCACAAACACCACAGGAGCAGACAGCTGGTGTGAGTTCACCATCTTGCTCATGGCAGTGGGGCTCAGACTTCCAGCTTCACCCCTGGGGTGGTGGGTGGCAGGTTCCAGCCACGCGGCAGTGGGCTCTGGCCATGGGCTCTGGCCCCCAGCACCTCATGCACCACCCCCAGTCCTCGCTGGAGCCTCCAGCCACCCACCCATATACTACATCACCTCCAGCCCCTGCTGACTCCCTACCCACCTCCCCACCCAAGGCTTAATTTGTCTTCCGGCTTGCCAGCACTGAGTAAGTCTGCTGTGAAAAGTGGTATTTGTATGTTTGTTAATATCACTTTTCATGGCCTCCCAGCTAGCTTAACAACACAAAACAAAACAAAAAGACAAGTGCATGCAAAGCACCTTATTTGTGTTTCTATTCTGTTTAGATCCAGTAAAGGATAGAGACAACCATATGGTATTTTTATTATTGAGCTTGCAAAAAAAAACCCTTGCATAAATAAATTACTATGATTTGGACATGTATATGTGTATACATATTTCTTAACTTTAGGGAAAACTATTTTAGGAAAAACTGTCAGTGGCCACCAGCAAGAGTTGGCGGCCACACTCTGAGGCCACCAAAAATTTTGTTGTGAGAACCTCGGGTTTAGACTACAGGTCTAAAAGAAGAACTGCAAGGATAAGAATTAACCCTTTTGTGGACAGAAGCATTTGTGTGTTCAAGCTCAGAGTTATTTTATTATGTTCTTTTCTACTTAAGTCCAGTACAAAAACTGAGAACAGCTTTGATTTTTTTTATTCATATTTTAAGGGACCACAGAAAGTGGCTGAATCATGCAATGCATCCAATTAAAAAGGTTTCAACCATGATCAGACCGCACTAGTGTCTGGTTTCTATTGAGCAAAAAAAAAAAAAAAAAGTGGTAAGCAGCTCCAAGTAGTTTTTCTGCTGATCAGATGTACTCGTCGTAGGTGGTTAGAGGGGGGGGGGGGAGTATGTTTTTCCATATCCAGACAATTTTAATTTCATTTCCTTTTATATTTGTATTAAAAATATAAGTTAAATGTATCCCCACACAGTTCTTGAATCCTGAAGTCTTTTCAGAAGTCTTTGAGTTTTGCACACAAGTTGACCAATAGCACTATTGGGGGGGGTGGGGGGGGAAAGGCTAGCAAACTCAATCCTCAAAAAAAGATTGAGGTTTAATCATTCATACAATTTTCTGAATATCACTTTTCTGAAAAATTTACAGGAGGCCCAAATGGTGAATGCTTGGAGAGTTCTGATGGAGTATGACTATTCCTATTCCAACAGCAGCTGGCTGATTAGTCCACAGAATGTCACATGTACTGTGTTGATGTAATGAGTAAAATAGTGCTGGAACACAGCGTCTATGTTTCCAGTATTCTGCAAAATTCTTCTCACAGGCACAGTCTATGCCCCAACGTTTCTCAAAAGCAGCAAAATACATTGACACAAAGTGGAGAAGTGGGTAGGGAAACTCAGCCACCACTGACAAGCCTAAAAACCATAATCAACCAGAAGTGTTCGATGTGCTAGAATGCATCCTCTTTATTTTGGACATTCTACAGCTAAGAGATGAAATTTTGAAAAATATTATTAAGATATGTTTTATTACCAAGTCTAGTAGGACAACTACAGAACTTGAAACCTCTGCCTGTAAGCTAGTTCAGTTTTGATGACCGCATACATTTGCCTTAAAATAGTTATTTGAATATTATATGATTGGTAAGGAGTTTCAAACTAAATGTGAGAATCTTTTGACTAGACTAACCTAAAGAGGTCATCTAACTGTCAGCAATAATCAGCCCCATGTATATGAACAGCTGCATCTATTCCTTTGTATTAAACATGCTTTGAGTTGTGAGTATCTACTAATCAAAGGGATATATTATACTGAGTCTATAGGAGAGTGAATTTGTGTGGGGGGGTGGAGGGTGAGAAAACCTGGATTTGTGCTGGAAATCACTTTAGATAAGCTATTACCAGCAGGACAGTGGGGTGGGAATAGGTATTGTTTCATATTCTCTGTGTATATATAAAGCCTGCTGCAGTTTCCACGATATGCATCTGAGGAAGCGAGCTGTAGCTCACGAAAGCTTATGCTCTAATAAATTGGTTAGTCTCTAAGGTGCCACAAGTACTCCTTTTCTTTTTGCGAATACAGACTAACACAGCTGTTACTCTGAAATGAGTCTATAGTGTGACTTATTGGAGACTGAAGTGCTAAGAACATGAATCTAAATGCTCAATCCTACACTGATGAATGGGGAATGGTTAGATTCCCCACCGTGTCTCTGGTTTCTATATTAGTCATTTATAGTGCTGTGAACACTACATTTTTAAAACTGCCTTCCAAGTTTCATTTTAGTAATGTTTTGTACAGTACACAGATAGCTAAGAAGCTAGAACAATCTATTACTTTGGGTAAATATAAGTATTTCTTTTAACAGGAGCCAAGTAATTCATATTAGGACTACAAAATAACCTACTGCAATATTTTAACTTACTTGATACAGGAAGCACAACAGGAGGTGGTGGCCGAGGATGTATTTGTGGGCCTGGCATTCTCATATTGTGAGCTGGGCCTGGCATGGGAGGCATTAGCATTCCAGGAGGAGGGGGAGGAGGAGGAGGGGGGAGTCCTGGGGGTGGTGGTGGAAAAGGAATCATGCTTGGCAATGAAACTTCATCTACTACTAAAGGGTCATTTCCATGATCAAATTGGCAAAGGTCGCCAAGTACACAAAATCCTCGCTCTGCAAAGACAGACAGACAATTTCATTACTATTTGTCAAGAACTTCAAAAGTGATGACTATAAGATTTAATCAACTATCACTATTTCTGTGATTTCTCACTAAAGAACAAATAGATGCATTTAAGAAGTCCAGCATTTTCTGATCTAACATTTTACACAATTAAATAAAATTTCAAACTAGAATTCAAGTTGGAATATTAGTTTAGCGTCAAAGAATCTGAACTGTTTCCACAACAGTGTACAAACTTCAACAGCAACATGGGGGATGGGTAGGTAGGGAAGACAGAGAGAAAAATCACCCGGTTTATGTCAAACCCTATAATCTTACTTCACCCAGTAGCAGTCCTCAGTATTTGCTAAGGCACAGCTGTAGAATTATCAACTAAATACATTCCTGCCAGTGCCAAGAATTGTCAGATTTCAAGTAAATCACTTC
The DNA here is from genome assembly GCF_965140285.1 of Lepidochelys kempii. Lineage (NCBI taxonomy): Eukaryota > Metazoa > Chordata > Testudines > Cheloniidae > Lepidochelys > Lepidochelys kempii. Next base: position 18,285,460 of record NC_136387.1, on the reverse strand, counting down.
CAGCAAGATTAAATCTTATTCAAGCAAATTGCAGGCTCATTAAAAATAATGCATCCTTACATTAAAAATAATCTACCTACCACTTAATCTTCATTTACTGCTTGCATTTAGTGAAGAATTTAGTAGATATATTTAAAAATAAAAGAATTTATGAGAGGTAAGAAATAAGAGGCACTAGGGAAGAAGTTGGAGAGAAACCGATAGCTTTCTTACCATCATAATCTCGACATCGTCTTTTAGGTGGAGGGTTTCTGCCAAATGAATTGGGAACACTATGATTGTTATAATAATTTGACCAGCTCTCTGTTGTGTTCTCAGGATGGTGAGCAGGTGCAATCACAGTAACGGCACTGGGAATAGACTGCGCAGAGGAATACTGTTCAGTAGAATTACTGGATGACAAAGACACTGTGTTATATGAGCTCTCCATGTCATTCCTTTCACTCTTGAATTTTGCTCTCTCCTTGTGTTCAGCTTTAAAAAAAAAATTAGCAAAATAAACCAGGTAAGTTTTCATGCTTTTGTTAGGTATATCAAAGTCCTGGAGAAATGGAATGCATAGATGGTTAGTGGACATTACACAGTAATACAAACTCATTTATTCACCATGCAGAACATAGAGTGTTTACACAGTTTGTGTAAAATTACTTTTCTTAAAATGCTAGCACTGTAGACCCAAGGCATCGAAGAAGTTTCCACCTCAGAAACTGATCATTGCTCTCACAAAGCTCACATTCATCCAACCATTCTCCTTTCTTGAAAATGAAAGCAACTTTTCCCTCCAATGTGGAATGAATGACAAACACTCCTTAACATACCCTTAAATCCACAACATTTTATTCTGCCAATCGCTTCAGTTCCTGGATTCCCTATACAAGGCCAATGGAACATGGTGCCATGGTTCTACTTAAGTATTAAAAAACCACATCTCCTAAAATTGAAACAATTTTATAGGAATAAATCAACTTCTGCACAAAAAGATATCAGCATTTTGGAACAACAGTATGTTTTATCAACAGACAGCACAATACCAGAAGCATACATCCCCTGGAATACACTTATGAATAAATTAAAATGGAGTTTAAAAAAAACCTAATTCCCTTGACTATGCTACACTACAGAACAGCGCCTTAATTATGTCAGCAGCATGTACTTCTCCAAGCCAGTTCCATAGCCAGAGTTCTTAAACAACTCACAGGCATCCAACTTTGGTTTGTTTAATACATTTTGCATTAATCACTACAATGAGTCAGATGTTCTTCCAGTGCAACATTTTGGCTACTCACCAATATTTCTGTTCAGATCCCGGTCTTTGCTTCTACCCCCGCTGCGGCTACGACTTCGGCTTAACCCTCTGCTTTTACTACGACTTTTACTCCTGCCTCTTCGCCAGTCGTATTTGTCTCTATATAAATCATTCCGATCATAGTATCTGTCATAGTCTCTCCATTTGCCATCATCTCTCTTTTTCTCTCTGGTTCTGAAAGACATGTACGTATGGGCCACATACATTGAGAGAAACAAAGCCACGGAACAAGTCTGGAGTCACAAATGGTAAATGTTCTTCACTCCTCACTCTACTCAGACAGTGGCACCAACATGTGCTTCTATTGCCATGCTGTCTCACAAGAAAGAACAGGTTCCTGGAATGGCCAACACCATCAGCTGCTGTTAATACTGTGCATAAAAAACCCCCAATGTTCTTCCACTCTCTCTCCTTTCTGAAACGTGGGTGAATAGATGGAACTCTTAAATATCCCTAAGCATCAGCCCGTGGGACACTTTGCGGTGTTCTCAGAGGAGACTATGTTCTATCAAAGAGCTACTGGAGGTTGATGGCAGAAGGGGAGGGAGGAGCACGTAGGCATTGTGGTAAAATTACTGGCTCAAGAGGTGAAAATCCAGAGTTAAAGACTCTGGCCAGCAAGGAAAGGGAAAGAGATTAACATCTTGTGATTAAACAGCAATACTAACCTTTGTTCATTAGAATCTAAACGGTTTCTCTGTGGGCTAGGATACTTCTTTTTCCTGCCATCTCGTTCTTCCTCAAACGACTCTTGAAATATCTATTTAACAAACACATCATTAAACATAAACAGCTTTAAAAAATACAAAGAAATAAACCTAGATTTAGTTCAAACCACAGCTAGCAGCTGTTTTAGCATAGGGGTCCTGTTGTCTTAATGTTGTATGTAACAAAGCAGCAGGGTTGTAAATGTTCATGTCTTTCTTTTTAAAAGCTTTCAGTTTCCCTTTGTCAGTAAAGCTTTCCAAAATTAGAAGACTATTTTTGGGTTAAATTTATATTATATAGGAGGTGTTGAAGTTAAAGAAAAACAGTGTGTCATCCTCTAATTGGTTGCAGGGTTCCTTACTGTAAGCAAATAGGATCTTCTACATAAGATTTCCTAGACAACAGGAACTTAAAACTATGCAGTTTTGCAGGCCTTCTTTCATATCTAGTTGCATCATTAATACGAATTCTGGGTGTGGTAAATTATTTATATATTTGGATAGTACTGTACAGGTCATACTTCTCACAAACATTAACAAAAGTCAAAAACAATTTCACTGGTGCTTTTACTCAGCTCCATCATAACTTTGTCTGTTTGAAAAAGATCCCTTGTAGTATTTCTAAGTTTATTGGCAGCCATTTTGTCCCAAACAGTGAATCACTTATAAATTATTAATAATTTTGATGGCAACAGCGGAGATAGCAATGACCTTTTATAAAACCTTCAAGATAACTATATTTTAGTTTAAGATTCTTCCTTTGTCTGCATTATTTTAGCTTATGTCATTCCATTTACAGGAATCCCAAAACATCTCTAGATGTACAGCAAACAATGTTTCACAATGAGTTTAAAAGACATTCTGGTCTAGGACTGGCTGTATCATGTCCTGATCCCTTGCAATCCCACATAAGAAACCCAAATACTCAATTCTAGAAACAAGAGAACAATGGCAGTTTTAAGATCTGTTCTAACATGAACTATTATAGCTAAATACAAGTGTTATGGCATTAAAGGAAGTGATAGACTTATAAGGATGCAGTATGATAAACTTTCACTCAGGATCAAACGGTATTTCAGAATTAGAATTTTGGTATTAAGAGATGGTCCTTAGATACAATGAAGGGCAATCTAGAAATAGCTAGATTGAACTGTGTAGATTTACATCTACACTATGTTACACTTTTAGCAGAGAAATGTCTCTCTTTCCAAAACCCAACATTACATGACTATTCTTTGGAGGCCCAACTGACAGTTCGCAACGCGTGATCATTTACTGCCTCCATGACCTTTGGCTAATTGCTTACATTGCAGACGGGACTACGAAAGTATAGCAAGATATTTCCAATATTTGTATGTAGACTCTCAGACAACAGCAGATATATGAAAAATCCATTTAGAGGCATTTGTCTTAAGCCTTGTTTCCCAATTGTTCACTTATCAAGGAGAGATTTTAGAAGGAAAACTTCTAGTTGTTCTAAGAGTACATGATATACATGCACATAAAGCAGGAGAAGGGGGTCAGAATATCATATATCCCATTTGACCTTATCTAAATATAGCCAGCTCTTTTCTGTAATAACTACATCACTTAAATCAGGCTTGTGAATTTCACTGAACCATGACGACAGTACATCCAGAGAACAGAGAATTATTTCTATTGCATTCTCTACCAAAAACTCCAATCAGGATCAGAGCACCACTATGCTAGGTGTTTTACAAACTTGTAGGAAGAGGTTCCCTGTCCTGGGGAATACACAACCTAAAAAGATAAATATAATTAAAAAAAGGTAGTGGAAAGGGGTACAATATACAAATGAAGTGCACAAGGCTGATGATGGGCACACACCTTGGCCGCCTCCATTTTATTTTTATTATTCTGAGCAACAATGAATAGGAGTATAAAAAGCAGCTGCTGTGGAAAGAAAGCTATATTATAACCAGGATAATTCCTTTAAAAAAATAAAAAGCTTGCTAACATGTTTCATTGGTAACAACTTTTCTAAAAACACAGGTTTCAGAGTAACAGCCGTGTTAGTCTGTATTCGCTAAAAGAAAAGGAGTACTTGTGGCACCTTAGAGACTATCCGATGAAGTGAGCTGTAGCTCACGAAAGCTCATGCTCAAGTAAATTGGTTAGTCTCTAAGGTGCCACAAGTACTCCTTTTCTTTTTTCTAAAAACACAACAACTCCATTTGTTATGCATTTAATACTGCATACACAATAGCTACACCTAGAGTAGTGGTCTTTTGGAAATCTACATGCATCTTTTGAGGTAGCTATCAAGGCCTTTACATCATTCCCCATTCCTTAAATCTGTCCATTGTAGTGTCATTCCTCACTGCCAAGGAGGGCTGAATGAGAGTTCGGAATGCTACTCCCACATTGATCAAAGGGAGGTGTCTGCAAAAAGAGACAAAATGCTCCCTTACCCAATGGACAGAACACACCACCTTTACAGCATTCCTGAAAGCTCAGAGATGGTAGCACAGACCATTAGCCACAAAAGAGCCTGTTCAGAGCATGTTTTGTTTTTATAAAAACTTCCTACAAAAGTGGATGGTGGAGGGACTGGTGTGAGAAGCTCACAGCAGCAGGTGGATGGGAAATTAACATTACCTCCTCTTTGATTTCTTCTTTTTCCTGACCTGCAGGCTTCGGTTCTAGTTTTGCTGGTTCAAGGGAAGGAAGGTAGTTCTTTGTGTACAGACTTTCAAATAGTTTATCTACAAAACCTGAAGTTTCTGAGGAGAAAGATACACACAAAACTTGATTATACATCTTGACTTAAGTCTATTGTCAGGACTATGTTGGTAAGACAATTCCCCAAAATCCAACCACAAAATATCATTACTTTAAAAAAATCCTTATCTTAAATTTGTGTGAATTTTAGTGGTGCTAGGTACTGGAATAACAGCCCTAAAAAATGATGTTCTCTATACAGCTATAGACATAGGAAAACAATAGGAAGCAGCATGGACAACGCCACATAGTCCTGCTAACACATCTCAATATGTGGTTAAGGGACCGCTTTTAGGACTGAATACACAATTATCTCAATTGTTCATTCAATTTTTCGTCTCTGTAATAAGACTGCCGACTGCAGCAATTTTTGTGACTTAGACACTCATCCACAGGAAACAAGACAAAATTTCACACTGGATCCCAAAAGGCCATTGAGAAGTACTAAGTTACAGTCTCTATTAAATTGGTCTGCACTTGAACCAGTGGCCTAGAAATGAGAGGCTCCGTATCTCCATTTCCATGCCCTAGACAATGCAGTCCATTAAAAATAGGCTTTAAAAAAAAAAAGCAAAAATACAATCCACCAATCTACATTTATTAGCAAGTGGTGTGTGATATATTAACTTTTCACATTGTGTGCACAATTGATAACCCTCATAGGATCATCCAACTTCAACTGCTGAATTCACTGAGATATCTAGCAGGCCTAGCTTGAGAGTCAGTTTTCTTTAACCTAGTTAATTAAAACACTTATAGTAAACAGAGTCCATGCTTACATGGAGAGTTTTAGGCAATTTGTGGTCTAGATACAGTACAGCTTTCAGAGTGGAAGCAACAGTGTAGACACACTGACATTTTTATTATCACATCATTGAAAGATGCTCAAAGCACATCTAGATGATGACAAAAATAATGGTGTGCTGTCTACGCTGCAGCTTTCACCATTGTTAACACAGGAGGAGCTGTGCTTGTGCTCAACTTGCTTAAAATTCAAAGCATAGACAAGAGATAAGGGTTTTAATGGCATTTCAATTCCGGCTTCATGAATAGGAAGGGCTCCTCACAAAAAATCAGAAATGGAGGAGGGAGATCAAACAGCTCTTCCATTTTCAACAAAAAGGAGGTTCTTACAAAATGACTTTTCTATAAGAAGAGCCCCTTTTTAGTCAAAATTCAAAGGCTGCTTGAATTTCACCTCCTACCACACTCAACCCTAATTATTTTAGAGACATTTGCAAGTGGGCAGTTGTACTTTAAAGGACAATATCAGTCTTGGTATAACTCTGCTGAAATCAATGGAGTTACACCTGGGATAAATTTGTCCCAGAATATCAAGTCTCTGATCTGACATTACAAAGATGGCATGGGTTCACTACCAGCAATTAGGAGGAGGATTTAGTTAGGCACAGGAGTGACGTGGCACCTTTTGAGTCCTGAAGTTTCCATCTATTATAATAAAATGGCTCCATCCTGTTGAGGAACTGGTGAGAAAGACACCTGGGAAATACCTCAAATCCTCCAAACATGGTGTTGTGAAAGTTAGTCATCTTCATTACTCATGTTTAAGAGCAAACACATCCCACCATACCCACTAATTTGGCCACTAAGGGTCAGATTTCCAAGTTCTCAGCACCCATATTTGGGGCCAGATTTTCAATCGGAACTGAGCTTCCATTTTGACATCTAAATAAGGGCCAGATTTTCAGAAGTACTCTACACTTGATAGCTCCTGTTGTGAAATTTATGGCCCAATTTTGTTTTGCAAACCTGGCCACTACTGTTTAAGGAAATTAAGTGTTAATTTTTGCTTAACAGGCTTTAACTCAATTGAAATTGTTTAAAAAACAGATCTTGGAACCTTTGATCCTTCATTTCCCTGCTAAATCTCATTATGAATGCAACATATTTATACATAGGAAGAGAAGAGTAGGCCCCAACATGACAAAACTTTATACAATCCTTTCTAAACTTTAACTATTATGCTGCAGAACAACCACCTTCCAACTGTAAACCACTAATCACAATTTAATAATTGCATTTAAATTTTATAAATTATGTTGAATATTAAAGTACGTAATTACAAAGAAAGCAGAAAAAGTACCTTTCTGCAGAAAGACGTCTAGCTGATCGGCACAGAAAGCCTTCAGCTCTTTCTCTGGTTTGTCTTTCTTGACTAATGCCACGACGTAGTTAGCTAAGGCTGAAGGATCTGCATCACATCTGAAGAGAAGAGGAAAAAAGTTTGCAACATACAAATTGATTTTGTTAAACAATGTTGAAAATCACTAGAAATTACATTCTGGACAATCATGGTAGTTATAGAGGCATCATCAAGACAGTCTTCTGGCAATGCAGGTTGTTGGACCTTTAGGATAATGTCGTGCAATCCAGTAACACCACAGTTGCACCTAGCTCCAGTGCCACAGAGCAGCTTCTGCCATTGTTGCACACCAGTGAGATGTTTCGATTTTATTTTGTGCTCCACTAACAATGTCAGAAAAAGCTTCCATGTCTTGTGCTTATTCTTTGGCTTTGCTTGTGAAAACCACCACAATACAATTCTTAGGTCAATCAAGCAGATGCTATCCTTTCCGGCCAACTCCCCCTTACCACAGCACACCCAAAACAACTATGCCCCACCATTAATGAGAGAAACTTACAGAAAAATGACGTGGAAGACTGTTCCACAGTGGAAATGTTGTATGATGTCTTAACAACCAGAATAGACTAACCAAGCACATCTCACCAGGAAGAGATCTGAAAAATGTGTATTACGTACACAGTTTCATCACAAAGGAGCACAAGTGAAAAGAATGAAGCCAACATGCAAACCTTCTTTCTTTTCTTCCACAGTACTCTCAAGGTAGAGATTTCACTATCTAAAAGTGCCTTTATTATCACAAACTAATTATATTACACTCTCAGCCCAACAGCCCTTATTTGGCTATGTGAAGACCACTAGAAACACATCCTCCCTTTGTACTACAATGTTCTGGTACCACTGGTTAAACTGAAGGTTGCTTTATCTTACACTGTTCAGCCATCAGAAAACGTTCAAAAATGAGAACCTACTTACCAATAGCGAAGCATTATACAACACAACAAACGTAACAGCTAGGTGAATAGATGCAGAGGACCCCAAAATGCCAGGGGTATGTATTTGTATATATTCTAAGTTCACTATTTTAGAAATCTTTTTTTTTTTTAAATGACCTTTGACTGTCAACATTTGCTTGCTTTTGGAATTGTCAATATAAAGCACACTAGAAATAGCAAACAGTTTAGAGGTCTCAAATGTTCTTTTGCTTGTAACAAATTATTTGTTGAAAAATGCAAAACTTCACAATTAAATATTCAATCACCTCTACACCCTATTAATTCGCTCACTTATTTCCAGTGTTTGACGGTTGCAGGAAAAAACATTTTATGTTTCAAAAGGACGTATAGAAATACAGTAATGAAAAGGGTTAATCCAAAAAAAAAAGTGGAAGGTTATAAGGCTTGTAAAAATGGGGTTGATATGTTCCATGCCAGTCCCCATGTACAATTTAATGGAAAAAAAAAAAAAAAAAGCTTCAGGAGTAGCAAAAAAAAAAAAAAAAAAAAGGGGAGAGCTTCCATCTCTTCCAAACATGTTTTTTTGTTTTAAATTTTATCCCTCTCTCTTTAGCATCCCAATTTCTCTCAGGATGACCCACTGTGATATTCTAGTACTTGCTTATTACATAACAGAAATTTGCATAAAGTGTTTATTATACCCCGGAAAGGATCTGTGCCTCACAGTCACTCCTCATTGATCTCAAATGTACAACCAGCACCACAAAGAAATTCTAACACTGTTTGCCAAGAACCCTGGTCTCCAACTGAAATTCATTCAGAGTATAGCTTTGCTACCAGAAGTCTGAAAGTGCTCAGGTTAGAAGGACGATCAGAATCAATAATAAGACAGATGATCTAATAAAGATGGTAGACAGTAATATGCTAGATAAACATCTGAAGGCTTTTTTTGTTTATAAAGACATGATACTGTAATTCTCAATTTAAGTTATTTTATCAAAATTAATGCAAGTGAAAAGTGAAAATATTCAGAGGAAAAGAACCACACTGTAATCACAAACATTATACTTTAAATTTTCAAACATCCATTGGTAATAGGAAATGGGGAAAAGTTTCAGCCAGTCTCTATTTCCTTGCTGTTATAGGTTTAGGACAGACCCCTAATATCATTATGGCAAAGGGGAGCGTAATATCAATGTTTAAGTCTTTTAATAACTACATACGAGTTAGTAAAGTCTGTAACAACTCGTGTAAATATGTAACGAAACGAGTCTGCAACAGTTTTTATAACGTATCCGTATACAGACAATTATTTTACAAAACTGTGCTATTTAACAGATTGTAGCTAGAGTCGTCATAGGGCCTACCCAAATTTTCAAATGGACAAACACAAATACAGAATATATTCAGTGATAAAAAGTAGATTACGAATAGCTTATAAATTCCACAACTGTGGAATAGGCCTCTATTTTCCTCTGTATAAAAACTGAAAATTCAGATAGTTCCATCCCCCAACAAGCCTGTCCCACAGCTTTCATTACAGGAAAGCCCTGTTATTGGGAAACATTTTATGAAGGGAGTGTGCATTTATACATATTTTACAAATATTTACCCAGTACATCAGGGACTCTTTTAGAACTACATCTCTTTGTAATTACAGAAAAATGGCACACTATCAAAATCCTTCAGAAGTTTGCCTGGGAAGTTTCCTGAAGATCCTCAAGAGTGGATTTTGAGTGTAAACTTTTGCCACCTTTTCAATGTGACTGAAGATTTATTTTATGAACTATTTTACATTGTGTGTTTGCGAGGCAGGGGAGGAGGAATTGAACTCATGTTGCACAGTTGAAGATTAAATGCATACTGAAACCAAAAACTCCCAAGCCGTCAAAATATGGTGCAAGTACCACATATTCTGTCCGCAAAGCCCTGTGCAAGCGTTAAATAATTAATCTTTCACACTCCTGTGAAGTAGGAAAACAATTATCCCCATTTTACAAGAGGGCCAGGGAGATTTATTTAACTTCCCCAAGGCCAAAGAGGGCATCAGTAGCAAAGCTATGATTAGAACACAGAAGGTCCCTGGTCCCAGTCCTGCGCTCAGACCACTGACAAAGGACAGTCTCTAGGAGAAGCTCTGCTTACGGAAAAGTATGAGCCAGCATAGGAGTGTTACGATACAGAAGCTACCGCATGAACTTGCATCCGATGAAGTGAGCTGTAGCTCACGAAAGCTCATGCTCAAATAAATTGGTTAGTCTCTAAGGTGCCACAAGTCCTCCTTTTCTTTTTGCGAAGACAGACTAACACGGCTGCTACTCTGAAACCCGCATGAACTTCTTAGCTACCAGGCCCTGCCACTAACCCAGTACGTGGACTTTCACGCCTCTGCCCCCTTGGCCTCCCCCACAGCCCGCATGCCAGGGGCACAGCCCAGGGCACCTTTCGGACAGCGGGAATAAGGACCTGAGCTCGCAGAGGCTTGGGGTGCCAGGGAACTCGCCGGCCGAGCCCAGAAGTTTATTTGCGACCCCGATTGGGGGCCAGTGGTGGATTATCAGTTTTAGAGACAGCGGGCCACACATTTCACACACACACCCCCTCCGAGTTTCCCGCCCCCCATGAACACCCTCCCCCCCACGGCACCCCCCCTCCCCTATTGTCTCCAGGGCCAGCAACAAGGCAGCCCCCACCCTCCCATCTCCACACAACCCGCCTGCACCCTGCGGCCTCCGGCCCACGCACGCGCCCACAGCCTTGCCAGCGCCCGCCGCCAGCGCCCACCGCTCCCTGCCCTCCCGGGCCGCCGCCGCCGCCGCCGCCCCCTCTCCTCACTCACATCGGCTCCAGTAACTTGGCCAGCCAGGTCTTGAGGGCGTCCACGTTCTCAATGATCATGGTGCCCCCCGCTGCTCCGCCCGGCGCCTCCGCTACACCATGGCCCCAGGCCCCCAGCGCCGGTTCGGACCCCGCCTCCCCCAGGGCAGTTACTCGCCAGCAGCCCCCGCCCGGGCCTAGTACAGGAACTAACCACTCGCACACAACGTAACCTGCTGGTTGCCGGCGGGGGCGGGACCTCGCTCACGGCCACCAATCACATGGCCGGGCATGCGCGAAGCCAGCCAATCGTAGCCGCGCAAAGCTTCTCGGCCCGGGGGTCACTAGGCAGGCAGCAGGTTAGGTCGAGCTAGCACGTGAACTCTTGGTGCAACACGGTGGGGGGGGGGCGCTCTTAAAGGGGCAGGCACTTCTATTTCCCACTCTCCCCCGTCCCAAATGGGTGAACCACAGCCATAGTGCCCCCACCCAGCCCTGCCCCCTGGGGTGAGCCCCCCCTTCCTAGCCGAGCACCCCGGCTCATTGAGGGACAAACCTCCCCATTCCTCAACCCCTTGCCTATGGGGTGGGCGTCCCACCTTCCAGCCAACCCCACACTGGGGAGCACCTTATGGGAAAAGCATTCCACATTCCTCCCAGCCCCCCCGCCCCCCATTGGTGTGAGAGCTCCCTATTGTCACTGCCAGAGCCCTTGGGACTGAGCACCTTACAATGCATCTTCACACTGGTGCACTGCAATCCTGTGCACACTGCTCTACTGCGAATCCTCTGCACAAAATGGCTTTCACGATCTTATTTTTAACAGGCCGCTACTGTCACCAGTCATACACATGGTGTTCAGGGTAGGGCCTGCAGGGGGCTGGGATTGATTCCTCAGCTAGTGGCCTCCAGGGGGAAGTTAAACTTATAAAACCAGCAAGTACACTTGCAACTAGGTCACGAAGCCACTTATAGTTTAAAATACTTCACTTCAGTTTTCTCTGGAAGGAATCCCCACAAGTCCATCCTTTTATGAATGACTGTGTTATCTTCAATTAATTAAGGCATAAAACAAAGAATCATACTCTGATGCTATATTTAAGAGGACTTTGTATGACCTGGCTGATCTTTATGAATCACATTTGTCTTACTGAATTGCACAGTCCAAATAAATATGTTTGTCTTAGAAGTGTGACTACGTAGAGGCCCTCTCAAATATTTGTGATTATATTGCCCTGTAGTGGGTGCCCCAAAACATGATTACAAACCATAATAAAATATATATACTGCAGATTTTCTTGCAGCTCTAGTGCTGATCTCTTTCAGCAGTATTAGATGTCTAAGTCTAAATTGGCAATCCAGTTGATTGCTTCAGATGACGTGGAGTGGATGGAAGAAATATTACAGGGATATGACTGTTTGGGATATTGATTGATGAGGGGTGCTATAATCCGAAGTCAGTTTCCACAGTCACAAATACAATTGTGTCTCAGTCCCCAATAATGGAGAAGGTAGATGCAACGGCCATGTGATTTGCAGAGGTGGTTCAGAGTAGACCATATTTTTATGGGAGTGAAAAGCTACTGAGTTCTTTGGTTGATCCTCGATGAGATGTTTCTTTGGGATATTCACATCCTTCCACATTGTTCGCCATTGATCTTTGGGGGAGAACCCTGCGTCTTTGAATACTTGCACTGCAAGCCAAAAAGGTTTTCTGGATTTAAATCATAATCTGTTTATTATTTAGGTCTTCGTGTATTGGAAGATATTTGTTCCCTTTAATACAATGGAACTCTCACAGGATTCTCATTTTGTGACGAACTTAAGGTGGACAGATTTGCACCAGTACAGGAAGCCACAATTTTGGAATTGATTTTACTGTACCCATAATGATCCGCATGATAGTGTTAAATTGAGAATTGAAAAGTGATGTGTGGGACGGTTCACCCGTCCCGATGGGTGAACAGTATTCTGTGGTAGAGTGGACAAGGGTGTGTAAAGAGGTCCATAGAGTTTTCACATTAGCTCCCCAGGTGATTCTTGCCAGTTTCTGGATGAGATTTAACCACATCTTTATTTTGTCATGTATATTTTTCAGGGGCTGTTGTTGATATGTGAGGTTTAGGTCTAATGTCACACTAACATATTTCAGGATGGGATTGTTTCTTACCTGCTGGCCACAAAAGTCCATGAGCAGCTTCACCCTACCCTTTCGATTGATTAGATGAAATGCTGGGGCAGATGAGGATCACCTTCTCATGGTTTGTCCTATTATGGGTTAGAGCACAACCAATGTTATCAAATAGGCATCTGAACATCACTCAGTGAAGTCCTGGATCGAACAAGCAATAGAAATAGTTACTCTGGTGGTAATGACCTTAATTATAGGAAGAAAGGTCCTGAGTTTTAATCCTTGCTGACAGCTATGAAGTCTACAATACAAATAGTGACTGTGAAATCCAGGGTGGCAATGGAATAGTTACATCTTCTATCATTTTCATTAGTCTACAGTGTTTTCATTCACTTGTTTGTCTGTGGGCATACTAGCTGACAATGTCTGAAATATAAATGCGAGGAGATGAATAGGGACACTACTACACCTTAACATCACTGAAATACCCTGGACTAAGGGAGATTCTGAGAAAGAGAAACAGGGAAAATGGTAAATAGTAAGACTACATGAATATGCATGTTGCATCTTTGTCGAAAAGAGCGTTAGGCTTGTTTTCACTGGGTATTCATGCTCAGCAAGATAGAAATATTTTTCAAATGTCACAGCTAAGCTCTACTAGGTTTTCAGTGTATACTCTTGAAACAGTAAATAAGTGAATACAGAACTGCTCTTGCCATATTTTTCTATAAATTTAGCTTTTTAAATGAACAATTTAATGTCAGGGAAGATTTAAAATTCTCTCTCTGTTTGGTGAAGGAGAGACTAAAATGTCAGTTGTTTGATGCAGCTTCAAAACTATGTTTTAAAAGGTATTAAAACATTTTAAGATGCAACTAAGCTGTTGGAGACACATATCCAGGGTGTGATGCATTTCAGTTCATCAAATGACCAATTCTTAATGTCACCCCATGTTCTATTTGTCCTCTGAGTACTTAAACCCTATCAAAAATGACATTTAGAGGAAGAAAATATTCGGTTTGTGCTCCCTGCACTTATGATTAATAAAGAAGGTCTGACAGTTCTTTTACATTAGAAATTCAGATCCTCTTTAGTCTGGAAGTCTCTGTGATGACTGGACACCTGGTAAAATGATGATTTCACTAGCACTAAACATGAGAAGGTTGAGGAGTTAGGCAAGGAATTAGTCAGACAAAACACTTTTTCAACTTTAGTGACTAATTAACAGTTTGAATAAAAGAAGCGTTTGTTAGAGATGCAATAACCTCATACCTTCAATTAAGACGTTAGGAGCTTTCAGTGTACATCCCTTATGCTTCTTACTAGTTCTCCAACAAAACCAGGGAAGATCAGATGTTATATTCCTGATATTTCTAAGATTAAAAAAATACTAGCAGGAAAAATGAAAATTATACATCATAAAGAAACATAAAAAGAACAAGCCCAGTTGTTTTAAAGTCCTTTGGAGATCACTTTTAAAATAAGAACAGCGGTTAGAAGAATTGAAAATTGTAAAGCTTAATATAATAAAGCTACTGGCACAGTAGCTTTAAAAATACCAATGTCCAGAGTCTCCTCTGCCTTGCACCTTGTATAGTCTGTTACACCTATGTAAATGGGAAGTAAACTGTTACTAAATTAAAATATCATTTTTGCACAGATTTAAATGTTGACACCCTACCAGACAGTGGAGAATCAGATTCCAACTCTCATTAATGGATACAAGTAATAACAATTAATTATTGGAGCCTATCAATACAACTCACACAGAATTACAGTATTAACTATTTGTAGGAGCCAGAAGGGGAGAGAAATACTAGATTCTTCAGCGCAAGGACTGTCTGTTTTGTGTTTGTATAATGCCTAGCACAATGGGGTCCTGATCCAGGACTGGGACTCCTAGATGCTACGATAATTAAAATAATAAATAATATTAATAAAGCAAAAAACACAGGCAGATTCTTATCAAATACAGAGTTAAATTTTTTTTGCTGCTGAAGGTGATGCAGCTGCACCCATTTATACAAACAGAGAATTGGTTCATAGAATTAATAATTGCAACCTGGAAATAGAAGCCACGTGATAAAGCCTCACATTTTGCATCATCCCCAAAACAACAGCCAACGAGCCCTGACTTTGTAAAGGGTGTGCTGGCGAAGTCATTGAAAATAAAAGCTGTTTTCTACTTCACCTTACAAAATATAAAGTAGTACCATAAAGATATTGTGTTTCCTCAAACTATTGGCTATAGTAAAGGACTTCTAGCTAAACAAACAAGAAAGAAAAAATACGTATAACTGTGGAAGAAAAGAGAAGCAGAAACTGCCTTTGAATCAGAAATACTAAAAAATAAAATTTAGTCCTTATGTTGCATTTTAAATGTTCAAGTCTGTCTACAAACAACTTTTTTGTCCTTTTAGATTTTGTTTGAGCAGAACTTTGAACATTTCAAGTGTAACATAAGTGCTAAGTTGTATTATTTCTTATTCAGAGGCTGGCTATAGAATGTGAGGCTTATTTGTGCTGTCCTTTTCTTCCAAAGTTATACTACAGTATCTTATTTTTCTTGTCAAGCTGACTTCTTGGTTTTTTAAATTTTTAAGATTGTAATACTTTAATTTTATGCTGCTAGTCTGTGACTAAACTTGCAGCCAATAATTTTTCTGGTGACTTTGTCAGTCTCAAAAAGACAGTAAACCCCAAATGGACACATATAATATCCATTTCCCCCATTATCTTGGGGAAACCAGGCATATAAACCGACACTGGATGTATTAACTTCAGCAACAATTGTATATCTCGTCATGCAATTCCCTTCAGGTTTGGATCTTTCAGACTTGAGAGAGTTTCACTAAGCAAAACTAATCAATGGTGTATGAATTTATCTTATCTTACAGCAGGGGTTCTCAAACTGGGGGTCAGGACCCCTCAGGGGTTCGTGAGGTTATTACATGAGGAGTCGCAAGGTGTCAGCCTCCACTCCAAACCCCGCTTTGCCTCCAGCATTTATAATGGTGTTAAATATATAAAAAAGTGTTTTTAATTTATAAGAGCGGGTCGCATTCAGAGGCTTACTTTGTGAAAGGGGTCACCAGTACAAAAGTTTGAGAACCACCGTCTTACAGTCTTATGATTTATGTCTTTGAGTTAGCAAACTTGATTCTTATCCTTGGTCTACACTAGGAGTTGAGGTCGAATTTAGCAGCGTTAAATCGATTTAACCCTGCACCCGTCAACATGATGAAGCCCTTTTTTTTGACTTAAAGGGCTCTTAAAATAAATTTCCTTACTCCACCCCCGACAAGGGGATTAGCGCTGAAATAGGCCTTGCCGGGTCAAATTTGGGGTACTGTGGACGCAATTAGACAGTATTGGCCTCCGGGAGCTATGCCACAGTGCTCCATTGTGACCGCTCTGGACAGCACTCTCAACTCAGATGCACTGGCCAGGTAGACAGGAAAAGCCCGCGAACTTTTGAATTTCAATTTCCTGTTTGGCCAGCATGGCAAGCTGCAGGTGACCATGCAGAGCTCATAAGCAAAGGTGACCATGATGGAGTCCCAGAATCGCAAAAGAGCTCCAGCATTGACCGAACGGGAGGTAAGGGATCTGATCGCTGTATGGGGAGAGGAATCCATGCTATCAGAACTACGTTCCAGTTTTCGAAATGCCAAAATATTGGTCAAAATCTCCCAGGGCATGAAGGACAGAGGCCATAACAGGGACCCAAAGCAATGCCGCGTGAAACTTACGGAGCTGAGGCAAGCCTACCAGAAAACCAGAGAGGCAAACGGCCGCTCCGGGTCAGAGCCCCAAACATGCTGCTTCTATGATGAGCTGCTTGCCATTTTAGGGGGTTCAGCCACCACTACCCCAGCCGAGTTGTTTGACTCCTTCAATGGAGATGGAGGCAACACAGAAGCAGGTTTTGGGGACGAGGAAGATGATGATGATGAAGTTGTAGCTCACAGCAAGCAAGCGGAGAAACCATTTTTCCTGACAGCCAGGAACTGTTTCTCACCCTGGACCTGGAACCAGTACTCCCCGAACCCACCCAAGGCTGCCTCCCAGACCCGCCAGGCGGAGAAGGGACCTCTAGTGAGTGTACCTTTTAAAATATGGTTTAAAATATGGTTTAAAAGTAAGCATGTTTAATGATTAATTTGCCCTGGCATTTGCGGCTCTCCTGGATGTACTCCCAAAGCCTTTGCAAAAGGTTTCTGGGGAGGGCAGCCTTATTCCATCCACCATGGTAGGACACTTTACCACTCCAGGCCAGTAGCACGTACTTGGGAATCATTGTAGAACAAAGCATTGCAGTGTATGTTTGCTGGCATTCAAACAACATCCGTTCTTTATCTCTCTGTGTTATCCTCAGGAGAGTGATATCATTCATGGTCACCTGGTTGAAATAGGGTGCTTTTCTTAAGGGGACATTCAGAGGTGCCCGTTCCTGCTGGGCTGTTTGCCTGTGGCTGAACAGAAATGTTCCCCACTGTTAGCCACGGGGAGGGGGAATGGGTGAGGGGCTACCCACTTGGTAGGGGGAGGCAAAATGTGACCTTGGAACGAAAGCACACTTGCTATGTATGTAATGTTAACAGCAAGGTTTACCATGAAAGAGTGTAGCCATTGTTCTATAAAATGTGTCTTTTTAAATACCACTGTCCCTTTTTTTTTCCTCCACCAGCTGCATGTGTTTCAAGGATCACAGGATCTTCTCCTTCCCAGAAGCTAGCGAAGATTAGAAGGCGAAAAAAACGCACTCGCGATGAAATGTTCTCTGAGCTCATGCTGTCCTCCCACACTGACAGAGCACAGACGAATGTGTGGAGGCAGACAATGTCAGAGTGCAGGAAAGCACAAAATGACTGGGAGGAGAGGTGGCGGGCTGAAGAGAGTAAGTGGCGGGCTGAAGAGAGGGCTGAAGCTGAAAGGTGACGGCAGCATGATGAGAGGAGGCAGGATTCAATGCTGAGGCTGCTGGAGGATCAAACCAATATGCTCCAGCGTATGGTTGAGGTGCAGGAAAGGCATCTGGAGCACAGACCGCCGCTACAGCCCCTGTGTAACCAACCGCCCTCCTCCCCAAGTTCCATAGCTTCCTCACCCAGATACCCAAGAATGCGGTGGGGGTCCTCCGGCCACCCAGCCACTCCACCCCAGAGGATTGCCCAAGCAATGGAAGGCTGGCATTCAATAAGTTTTAAAGTTTTAAACTTTCAAAGTGCTGTGTGGCCTTGTCCTTCCCTCCTTCACCACCCCTCCCAGTGCTTCTCTCCTCCACCACCCCTCCCAGGCTACGTTGGCACTTATCCCCTATTTGTGTGATGAATTAATACAAAATGCATGAATGTGAAGCAACAATGACTTTATTGCCTCTGCAAGTGGTGATCGAAGAGAGGAGTGGAGGGTGGTTAGCTTACAGGGAAGTAGAGTGAACCAAGGGGCAGGGGGTTTCATCAAGGAGAACCAAACAGAACTTTCACACCGTAGCCTGGCCAGTCATGAAACTGGTTTTCAAAGCTTCTCTGATGCGCACCGCGCCCTCCTGTGCTCTTCTAACCGCCCTGGTGTCTAGCTGCACATAACCAGCGGCCAGGCGATTCGCCTCAACCTCCCACCCCGCCATAAATGTCTCCCCCTTACTCTCACAGATATTGTGGAGCGCACAGCAAGCAGTAATAACAGTGGGAATATTGGTTTCGCCGAGGTCTAACCGAGTCAGTAAATTGTGCCAGCGCGCTTTTAAATGTCCAAATGCACATAGAATCATAGAATCATAGAATATCAGGGTTGGAAGGGACCCCAGAAGGTCATCTAGTCCAACCCCCTGCTCAAAGCAGGACCAATTCCCAGTTAAATCATCCCAGCCAGGGCTTTGTCAAGCCTGACCTTAAAAACCTCTAAGGAAGGAGATTCTACCACCTCCCTAGGTAACGCATTCCAGTGTTTCACCACCCTCTTAGTGAAAAAGTTTTTCCTAATATCCAATCTAAACCTCCCCCACTGCAACTTGAGACCATTACTCCTCGTTCTGTCATCTGCTACCATTGAGAACAGTCTAGAGCCATCCTCTTTGGAACCCCCTTTCAGGTAGTTGAAAGCAGCTATCAAATCCCCCCTCATTCTTCTCTTCTGCAGGCTAAACAATCCCAGCTCCCTCAGCCTCTCCTCATAACTCATGTGTTCCAGTCCCCTAATCATTTTTGTTGCCCTTCGCTGGACTCTCTCCAATTTATCCACATCCTTCTTGAAGTGTGGGGCCCAAAACTGGACACAGTACTCCAGATGAGGCCTCACCAATGTCGAATAGAGGGGAACGATCACGTCCCTCGATCTGCTCGCTATGCCCCTACTTATACATCCCAAAATGCCATTGGCCTTCTTGGCAACAAGGGCACACTGCTGACTCATATCCAGCTTCTCGTCCACTGTCACCCCTAGGTCCTTTTCCGCAGAACTGCTGCCTAGCCATTCGGTCCCTAGTCTGTAGCTGTGCATTGGGTTCTTCCGTCCTAAGTGCAGGACCCTGCACTTATCCTTATTGAACCTCATCAGATTCCTTTTGGCCCAATCTTCCAATTGGTCTAGGTCCTTCTGTATCCTATCCCTCCCCTCCAGCGTATCTACCACTCCTCCCAGTTTAGTATCATCCGCAAATTTGCTGAGAGTGCAATCCACACCATCCTCCAGATCATTTATGAAGATATTGAATAAAACCGGCCCCAGGACCGACCCTTGGGGCACTCCACTTGATACCGGCTGCCAACTAGACATGGAGCCATTGATCACTACCCGTTGAGCCCGACAATTTAGCCAGCTTTCTACCCACCTTATAGTGCATTCATCCAGCCCATACTTCCTTAACTTGCTGACAAGAATACTGTGGGAGACCGTGTCAAAAGCTTTGCTAAAGTCAAGAAACAATACATCCACTGCTTTCCCTTCATCCACAGAACCAGTAATCTCATCATAAAAGGCGATTAGATTAGTCAGGCATTCTACCACCATTCTGCACGTGCTCAGCCTGTAGTTGAACAGCTCCTGACTATTGTCCAGGCTGCCTCTGTATGGGTTCACGAGCCATGGCATTAAGGGGTAGGCTGGGTCCCCAAGGATAACTATAGGCATTTCAATATCCTCAGCGGTTATCCTCTGATCTGGGAATAAAGTCCCTTCCTGCAGCTTTTGAAATAGACCAGAGTTCCTGAAGATGCGAGCGTCATGTACCTTTCCCGGCCATCCCACGTTGATGTTGGTGAAACGTCCCTTGTGATCCACCAGTGCTTGCAGCACTATTGAAAAGTACCCCTTGCGGTTTATGTACTCGGCGGCTTGGTGCTCCGGTGCCAAGATAGGGATATGGGTTCCGTCTATGGCTCCACCACAGTTAGAGAATCCCATTGCAGCAAAGCTATCCATTATGACCTGCACATTTCCCAGGGTCACTACCCTTGATATCAGCAGATCTTTGCTTGCATTGGCTACTTGCATCACAAGAACCCCCACAGTAGATTTGCCCACTCCAAATTGATTCCCGACTGACCGGTAGCTGTCTGGCGTTGCAAGCTTCCATAGGGCTATCGCCACTCGCTTCTCAACTGTGAGGGCTGCTCTCATCTTGGTATTCTTGCGCTTCAGGGCAGGGGAAAGCCAGTCACAAAGTTCCATGAAAGTGCCCTTATGTATGCGAAAGTTTCGCAGCCACTGGGAATCGTCCCAGACCTGCAACACTATGCGGTCCACCAGTCTGTGCATTTTTCCCGGGCCCAGAATCGGCGTTCCACCGCATGAACCTGCCACATTAGCACCATGATGCCTGCATTGCCAGGGCCTGTGGTTTAAGAGAAGTCTGTGTCCATGTCCTCTTCACTCTCATCACCATGCTGATGTTGCCTGCTCGCCTGGTTATGGTGCTGCATATACTGCTGGATCATGCGTGTGGTGTTTAATGTGCTCTTAATTGCCAAAGTGAGCTGAGCAGGCTCCATGCTTGCCGAGGTATGGCGTCTGCACAGAAAAAAGGAGCAGAACGATCGTCTGCCATTGCTCTGATGGAGGAGGGGCGACTGACGACATGGATTACAGGGTTGGCTTATAGGGAATTAAAATCAACAAAGAGGGTGGCTTTACATCAAGGAGAAACAAAAAGAACTGTTACACAGAATGGCCCCCTCAAGGATTGAACTCAAAATCCTGGGTTTAGCAAGCCAATGCTCAACCCACTAAGCTATCCCTCCCTCTGGTATTTCAGGCAGGACTGAATCTCTATTAAAGTTTTCAAGGTGCCCCTGACAGACCTCACCAAAACAACTGTCGGCCGTTGATTCACAGAGGAAGGGAGACGGGGTGGGGTGAGGGGGAATGAATACAAAACAAATCTGGGCTATTTCTGGTATTGATCCACTCCATCGATCTTTTACATCTTTGGCTGGCAGCAGATGGTGCAGTAGGACTACAAGCCATCCACATCTCCTGGCTGCTCAGCAGAAGATGGTGCAACAGGACTGCTAGCCATCCTCATCTCCTGCCTGCTCACCATAAGATGGTACAATAGGATTGCCTGTAGGACTAAAGAGAATGATTTGGTCGAGTCACTCCTAATTTAGTCCCTGCACCCATGTCTGCCCAGGCACTCCTGACCAACCTTACCGAGGTGGCCAGAAGCACCTCGGACATGATGGGATGGTTTTCAGGCCTATTGCACAGTCTGTTGCCACAAGGCAATGGGTTGCTGCTGCTGTGTAGCAATGCAGTACCATGTCTGCCAGCACCCAGGAGACATACGGTGACAGTGAACTGAGCGGGCTCCATGCTTGCTGTGGTATGACGTCTGCACAGGTAGTTCAGGAAAAAAGGCGCGAAATGATTGTCTGCCGTTGCTTTCACAGAGGGAGGGCCTGACAACATGTACCCAGAACCACCTGCAACAATGTTTTTTGCCCCATCAGGCATTGGGATCTCAACCCAGAAGCACTGCACAGACACTCAGGGCTGTGGCAGGGATAGATGCCTCTCCCCCTGCTGCGGCTGGGAGAGAGGCGCCCCTGCCCCGACCCCAACCTACACCCAACCCAGCCCCGGACCTGCCACGGCTGGGGGAGAGGCACCTCACCTTACCTCACCTGCTGCAGGGAGAGAGAGCTGGGGGGAGTCCTCTCTCCCCACTGTAGGTCCAGGGCAGTCTACACCCCAAACCCCTCACCCCCGGCCCCACCCCAGAACCTACACCCCCAGCCGGAGACCAGACCCCAACCTTCTGCCCCAGCCCTGAGCCCCCTCCCACACTCCAAACCCCTCGGCCCCACTCCCGCCACATGAATTTTGTTATGTGCATTGTTATGGAAGTGCTGTGTCACACATCACCTCCATATCGGTGCACATAACAAAATTTATTCCACACATGCATGGGAAAATGAGAGGGAACACAGCTTCTCCTCTGGACTGCCTCCAATTTGTTCACATGTGCGGTTAGCTGCTCAGTGCCCAAGAGCAAGGGGCCCTTGGTGCAGACACTGACCCCTCTGCTGGGCTGGACACTAAATTCACTAAGCGAGAATCCAGGCTCAGGCAATCACTAAAAATGGCCAAAATAAAGGCAAGGGGCAACAGGAACCCCAGTTGTACCCTTTCCCCTAGGCCCAAGCACTAAGGAGGGGCAACTTGATACTCCCCTATCTTTGCGGGTTGGTATAGCCCAATGATGGGCATGATGGGACTTGTAGTACCACTGCGAGGCCTCTGGGAGCTACACGTCGGCCAGCCGTGCTTCCGTCGGCGCGAGGATATCTGGGACCTGTAGTCTTCCAGCAGCTTCTTCAGCATTAGATTGGCAGCGTGGAGAACTACATTTCCCGGGAGACCTTGCGGTAGCGCTCTGGCCTTGTGCTTGGCGGAGTGCGGCTGGCAGCTGGTACAGCGTGGAGAAGGCTGCGGAGGCCAGCTGGGGAGTCGCAAAGGATAGGATGATGGTGCGTATGGGGCTGTGTCCCGGGGGCACCACGGGCAACTGGTGAGAGAGCGAAAGGTTGGGGGTGTATGTGCATTGTCCACAGGGCGAGAGGCTGGGGATGTGCATTGTCTCACAGGGAGAAGGGCTGGGGCTGTGGACTCCCCATAGCGGGTAACTCTGACAGCAGGTTTCAGAGTAGCAGTCTTGTTAATTTGTATCCGCAAAAAGAAAAGGAGTACTTGTGGCACCTTAGAGACGAACAAATTTATTTGAGCACAAGCTTTCGTGAGCTACAGCTCACTTCATCGGAGGCATTCAGTGGAAAATGCAGTGGGGAGATTTATATACACAGAGAACATGAAACAATGAGTGTTACCATACAGACTGTAACGAGAGTGATCAGGTAAGGTGAGCTATTACCAGCAGGAGAGCAGTTGACAAGAATTTCCAGCAGTTGACAAGAATTTGTGAGGAACTGGGCTGGGGTGGGGGGGAAATAAAAGTGGGAAATAGTTTTACTTTGTGTAATGACACATCTACTCCCAGTCTTTATTCAAGGCTAAGTTAATTGTATCCAGTTTGCAAATTAATTCTAATTCAGCAGTCTGTCATTGGAGTCTGTTTTTGAAGTTTTTTTGTTGAAGAACCTGCCACTTTTAGGTCTGTAATCGAGTGACCAAAGAGATTGAAGTGTTCTCCGACTGGTTTTTGAATGTTATAATTCTTGACATCTGATTTGTGTCCATTTATTCTTTTATGTAGAGAGTGTCCAGTTTGGCCAATGTACATGGCAGAGGGGCATTGCTGGCACATGATGGCATATATCACATTGGTATATGTGCAGGTGAACGAGCCTCTGAAAATGTGGCTGATGTGATTAGGCCCTATGATGGTGTCCCCTGAATAGATATGTGGACACAGTTGGCAATGGGCTTTGTTGCAAGGATAGGTTCCTGGGTTAGTGGTTCTGTTGTGTGGTGTGTGGTTGCTGGTGAGTATTTGCTTCAGGTTGGGGGGCTGTCTGTACACAAATCAGATGTCAAGAATTATGACATTCAAAAACCAGTCGGAGAACACTTCAATCTCTTTGGTCACTTGATTACAAACCTAAAAGTGGCAGTTCTTCAACAAAAAAACTTCAAAAACAGACTCCAATGAGAGACTGCTGAATTGGAATTAATTTGCAAACTGGATACATTTAACTTAGGCATGAATAAAGACTGGGAGTGGATGTGTCATTACACAAAGTAAAACTATTTCCCATGTTTATTCCCCCCCACACTGTTCCTCACATGTTCTTGTCAACTGCTGGAAATGGCTCACCTTGATTAGTGCTACAAAAGGTTCCACCCCCGCTGCTCTCCTGCTGGTAATAGCTCACCTTACCTGATCACTCTCGTTACAGTGTGTATGGTAACACCCATTGTTTCATTGTCTCTGTGTATATAAAATCTCCCCACTGTATTTTCCACTACATGCATCCGAAGAAGTGAGCTGTAGCTCACGAAAGCTTATGCTGAAATAAATTTGTTAGTCTCTAAATTGCCACAAGTACTCCTTTTCTTTAAGACAGCAGACTGCGTTCTGTATGGGGATAGCCATAGAGGTCCATACAATCTCTTTATCCATCAGGGGCCTGTGGCATGCTCCATTTCTTGTCATGCCTTCTGTCAAAGGATCTCAAAACAATTTTCTACCATTGATTCACTGAACTTTACAAGGCCTTGTGAAGCTGTTGTTCTCTCTCTTTTAGGAAAGGGGAAGCTGGGGCACTGAAAGGTTAAGTGAATTGCCCAAGGTTACAGAGTGGGATGGTAGCAGAGCTTGGGAAAGAAGCTATGTTGACGCCTAGTGCTGTGCTTTAACTAGCATATGGCATGTATGCTGTTGCTCGACTTTGGCCTGTCAATATGGCACATGCATTTAAGGGGTTCTTCCTTTTAGGCTGTCCTGCCAGAGGATTTTTGTTTTACATTGTAGTGACAATTATGCCATGGTGCTGGAAACAGTACCCAAAGCTATCTAGGATTGGTATAGTACTATAGTCAATGTCTTGTAAAATGCAGGACAGCTTCAGTAAAAATTGGCACTTTCCCTTGAAAGAGCAGGCAAGTTTACTTAGACTTAAATTTTGGCAGTTATAAAAATGTTTATAACAAAATTTAAAAATAAGAACTTGGTTTATCTTTTCTCATTGTGTAAGGCAAGTATTCTCAGCCCCCCAACATGCTGTAAAAACTCCATGGCCCACCTGTGCTACAGTAACTGGTTTTCTGTGTATAAAAGCCAATGCTGGCATGAAGGGGTAGCAACCAGGGCAAATCGCCTGGGGCCTCATGCCACAGGGGCCCCTGCGAAGCTACATTGCTCAGGCTTCGGCTTCACCCCGGGTGGAGGGACTCAGGGCCCTGGGCTTCAGCCCTATGCAGTGGGACTTCAGCTTTCTGCCCTGGAGCCCAGTGAGTAGAACACTGGCCCTGCTCAGTGGACCCCCTGAAACCTGCTCTTGGCCCTGGACCTCTGGTTAAGAACCACTGGTGTAAGGTCCATACACTAATACGATATTTGGGATATCACTGTCCGTTGCATGGATAGTGGAAAAATATTGTTAAGAGATTATGAGTATCCATTTATTCTCAAATATAGGGATAGTTCTGTATCAAGCATAGGAGAACAAGAAGATGTCAGTAGATAGGGTAGATTTGAAACATTTCATCAGGTTATGTAATCCCTTTTGTATGGTTTATAGTCATTCTGTGCCTTTCGAAGGCACCCTTTTATTTCAGAGGTCCCCAAACTGTGGAGTGCACCCGCTAGAGGGGGTGCAGAGGAATGTTCTGGGGGGAGGGCAGGGCATGGGTCAGCCCCCATGAGGGGAAGTATATGCATATATTTTTAAAATGTATCCATGTTCGTTGTTTATAAAATAATGCAACTTAGTTTATTAAAACCTTTTAGCCAAAGATCTTATACTTTACATACAATAATGCAAGCAGATTCTGCTCTCTTGCACTTTTAGGAAGTATTATTTCCATTTCCTGTATGGGAAAATTGAAGCACAGTGAAGTCTAGAGATTTGTCCAGCGTTACACAGTGAGTTACTGAGAGAAATAGGAATAGAGAGGTGTGACTTGTCGTCCCTTTTTCTAATCGCTACTCGTGCTACTTCCCACTAGATCCAAGCTGTTTGCCAATATCTAACTCATTACTTGACTGCAGCCATGGTGTGCTTATAACAGGCTTTCTTTGAGGCACATTTGCAAGGCCCTTTGTATGCTACTGATGACTACATCAAGCCTTCTGTCTTGGAAGAAGAGTATTAATTACTTCCTTTGAGATTTTTGGTTTTATCACATGATTAAATCTTAGGGGTACAGCCATACGTGGATCAATCACTCCTCACAATATCCACATGCTGAAGCTTGTTCAGGCACTATGGTGGCAGGGAACAGTGTGTTCAAGAATTGTCACTCATTAACATGAGGTCAGAGCAACAGTGAAGAGCAGTAATATTTTAAATTCAATAGAAAACCAAAATTACGTTAGAATTATGGTGTACAAGGCTGGTGAGATCAATCAGCAAGGGCTAATGCCTGTTTGTGGCATAAAGTAGAGATCAACTTGAATCAGTTTGGAAAGAACATAAGTGGTTTTGGATTAGCTGTTACAATTTATTGTCCAAATGGTCCCTTTGTGCCGGTGCTTTCATGTTTTAGAATTCATGCTGGTGATAGCAAAACATGCAGTGTAGCCTCTTGGTACTTTATCACTCCTGCAGCAACACACTCTGCCAAAAACTATGTACTGAGAGCCTCTCCATCCTTTTAAACCTATGCAAAATAAACCAACCTGTATTTTTATTTTTAAACTTCCTAACTCCTTGGTCTTTAGGGGCACAAATTGAACCAAACCACTTATGGTTTGCTTTGTTTTTTTCCCTAATGTTGGGGGTGGGAACTCTGTAATGCACAAGTCCATGGTAATTTAGTTGTGAAGTAAAGACAGATCATTTAGCAATAGGGCTCCAGGACAGGAGGCTTAATTGCAAGTGGCTTCCTAAAACTTACTTGGAGCTAATATGGGGGCAGCATGGTTTAGTTATCGGAGCACAAGGCAGTGCATTAGGAATTTAGGAGTTCTAACCTAATGCAAATCACTCCTCTTTATTTGCTATCATGGAAACTGAGGTAGAAAAGTTAATGGTACTTCATTTAGGTAGCGAGTTTGAGGATTCGTTAATATTTATAGTTGTGCTTTGCTGATGTATAGAATTATCTGAGTCCTAAACATTTTACAGTATTCACTGAATTTTAACCAGGTGACACGAGTTTTAACCTTTTAAAAAAAATCTTAGGAGAATAAGAGACATATAAACTTTTTGATAGATGGCAGAGTGCTATAGTTTTGTGTACTCCAGAATGATGATTGGAAATCTGAGATACAGTTCCAATGTCCAGTTACAGAATGAATGCAGAACTGTTCTGTGGTATAATGAGTGCAGAAATATGATAAATGGTTGGCCAACTGGCTAGATTTTTTTTCTCTTGCATTTGAATAGGAACGGAAAGGGACCGCAAAAGTGGACTTCCTGAAGAAAATTGAAAAAGAAATCCAGCGGAAGTGGGATGATGCACGAGTGTTTGAGGTTAACGCATCTGATATTGGGAGCCGGACAAGGTAACATTTTTGTGTGGGGAGGGAAAGCTTCTAAATAGAGCTGGTTGGAATTTCTTTGATGGAAATTTTTTTTGGTCGAACGCTTCGGTTTTTTTTCTATTTTCCAACCACTTTGTTCTTACATAATCCAAAATATTTTTCTGTTTCTACATTATGTGGGAATCCCTGTTGCTGACAGTTTGTAAAGCAGTGGTGCATGTATGTTGGCTGAAATACCAATGAGCTGAAAGAAATTTCTTCCATTTCCTTTGTAGCAGCAGATGCTGCTGAGATCAGTGAGTGAGGGTGTTTCTGAGATCCCCTCTGTGACCAGATAACTTCCCATACTTTGTTGTCCTGGTAAAGATTTGTTTGTCTTCATATTTCAATATGGGGCAGTCTGCAGTTCCTGCAAAACTACTCCCTGAATCAGATAATTGGTGACCCAAAAGGGGCAAACAATCTCTGAATGCTAAGAGAACTAGTGCAACAAACCATGTGTGGTTATTTTCCTTGTTCAGATTTCAGGAGGATATATGGGGCAGCTGCAGTCCACTATCTTTAATATTCATGATGTTATCTTCCCAAAAGGTCATGGATTTAAATCCCCAGAACTACTAATGTTTTAAAGTTTCAGACTGCAAAGGAAAGGTACAGGTCAGCACTCCATAGACAATTTTACAGTAATAAATCCTTTGATCTGGAATTCCATGGGACACGATGGTAACATACAATCATTCTATTCGTAAATGGAGTAAAATCTGCTTGCTAAATTAAAGCTGTTTATACTTCTAGTTAGCATACAGTTCTGTTTATTTTGGGGTTTAAGGTCCTATGGCTTTAAACTCTTGGCACTATTTGTAAAAGTTAAAGTAGGTGAAACGATCTAGAACTACCCCAAAACAGAGTTTCCATGTCACTGGTGCAGCTGGGAAGGTCTCTGCAAACAGCTTGTCCTTGAATGCCTAATTAGGAGTCAACCAAGTCACCAAATAGAGTATGCCTTACATCAGAGGTGGGCAAACTACGGCCCGCGGGCCACCTCTGGCCCGTGGGACCCTCCTGCCTGGCCCCTGAGCTCCTGGCTTGGGAGGCTAGCCCCCAGCCCCACCCCTGCTGTCCCCCCTCCCCTGCAGCCTCAGTGCACCGCGCCGCCGATGCAACGCTCTGGGCAGCTGGGCAGCGCAGTTGCAGAGCCGCGGCCTGACCCGGTGCTCTGGGCGGCGCGACTGTAGTGCCACCAGCCACTGGCGCTCCAGGCAGCGCGGTAAGGGGGCAGGGAGCGGGGGTGTTGGATAGAGGGCAGGGGGGTTGGGAGTGGTGGTCGGGGGGAGGGGATGTGGAGAGTGATTGGGGCGGTCAGAGAGCGGGGAACAGGGGGATTGGATGGGGCAGGGGTCCCGGGGGGGCGGGCAGTCAGGAAGGAGAGGGGGAGTTAGATGGGTTGGCGGGGGGCAGTCGGGGCAGGAGTTCCAGGGGTGGCCAGGGGACAGGGAGAAGGGGTGGTTGGATGGGCCAGGGGTCCTGGGGGGCAAGTCAGGAATGAGAGGGGGGTTTGGATGGGGAGGCAGGGGGCAGTTGGGGTGGGAGGGGTTGGGGGGGCGGGGTGGGGTGGGTGGGGTAGGAGTCCTGAGCGGGCCAACAGGGGGGTTGGGTGGGACTGGAGTCCCGGGGGAGCCGTCAGGGGGCAAGAAGTGGGGGTTGGATAGGAGACGGCGGCCACGCCTGGCTGTTTGGGGAGACACAGCCTCCCCTAACTGGCCCTCCATACAATTTTGGAAACCCGATGTGGCCCTGAGGCCAAAAAGTTTGCCTGCCCCTGCCTTACATTGTACTGAGCTTGAGCTCTGATAGATCAGCAGGGGGAGCGAGTTATGAAAGTGAGGGCCTTCTGCTGCCATTCCTGGATTCAGTCCTAGAAACTGACAGCAGGAACATCCCTATCAGTCTTAAATGCTACAATGAGATATAAGGTTTCATAGATTCACATTAATAGATTGTAAGGCCAGAATGGACCATTGTGATCATACAATCTGACTTGCTGCATAACACAGGCCATAGGACTTCCCTGAATTAATTTCTGTTTAAAAAATTCCAGTCTCGATTTGAAAATTATTGAAAATGAACATTTAACAGTCCAGAGAGCCCCTCAGCCAGCTCTCTTAAAACTTGAATGCAAGTTATCTGCACATGCTGATTTAAAAATCTCTAACTTTAACAGCTGCTGTTTAACATGCTCCTGAGTTATTGTTGGAATGGAAAGTGATATGACTACATCATCAGGCTTTTTTCCAAATACAGATCAGAAATATTTATTGACTACATCTGCTTTTTCTTTTTTATTGTTGACAATTGTCATTTCCATATGGTAATGGACCAATACCATTGTTCTTAATATAATTAGAAAAACTTCTTTTTGTTCTTAATTCTGCTGACTATACATTTTTCATTGTGCCCTTTTGGTTCCCTTATTAAATTTTTACGATGCCTAGTTTCTAATCTATTTTAGTTGCTATCAGTGCTCCATTTCTTCCACTTGGTATATGTTGTATTTTTTATTTTTGTATAGTAGTTTTCACTTCCCCTCTAAGCCTGGTTTTTTAACCTGTGTAGCCTTATGTCTTGACTGTGGCTTCATGGGCATTCAGTAAAATGTTCTTAAACAGTTCCCAATTATTGATATTTTTGTGTTTAAATTCTTTCCCACAGCCAGTTTGGCTCGTAATTGTTTTCAGCTTTGTGAAACTGACTTTTTTTAAGCACCCAGTATATAAAATACTAGTTTGGCCTTTTATTCTGTTTGCACAGAAAAAATCAAGTATTGATTGCTTGTACCTACGCAACCACTAATTTTTACTTCTGTGATCAATTCTGCTTTATCTGCCAGGATGAGGTCTAATTA
This sequence comes from Lepidochelys kempii, assembly GCF_965140285.1. Classification (NCBI taxonomy): domain Eukaryota; kingdom Metazoa; phylum Chordata; order Testudines; family Cheloniidae; genus Lepidochelys; species Lepidochelys kempii. Next base: position 18,255,184 of record NC_136387.1, on the reverse strand, counting down.
TAGAATTCCCCCTGCTGAATGCAATACTTTCTGAGTTAGGTGAGAGACCACCTCCCTGTTACTTTAGTCCCAGAATAGTCAGAACTCTAAAGACTATAACTAGGGTCCTACCAAATTCATGGTCCATTTTGGTCAATTTCACAGTCAGAGGATTTTTAAAAATTGTAAATTTCATGATTTCAGCTATTTAAATCTGATATTTCATGGTGTTGTAAATGTAGAGGTCCTGACCCAAAAAGGAGGTGGGTGGGTGTGTGTGTGTGTGTGTGGGGGGGGGCACAAGGGTATTGTGGTTTTTTTTTTTTTTTTGTGGGGGAGAAGGGGTACTGCTACCCTTACTTCTGCACTGCTACTGTTGGCGATGCTGCCTTTAGAGCTGGAGAGTGGCGGCTGCTGGCCAAGAGCCCAGCTCTGAAGGCAGAAGCCACTGCCAGCAGCAGAGCAGAAGTAAAGATGTCATGGTATGGTATTGGCACCCTTCTGAGCTGCTGCCTGCAGAGCTGGGGCCTCAGTCAGCAGCCACCACTCTCCGGCCGCTCATCTCTGAAGGCAGCTTTGCAGAAGTGAGGGTCATGTGGTATGGTTTTGCCATCCTTACTTCTGTGCTGCTGCTGGTGGGGTGCTGCCTTGAGAGCTGGGTGCCTGGCTAACAGCTGCCACTCTCTGGCCATCCAGCTCTGAAGGCAGTACAGAAGTATGGGTGGCAATACTGCAACCCCCCCCCCAAACTGCCTTTTGGGTCAGGACCCCCAATTTGAGAAACACTGGTCTCCCCCATGACATCTGTTTAGTATAGGGTAAAAGGACACAAAAGACCAGATTTTATAGGGGGGAGACCAGATTTCACGGTCCATGATGCATTTTTCATGGCCGTGAATTTTGTAGGGCTCTAACTATAACCAACCATTTGAATTGTACCTGTAAGCTCTGGAGACATGTCAGCAGAACATGACTTTGGTCTTTTGCGAAACAGAGCCTGGAACAAAAATAAATTGTCAACTAAAGTGAAAATCTGTGTTTATGAGACATATGTTTTATCCACTCTTCTATATGGCTCAGAAACATGGACAACTTATGCTAAACTTACCAAAAGACTAAATAGTTTTCATATCCGATACTTGCGTAAAATTCTTCAAATAAGATGGCAAGATGGGGTGACAAATGTGGAAGTGTCAAATTGTGCTGGTATGTCATTTCCTGCAATAAAAGAAAAGGAGTACTTGTGGCACCTTAGAGACTGTTGATTAGTAAGAAAAGACTCAGGTGGCTTGGACATGTCAAGCGAATGCTGGATTACATGATCCTAAAGAGCACGTTGTACTCTGAAACTTGTGAAGGGTCTAGAAAGAGAGGCAGACTGCTGCACAGATTTCGGAATGCTTGCAAAGATGATTTAGTATCCTTTGGAATCTCTGTGAATGATTGGGGAAAGGAGTGCAGGATGCTGGTTGGTGGAGTCAGCTTGTAGATAGAGCGAGGTGGACTGGATCAAACTTTGTGATGACTGGCTTCAGAGAAGGAAAGGATCTGCTGCTCGGATTCAGAGCATTGCTAGCGCGTGGGTATGACCGGACTGTCACTTGCGGTTCGGACTTAGCAGCCATCAAAGAACTCATCGGCTCGTACACCATGCTCTGTAAAGAGCGTCAGTGCCATTGTTGCAGGTGGGGAAACTGAGGCATAGATAGGTTAAGTAAATGACTTATCCAAGGCTACACATCAAGTCACTGGCATAACCAGGGTTAGAACTCAAGTGTTTCTTGGTTCTTTGTCCACTGGAAGATGCTGCGTCTAGTTACCAGCTATTTTGTTAGAACAGTATTCAGTTTATTTATGAAGCAATTTTGCTTATAACCAAATAGAGGTTGTTACTGGGGACACTTACATTATCGTAGTTGTTTAATAGATTCATTCATTTAAAATAAGTGGTGCTAGTCTCTTATTCTGAAATTCACTTTTAAAAGTTAGTTGTGGTGGTGTTTTAAACATCTTTTTAATCCTTCCTCAGTAAAGGGAAGTACTTTGTCACCTTTCCATACCCATATATGAATGGTCGCCTTCACCTTGGACACACGTTTTCTTTATCTAAATGTGAGGTAAGAATTTCTCTTTCCTAATAGCTTTTTATTTTAATGCCTCTTCAGAGCAAATGTTATTGAGCCACCAGAGTGCCTCACTTATTATTCTCTTGTCTTAGTAATAACAAAGTCTTAAAATGCCAAGTTTTCTGTTTTCTCTGCATTTTAATGTCTCGGTCCTTACACAAGGTGACACCAGAGTAACCAGCAAAAGTAAAATGTTTATAATCCCAGCAGATTGTGAGATGTTGGACCTTAAAGCCAGATCATTCTGATTATCCTGTCTTGTATTCTTTGTACTCCTATTTCAAATTCGTCATGATTTTTAACAGCTGCTTTCTTGAAGGAATTAGAAGATTAAGGTCTGAGATTTCCAAAGAAACCTCAACGCATCTTTCTTTCATGCAAGCTCTAACACCCACGTCCAAGTGTTTTTAAATCCTAACAGCTGTGCATGCACAAAATCTGCCATCTGTGTGCATATGTGTTTGTGCACAGACCTGTTCATATCCAAAAGTAGGCTATTTTCTGAAATTCGAAAACTAGAGAGATGGTATAAAACAATGATTTCTAGTTATACTGGTTTTCATAGTAGTGTCTGCTGAAATCCTACTGGATTTGAAGCGTGGATGGCATAAGAGTCGCCATAATCACAACTGAAATATTTTTTCAAAGTACGATGTTTGTGACTTCCTGGGCTAGAGAAGAATGATACATAATAGGGGAAAGAGGAAAGCTGGAATTCTCATAATGGTGCACAACATGAATTCTATCCCTGAAGTTCTGAGATCACATCTTAACTACCATTTGATCCTTCAGTTTAGCAGTGTCTTTTTGGCACTCATACAGGCTGAACAGACCATGTCTTTCATGAATGTAATATTCATTGTTATCTACTTGACACTATGTTTTTTCCTCTTGTTGATCTGTGCCAATTGTAAGGAACATTATAAGGCTAACTGCTATTCCCTTTCCTTTCTTAATATAAATATTTGTGAAGAAGAGTATTAGTTTATATCATTAGAATAATTTTATAGAATTTCACAGCTTATTTTGTGAAAGTACTATGTGTGTTATACTCAAGTTCATGCTCACCTTCCTAATGCACCGTGTCTTGGAGTCAACAGTTTATATAAAGTTTTTATGATACTGCTGTGCATTCTTTTTATCCATGGAAACTCAGTGCTTTACAAACATCAGTCAGTCCAGTCTTGTGGGACCTGTCATATAGGTAAGTGTTGATTTAACTTTTCAGGTGGGGAACCTGAGATAGAGACTGAATTAATTGCTAAATTGAATTGCACAACAAGTCAGTGGCAGAACTGGGAATATACTCCTAACTTCTATTCTTTTACTCAGATCATTAGACAATATTCATTGCTTTGTGTATATTTAGTAATTTTGACTGCAAAATGAATCTGAGTCAGAGGTTAAGGACTTAGTGTGTCAAGTCACCTGCTATAGCTTTTTGCAGTTATTGCTTCATATTTTTGATGGATGCCTTTTTTTTAAACTTTCTGTAGTTTGCAGTTGGGTATCAAAGGCTAAAAGGAAAGAATTGCCTGTTCCCATTTGGCCTGCATTGTACTGGCATGCCTATTAAGGTAAGACTGCTCTGAGTTACTAAGGTCTCTTCAGCATAGTTCTGTATTTAAGTGAAGTTTTCAGTTAGCCCTACATTGCATATTCGAAGTATTGATTGAACTGTTTGAAGAATGCATAGGTGCAGTTTGATATGAAACCCGTCAATTTTTAGGATTTGTACGGTATGAAAGCATGGCTCTATTTGAATGGAAAAGCATCTCTTGTGGGCATTTCTGGAAATGAACACCCTTGTCTCAAACCAAAGTGTTCAGATCATATTTACATCCTTTCCACACCCACACTGATGTATGGCATCCCCTGTCATAATAGGTACAGACAATCCACAGTACTTGGATTTGGACAATTCCTAGGATGAGAATGATATTTTAGATTATAGTGGATAATTCTAGCTGACATGAATAAGATGGAATTGATTGCTATGTTATTCTCCAGTGTATGAAGACAGGGAGCTGGAGAGGTACATCTCTGCTCTGATGCCTTATATATATATACATTTCAATAGCACCTAAAGGCCACAACCAGGTGTATTATGTACAAACACCTAATGAATGACTGCCTCAAAGATCTTACAGTCTGAGTCATTTGTGTGTATCCAATGTTACCAGTGCACGAGGGCCTCAAATTGGGAAACCTTGGACCTTTAATAATCTATTTTTATGTTCTAAAGCAGGGGTCAGCAACCTTTCAGAAGTGGTGTGCCGAGTCTTCATTTATTCACTCTAATTTAAGGTTTTGCCTGCCAGTAATATATTTAAACGTTTTGAGAAGGTCTCTTTCTATAAGTCTATAATATATAACTAAACTATTGTTGTATGTAAAGTAAATAAGGTTTTAAAAAAGTTTAAGAAGCTTCATTTAAAGTTAAATTAAAATGCAGAGCCACCCAGACCGGTAGCCAGGACCCGGGCAGTGTGAGTGCCACTGAAAATCAGCTCGCGTGCCGCCTTTGGCATGCGTGCCATAGGTTGCCTACCCCTGTTCTAAAGTTATTTCATAGCTGCAAAACTTACAAGAAAATTATGTCTTTGTACCTGCATAGCCAACATTGCTTATGCATCTAGGACTATGATAAAAATGAGCAGTGACTAATATTTTTTTTATTGATTAATGGCTAATAAGCTATCCTGATTATGACTGAGGTCTGATAATTGTTTTCCTATCTCCATCACTAATTAAAATATGAAGTGGAGGAGAATTTTTTCAATTCCTAGCCAGTAGTCAAAGATGGACAGGTTAGTGGTGAATTAGGGGGAATTAATGAACTACAAGCCAGGACACTTGCAAATTGTCATGAGTCTCCAGAAGTGGTTTAAATTGCTCCTGTGGAAAGGGAGATAGAAATATTATCAAATAGTCTTTCAAGTACATAAATAATTGATATAAAAATCAGTCACTGATCATTGTTCCAGCCTTAGCCGCTGAGCAGTTCTGATAGGTTACAAATGTCTTTTTATTTAGGCATGTGCAGATAAGCTGAAAAGAGAAATGGAATTATATGGCTGCCCACCTGAGTTCCCTGATGAGGAGGAGGAAGAGGAGGAAATGGCTGCTAGAAGAGAGGAGGAAGTGGTAATCAGAGACAAGGCAAAAGGCAAAAAGGTAAAGTTTTGTATCAAATCTTTCTGAAAGTATTTGTATAGATACATATAGGTACATAACATACATACCTATGCACGTGAAATGTAAACATGCAGCTTTTTAGTGTACATTTGTTAAAGCTATTTTTTTGCTTTAACACGGTGCTTTAATGTTGGCTTTAAAAAGATGCTTTAATTATGTGGTCTTCAGAATCTTATTTTAACGCATACAAGCTTTCTAATGATGAGCTTACTTAGACTCTTCAATAGTCTGAGGGAAATGGAGTCTGCCCCCTCGCTTGGGATGTTGAAAAGGACACTGGACAAAGCACTTGAAAACACGCTGTAGGATACAATCCTGCTCTGTCAGTGTGATGGATTAGACGGCCTAATCGTTCTAGCTATCTGATGACTCTCTGGGCTAAATTGAGAGTCAAACCCTGGCTAGATGTATCAAGTACAACCATACTCAAACAAGTGGTTTATCAAACTGTTACAGAGATTTATGAATTTGGAAAGATACAATAAATATTAGGGCCTGGGAAAACTAAAATTTTGGGGGGGTTAAATTTTGTTCCACACAGATTAATTTATGATAATTAATCATTAGATAATTGTTAGATAATTTGTGAGCAAAGGATTTGGGACACAGTCTGTTTTCTCCGTGTGTGTGTGTGTGTGTGTGTGTAAAACAGCTCTTCCGTAAGGCTTTGTCTACACTGGCAATTTGTGTTGTTCAGAGGTGTTAACCCCCCCACCCCCCCCAAAAAAAAAAAAAAAGACAAAAGTTTTCTCTACAAAAAGCACCGGTGTGAACAACGCTTTGTTGCAGGAGTGCTCTCCTGCCAACAAAGGTGCTGCCGCTCGCTGGGGGCGGAAATTTTTTGTCGGCGGGAGAACTGGCACAACTGTCTCGCTAAAAGGTGCGTCGTGTAGACAAAGCCTAATTTGCCCTGGTGGCAAGCGAATATTTTGTTTTGTTTCTTCACAATCTTCAATCTTAATTTCCAGCTATTTGTCCCTAGCATATGAGAGCAAAATAGGAGCAGAAGAGATTATCAATCAATCAGAAGGATCTAAAGCAGAGCTACTTAACCTTTTCCTGCAAATGTATCTTTACTAGACCAAGACCTCGCCTGTACCAGTCAGTGCTTGCTAACTGCCCCACGGCATGCCGTGGTCTCTGAAAGTATTTGGACTGATCTGAACTTCATTCTCTTGGCTGCAGCATGCTAGAGTAGACATGTGAATGTGAGGCAGACCTTGAGTATATACCAGCACCCATCACAGTGTATCCTTATTAAATCAGAGAGAGGCAGCCAAAATAGCAGTACTAGTATGCATCTCAGTGATTGGAAGATGTTATGTTAGGATTGAATGATTCCCTGCAGGAGAAGAAACAGTGAGACATGCTTTGATGTTCTTTTGTTCGCTCTACTTCTCTTTTTAGAGTAAAGCTGCTGCAAAGACTGGCTCTTCCAAGTACCAGTGGGGGATCATGAAGTCTTTGGGTCTCTCTGATGAAGAAATAGTGAAGTTTTCAGAGGCTGAGCATTGGCTTGATTACTTCCCACCCCTTGCTCTCCAGGACCTGAAGAGCATGGGGTTGAAGGTACATGTTTAAAATCTAAAATGCTGTTACAAACATGAATTCTCTTACTGATTTTACTAAATTAATGTTGAGATCTCTTCTCCCCTTGATGTGTTTGCCTAACATTAGTGGCAGTGCAGTAAGTATTGGAACATCCAAAGTGCTATAAAGCATTAATTAAGCTTCACAATATTCTTGTATGATCAGTAAGTATTATCTCAATTTTACAGCTAATGCACAAAGATTATCTGATACACCGAAGGTCACATAGCAAGACAGGAATAGAACCCAGGAATAGAACCCACTGTGTATTGCCCCAGAGGATATGTCAAATACTAAATTATCCCTGCAGTTACTTCCACATCACACAGGAAACTCTCAATGCCAAATTGCTCTCTAGTGATGGAATTCCTTCATGTTTAGGACCCTGGCTTACTAGTGACTCAATAGTGGTACAAGTAATTGATAGGTTTTGTTCTGCTATCCATGACTTCCTGCTAGGTCAGATCCTGCCCTGGTGGTTGATAGCCAAAAGTTCTTGCTGTCTCATGTCTGTGCATTGAATTGTTGTTAGTACTAATGTGGCTCCTTTGGGAAGTCTCTGTAGAAAATCCAAGGACAGAATGTATATTGAAGACAGAGCTGCCTCAACAACCCTCGAGGGAGTCTCTTCCATGTCACAGTTAATTCGCTGTTTTTCTAACTGGTTGGGAAAATTCCACTTTGTTTCTCATGGCTGCACCTGTTCTGTGGATAGAGAGGATGTCAGATTTTTAATTTTTTTAATCTAGCCCTTTTCACCATCAGAAAACTTATTTGAATAAATGAACAGACCCCCCTCAGTTATTTCTCTGTATTTATTTTTAAAAATGCCATCTCCCTGAGCTTCAGTGATGGAAGTTTGCTTGTCCATAAAGGACTGTGTGTGTGTACGATGTGACTTTTATATAACCATACCTTATTTTTCTTTGAAGATTTGGGGGTGAAAGGTGCTACAGATCCTTTACATGCGATGCCATATACAGGCAGTGCCCTCTAGGTGTAGCATAGCCCCCAGGTAGGTAACATGTGCAAAACACATGTAGAGGAGAAAGGGAATCCATAAAGGACGTCAGAGAAATATGTCCCCACCCCCCTGGTCTTACCAAAAAGTGCCATAGAGCACACAGAAGACAGAACCCAGGCTTTTGAAGGTCTTTTCTGAAAGACCCACATGCAATCAACTGCATAGGCTTTGTATATACATACAAGTGTCAAACAATCAAGGGTTGTTTTGTTTTGTTTTTTTAATTTCATGGAGCGGGTAGTACCTTGTAGGGTTGAATAAGTATAGCAAATGAGTGAGATGAAACAAGTGTTCTGTGTGTGAGTGTTCACAGAAATCTTTGGCTGGATTTGCTTACCGGTTACTTGCATATCTTTTCAGGTGGATTGGAGACGTTCTTTCATTACCACTGATGTTAACCCTTATTACGACTCATTTGTACGGTGGCAATTTTTAACACTGAAGGAAAGAAATAAAATTAAATTTGGGAAACGGTAAACATGCTCTCTTTAATTTACTAAGTCTGTACTATTACAAACTTAGCAAAAAATGTAAATTTTCCCCCATGAACTGCTTTAAAAAGTTGGGTATAATATGTGTCTCTGTGACTTAGTTATAATCATTTTGTAATTTATACAGACTCACCCAAGCAAGTCCTCTGAATGCACATGTCCCACTGAAGTTAGTGGGGCTACTATGCTCGGCCAGCTGTCCAGTTGGGTCCTTAGGCTTCGTGGGTGAGGTTTTTAAAAGCTTTCAATATTTATCGAACTTTGCTTCCATTTATATCAGTGGTAGGACTCTCACTGACATTAATGATAGCAGAGTTAGGCAAGTTGAGTGCTATTGAAAATCCCACCCAAAGTTCTTTGTGCCAGGGACCTTGTCCTCCTCCTTGTCTGTAGATTGCCATGCATACCCCTAAATAATAATTTACTGTGTTTCCTAGGTATACAATTTATTCTCCAAAAGATGGACAACCTTGCATGGATCATGACAGACAAACTGGGGAGGTAAGGTATTTTATTTGACACAGGTTCTTTGTATATTATATGTAACTTTTAAATAATGAAGAAGTATGCTCTATGCTGAAAATGATTATTAAATATATTTTCATGTTTACTTATCTGATCTCAAGCTATTAATACATGGCAAGCTTGGGTGTCTCTAGAAAATATAATTGTTGTGACACGTGCAATAGATAGTGTTAACTTTAGCCAGGTTTCTCTGACTGATAATTTGGCAGCTGATGTCCTGACTTTCATAAGAGCATGATTCAATGCCCCCTGAAGTCCAATTCATTTACTTTAGTGGTGTAATATTATAGCCTCAATGAGTAAGGTGTTTGATCCGTAGGAATAAATAGGACTCTATCCTGCAGTCTGTATGCTGCTAAACTCCCATTGACATCAGTGAAAGTCTAGTTTATTTAAGGACTCCAATATAAGATCCTGAAATAGCATTTGAATTGTGCTACTACAAAATGTAGAATTGATTTTTGGGAAATGGTACTTTTGCTGCGTGAGTAGACTTTTATATTGACTACTGGTCTGTGTGTGTGATTCTTAGGGTGTTGGACCTCAAGAATATACGTTAATAAAAATGAAGGTGGTGGAGCCTTACCCTGCAAAGCTAAGGTAGGTCTCTCAGATTCATGGATTTTCAGGCCAGAAGGAAGCATTAGGTCATCTAGTGTTACCTCCTGTATAACACAAACCACAGAATTTCAACCGTTACCTCTGCATTGAGCCTAATACCTTGTATATGACTAAAACGTATTTTCCTGAAAGGCGTCAAGTCTCCTTTATAAATGTATTTACAGGAGGGATCCAGTCTCCTTTAAAAAAAAAAGTCGGTCAGGAAAACTTTTAAGTTGAACTCAAAAGCCGTTTTTAATAAATATTTAAAATTGGTAATAGAAAGTGTGAAGTGCAGAAACTTACAGTAAAACATAATTGTACAATATTGTTTTTTTCTTCTTCTTATTCACCTGTCAAGTCCTGGATTTTTTTTCTCTCCTGTAATTAATATTTAAAATACACTTCCCAAAGACTCAAATTTTAAGGTTATTGGGGACCATCGTGATCATCTAGTACGACTTCCTGCAAATCACAGGCCACAGAACCTCACCCACCCATTCCTATAATGGACCCCACAACCTTTAGCTGACTTACTGGAGTTATCAAATCATAATTTAAAGAATTCAAGTTACAGAGAATCCACCATTTACTCTAGTTTAAACGAGCAAGTGACCTTTGCCCCATGCTGCAGAGAAAGTGAAAACCCACCAGCGTTTCTGCCAATCTGACCTGGGGGAAAATTCCTTCCTGACCCCAAATATGGCAGTCAGTTAAACCCTGAGCATGTTGGCAAGACCCACCAACTTGACCCCTGGGAAAGAATTCTCTAACTCAGTGCCCTGCTCATCTAGTATGTCATCTCTGGCTGGTGGGTATACTTGCTACTGTAAGTCACAGATTGCCTACAATGGCATGTGCATCATCGTATTATTCCCTCAATAAAGCTATCAAGCTCAGTCTTAAATCAAGTTAAGTTTTTTGCCCCCATTACTACCCTGGGAAGTCTGTTCCAGAACTTCACTTCATCTTTCCATTTGTTCTTATGTTAACATTGACACTTGAGTTAAATAACTTCTCTCCATCTCTGGTGTTTATCCCTCTGATGTATTTTATAGAGAGCAATCATATCTCCCCTCAATATTCATTTGGTTAGGCTAAACAAGCAAAGTTCTTTGAGTCTCCTCTTGTAAGGTAGGTTTTCCATTCCTCTGATCATCCTGGTAGCCCTTCTCTGCACCTTTTCCAGTTTAATTCATCTTAAACACAGGAGACCAGAACTTCACACAGTATTCCGGATGAGGTCTCACCAATGTCTTGTAAAATGGCAATAATACTTCCCTATCTCTACTGGAAATATCTTGCCTGATGCATCCTAGGATAGCATTAGCCTTTTTCATGGTTGCATCATATTGGCGTCTCATGCTCATGCTGTGATCAGCTGATACACCCAGACCTTTCTCCTTCTCTGTCACTTCCAACTGATAAGTCCCCAGCTTATAGCAAAAAATTCTTGTTGTTAGTCCCAAAGTGCATGATCTTGCACTTTGCACTATTAAATTTCATCCCATTTCTATGACTTCAGTTTTCAAGATCCTTCAGATCTTGTGAGATAGTCCAGTTCTACTCCCAACTTTGTATCATTTGGAAATTTCATTAGCACACTCCCACTGCGTGTGCCGCGGTCATAAATGAAAATGTTAAATAAGATTGGTCCCAAGACCGATCCCTGAGAAACTCCATTAATAACTTCCCTCCTGCCTAATGGGTCACCTTTCAGTATGACTTGTGGTTGTCTCCCCTTTAACCAGTTCTTTATCCACCTTTTAATTCTCACATTAATCCCCATTTTCTCCAATTTAATATTTTCCCAGGTAGAACTGTATCAGATGTCTTACTGAAATCCAGGTAGATTAGATCTACTGCATTTCCTTTGTCTAAAAAATCAGTTATTTTCTCAAAGAGATCAGGTTGGTCTGGCATGATCTACTTTTTGTAAAACTATGTTGTATTTTATCCCAATTACCATTTACCTCTGTCCTTAACTAAAAAGAAAAGGAGTACTTGTGGCACCGTAGAGACTAACCAATTTATTTGAGCATAAGCTTTTGTGAGCTACAGCTCAAATAAATTGGTTAGTCTCTAAGGTGCCACAAGTACTCCTTTTCTTTTTGCGAATACAGACTAACATGGCTGTTACTCTGAAACCTGTCCTTAACTACTTTCAAAATTTGTTTTCGTACGTGACAGAATGTCTCCCTGTGTGCACTCAATTTCACACCTAGTGACTTAATTGACAGTTTACTGCTCTTTATTCCTCTTGGCCAATAGTGTCCTTTACTGGGAAGAGAAAAGTGCTTTGGCTAAGATTTTTCAAAAGTGATGACTGGAGACTCCTTAAAGGGGTCTGATTTTCAGAAAGTGCTGCACATCCATCACTTGAAAATTGGGCTCCTTTAAAGTGTCTCAAGTTGGGCACCCAACTTGTGAAAGTCTTGTTTCTTGTCTTGAGTCAGTATATTCATGAATCTGAATAAAGACTCACAAAATTCTACCGTATTAGACTAAGTGAAAAAGCCTAATAGACCATCCAGATTCATCCCTTACAGAACTTTTCTTAGGGCTAGGTCTAGCTTGTGAGTAATTAGACTCTGTAATAACTCGAGTTTTCTTATTTTAATGTGCTTTATCTTATTTTAGTGGCCTTAAAGGAAAAAATATCTTCTTGGTGGCAGCTACTCTCAGACCAGAGACCATGTTTGGACAGACTAACTGTTGGGTTCGCCCAGATATGAAGTACATTGGCTTTGAGACTGTGAATGGGGATATTTTTATCTGCACCCAAAGAGCTGCCAGGAACATGTCCTACCAAGGCTTTACAAAAGATAACGGAGTGGTACCTGTCGTCAAGGAGCTGATGGGAGAGGTGAGCATCTTGCAGCTTATAGGCCAAGTTATGGACTCGTTCAGCAGTTGTGCTTTGCCTACTTATGGCATACAAACTTGATGACACTTTAATCTATATTGGTAGCTTTTTGGTGAGTGTTAAGTGACCAAATAAAGAATGGGGAGGAGATTACCAGACTACTGCAGCTGTTTAATCTATGGACAAATGTGTTTGTGCTGCCACAATAGTATTTGAGAACTAATGACACAAGTAATGTGTGTTGCAGTATGTAAAGCAGTGACTCATTATTTTTACTACAAAGAATGGAAGGGAAATAATAGTTAGTTAGAACGAGTTAAATGAGTCCAGGACCATTCTCTACTGAAATACCCAGTTCACCCTGGGTGAGAATAGCTGCTTCCTTTGACTGCTCCCTATCTTTAATGCTTTAGAATGCTTGGGCCAGGTGTTCAGCATATTTAGTTTCACAAACATTGACTAAAAGTGCTGACCAATGGCATTTATTCAACATAACAATGCAATATGGGGTGTGCCGTTCTACCTCACTGTCTAACTAGAATGCTACCTGCTAAAACTTGATGCACTGGATCTCCTGACAATGTCCTTTGTGTTACTAAGTCACATGAAGGACGGAAAGTGGAATATAGAATCCACATAAATTGGAGGTGGGGAAGACTGCTAGAACACCTATTCCATCCCGTTGTCAATGCATGAATGGCCCTGACAGTATGAGTGCTTTTCCAGTCCTTCATTCAATTTAGCTATAAATTTCTGAGTTCCTTCCTCCATTTCCTTTGGGAGACTATTTTTCAGTCTAATAGTCCTCTGGAAGTTTTTTCCTGATGTTCAGGATTTAACCCTCTTTCACCTAAATGTGTCACACTAAACCATTCCATTCTCTCCTTGCTGTTTACCTTTTTCAGTTCTTTGGAGACAGTCTCTCCCGACTCAACCACCCCTTTATCAAAATTGTTTTGTGTCTGGAAAATGGTATAATCCTCTGTACTGTTCTCCAGTTCTAATGATTTTTGTTGCTCTTCTCTGAATTCCTTCCAAAATTTGGTACTTCATTTCCTAGTAATGAATAAAACAGTCCATAGACTGTCCCGCAGAGCGATATGACTGGTATCTAGTTACTTTGCAGAGGAAGGGCTTCTGCAGTTTGTATTGTGTCATGGCCTTTTAATTTATTTATCTATTTGTATTGTGTGGGGAAGGCCAGCTGAGTTTAAAGGAACATCAGCTTAGCAGGTTCTTGCTGAGCCAGGCCAAAACAGTGCTCCTTGTTCTAATATTCCTCTCTTGCACAGGAGATTCTTGGAGCTGCACTCTCTGCCCCTTTAACTTCCTACAAAGTAATCTATGCTCTTCCTATGCTCACAATTAAGGAAGATAAAGGTAACATTACAACGTCATTTTCTTGCATGAGCCTGTTAGTTAATTCCATGTTTCATAATATATATTGATTGATTTTTGTTACCTGATTGATTTTTTGCAAGGCACTGGAGTGGTCACAAGTGTCCCATCTGATGCTCCTGATGACATTGCAGCCCTGAGAGATTTGAAGAAAAAACAGGTCAGCCTCTCATTCAGATCTGTATTGCTCAAAATTCATTTTGAGTGTTCTGAGTGGCAAGAACATTGACAAATAAAATGGGGACCGCTTTTTTTTTTAATTGATGAAACTTCCATGAGTGGCCTCTAAACTTATGTGCAAACTTAAATGTACAGTGTTGCAGACTGTAGTTTGGAATCCACTTGTAAATAATATTTAAAAAACTCTGCTCTCCAGTATCATTTTACTGCAGGCTTTGGAAATGATTTTGTACCACAACCTCATCACTTTTATTATTCTATAGGTGGGGTTGACAAGACTGTTAAGGTGGAAATTAGTACCAGGGTTAAGAGGGATTTCTCTGGTGTGGTCACTTGGCCATTGGTTACTAGGTTGAGACCACTATACTCATTTCACATAAACCACATAGCAGCCATTTGATTATATAGTACCAAAAGTGTGCTAGGTGTTTCAGAAATAAGTGAGTCTGGTCCTGAAGAGCTTAAAGTCGAGACATATGAATTTTCTAGGTAGTGTGGTACCTGAGCACCTAACAACTGCTAATGTATTTATCCTCACAACACCCTATGCAGTACAGAAGTAGTATTTTCCCCATTTTATAATTGGGAAAATTGAGCCACATAGGGATGGCAGGAAAATCGATGGCAAAACTCTGATTGAACCCAAATTTCTTAATTCCCAAGGAGTGCTGGGGAAATAGGGTTGACAGCATGTCTGAGAGCATGATCATTCAGAAGGATGTTCTTTTTTTATGGAATTAATGAAAAAATAGGTTAAAAAAAAACCCCTCTGTTTTATGGTGTGCTGCTTTTTTTTTTTTAAACATCTTCTGTAGGCACTAAGAGGGAAGTATGGAATTAAAGATGAAATGGTCCTGCCTTTTGAACCGGTGAGTGTACCTAAGTGTCTGTCTCAAATATACAAGGCCTTTTTTACTTGGATTAAGAGCTTACATGCCTTTCAGAAATTTTGTTTTTAAAATCCTTCATTAGCCAAAAGAGCTTGAGGCATCAGAAGAACTTGCCCTCACAGTTGTGAAACTGCAGTTGTTAGACTGTGGCCTTGAAGGAGCAAAGCTCCATTACTTCGAATTTTTTTTACACAAAATACTGTTTTTGTAGCAAGTGCTACTTTGAGGCTGAAGTTTAGAGTTTGAGTCTCTGTGAGTTAAAACCTTCTGTGATGATCTTGATTTAATGGAGAGTATATTATCTGCTCCATGTAAACTGCTATAGCTATGCCAGTTCTGTTACTGCTAATGGAATTTATGGGGATTCAGCCATGTATGTCATTTTGAGAGTATAAGTTACAGCCAAATATATCTCAGATTTTCTGCATTGCTCCTGCTCTCCTCTCAGTTAGCTGCTCAGTACTCCTTGTCTGTCTCATGCACAGCGGAAAAAATTGGATTATTGCTCGCAGACGTGTAATCGTGAGTCACTCTGGGGAGTGCCAGAAATTCCTGATGAGCTTAGTGGCATTGTGTTGAATTTTTGTAAAATTCCACCAAATTTGATTAGCAGTAAATTCTGGAAAGTAGCACACTATGTATAGAACAGCAGGAATTCAAAGACTGCTGTAACTTTGACAGCTGCTTTTCATAGGTGTTTTCTCTATAATATCACTTGCTCTGTGCAAATCATACAAGTATAACGCTTATGAATTTTCACAGTTGGGAGATATATGCCTTTCTTCCTCCCCTCCGAATCTCTGGTTTCAATTCCCATGTTGGTTGGTGGATTGTGAACATGGAAGAAAAATGCACTTAGCTCTGCATTTTCTTCAGTGTACAATTTCCACTGAAGGCTGCGAAATTCAAGAGTCAATTTCCTGTGGAACTTGTGTTGCGTTCACACAATTTGAAACAAAACCTGACAATACCATGCTATTCCCAGGTGCCCATCATCGAAATCCCAGGCTACGGCAGCCTTTCTGCTCCATTGGTTTGTGACGAGTTGAAAATCCAGAGTCAGAATGACAAAGAGAAACTTACAGAGGCTAAGGAGAGAGTGTACCTGAAAGGATTTTATGAGGGAGTAAGTAACTAGGCTTCCCTAGGTGTGTTGTGAAAGACGTTTTTTTTTTTTTTTTTTATATTGAAGTTGATAAGAAACATTTGAAAAGAGGCAGATGAATTAACAGATTAATAAATCGGGAAGGTGAAGGTGTATGGGGGATGGGTTTTTTTGGAGGGGATGGGGGTTGGGTCCTTTGGGATTTTTTCATGGCTCCCATTCTAAGGAACTTCCCCTTAGGTGAGCCTCTGAATGTGGTATGGGGATAGTGTAGAATCACAGTTGGGAGGTTGGAGGTGTGTCTGCCTCAAGATGAGGCCCACTGTATGGCCACTGGATGCACCTTTCTCAAGAAATGGTCAACATCATTCCAAACCTTGACTTGAGGAGGCTGGTAGAAAATGACAGAAGGGTGGTTCTTCCCCATTTCAGCTCATTCAGTGGGCTTCTGTCACAATGCCCTAAGCCTTGGCCCATCTAAACTATTTGGAATTCAAAGATCAATTTCCTGTGTGGCAGGGTTGTGCATGTCCAGCTAGCCCTCCTGGTTTGAATGTTCTTAGGTAAAACACATAATGTATAAATATATATGTGGGAGTTAAGGGGGATTTTTTTTAAGGCAGATTTTCAACATCTAATTTTTAAGGTACATCATAGGTCACAATACCAGTATTTCTTGTAGCTCAAAAGAACTGGTTGTTTTTACATATTACTTGAAACTTTAATCTTTTTAAAAAACCTAACTTCTGCAATGGTCTCTCCCTTACAGATAATGTTGGTGGATGAGTACAAGGGGCAAAAAGTCCAGGATGTCAAGAAGCTTATACAGAAGAAGATGGTGGGCAATGTATGTGGTAGTTTGGATACTGCTTTCCAAGATGATTGTCTGTCTTTCCCATAGCAGGATAGTCACTAAATAAAGTATATTGGCTTGTTTCCACAGAAGCATTGCCTTAGACGTTCTCTGGAAAGAGCAGTAGCAATAGAGTACAAAGTGATGGTAAAACAAAGTACAGTATTTTTAGATAAAGAGAAGTGTATTGTACCTGATGGATCAAGTAGAAAGAGATGTCTGGTTTTTTTAGCTTTGTGCGTACTGCCTTATATAGAGGCATGCCTTATGGCCTAGTCATAGCCCATAGAATCATGGTGATAATATGGAAAAGGCTTCAGTTATTTAGTCTATATCTCTGTCAGTGCAGGATCGTTCCTTGCAGTCTGCAGTGTGGTGCTCTATCTCTTTTCTCTGATACAGAATATGGATGCGGAGTTAAAGCTAATCACTCACTTCTCTCCCATTCCCCATTTTGTCAAGTTCTTGAGGATTTTGTGCATCATATTTTAAAGCCTTGTTATACACATTTTTACCATCTGTACATAGCTTTAAACAGTAAAGACTTTGTGCTTCTACCTTTTAACTGAAAATCGCCACATACTTTACAACATTATATAAAATAAGCCTCAGCGTCTGATACAGTTGATAGTATTTTCTCTATTTTATAGTTGCAAATACCAAGTCATAGAGAGGCTGAGGCTTGTCCAAGGCATCACGGTAAATTGCTGGCTGAGTTGGGATTATAATAGGGGGGTTATTGTTGGTAAACTCCTTTCATATAATGCCCTATGTGTTATATGTTATATTTTCTTTAAAGGTATAAATATACCTCTTCCCTTTTATTTCAGGGTGAAGCAATGATTTATATGGAACCTGAGAAGCAAGTTATATCAAGGTCCATGGATGAGTGTGTGGTGGCTCTTTGTGACCAGTGGTGAGTGAAGTGAAATCACTTAACCCATCCCTCTGTTGCATCCTTATGTGAACTTCTTTATTCTAATTATTTTGCTTGATCTTCAGGTACCTAGATTATGGCGAAGTAAACTGGAAGAAGCAGGCATCTGACTGCTTGAAGGATCTAGAGACGTAAGTTATGGGAAAGAGATGATAAAGTGTAGGTCGGGAAGTGGCGTGTAACCCTGAGGGAGACCAAGGATTAATAACAGTCTGTTCCACATAGGTATTGTGAAGAGACCAGAAAGAATTTTGAAGCTACACTGGGCTGGCTGCAGGAGCATGCCTGTTCAAGAACGTATGGCTTAGGTAGGCAAACCACACAGCTTTTCCTCACTTGCTGCTTGAGGAGAGTAACTCTCACTTTTTCATCCATTCATGCTTTTCCTGGTGAGGGTTGCAGTAGCAGCATGGAGAACAGGGAGGACCAGACCTCCCTTTCCTCCGCAACAGGTTCCAGCTCCTCCTGGGGGATTCTCCAATGTTCCCAGGCCAGCGGGGAGATATAATCCCTCCAGTGTGTCCTGGGTTGGCCTCAGGGCCTCCTTCCAGAGGGACATGCCCAGTAAAGTTCCAAAGGAAGCCTCCCAGGGGGCATGCTTATCAGGTGCCCGAACCATCTCAGCTGGCTCCTCTCAATCCAGAGGAGTAGCGGCTCTACTCTGAGGCTCTCCAGAATAGCTGAGCCCCTCATCCTGTCTTGGAGAGTAAGCCCAGCCACCCTCCGAAGGAACCTCATTTCCGCCGCTTGTACCCACGATCTTGTCCTTTCAATCATTACCCAAGGTTCATGACCATAGATGGGGATGGGGATGTAGAACAACCTGTAGACCGAGAACTTCATCCAAGGACTCAGCTCCCGCCTCACCACCACAGATCTGTGTGGTGCCCACATCACTGTTGCTGCCGCACCAATCCGCTGGTCAATCTCATGCTCCCGCTTACCATCACTCATACTTGAACTCTTCTACTAAGGGCAGCTACTCCACCCTCACCTGGAGAGGACATAATTCCCCCCACTAACCTCTCAATTAGATATTGTATTAGTTGTAAAATCACTAGACATACTGATCATTTTAAATCTAATACAATATCTAATTGAGAGGTTAGTGGGAGGAAGTAGGTAGGCAGAACAGAATTACCCCAATTAGAATTTGACCCAGGACATCAAAAAGATGACACCCTTCCACATAACCTGAGTTAAACGGGAGCTCTTTTATTTTTTATATGGAAACACCACCTGCAATAACGCACCCCTGCCCGCGTCACCATACACGGCCCATTTGTTCAGAGATGACATAGAAAGAACCAGTACCATTTCCTGCAGCACCTGGGAGTTTTCCTTGCAGGTCTCTCATCCAGACCCAACCCTTCTGTAAACTAAGAATAGGATCCTGGTACAAGACCACCTGACTCAGTATGGCAGCAGGCCAAGATAATCTCTTTCTATGAAACATGCAGAGCAAATGATAAGGTGAGCAGGTGCTTCAGTTTGTTGAATTTAGAAGTGAGCTGACCATTGCATTAGGAAAGCTAAGGACAGTCCCCTGAAAGGATTCCCTCTGTCTGCCAAGATGTTCAAGAACAAAAAACCAGCTGCAACTGGCCCATTCTCCTGAGTGAGATTTTCAGAAGCTCTGAAGTGATTTAAGGGCGCAAGTCCAACTGAAAGTCAGTGGGACTTGTGCTCATAAGTCAGTCGGGCACTTTTGAAAATCCCATCATCTGTTGTGAACTCGGCAAATGGGAATTCCGGTCTGTGCCTGGTTATGATCATCTGTTTTGGGTCTTCTTGTAGGTACTCGTTTGCCTTGGGATGAGCAGTGGCTGATAGAATCCCTCTCCGATTCCACTATCTACATGGCCTTCTACACAGTCACTCATCTGCTGCAAGGAGATAATCTGCGTGGACAAGGAGATTCTCCGCTTGGCATCAGGTAAGGGATCCAGGTTGGTGCGGAATGGTATGTTTCAATATAGTTCCATTCTGGCTCTTTCCAAAGGCATAACTTGTAGGCCGACTCTTCAGATCTGTGCTTAGAGCATTATATATAGATAGTTGTATAGATAAAGGCAGAGCCCCGATTTAGCAAAGCTTTTAGACTGGTAGTGTTGGAAGAATTGGGAAGGACACAGGGGAGTTCCTCCAAGGGCAGCTGAAGGAGGTCTGTTTGCAAGTAACCTTCTTTGCTCAGCACTTGCTGCCTTCAAATGGAAACTGTATGATATTTTGGTAACTGACTGGTTTCACT
Source organism: Lepidochelys kempii (assembly GCF_965140285.1). Lineage (NCBI taxonomy): Eukaryota > Metazoa > Chordata > Testudines > Cheloniidae > Lepidochelys > Lepidochelys kempii. Next base: position 18,235,171 of record NC_136387.1, on the reverse strand, counting down.
GTGGCTCCTGCAAATAATTCTGTGGTACCTGCTAAAAATCTGCTTTGTAACCTCTTACAATCTCAGCAAATTGCAGCTGGTCCCCTTCTACATGCCTGCTTCTGGGGACACAGTGGACGAGGATAGGTCTTGCTCTTGATCACAAATGAACCCACACTAGAGACTGGGGTTTCTAAGAAACTAGGATTTTTACTATGCTGCAGCCAATATTTATTTGGAAGGCTTCTAGCTTTTTCTCCTCTGTTGAATCTGAAGGATTTTTGATATGCCAAGAATAGGTTTCACTTTTGGGGTCTGGCTCATTTGGTAAGTGTCCTCTGAAAAGCAGTTGTGCTTGGATGTCTGCCAGGTCTGCTCCAGATGGGGTGGCTGAGGGCTGTGACCTGTGACTGATAGTTTGTGTTCAGGCTTGTCCTCAGGACAAGAACAGCCAAGTGTTCTGCTGCTGCCACTCTCCCCTTTTGAGGCTGGGGTTTTAGTTTAGTGTTTCAGGTGTTCAGGAGAGTAGTTCACTTATGCATCTGAGAGAATAAAGGGAGAAGTGGAAGCTTCCTGCAAATGGTGGACGCAGGGATTAGAGAGGAGTGAGGAGAGGTATTCAGACTCTGCTGGTGGCGGGAGGGGAGCTGAGCCCGTTCGTTGATGAAAAGGGGTTTTTACTGGTTTCTGGGCCTCGCAGTGGCCTTTTTGGGTCCTGCTCCCCATGCCTGATCCTGGGCCCTGTGGCAGCTGCTTCAGTCCCTCTGGGTCTCACTCTCACATCTGTGTGTGCCCCCACACACCCCATGTGCAAGTTTAAGTGGGGGCAGAACTCTCACGATATTTCCACTGCAGGGACACTAGCCTTTCCGGCCCCCCCGTTCTGTGACCCCTGTACACATCTGCTTTGAAGCCTTGTTTGATGCTTTAGTTAATCTGGAAAGGAATTCCAACATAAGGTACCTGCAGCAAAAACTAATCTTAAGAAGCCTGGCAGGAGTTTCATCTGACTCAAAGAACACCTCTAATTACATACAGAAGATATTTTTTGCACTAGGTATGTCTGGAAACAAGGTTTGAAGTGAGCAATCTGAATTGCATTGGATTTTAGATGCACCTGTAAACTATCGTGTGCTTTGCCTCGTATAGAACATCTAAACATCCAAGGTTTGCAAAGCACTTTTTTGCAGAGATTAACAGTATTCTGCGGTAAATAAGGGATGTTTAGGGATCACTTCACCCATTGTTATAGTGCAGCGATCTTTGGCATGAAACATAGCTGTTGAGTAACAGCACACATCTCTAACTGTAGGGTAGGACAGTAACTGAAAGCCTTTCAGCAATAATCCACCAGAACTAGAAATCTTTAAAACTGCCCATTTTAGGGAGTAGACTATAGCCTGGTGATGTCTCTTATGTGAGCTGTAGTTTCTGTCTAACTTATATTGTAAAGCCTTTGATGCTGAGCAGGGCCAAAAAAGGGTGGTGGTTGAAACTTTGGGGAAATAAGGGCAGGTAGGGTCTAATAAACTACAGTGAAATCCCCCATAAAATAAGTGCCATGGGATCATGAATGACTGCTGGTGACTGGAGCCTTGGCTTTGTGTCTGATCTCTAAGGGTAGCACGTTTGTTCTGAAACTACTGTCGTCCTGCCTCTAATGATTTATAGTATATGCCTTTCATCATCAGAAAATGTCAGTTGTGTGGGGATTCTGTCTCTTGGCCTGCGTTGGTAGAGTGTGGGACTGCTTGCTATGGGGACAAAATACTCACTCTCTGAAGTGGGAGATTGCCTTGTGTTGTTGAAAAAGTGATTCCCTCCCTCTTCTTTTCCTGTCCTCTTCGTGACCATTAAGGGGAAGGGCTGACACATGTGAAGGAGATTTAATCTTGTCCTCCACCAGAAGGATGGTAGCATGACCTGTGAATGACCCATGGCGTAGAGGCTTAGGAGGACTTAGATTCTGGTTCTGCATTTTCAGGATAGTATTTAGCCCAGACAGGAATGGAGAAGAGATATAAAATCAAGTTTCCAGGGCTTTAAAGTGTTTGTATCCCCCTCACTTTACAGGAGTCAGAGGACACTGTCAAGTAGAGAGGGGCATGGCTGAGACAGGACATCCTGAGTTCTGAGCCTTGCTATGACATTGACTCAGTCCTATGTGTCCATGTGCAAGGCCTCTCTGGGTACATCTACGCTGTAAGAAAACTCCCCACAGCAGTGAGTCGCAGAGCCTGAGTCAGATGACCCTCCCCTCATTAGGTGTCAGAGATTAAGCTCCAGACTGAGCAGGAATGTCTACAAAGCTGCTATTTTTAGTCCCTCCTATGAGCCTGAGTCAGCTGACCTGGACTCTGATGCTTGCTGCTGCAGTGGTTTTTGTTTTGTTTTGTTTTTTTTTAAAGTGTAGATGTACCCACTGTGTCTCACTTTCATCACCTGTAAAATAGTAAGAGTAACTAGCTCATAGGGACTGTTCTGAGAATTCATTAGTTATTGTTTGTAGCTCACTTTGAATTAGTAAAGTGCTAATTTTTGAATTAAGTAGTGGTAGGCCTCAGATTCAGGTTTTGTTAAAAACAAACATCCTGATTTTTAAAGAAAAACTAACTGCGCGCACGTGTGTATTCTTTATTAAGACGTTAATATTTCTACGCAGGGCGCATCAGATGTCCAAAGAAGTCTGGGATTACATATTCTTCAGGACTGCTCCATTTCCCAAGACACAGATTCCAAAGCAAAAGTTAGACAAGCTCAAGGAGGAGTTTGAATTTTGGTATCCAGTGGATCTAAGAGTCTCTGGCAAGGATCTCGTCCCAAACCATCTGTCATATTACCTCTATAACCACGTAGCCATGTGGCCAGATCAAAGGTAAGTTTGGAAGCGATGTCAAGCAAGTATGGAGATAAAATTACGAGCCTCCAGCCTTGGTACCCCCATCAATGGCTCTTGACAGGATGTTCTGTTTTTGGGACTTGGGTGAAAGCATGTGTTTTCTTTTTTAGTGGGCTTTGTTGCAAGCATGTATATATACCATCGAGACCAGTGGTTCCCATATTGTGATATGTGAGCTTAATGTTCCATCCATTCACTTCTCAACAATTCTTTAAGAAAGTGATATGTGAACCAATAGAGTTTGGGAGCTGCTGATCAGGATCATAGCAGAAATGGGGCAAATTTCCTCTCTCAAGCATACTTAGAGCTCATAAGCTTCTTCTGTCAGCAAAGATGTGTGAAACAACTGGCTTTATCCATTGCTATTGGTCCTTAATTTCATTGGCACTAAATTAAATTAAAAATGTAATTGAAAAGAGGAGACAGTGGGGGTAAGTGGAGTGTAGCTTTTTTTTTTTTAAAGCTCTGTAGTGCATGTTTTGAATTGTAGTAGCAATAAGGCTTAGCTACCTGTACTGTAGCTGTTTTGTCTTCAAAGTGACAACATTAACCCGCAAGATACCCCAGTAGGTGCCTTTTTTTGAGGGTTCCACTTAAAAACATGCCCATTCCTAACTGAAATCACTAGACTTTTGTTCTTTTTCGAAGAAAAAATGTAATTGCTTTTTAAAATAAAAATATACTCTATATTTTGTGTCTTCAAATGCAGAGACAAATGGCCTGTAGCTGTGAGAGCAAATGGACATCTCCTCCTGAATTCTGAGAAGGTACAATAGTTTTTCATCTGTGATATTCGTGTGATGGTCAAGACAACTGGAAACTCCTGGGCCTGCTTCAAAAATATCTTTCAGCAGATTAATCAGGGCAGCATTTAGCATGTTGATTACCTCCTCCCATTAAATGCCTCAGTTACCCATCTTCCAAAGCAGGAGCCTGCTTTTCTTCCATTCCATCTGTCTAGGTTTTCATACCATAGTGTCTGACCACTTAATGGTCCTCCACAGATCACAAGCAAACCTGGTCTGATAATGCTTTGTAAGTTTACCTGAGGTATCTGCTTAATTCTTCCAGAGTTTCAGGGTCACCTGCCTTTATGGGAGAGTTTCTTATGTCTGAATCTTAATTACAGTACTGTAAAGGTGCATTTCACTTTGAAAGTGGGGGAAAAGGGGAAAGTTCATGCAGACAAAATTTGCTGTACTGAGTGTGTTTTGTCAAAGTGAATTAAATGTGCTTTAGCCTCAGGGTATAATTGTCAAAAATGCCTAAGTGACATAGGGTATGCCCACACTTCTGTCAGAGTTGTGACTGCAGCACATGTAGAAATACTTGAGCTAACTTTGGTCTAGCAGACTTGAATAACAATAGCAGTACAGGCAGTATTAAGGACTGTCCATCTCCACCCAGGTCCCTAGGAATGTACTCAGGTGGCTAGCCTGTGTGGCTGTTCTGGCTTCACTACTGCTGTTCCGAGCTAGTTAGATAGCTCAGCACGTCTGCATGTGCTTAAGGCACATCTCTGTTTGCAGTGTAGACTGCGGCTGTGCGTACACTGCAGAGCCCCTTAGTGTAGATGCAGCATATGCTGACAGATGGAGGAGTCCTGCCAGTGTAGAGACACCACCTCTGCAAACCATGTTAGCTATGTTGACAGAAGCCCTTTATGGAAAACAGGAGGCTGTATCAGGAGCTGAGTTTGGGTGTCTCGCAGGGTATGTCTACACTATGAAATCAGGTCGAATTTATAGAAGTCGGTTTTGTAGAAAGTGTTTTTATACAGTCGTGTGTGTGTCCCTCCACACAAATGCTCTAAGTGCATGTAGTCAGCGGAGTGTGTCCACAGTACCAGTGCAACCATCGACTTCCGGAGTGTTGCACTATGGGTGGCTATCCCACAGTTCCCGCAGTCTCCACCACGCATTTGAATTCTGGGTAGAAATCCCAGTGCCTGATGGGGCTAAAACAATGTTGCAGGTGGTTCTGGGTACATATTTTCAGGCCCCCCTTCCCTCCCTCCCTCTGTGAAAGCAAGGGCAGACAATCATTTTGCGCCTTTTTCTCTTGAGTTACCTATGCAGACGCCATACCACGGCAAGCATGGAGCCCGCTCAGCTAACCGTCACTGTATGTCTCCTGGGTGCTGGCAGATGCGTTACTGCATTGCCACACAGCAACAGTTAATTGCCTTTTGGCAGCAGACTGGTAGCCGTCATCGACGAAGTCCAGGGTGCTCTTTTAGCCAACCTTGATGAGGTCAGGGGCGCCTAGGCAAACATGGGAGTGATTCAGCTAAGTCATTTCCCTTTTAAGTTTTGTCTCATGGCGATTGAGTCCTACCAGCAGTGTACTGTCTTTTAATCTGCAGCCAGCAGAACACGATGGCCAGCAGTCATACTGCACCATCTTCTGCCAAGCACCCAGGAGATGACGATGTCTAGCGGTCGTACTGCACAGTCTGCTGCCAGCAAGATGTTTTAAAGATAGATGAAGTGGATCAAAACAAGAAATAGACCAGATTTGTTTTGTATTCATTTTCTCCTCCCTCCCTCCGTGAAGTCAAAGCCTGTTAAACCCAATTTTGAGTTCTATCCTTGAGGTTTTGAGTTCTATCCTTGAGGGGGCCATTCAGTTTCTCGCAAAGCCACCCCTTTTGTTGATTTTAATTCCCTGTAAGCCAACCCTGTAAGCCATGTCGTCAGTCGCTCCTCCCTCCGTCAGGGCAACGGCAGACAATTGTTCCGCGCCTTTTTCCTGTGCAGACGCCACACTACGGCAAGCATCGAGCCCACGCGGATCACTTTGGCAATTAGGAGCACATTAAACACCACACGCATTATCCAGCAGTATATGCAGCACCAGAACCTGGGAAAGCGAAACCGGGCGAGTAGGCGACGTCAGCATGGTGATGAGGACGTGGACACAGACTTCTCTCAAAGCACGGGCACTGGCAATGTGGGCATCATGGTGCTAATGGGGCAGGTTCATGCGGTAGAACGCCAATTTTGGGCTTGGGAAACAAGCACAGACTGGTGGGACCGCATAGTGTTGCAGGTCTAGGACGATTCCCAGTGGCTGCAAAACTTTCGCATGCGTAAGGGCACTTTCATGGAACTTTGTGACTTGCTTTCCCCTGTCCTGAGGTGCAAGAATACCAAGATGAGAGCAGCCCTCACAGTTCACAAGCGAGTGGCAATAGCCCTGTGGAAGCTTGCAACGCCAGACAGCTACCGGTCAGTCAGGAATCAATTTGGAGTGGGCAAATCTACTGTGGGGGCTGCTGTGATGCAAATAGCCAATGCAATCAAAGATCTGCTGATATCAAGGGTAGTGACCTTGGGAAATGTGAAGGTCATAGTGGATGGCTTTGCTGCAATGGGATTCCCTAACTGTGGTGGGGCCACAGATGGAACCCATATCCCTATCTTAGCACTAGAGCACCAAGCCGGCGAGTACATAAACCGCAAGGGGTATTTTTCAGTAGTGCTGCAAGCACTGGTGGATCACAAGGGACGTTTCACGAACATCAATGTGGGATGGCCGGGAAAGGTACACGACGCTCGCATCTTCAGGAACTTTGGTCTGTTTCAAAAGCTGCAGGAAGGGACTTTATTCCCAGACCAGAAAATAACCGTTGGGAATGTTGAAATGCCTATAGTTATCCTTGGGGACCCAGCCTACCCCTTAATGCTATGGCTCATGAACCCATACAGAGGCAGCCTGGACAGTAGTCAGGAGCTGTTCAACTACAGGCTAAGCAAGTGCAGCATGGCGGTAGAATGTGCATTTGGACGTTTAAAAGTGTGCTGGTGCAGTTTACTGACTCGGTTAGACCTCAGCGAAACCAATATTCCCACTGTTATTACTGCTTGCTGTGCGCTCCACAATATCTGTGAGAGTAAGGGGGAGACGTTTATGGCAGGGTGGGAGATTGAGGCAACACAGAGAGATAAAGAACGGATGTTGTTTGAATGCCAGCAAACATACACTGCAATGCTTTGTTCTACAGTGATTCCCAAGTACGTGCTACTGGCCTGGAGTGGTAAAGTGTCCTACCATGGTGGACGGAATAAGGCTGCCCTCCCCAGAAACCTTTTGCAAAGGCTTTGGGAGTACATCCAGGAGAGCCGCAAATGCCAGGGCAAATTAATCGTTAAACATGCTTGCTTTTAAACCATGTATAGTATTTTAAAAGGTACACTCACCAGAGGTCCCTTTTCCACCTGGCGGGTCCAGGAGGCAGCCTTGGGTGGGTTCGGGGGATACTGGTTCCAGGTCCAGGGTGAGAAACAGTTCCTGGCTGTCAGGAAAACCGGTTTCTCTGCTTGCTTGCTGTGAGCAATCTACAACTTCATCATCATCTTCCTCGTCCCCAAAATGTGCTTCCGTGTTGCCTCCATCTTCATTGAAGGAGTCAAACAACTCGGCTGGGGTAGTGGTGGTTGAACCCCCTAAAATGGCATGCAGCTCATCATAGAAGTGGCATGTTTGGGGCTCTGACCTGGAGCGGCCATTTGCCTCTCTGGTTTTCCGGTAGGCTTGCCTCAGCTCCTTAAGTTTCATGCAGCACTGCTTCGGGTCCCTGTTATGGCCTCTGTCCTTCATGCCCTGGGAGATTTTGACCAATGTTTTGGCATTTCGAAAAATGGAACGGAGTTCTGATAGCGTGGATTCCTCTCCCTATACAGTGATCAGATCCCGTACGTCCCGTTTGGTCCATGCTGGAGCTTTTTTGAGATTCTGGGACTCCATCATGGTCACCTCTGCTGATGGGCTCTGCATGGTCACCTGCAGCTTGCCACGCTGGCCAAACAGGAAATTGAAATTCAAAAATTCACGGGCCTTTTCCTGTCTAACTGGCCAGTGCATCTGAGTTGAGAGTGCAGTCCAGAGCGGTCACAATGGAGCACTCTGGGATAGCTCCCAGCACTAATCCCCTTGTCGGGGGTGGAGTAAGGAAATTGGTTTTAAGAGCCCTTTAAGTTGAAAAAAAAAGGGCTTCGTTGTGTGGACCGGTGCAGGGTTAAATAGATTTAACGCTGCTAAAGTCAACCTCAACTCCTAGTGTAGACCAAGGCGCAGAGAGCTAATTCTTGAGCAAGCCACAGGAATCTCTCTTATCTATCTTGGTTACCAGTGACACACAATCCTGCCCTCGTAGGCTGGGACAGCTTGTTTTATTTGTGTCTTTCCCCCTTTGTTTATCAGACTTAGCAGCATGAACATGTCAGAATTTCTCTTGTCTGTCTTCTCTTTCAGATGTCTAAATCTACAGGCAACTTCCTCACCCTGAGCCAAGCTGTTGACAAGTTTTCTGCAGATGGTAAGTGCATGCTAACTTGCATTTGTTTTAGTGATGCTAAATTTTTTGGCGTGTCATGCCATCTTCCAAGGAGTAATGGGTTCATTGCAGCTTTGATATTTGAATTGCAAGAAGTACAATGGTTATCGGTTGCTCTTGTCTGAATAATCACCAAGCTCTTGTATCTTTAGGAATGCAGAGTACATGTTAATCCTGGCATCAGTTATGAGGCATTCTGGGTCAGTAGGAAGGATCTTTTTTTCATCAATTGCAAGGTTCTTTGGCACCTCCTTTTGGCAGTTTCTGTATCCTTTCCTGTCACACGTCCCCTTCTGAGGCCCAGGGCCTTTAGATAGTGAACAAGAAAAGTGCAGAATTTTGCTGCTATGCTAGGCTCTCATTCTTTTGTCCCCCTCCATACCCCTCTATTTTTGGACATGTCCCCACCCAAGATCATTCCTGCCTCTTGGGACACAATGGTTTTTGTCCCTCTCACTCCTGTAACAAGGCAGTTCGCTGCCCTCCTCACTCCAATCAACCCAGATCCCTTTTGAGGCACTGCTTTCACTCACATTGACCACATGCAATACACGCTTGTCCTTCATAGGTGAGTGTTCCGTCTGGATTTTGCTGGCCCTCTGCATGAAAGATCAGTTGGGATTCAGGCAGCCGCATTTACTAGTTGGCTGTGGAGCCAGACATGTTAGTTAATCCTGTCTCTCATTCCTCTAGGCATGCGTCTGGCACTCGCTGATGCTGGCGACACAGTTGAGGATGCCAACTTCGTGGAAGCCATGGCAGATGCTGGTATTCTCCGTCTCTACACCTGGGTGGAGTGGGTGAAGGAAATGATTGCAAATAGAGACAGTTTAAGAAGTGGGACTCCCAACACCTTCAATGACAAAGTCTTTGCCAGGTACCTCTCAGAATAAATATCTTTATAGTTTTTAGTTTCGTATTGAGTCTCATTTCACATTTGTTTGTTTTGTTTTATGAAGCTATTTCTACTGAATAATGAATGCTTTAAAACAAACAAATGTTCAGTTAACTTTCAGACTAGTGTGTGTTCCTGCCGGATCAGGGTCATTTATAATGTCTCATTACCATTATCTTTAATTATTATTGCCGTTATTATGTGAGTTGGACTGTGTGATGCTAATGTTTTCTCTTCTCTTTTCTTCCTAGCGAAATGAATGCAGGAATAACAAAGACGGATCAAAATTATGAGAAGATGATGTTCAAGGAAGCTCTGAAAACTGGCTTCTTTGAATTTCAGGTGGGAGGTCTAATCTGCAGGGGACAAGAAACCAAATCCTGACATTGGTTACCTCATTTCTTTTGATACTGATACATCTGATTCCTATTTAATTATACAGTTGAATCAGGGTCCATATTGTGCTAAGAAACAGGAATAAGTAAATGGATTAAGAATCTGAGGTCATGGTGGTCTGTTTGTGGCATAATACTTCTACAGGAAGCAGCTGTGATCTTGCAAATAGAGCCCTATGATCTTAGGTGAGCAATGTGTAACTGAAAAGGACAAATGGTTAAAAAGAGTGATTCCTTGCCTCAGCTTTTTTAAAAACACGAATAATATACATGAGAAATACAGAAAATACATCAGCAGACCTATTTGGAAATGGAATGTTTTTCTAAATGTTTCTTGAGGTGTCAGCATTTCTCTAAAGTGTCTGCAGAACCATCTGATTTCACTTAATAACATCTTGTAGAGACTGCTTGACTTGTCTTTCACGAATATGATTAGGCAGGCTGAACAGCGTACGGAATGATAGCTCATATTTATTGCCTTTTTTGTTAGTACTTAATAGCATCTTTTATATGGGCCATCCAGAATGATAGCACCTAATATACATTTACAGTTATCTTTAACTTCTATGTCTGTGTCGATAGATGTCTTTTTTTTTTTTTTTTGAGCCATAATAATGTAAAACTATTATGTCCAATTGGCAGAAGTTCATACTCTTCCATTCCCAGCTGTTTAAGAAAATATAGTCCTTTTAATAATCCATTATTGGATTCTAGGTTGTTTACATTTTAAAGACATATTAGAGAAAAGAAATTGGCTTTTTAAGAAATATTTCTCCATGCCAGCTGGAATGTTTAATGGTGGCTCTGCTGGCTGTGTTTCAGGCGGCAAAAGATAAGTACCGAGAACTAGCGATAGAAGGAATGCATGGGGACTTGGTCTTCCAGTTTATTGAAGCTCAGACTCTGCTGCTGGCTCCAGTCTGCCCTCATCTATGCGAACATGTGTGGACACTGTTGGGAAAGGTACTAGTATATAACTCAAGAATGCTTCTTTGAGACTCTACTTTGGGCTGACTAAGCATGCATGCTTACTGTGACTAACCTGAACCAAAAGTCTGGGGCAAGAGAAAAATTATCATCATCAATCTATATGAATTGAAGGTACTGCCCCAGTTTTCATTGTTAGTGTTTAAAATTTTAGGCCTCTATCAGTATATGATATACATATAAAGTGTATATTTGTGATACTTTTGTTATGTGAACTTAATATGTGAGAAATTTGATGCTGGAGTGTTCAAGATGTAGACTGATTGATAGATTATGTATAAGAATTCCCAGGTATCACTTTGCAGGTTGACAGGTTATTGTCCCAAGATCAAGCCCAGTATTATTAAAATTACTATATAGTGGGGAACCCCGATGTGCACAGTTGCAATACTCACACTATAGGAACTCTTCTATATTTACAAATAGTTATTAATACATTTAACACAGTCACAAACACTTTAACTCAGTAAGGTAGATAGAGATAATACAGAAAGTACATCTGAATATCCATACTTACACCATTCCTTGCAGAACAACCGGAAATGTTAGCCATTATCTTCCTCATAATCATCACCACCTTCATCTTCACCTGCGGCCATCATTCTGTCACCTCCCAAGAGATTCATCTTTCTCTTTCCTCCTGCCCACAGCTAGGATGCCACTTTTATAATACGCTACGCTGATGCTACCGTATCTAACGCATATTCAGTAGGGGTTTCTCCCCTCTTCCTTATTTGTATTTCCTCCCCTTACTAATGTTAAGGTATCCTTCTTCTTTAGGTTAGTATATTAATGATTTCAACTCATTATCATATATGTCAATTCGTTGCCGTGGCACTCTTGTGTTTGGATGTTCTTTCCAAAACCTGGTGTTAGCTCATGTTTCTGTGGTTGGCTGATGTCATTATGGACAAAAACCTCCTTGCACTCTGCTTCGAGTTCCCCAAAACATAGGGGTTACCGTTGGGCTGTTTATCTATGCCAAAATTCATAGGCCTCGAGCCTCATGCTAACTGCCGAAGACAATGTCTTACAGAATGCAGGCCTGTAGGTTCCTTGCATTACTACTGAATATAATAAAGGCAGAATAATAAAGGCAAGGCAGTGAATATAGTAAAGGCAAGCTAGTCCTATGGGCTACAGAGGGTTTGTGTGTATTATGCTGTATTTGTAACAAATGCTGTTTTTGTTATAAAATTAATATTTGTGTGAGAAATGTAATTGTAGTTGATAATCTGTAGATGAAGGCTTTATCCAAAGACTGTTGAACTCAATAGAAAGACTTGTATTGATTTCAGTGGGTCTTAGATCAGGTTTCTGCTTAATACCTGGATGTCTTCCATATGTAGACAGAGGAATTGTGTGAATGCATGTCATACAGCAAGAGAGTATGACAATGTGAACCTTGTATATGTGGCTGTTTGCAAGGGTGTTGTGTTAACATACATAATTTTAATGTAGTCATTTTGTATGCCTCATTGTTATGAGGTGACCTAAAATTAACACAAATAACAATGCGGAATTCATTCACTTAGTTATACAGCCAATATCTGTACTTGTGTAGGTAATTTAACAACCACAGAAGTAAATTTCAAGTTTGCAAATGAAAAATTATGTAATGGTATAAACATAAACGTGTGTGTGTGGGCATTAATACACTTTCACAAATGCATGCTAGTTACGAGTATATTTCTGTACTTCACAGCTGAATTATAGGGTTAGTGAGTTGGTGTACTGCGAAATTTAAAATCTTCATGTATCTCCTGACTGTTCAGTTTCCAATTAAAATACAATAGATAGAGAAACCACCAGTATTTCTTGTCCATTAATCCCAAGGCCTGTCATTTTCTTTGTTGACAGCCTGACTCCATCATGAAAGCTTCATGGCCAGTAGCAGGCCTAGTGGATGAAGTATTGATCCGATCTTCCCAATACCTCATGGAAGCAGCCCATGATCTCCGACTGCGTCTCAAGAACTACATGGCACCCCCGAAAGGAAAGGTGAAATACACCAAGTCCCTTCTCCAAAAGTGTATGTGGAAAGTTAACAGATTCAGGGACTCTTCTGAGATGATACATATTTTCCCTCTTCTTTCTTTAGAAAGGAAGTAAGGAGCTGCCCCAGAAGCCATCCCACTGCACCATCTATGTGGCAAAGACCTACCCACTTTGGCAGTACACCACCCTATCAGTTTTGCGCAAGCACTACCAGGTGATCTTTTGTTGACACTTATTGCAGTTCTCATATGCTCTGCTTTTCTGTCCATGAAACAAAAGTTAACTTGACACCGAGGTATTTGAATGCAAGGAGAAATAGTTTTAACGTGCTTTATTATGCTCTTACAACTCTACAAGGGATTACGGTGTTCAGTAAAAATGGTTTTTGGCACATGATTGAGTCCACAATATGACCTATTACTTTTGACATTTTTAAAATAAAGACTGGCCAGCATTCCATTACTTTTAATCTTTTTCACATGCATAGATTAGTAAAATATTTCTCCCCCAATAATGTTTTTGAGGAAATATTGGCTAGTTCTGCCTTATTATGCAAGGAGGCTTAGAAGCATCAGTTCTGGAACTTGGCGAGTATGATATTCACGAACTTTGCAGGAAATCTGCTGAAAAGCAATCAATTCTTCTCTCTTGTAAGTAATACAGTGTAAGGAAATCTGGCTTAAAAGCAGCAAACCCTGCATTGCTGAGCTGCTGGAACTGATCCTGTAATTGTTATGGTGCATGAACAATTGTTCTATTCAGCCCTTGCAAGTCAATATCATAATTGATAGATTGCAGAGTCGTGTTTTTCCACCCTTATCTGTAATACCAGGGTTACATTTCACATATGGTTGGAAATGAACAAATGTGGGTATTCTGAGGGTAAACCAAATTGGAGTGAAGTCTGCATTTTCTTTACATCAGGGTCAAAGTCTGCCACTGGATGCAGAGGTGCAGTGGTCACTGCTGCCAGTGAAAGTTGCAGAGCAAATATTGGAGTGTGGAATTTGAAGCTTAAAAAAATTAATGACCTAAGATAGTATTGCTTCACGTCTGCTTGAAGGAGGGTCTTATTACACAAGATTAAAACATGTAGTGAAAATTCAGGCATATTTAACGTTATAGGTTTATGCATGTTGCTTTACATAGTGAACAAAGATGTTGGGTAACGTTTTCAAAAGTGCCTAAATCTCATTTTCAAAGTGATTTGACAATGGGACTCAGACTCTGAAGTTTCTTAGGTGTTCTGAAAATATCTCTAGGCCTGGTTTCAAATAGCTTAAAATCTGTGTGGCTGGGATAGACAGGATGCTTGGAGAAACATTGAGTTGGGAGAGTGAGGGATATACGTCATAATCAAATTGGTTGCCTGTGTGGCATATAGTCATGGTTTTTGGTTTTTTTTTTCCAAACTTTTTTTAGGTTTACTTTTTAAAAGTTATTTAAAGGGACTTGGAAGATTGTTCCCCATGGGATCGTGGGAACAGGTGGATTTTGAGGCGTGTGCGTTATAGGCAGAGGGAGGACGTTACAGGCATATGGGGAGTGTGAAAGAAGGTGCGGAGGAAAATGGTAAATCCCTGTGGAGTGTGTCGATATTTGCTGTGCAGTGTTTAATGGATTGTTGTTCCATGTTGTAGATCAATGGAGGACAATTGCCAGATAACAAAGTAATTGCTGGTGAATTGAACACCTTGCTGGAGCTGAAGAAATATATGAAGAGGGTTATGCCTTTTGTTGCCTTGATTAAGGTAGGTGTCAGAGAACAGAACCAAGATAAGGGCAAGGTTTCAGTCCGGAATAAGAGAATGATCTGAAATGTAGGCAATGTTATCGAATGGTTAGAGCACAGACCTGGGTGTTGGGACTCTCTAGTTGGGACTCTATTCCTGGCTCTGCCTTACTCTGCCCTGTTGGACAGGTCATTTAACCCCTCTCTATTCAATTTCTTATCTGTAAAACAGATGATATATCCCAAAGAAGAAGAAATGGGGCTTTTTGTTATTGTTTATAAAGCATTTTCAGACTCTTGGACAAAAGGTGCTGTGTAAGTGCTTTCAATATGTATTGTCCTAAGTGAACTATGGACTAGTTGGCTTGCAGCTAATACAAATTTATGATTTGTGCGACACTGCTTCAAGTGTATCCCTCCTACATACATCAAATTCATTGTCTCTTGTTCCAGTTTTCATTCCGAGAACACAAACAAGGTGATGCTATGGGGATATTAAAAATTGTCTTTGCAGAATTCTTAATATGGTTTAGAAGTTTGGCACAAATCTAGAGTTAATTACTGGGCACTCAGTTTTTAAGAGTGCATTAGGGATTGCTGAGCTGGATTTTTAGTAATGGAGTGTTACCGACTCTCACAATCTTATCAGGAATCTCAAGATACTGAGGGATTTTCTTAAAGCCTCAGCTCCTTGTCATGTAATGTTCATGAGAGTCAGAAAAGTAAGCTTCTATCCCTCATGTTGGCACAGAAAAGCTCGAACACAAGAACTTTGTATGCTCAAAAACTAAAAGATCAATAAAGAGTCTAACATTTATTATTTTAAAAAATCTCATGATTTTTAAGCCAGTCTCATGATTTTGAGGGCATGACTCGTGTTTTTGAAAGCTTGAATTGGGAATGTTGATGGTGAATAGAGGGGGCTACTTTTTAAACACATGTAAGCAACGTTGTTTGCTTAGTAGAGCAGTGAGTTTTATTGCACCATACAAATGTAGGCTCCTTCTTTCCCTTTGCATCCAGCGCTAATCTAATTATCCCCTTCTGCTGAAGCACACAATGTTCAGAGAAATAGAATGGGTAAGACCAGCTATAACACTCCCCACTGACTATTCTCCTGGGCCAGTATCTGCTGCATTAAAACATGCCAGGGGATATGGCATCCTTTTAAGATTAAACTAGTTTAATTCCTTCATCCCAGATATAAAACACACCATATGGCTTTTAGGGGGTAAGGGGAGAAGATTTTGTTAGGGAACGTTCTGCTTTTTTGATGCTGCAGAACTCCATTGATGCAGATGCTGGAGCTGTTGTTTGTCTTGCTTTGGTTCCAGAAAGTCACAAGGGCTGCTGTGTAGTGTTTTAACTGTTCACGGTTGTAGGGTGTGTGTGTCTCCTATCCTGAAACAAGCCTATATTTAAAGATCCTATCTGATGCGAGGAGGCTGGCACTAACTAGATGACTTGCCTTCATCATGAGCTTTGGTCATGCTTACCACTTCACCTCCCTTATCAGACAGTCTCAGCATTTCTGTTCTGAAGCAACAATAGATAGCAGTTATATAACGAGACCTAGTAACATCCAGCCCAGATTTTTAATTTCCTAGGCCAGTGGTTCTCAACCAGTGGTACATGTACATCAAGTCATCCAGATATTTGCCTAGTTTTACAACAGGCTACATAAAAAGCACTAACGAAGTCAGTACAAACTAAAATTTCATACTAACAATGACTTGTTTATACTGCTCTATATGCTAACTGTACACTGAAATGTAAGTACAATATTTATATTCCAATTGACTTATTTTGTAATTATATGGTAAAAATGAGAAAGTAAGCAATTTTTTCAGTAGTAGTGTGCAGTGACGTTTTTGTATTTTTATGTTTGATTTTGTAAGCAAGTAGTTTTTAAGTGGGGTGGTATGCAAGACAAATCAGACTCCTGAATGTGATACAGTAGTCTGGAAAGTTGAGAGCCACTGGGCCAACGTGCTATGCTCAGAAGTAGATTATTCAGCAACTTCAGTATACAAAAGATATTTCTTTGTTGTTCTTTCCATTAAAGAAAGATTTTCTAATTTACAAACTGAAGCAAATTATTGATAATTTTTAAAGATTCTTGGATATTAAAAAACCATGCATAAAAACAAATTATCAATGAAGCAGAAAGCCACCACCACCTGAAATCTGACCTTGTTAGACATTCAGGGAACACAGCTCTGTTTGTGAAAGGAAGAGAGGGGCTGGAGCCTTAGCTGTGAAAAGGAAGTTCTGTTTTGTTCCCATTAGAAATTTCATACGTAGGAGATGACATCCTGGCCCCTTTTGAAGTCAATGGAAAAAATCCCATTGATTTCACTCTGGCCCCGATTTCACCCATTGTGTGTATTAAATTAAACGTTGGGATTTTGAGTAACTGTGCTTTAATATACAAAGTACATTTTTTTTTCTATGAAGAACTTATCGTACTGTTACTTTGAATGTGTCCAATTTCTGCCTGCTTGTCTCAAACTAGGTCATCAGACTGGAATTCCTGCTGTGAAGCAGAAGAAAAATGGCAGCTTACTGAGTGTGTCCTACAGTTTGCACATTTAAAGAGAAAGTGAAATGTTTACAGCTGTTTCTATGTATTTTTCAAATTCTATGCTAAAATGCATTCTCGCTTTTAAAAGAACGTTCAGCCATACAAATTCTGGAGCTGAGGTTCGCTTCCCCTTCCATCAGTGTCAGTATCTTGCTGTAAAAATAGCCATTTCACTGTCAATTATAACTACTGTACTATAATGTGTGGTGAAATTGTTGCCAGCAAAGAGCTCTAACAGCGAATAGCCTCATCTACTCAGGACTGATGCAACTAGAGTGTGTAGCTTCCCAGTGACCTCTTCATTTACAACCTGGGAGAGTTTTAATCCAAATTTTCCTTCTTTTGACATGACAGGAAAATCTGGAGAAGAAGGGTCCACGTGTTCTTGATCTGGAGCTGGAATTTGATGAACGGGCCGTGCTCATGGAGAATATAGTCTATTTGACAAATTCCTTGGAGGTTCGTGTTCATTTGGAGGCATATTTTATTTGACCTTTATGGAGTAGCTGGAGGCCCAACACTTGCTGAGATTTTAAGCCTAACTAAATTCATTTTTGATTTGGAATGACCATGAACGTTTAATGTTTTTATTAACGCTGACACCTACACTCATACAAAAAGCAGAGTTTGCTCTTATTGAGAGATTCTCTTTGTACAGTGATGACCCCAATGGTAACCCAGCTGTGAAGAATCAGTTCTCTCTGGCATTGTGTCTGACATAAAGTCAGTGGGAAAAGGCTCTTTGCCGGTGAACAGTGGAAGACATCAGATAATATTCTGGCTTCCTCAAAAATTACAGAAAATCAGCATCTTCCATGGTTGGAGCCATAGAGGGCTGTTCCAAGGAATGCCAGTGAGCATAGTCAGAATTCTTATGCTGTTATAGCATCTGATCTTCCCATGGCAACTATATGTCATCAACTATATGTCATCTCCATGCCAGGGCATATAGGGCTAGAATATAGTGCATGCTGCTTTTTTAGTGCATACGGATGCCAGTTTGGGAGTGATTATGCCCTTTCATGTGATGGCCAGAATTCAGCTCAAAGGACAGGGTCATAATAAGGGGAAAGCCTAGGCATAGTTAAAGGAGATAACTTATTTCAGGATTTCTAATCTCATGATATTTAGATTTAAAGCAATTGAATACCTCACTTTATATTCTGTAATATATGAAGTCAGTGATCTTAGCTACATTTTGAATTCAGTCCTCTGAGCAAGATCACCATGCTGGCAATAGTATGCTATCAACTTTTAAGTTTGCTGTTCCTGTTGTTCTTCGTTTTGCCTTTTATCAGTGGGGATTGCCTTCCTCTGTACTTTAGAAACAATTCTACTTCAGTGGCCTGGTATCTCTCATTTTTTCAGTGGGGATGATAGTACTTTTATCTCTTCTTTCCCAATGCACCAAAGCTGGATCATATCGAAGTGAAATTTGCTTCTGAAGCGGACGATAAAATAAAAGAAGATTGCTGTCCTGGAAAACCTTTTTCTGTGTTCAGAATGGAAGTAAGTTATGAAATCCAGAGGCATTGGAAATACAGGGTACATCGTTAACTGATGTAAAAAATAAAATGACTTTCAATTTGAGGATGTGTTCCCATCAAAAAATATATGCACAGGAGGACTTGGTGGCTCAGGGCACTTAGTGACAGGACATGCTGGCTCATGTTAAGCTAAAATTTATAATGACTAAATTGTCGCTATCTTGCTATCCAGGAGCCTGTGATATACGAATTTGTTCTCGATCCCGTTTCCAGTGGATGTGATTGCACATCATAAACATCCATCCCCTTACCTTCACCTTGATCGGTGTTTCTGCTGAAAAAAGCCACAGACTGGATGTGTGTGGAGACTAAACTACCTTTTCATGTCGAAAAGTGGGGCGTCTGGTTCAGGGCCGAAGCACGTTGGCAGGGTAATGTTGGGGTTTCAAGTTGTGTGATCAGTAGAAGAACTCTCCTTCTGTTTTTGATCCAATATGCCTCTCGCAAGCACTGAATTAACTTAAAGAAGTGATGCTTGTTTTGTTCTTTAGATGTAGAATTTAACATGACTGTGATTGTGTCTTATCTTAAGTTTACTTTCAGTAGAACCTCTCTAATTGACACTAACTGGGAGACTCATCACAGGTGACTGAATTTGGAGGAACACCCCCCTGCCCTTTCCCCCACCACACTCACTCACTCACAAGTGCACAAGAATAACACTTGCTAGAGAGGGATGCATGATCTTGTGGCTAAAGCACAGGGTCAAGACTTGGGAGTACAGAGCCCTTGGTTCTATTCCTGGCTCTGTCATGAAAATCCTGTGTGGGCTTGGGCAAGTCTCGCTTCACCTCTCTCTGTCTGTAAAATGGAGTTATTACTCACCCTATCTATTTAGGGTATTACAAAGCTCAGGGTCTAAAGAAATTTGAGCTCCCACATGGAAAGTGCTATTCTTTATTCGATGCATCACAAAATGTGCTGTGATTTTGATTATGATAACTGCAATAATGTACTACTATACTGCATTGCATTTTGTGAAAACAACAAAGGCCTGTAAATTGAGACCTCATTACACCTCTCTGTAGTGAAATCTTTGAGAGGTAGAGCGAGTTATAAGGCGTGGAGCTCAGTGAAGTTCGCTGTAATGCTACTTTGTACCAATCCTTAAGCTAGTTATAATAATTTAATATGGCTATTTGGATATCTTAAAAGCAAAACATTTGAGTGTATTTAAAGAAACAATAAACATTTTTATACATATGCTGTAGTTTATTTTTTTAGGTCTGTGATGGTGCTTGCATCCATCCACTGGTATTCAGTATTTCTGAATAAAAGATTTTCTTGTCCATCTAGAATGCAGTTGGGTGCCGGACACTTCTTTGTTCCCTTGCTGGTTGCATGCTTCCTGTGTGATTCTACCCACAAAAAGCATGATTTTTTACAAATGTGTTTATTTTTAATGTCTTACAGCCCAGCATATCTCTATTTTTGGTGAACCCCCAACCATCTAATGGCCACTTCTCTACAAAAATCGAAGTCAGGCAAGGAGATGGTAGAGATGCAATAATCAGGCGTTTAATGAAGGTGGACAGAGGAATCAAAGGTAAACACTGGTTTGGAAGTACAGATATCACATTTCAACCAGGCAGTCTTCGAACAATTGTGCAGTTTTCTAGAATTCCCAGGAGACATTGGGAAACAGGAGGCAGCTTGGCAGGTTTTCATTATCGACAGGAATCTCTTTCTGAAATTTGGCCTGTTTTAATAATTGCTTAGTAAGAAGCAAAGAGCTCTGTGCTCAGTGAATGTGAATACAGAATAAAGCAGGGTGCATACTCCTTTTGAGGTGTAAAATTACAGAAGCTGAGGCATTATTGACAAGCAAAAGAGTGTGCCTCTGATATGCACCCTTACTAAGCACTGTCTTCCCTCCTGGGTTAGTCCTTTATTCTCCGCCAAAAGAGCCACTTACTCTCTATCAGTGACTTGCACAGTGGATGTGTTCTTGTGCCAGGGATTTCCAAGAGGGGGGTTTAATGGTCCAATAGTCTGCTATATGGAGCTTCTTCTGGGAGGGTGAGGGCATCCTAGGTTAGAGCCCTCTGAAGAGAATTGCCGGATTGCAATTTATTTTCTGTTTAGACATTTTAAATGAATTCATTGAGGAGAAGGTGCCAGATGGACATTTCAAAGCTTTTCTTTATCCTGCAAAGCTTCTCTACACCCCATATCCTTACCAATACCCAATCTACAGACACAATCTTCAGGGAGGGAGCTCTTTGTCATAGAGCATCTCATGCTTAAGCCACTTAGTTAAGACAGTTGACATGAAGGCCAAACAGTGCCAACTACAATATCATGATTTATAATGTGAACACTTGTCCTCTAAGAACCTAGACAGAAGCCATTAGTTCATTTCAAATAGGGACCACTCAAAAATTGCCCAGTGGTCTATCAGTTGCTACTGACCTCTGCTAAATTGGAACCAGTGGCCTAAATGTGAAAGGCTCAATATTCCATTACAAGTCCCCTGAGCCATCCATTCCCTCCCATTTCTTAATACACGACATGCCTTATTTTAGAGTTTTTTAAATTTCAGACTCTATAGTGTTAAAAGAAATAGGGGAAAAGTACCAGCAGAATCTTTCGGAAAGCCCTTAGAGTTCATTGGCAGGAATGAGCTGCAGTGTGAAGGCATTAAGACAAATGCATTTTGTCACCTAGGAGCCAGATTCTGCAGGTAAACTGTTCTGTTCCACCCCCCTTAGAATAGCTTAAGAGGTAGCTGTGTCACATAAACATCAAGAGGGAATATGTAGGTGCTGCAACCTCCTGTAGCAGCTCAGGGTGGTTTTCAACAATGAAAAAGTGGGTCATGGTAAAGTTAAAATGTGTGTTAAACAAATCCAAAAAACCCACCGACTCTATGCCCATCTCAAATTCCCAATGTGCTGTGCTTGTGTGGTTTCCTATTTAGAGAAATTGTCTCCAAAGTAACCTCCACAAACTTTCTCTTGGAGACTTCCAAGGTTGCTGCTGATATTCATGTGATTCAGTGTCTGTTCTTGATTCTTTGCTTTTCACATATATAGCCTTATGACTTTTGTTTGACTCCTGCCTTATGTTGCAATATAGCATCCCCCCATTATAAGTGTTAGAGGGACCGGATGCATAAATGGAATGGAGGAAAGGAAACCCTATGTTCTCCTACCGGCTCTGCCATTGACTTAGTGTATGGCCTTGAGCAAATTCCTTAGCATATTTGAGGTACAGAGAGGCTATCTGTACAATGGGGATAATAGCTATTCCCACTGGTGCTGTAAAGGTTGATTTAATTAATATTTTTATAGTGCCTTGACAATAAAAAGTGCTTTGTAAGTAGCATAATTTCAGAGGTCTTTTGGGCAGCATTTTTTTAGAGATTACTTTTTCCTTTTAATTTTCACTTAAAACAAGTATTTCTCCAGTTTACAGTGATAAATTGATTTGTTTAGCAATTCCTAGTTTCTCCTTACTGACTTACTTACTGGAGAATACTGTGGCCATCAAACACATCGGTGGAAAAATGTTACATTTCAGGCTCCTATGTTGACAGTTTTCTTAAAGGGACAGCAGCTTTCCTTTGCCTGGAGACTTTGCTAATTCCAGAGCCAGACAAGGAAACCTCAAGCAGTGCAGACTGGCAACCAGATATGGAGGGAAAACTGGACTTGGTCTACAGGCTTGTAACACCAAGGCTTCTTCTGTTTCCATGTGATTTAACAGCTTGCATTTGTAGTATCTCAAGAACAAAGAGACCATTTTATATTGATGCACAGGGAAACAGTATTTAAAAAAAAAATTCTCCGAGGAAGAAGTGCAAGGTAATGTGCATGGCAAAGTACAAATAGAAAAGAAAATACATTTTGGACTCATACATACTGTTAACTAGAGTCCTGCAGCTGTTTGAAATGAACAAAAACAATTGAGAGAGTACATCAATGATTCTTCCAGATCTTTGTTGTTTCTAGGAGATATCACTGTTAAGCAAGTACCTGAGGAGTTTCTATCTGATGAATGCTAGTGGTGGGAGAGAGCTTTATTCGACAATTAGTTTCTGGGCTCATTAGTAAAGCTCTTGAGATGCGAAGTACTGTTTGTGGTCTGTAATAGCTGCTGAAAAAGCAGCTAATGTCATTCAGTGCTGAGTTTTAGGAATCGGGTCTCCTGGGTTCTGTTCCCAGTTCTGCTAGCAACTTACTTTGTGACCAAGTTGTATAACCTCTGTGCCCATTGGTAAAATGGTCACAGTACATATCTCGTATGGCTGTTGAGGCTTGATTGGTGTTTATAAAGTGTTGTGCATTTCTTTGAAGAAAGGTGCCTTAGAAGGGCCCATTATTAATTAAAGACCTCCATTCTGGTTAGTATGGGTGAAACACTAACCTGGGTATAGACTCCTGTGACGTGAGAATTGTCAACTCTTTTGTAGAGCTCTCTAAAGTAAAACTAATGCGATTTGATGATCCTGTGCTGGGCCCCCGTCGTGTTCCTGTACTTGGAAAAGAAGATGCAGAGAAAACTCCCATTTTAGAGCAAGCTGTCTTCCACCTAGACCTGGCTGAGAAACGGGTTTGCATAACCGAGAACGGGCTGACAGCGGATATCGGCGACACAATTGTCTATCTAATTCATTAAATTGTGGACTACACCAGCTTGATCCTGGGTTAATATGATATTTTAAAACTCCAGAGTGGCTTTGAAAACATCTGTAATGGACCAAGATAACTGTCATTTCTTAAAAGAAATCTTTTGTTGCACGGCCCCAAAATCTTTTAAATATAGGTATAATAAACATTTTCTGCCTTCCCCTTGGCTTTTCTTGAAAGAAATAATTTTCCCAAATGCTGAGACAGCAAATTTACCTTTTTCAAGAGCTCCTCAGCTTTTTGGTATTTGACAAATCTTTACATGGTATTATTCTTATCTGCTAGATACTGATTTCTGTACATAGAAGGTGATCAGATCTCTTATGGATAGATTGATAAAAATAATAGAAAGCGGAAAAATTGCATTTACTTTCATTGTCTGATGACTCTTTCAAAGATTGGGTGGAGCTTTAAGCACAGTGCAATGGATTTTTATATGGACCTGTAGCTCAGAAGGAATTGCATAGTGAGGACCCCTCAACGAAAGCATACATGGAAGTTTCCTCAGTGAATATAAAATATAATAGGTAAGTATTGATACTAAGAATTGAGATGTACCTCAAGCAAGATGCTGTTAGTTAAGGTCTTGCACTTTATTCTGTTCTTAAAATTGTTTATAGAACTGTTTTTAAGTGGAGAGATGAAGTGTCCTTTTCCTAAACAGTTTCAGTTTGAACAATCCTGGCTTTTGGTAATCCAGGAATACCAAATTGTTTTTTAAAAATGAGCTGTTCTAACATAAGGCACCAACAGTACTATAAAGTATGTTCAGCTCATCTAGAGAAAAGGGTCTATGTTAGACTTGAGGATCCACACAAACTGCTTTAGAAATCTTACACATACAAAATTTGCCTGTGCAGATTTGTATTTAAATAAAGGTCACTGGTGGCAGGCAGAGATAGGATAGTTTGTTCTATACAATCAGTCTTTGACTGAGTTTCACAACTTCTGATACTGCACTTGTCTTAGCATCTTACCAAAGGAAGATCAAATTTATAATGGGGGTGAAAATAAAGGGGATAGTGTATTAGTCTAAGACAATCATCATGAGAGTTAAATATTGCCATGTCGTTTTTTTTCCTTGTCTCCCGGTTCATTGTCCCATCTTATGATGTGTATTTTTAATGTACATGATGTCCCCTCTCACCATGGCAGTGTGCATTTACAAATGAAATTAGCCGTACATTATTTGCCTCTGTAGAGAGAACTAAAGCAATATACCAATAAACCTCAACCAATATAAACAAACGTTCCTTTGCCACTAATCCTTCCAAGCCCCACCAAGCAAATGTTTGAGAAATGGGCCTTGTATTGATCCCTAAAGATTCACCCTCACACCACTGCGGGAAATAAGTTCCATAGCTGAGGGCCACCCACTGAGCATGCCTGGCCCGCA
Organism: Lepidochelys kempii; assembly: GCF_965140285.1. NCBI lineage: Eukaryota > Metazoa > Chordata > Testudines > Cheloniidae > Lepidochelys > Lepidochelys kempii. The sequence continues at coordinate 18,210,790 of NC_136387.1, read as the reverse complement.
GGGATTGTTAACTTGAAGCTGGCTACCACTGCAGAATTCAAGGAGAGAGGCTCTACTTCAGCTGTACTAGGCTTTATGGGGCAAAGCCTTGCACTGAACCCGGGAGCCAATACCATTGTTTTAGAATGGGTGCTATTTGTTTCCTCCATTTATCACCAGCTGATGTAGCAGCGGGGAGTAACTAATGATCTCAGCTATCATAGATGAATTCTATAGCTCCCCTCTTTACAAGTCAGCAGGGGGGAATGAGTCCAACTTGTAAGGTCACAGGCCAAAGAGCCTCTAGAACCTCAGTCAGCGAGACTGGTCAAAGCTACCCTAGATTCTATGTTCATCTCCATGTCCCAGTCTCTGTGTTGTAAATCTTATCTTGGAAAATCCCTCATGGTATGAAGATCAGATGGTTTCCAAGTGGAGGTAGCCAGGGTCAACTGCTCAGAACTAGAGCTGTGCAAATAATTGAGCGGTTTTTTGGGGTTCTCTGACAGTTCTGAAAAAAATTCATTTCAGGTTGATCCAAAATGAAAAATTTTTAGTGAAAAGTTGAAGAAAACCTTTTGTTTTGGGTCAAAAGAAATGTTTTGTTCGATCCGCAACAAAATGTTTCATTTCAATGTTGAGCATTTTTTTACTTTAAAAAACCCCAACCCATTTTTAATTGAAAAATCAAATTGTTTTTGTTTCAAAGAGGTTGAAACAAGATGTTCTGATTTCCCACCCCCCCCATCCCCTTCAAATTGTTTAAAGGCTCTTTCAACCAAATCAGTTTGGCACAATCGACAGGAATTCACGAAAGGTTGACCCAAATTTTTCATTTTTTTGCAACAGAAAATGGCTGAGAAACGTCACTCGGCTGTACTTGGCACCATTCTTCTGGACATGACCGAGCATGTGAAGAAATGTGGGCTTTACTGCTGCTGTGCCAGAGGTCTTCAAGAACTCACATAGAAAAAATCTGAAGTATTTTAAAATAAATAATAATCCAAGCCATTTCTATTTCCTTTCCAATATCCTGTCCAAAAACCTGGGCAGAGTGGCAGCCGCCATCTTTTTCAATAACTTATTAACCAATGTGGAAAAGGGGATTGAGGGTAGGGTGACCAGATGTCCCGATTTTTATAGGGACAGTCCTAATATTTGGGGCTTTTTTCTTATATGGGCGCCTATTACGCTCCACCCCCGTCCCGATTTTTCTCACTGTCTATTTGGTCACCCTAGCTGAGGGTGAAAGACACTGGTCCTTCTCTCACCTTTTTCTTTGTGCTTTGATTTGTTTCTCTTCAGGAAACCAGGCTGCCTCCTAACGCCTCTTTAACTAGGGCTTGTCAGTAAGAAAATGAACTATTTTAACTGTGCAATTACAGTGCCTGCTGAATGCTTGTCATCACAGCAGTAGGAACCTGCTCTGAAGCTTATATATGCTGGAGAGGGAATTACAGCAACCAGGGCACAAAGTTATAAATATCCAGCGAGACTTGCATACCAAACCCCCTATGTTTGTGTAAGTATATAAAACACTGACAATAAGACTCGGATTTTTTTGGCCAACCAAGGAAATAAATACTCAGAAGACTCCATGCTTTTGATGGAGTTATACTCAGGAAAAAGAAATAGGTGTGTTCATAAAAGTGGGTAGGATCAAAGTAGTAATAAGTATGTGCTGTATATTGTAGGCACAGGTATGTAAATACGTATGTAAACTGACTGAATAAGGTCCAATGACCCCTTCATCAGCAAATCTGAGGTTGTCTACACCATCCCCATCCTCCTCAATCTTCTCTGCTGCTTTTGACACGATCACTTTTCCTCTTCTTGACATTGTGACCTCACTGAGTTTGAGATCCTCTCCTCTCCTGGTCTCCTACCTCTCTACCTGTTTGTTCAAGGTTTGGTGGCTTAGGGCAGTATATATAGCAGAGTGCTGCTGGTAGAGAGTAGTACAAATCAGAGAGTGAGGGAAACGAGATAAGGAGCCTTAAAAGGTAAAAAGATTGGGAATAACAAACGGTGAGGAAGCCAAGGACAATGAAAACAGATCTAGTTGACCAGTGAGATTATGTTGGGCCTTATGCGGCTGAGACATGAAACCCACTTCTCGCACCCTCAATAGCTCAGGCTCTCACTTTGCTTTTATTCTGCCTGCCTTCTCAGTTGCCTTCTCTCATAAGTGTCTCGCTGTGCTAATCTCCAGCATCACCTATAACCTATAGTTAGACAAACAATGCAGTAAACATGACTAACTAGGTCTGGCTATTTAGTTACAATCAAGCAGGAAAAACTTTCATGCCATCTACTCAGACCGACAGTGCATGATTTCATCCTCTTTTTGTCATGCCCTAGCATCATGTCAGTCCCTCTGTGAGCTTCCATTAATAGCCCCTGTCTCCATGTGTTAGCAATGATCATTTCCCCCCACCCCCCATTTATAATGTCTTGGTCAGCTCAAGGTGTTAAGTCTTGATTGCCATTGTGCTCTTTGCTGCTTCTGTTAGCTCAAGACTCATAGATTCATAGATATTAAGGTCAGAAGGGACCATTATGATCATCTAGTCCGACCTCCTGCACAATGCAGGCCACAGACTCAGTACACCTTGCATTGTCAGGGTACAGTCTTTGCTTTACATTCATTATCCTCATGAAATACAGTCTTTAATTCATGGCTTCCTAATTTCACACAGGTGTATATTGAACACTGCAATGGGCTTTTTATACATTTCAAAGAATTCTTCTGAGTCTATGAAAAGGGCTCTTGAATAAACAGACTTTGCACATCACAACCAATTTGGTGTTTTGCAGGAGTTACCTCTGACACTGGATCTTTTTCAAAAGATCTCCATACACCCATTCTCCTCTCCGATGTCTCTGTGAATACATCCCACTTTAGGAGAACCTTTGTAGGATGTTAATGCTTCCTCCTACTCTTCAGGTTTTTCAGGCTCAATTGTCGGATAAAATCACTTTTTTAGACTCAGAATTATTTTTTCTTACCTATTTATAGCAAATAGTTTATAGCAGATTGTCAGGGCTCTGAATGTCACAACTTGTTTGACTTTCCTTAAGCAGCTTTGGGTCTGATACTGAAAATTGAGATTTTAATGAACAGAGAAGGAATGAAGCACAATTAAGTATTTCCAGATGTGCCCCCATGGTCCCAGTTCATAACACTGACACCAACTTCAAGTCAGAATGCTAAAGGTTTAGGTGCTACCCCAGGAATGGGGTGATATACTAAAGCTGACCCTTCTGTGCTGTTCCTATAGGTTGTTGTTACATTACAAGTCTCCTCCTTTGGAATAAGGCCTAAAACCTTTCCACCAGCTCTGGAGGATATCCAGGTGGAAGTAACGAATGGGTGCTGCTGCAAATAACTACAGATGTTATAGGCAACAACCCCCAAAAAGCCCAGCTGAGTTTCAGGCTAGAGTGTAGAATGGAGATGATCAAAAAAGTTTTCTTAAACAGATGCTTTCCTTGTCTAGAATCACCCTGGCTGGCTCCAGAAATTGGAAACCAAGCAAGCCAATAAATAAATAATCCTGAAGCAGTGTGGACTGACAACCAGATAAGCAGGGCAGACTGGATTTGATCCAAAACCTTCTAACAGCAAAGGTTGCTTCTTGACCCTCGTCATTTAACAGCTTGTGTTTGTATTAAAGCTTATTGCAAGAACAAAGAAGATTTTAGACTGATATTGCACATTGAAATAATGTTTTGATTTGCTTTTTAAAGAAGGCCTCTAGGAGGAAAATCTTGTACTTTTCATTGTGAAGCAAAAAACGAAGACAAATATGCTTCACATTTGCTCAAGGTTCCTGCAGTCCAGACAAACTAAACTGATTATTCTTCCTAGACTTGTTTTGTTTGTTTGTTTCCAGGAGATGTCACTGTTATGAAGCTATGTATGCAATTTCTGTCTGATAAAAACTAATGACTATATAAAGAGATTTGTTAGTATTAGATTCTCCATGTTAGTAGCAAAACTCTGTGCCTTCTTCATAGCCTTACTGGAAAAAGTTTGGTTAGGTAAGCTTTAACAGGGAATTGCTTTTAAAAAACACTGATGAGCAATTTTTTGCTCATGCTAATGTATAGTGTTGTCCAGTGGTATAGAGCAGAATAACGATCAAGGCTCTGCTACTTACTTGCTATGTGGCCTTGGGCAAATTTCCTTAATTCCTCTGTGCCTCAGTTTCCCTATCTTTATCAATAGTATTAAAATACCTTCCTTTCTCTCAGGAGTTTTGTGAGGCTTCATTAATGTTTCTAAAACTTTGAGATCCCCTGAAAAGTTCTATAAACATGCAAATTATTATGGCTGCATTACTTAAAGCCATCACAGATTGGATGACATGCCAAATTGTGCATAGATTTCAGCAATCTAAAAATAAACTCAAAACTGAAAATAGATTTCCTCTTTTGCTGTAGTCCTCTTCAAAATGACACAAATGTGGCTTGATTCCCCCCATCAGGTGCCCATCTTATAAGATTCAAGGAAAACTCCAATATCAACAATCTTTTACATGGGTCCTGCCAAAAACTAAATTAACATAACCGGGGGCAGTGTGGGAGGCCTTCTCTAATGGAGGCAAGAAACCAACCCTTCCTATGTGAACTGTGGGCCTGTAATGTGAATACTTTGGCCAATTTATGTCTGATAAAAGTTAGTGACAAGATAAAGGGATTTGTTAATGTGTTAGATTTCCCCGTTTTATTCGCAAAACTTTGGGATGACTTTGCCTTACAGGGAGAATGGGGGTTAGGCAAGCTTTAACAGGGAATAGCTTAAACAAAATCATGAGCACGAACTCCTGGCTGCCTTACATAGGCATTAAATCTGTTTGCACTTAATTCCTCCTGTGCCTGGTTTATCTCTGTCCTTCAAACTTGATTTGGTAGAATACTCTGTTTTCAGAGCGGTCAGCCAGCATTAAACTGTAGCTTTTTTTTTGCCCCTTCCCCCACTTTTTCTCCCTCCTCCAGCCTTAGTCCTGGTCTACACTTTGAAATTAGGGAAGTATAACTATGTTGCTTAAGGGTGTGAAAAATCCACACCCCTGAGCATGCAGTTAAACCAACCTAAGCCCTGGTGTAGACAGCGGTAGGTCTATGGGAGAATTCGCCCATTGACCTAGCTGCCACCTCTTGGAGAAACCCTCCTGTTGGCGTAGGTAGCATCTTTACTGAAGTGCTACAGTGGCACAGATGCAGTGTTTTAAGTGTAGACATACCCTTAGCAACTGTCTTCTCACATTGCTTTTGGTAAATTGTTGAGAGATTTCTTCAAACACTGTGAAATAATATATCATTAGTTGTATACTATAACAGTAGTAGTAGTAGTGGGAAAGGCTGTGGGAAAGGTGGTATACTACTGGATCTGATATTTATACCATTATACTCTTCTTAGCTGGAGCTATAGGCCCACTCGCCATTGAATCACATCTGTGGCAAAAACATACATGGGCACTGATTAGCAGTTCTTAATCAAGGGGGTCTGGATTATTTTCCATCACTTTAAACTTCAGGTCTGTATCTCCAGTCATTCATCATTTTAAAGGACTCTCCCATCCACAACAGACATGCTTTAGACTAAAAGACTAAAGTTTAGAGGCAGAAGGGCTATCTTCAAATTTCACGTAAAGACGTGTGTGTGTGTGTAAGTGTAATTTCTGGGGGAGGAGGCGGTTTCACTTTCTAATCTGGGGGTTGTTTCAGCTGTTGGGACCCCATTGTGACCTCAGGCCTGAGCATGCAATGATGTCATCAGCATTCAGCTGTGAACAACCTTGAGGCACTTCTGAATTCAACAGAGAAGGAGAATTTTTCTCTCTCCTTCCCCTCAACCCCAAATGAACTGCTTGGGAAGTCGCTGCTTCAGTGTGACTGAGGCGGCCCCACTGCCCGAGATCCAAGCGCCGCTTCTCCTCTCCCTAATAACACCTGAAGATGGGACCTTTTTTCTTTCTGCTGTACGGTAAGAAATAAAATAAGGTGCCTGCCTTTCACGTCGCAGTTGGCATTATAAATAAACTGTGTGTAAAAAGAAAAATATATTTTACAGGTGATGAGAAATGTGCTTGCTGCTGTATAGTGCTCTGCACAGGATTCAGTCTGGCACAAGTCTTAGAGAGGTTTCCTTGTTATTCAGTCCCATGTGGCTTTCAGCTGAGAAGCTGATTGGTCCTTTTAGGCCTCCACGGCCAATGAAGAGAGAACCATTGGCTGCATGGGGCACCAAAAAAGCACCCAGAATCCAAATTTTGATTAAACCACTCCTGGATATATTTCAGTAGTGTCTTATTGGGTTAGCAAGATCGTTTGACCTTTGCTGGATTTATTCTCCACTGAGATTAGGAACAAGCTGAAATCATCAACTAAATGTTAATGAGACACACAAATCAGCTGCTGAGTAGGAAAAGAATCCCCTTTAGGAAACCGCCATGAGTGAGCACACTTGCAAATACTCATTTTTAATTTTTATGTAGTGCTTTGCACTTTCACATGGCTCTGCGTTAATACTGACCAACTCTCAAATTGCCTGTGTGGGATAGATAAGCATTATCCCCATTTTATAGCATAGGAAATGATGGCATGATACACTGCGGTTGAGTCTTGCCTGAGAAGCATCAGTGCAAAACTGGGATTACAGCTCAGGGCCTGGACTGGCCTTCCTTGGCCCACATGGAGACGATCTACCCCCTTGTATGCATGTGTGTGTTAATTGTCTCTACAGCGCCTTCCTCATGCTTCCATGGGGCTGGGAATGAGGCTGAGAGAGCCCTACAACCCGCAGGCCTCGCTCCAGCAACTCTGCAGAGAATTCACGACTCAAGCACTGATCTAGCCAACATCTATATTACTTCATGAACCAGAGCCCCTCTATACTGACCCAAGGTACAAGAGTACCTGGCAACATGGAAGGAGTGGATCCCAAATCCAGTGTGGAGGCACAGGGCCTCCATGCACCTGAATCTAATTCTCCAGCAGACCCCTGATTTCTACAGTGTTTGGCTTGCCACAGGATGCCTTCCTGTGGGACTTTCTGTGGAAGAGGGTGGCTGGGCCCCAGGAGTTCTTGGCTCTTAGGTCCATGTCAACGAGACCTTGCTGCCATTTCTAATTTAAGTGTGCGTTATCCCATATGGTCAAAATATTGACCAAATTATCAGCGGATTGTTGTGTGTTCTCACAAAGAATAACATTAAGAAATGCTGAGGATTGATACAGGCTCCCTCCTGAGTTATATAGTTTAATAGCAGAACCTATTAATATTGGCGTGAAGGACCGCTTCCCTGATTTAGCACAGCATAGAGACTGCTGTGTTCTTCCACTGCTGGAGAAAGGGGGTGGAAAAAATAATTCCCAGAGGATACTATAGTGGAGATTTAACTGTTGTGATTTATTGAGGTAGCATTGCCGCAAGAAGCATAAAAAAAAAGCCGTTCAGGAAAAAGCAGCGTTACCTCACCAGAAGTCCAGAGAAACTAGTCAACCTCTCAATCCCTTTCTATTAAGGTTCTTGCAGTTTCAATTTCAAAGCAAATGGAACAACATTATTGAACCTAGGGAAAATTAATTACTATGTGGAGCATTTTAATAAATAATTTAAAAAAATCCATGCAAGGGTGTTGCTGCCAACTTTTGGTTTTTAAATGGGGATTGAACCACTCTGGTCTGACACTCCATTTGTATGAAATAAACCTGGGAGCCAGATTCTGGTTCCCACTCTGGCCTCTGTTTTTGCTGCTACCATGCCATGTAGGCTGGGCTGTAAAGGTGCCACCTAAGCCCTGCAGCAAATTCCCCCAATGCTGGAGGTGCTTAATAATGCCAGTTTACATGGTCCTAGTTTCATTGATTTAATAGAGTTTAAGTCCAGAAGGGACCATTATAGATCATCTAGTCTGACCACCTGTTTAACACAGTCTATGAATTTTCACCCAGATACCCTTATATAAAGGCTAATATTCTGGGGAGTGTTTTTATGTAAGACATGGGAGGTAATTGTCCCACTCTACTGGGCACTGGTGAGGCCTCAGCTGGAGTCCTGTGTTCAATTCTGGGCACTACACTTTAGGAAAGAGGAGAGCAACAAAAATGATAAAAGGTTTAGAAAACCCCACCTATGAGGAAAGGTTAAAAAAACTGGGCCTGTTTAGTCTTGAGAAATGAAGACTGAGGCGAGACCAGCTAACAGTCTTCAGATATGTTAATGGCTGTTATAAGGAAGACAGTGGTCACTTCTCCAGGTCCACTGAAAATAAGAAGTAATGGGCATAATCTTTAGCAAGGGAGATTTAGGGTAGATATTAGGAAAAACATTCTAACTATAAGGGTAGCTAAACTCTGGACTAGGCTTCCAAGGGAGGCTGTGGAATCCCCATCATTGGAAGTTTTTCAGAACAGGTTGGATAAACACCTGTCAGGGGTGGTCTAGGTTTACTTGGCCCTGCCTCAGCACTGGAGCTGGGCTTTGATGACCTCTTCGGGTCCATTCTAGCCCTACATTTCTATGATTTGATGCATTGAGATTGAGCCTAGTGATTTTCATTAGACAAAAGCATTTCATTCCTCAGCAAACTAAACCATTGTGTGCCATAGGCAGAGAACATGAGAGACCGAGGTACCACTGCTTGAGGCCCTTGCAATGTCAGGAAATAGATTAGGTAAGACGTGCCCAGATGATCTACAACCCTTGCTGGAGAGAGAGACAAAACTTTCCCAAGGTCCCAGCCAGTCTGACATGGGGGGAAACTCCTTCCTGATTCCAAATCTGATGATCTGTATGACCCTGAGCATATCAGCAAGACACACTAGCCAGGCATCTAAAAAAGAGGATTCTCTGTGCCACCTGAGAGCACTGGTCCTCTCCGTTTGTCATCCTGGCTCCAGCTGCGGCCAGTCTCTGGTGCTTCAGAAGAAGGCAAAATAATAATAATAATAATATAATATTAATAATAAAAACATTCAACAACCCTAGAATACATCTGGCCAATTGTGTATCAGAGAAAAAATTCCTTCCTGACCCTGCAGGCAATTGGCTGAATCTCTGAAGCATGAGATCTGATTTCTCTCCCTGTAGTCCAACCTCCCTGATGTAAGAAGCAGGGCTGGGAACATGGCATGGGGGAGACCAGGGTGTTGGCAAAAGGAAGGGAAGTGGCTGTAGCACTGAGTACTTCTACCATTCTGAGCCGCAAAGATCCCTGCAGATAACTGTGAGGATGCTGTCATAACTTGGGGCTTGCATCACTGGCTGCAGGCACAGTCTGGGTGGTACAAAGGGGGATTAAAGGTACCTTGGCATCCCCTGCACCCCTTGGGGGCGTCTTCCAGGCTGCACCTCTTGGAAGATGCAGCATAGAATGCAGCCTTAGATGTTCCACCAGAAGAGTTGCTCACAATGCTACTTTGGAAAGAAGTTGGGTTTGGCTCAGAAGCCAAGTTTCATGCTACGTCCAAAAAGGAAAGAATGATACATTTCAGCACGCAAATGAAATCGTTCCACTCAGCAAAAAATCAGTACCAGTAGCTCAGCCCTTGAAAACCCCCTTTGGTGAAATGATGAATGCATTGATACATTCATCATAAGGATGAAAGGTCCGTGCTAGGAACAGATTTCAAGCGTTAACATTAAAGAGGTAAATCGCAGTGATTTGACTGGTGGATGCTGAAACCTGCATGGATATTGTGTATTTGCACTTGAAGTACTTGGTTTCTGATCATTTCTTTGTTTGCTAGAGACTGAAGGGCACTGGTGATCAGCTATATTTTCTGCCGCACTCTGAGTGGCTAGAGAGCAGCAGCAACAGAAGCAGAGAGAAACGAAACTGCAAAAGGGGATAGCCATAAAGCAAATTGGTAGCACTAAAATAATGAAATCCACTTTTTTTTCTGTCAAACTTAGGATAGCTTCATTTATGAGCAACCTTGGTGGTAAAAGCCCAGCCTCCCTTTTTTATTTTATTGCTTTTTTTTCAATCAGGAACAAAAAGACAACAGAGCCCGTGACAACTCAGCCGACTCATGGGGTTGGCACGTCCACCGTCACAACAGTCATACGGACCGGAGGAGACTGGACCACTGGTCTCTTTGGTATCTGCAGTGACAAGAGTGTTTGTAAGAGTTTGCAGTGTTTTATCATTGCTTTAATTCCTCCTTTGGGGGTGAATTCAAGTAATACGGGGAGGAAAACAAAAGACTTTTATAGAGCAGCTACCAGACACTGGAGATTGAAGATCAGACCATCCATCATGGCTGGTTTAGGGGTAATGAAATTAGTATAACTGAGAGTCCCAAGAAATCAATAGTCAAATCATAAAAACAAATAATGCTTGTGAGGGAAACCTCTTTCATGGATTCTAAAGGTTGGGTGTATTTTATTGTCCCATTTTGTCAGTGGAGAAACTGAGGCATTGCAAGATTAAATGTCTTACTGAAGCTAACGCAGTGAATCAGTGGTAAAGTCAGGAATAGACCAATTCTCCTGAGTCCAATTCAGGAGCTGAAAGCTACAGAAGGCCAGTCACAGAGGCCTTAGTTGTTCCATGTTTCTGTTTCTTTCTTGTGCTCCATGTAAATTAGTGGCTAACAGAACAAAGTATTAGCTCACATAATGCAGGAACTCATTAAGGATTTGTAAATAGTTACAAAGAATCTTTTGCACACACCCTCCCCTTTGGTTTATGTGGTGTATCCTGCAAGCTTCCTCTATACAGCCCTGCTAATGAACTCCATTGCTGACTTGCATTTGCGAGTTCTGTGCCTTTTTCTGAACAGGGAATACCCATCCTATCATATTGCATGGTGATTTATAGTGTGAGCAAATGATGGGATCAAAGTGAGATCTCTACGCTAATTGTACTTGTGACAGTGGTTACCACAACTACCCTGCATTTGGAATGGTCCCTAATTTGAATGGCTGCTGCTTCCTTTGCCAGAAAGAAGAGAGGGAGGGGTGTCCTGTAGCAGGTTTGAGCTAAATGGGCTCTGTCTATTTTCCTGCCCTGCGGGCTGAATTAAACCACATTAGTACTTGAGAGAACCAGGGAAGATGGTTCTGAAAGACTAGATATGTCCAGCCAAATCAGTTTGCTCTTGTGCATTAGTGAGTTGCTTATAGCCATATTGTTTGTGGAAGTAGTTTGTAGTTTCTGGTGCCAACACACTCAGTATCAAAAGACCCCCGAACAAGACACCCCCCCATCTACTTTTCTTCCATAGTTGCAAAATAGCTTTAAATATTTGATCAGTTCTTGAAGATAGTTTCTAGAATATTGAGAACAATCCTTGTCAAAGGAGAATTGATTCTGAAAGTTACCATTTTAAGAGCAGTTACTCTCACCAATAGGAAGGCATGCTATTCCATCTGATGACTAGAATGCCCCATTTTGTAAGATAGAGTATGTACTGTGAGAGATGCATGTTACTGGATTACCTGTGTGTTAAACACATTTTGAACAGAAGTTCAGAGAGGAAGGATGGTCTAGTGGTTAAGGCGCTAGCCAGAAACTTGAGTTCAAGTCCCAGCTTTCCCCCACTCCGTTCCTGTGTGATACTGAGCTAGTCAGTGTATGTCTGTGCTGCAAAAAAAACAAACAAACCCAGGGCACTGAATCTTGGAGCCTTGGGTCAATAGACTCTGGCTCAGGTTGTGGGGCTAAAAATAAAAGTGTAAATGTTTGAGCTGGAGCCAGGGCTCTGAGACCTTCCTCCCACACCAGGTTTTAGAGCCTAGGCTCCAGCCTGAGCCTGAACATCTACACCGCTATTTTGAGCACCTTAGCTTGAGTCCCATAAGCCTAAGTCAATTGTCCTGGGCTCTGAGACTTCGTGCTGTGGGTCGCAGTGTAGACATATCGTTAGCCTCCCTGGGTATGTCTGCACTGCAGCTGGGAGCAGCTCTCCCAGTTGCTGTGTAGACATACCTTTTGTGCCTCAGATCTCCATCTGTAAAATGGGGATAATAGCACTGCCATTCATTGGGAGGATAAATATGTTACAAAGTGTGAGGTGCCCAGATACTCCGGTGATCAGGGCCAGACAAGTACCTAAATTAGACAGAATTTGATTTAAAAAACCAAATGAATTGAAAAAGGGCTATTCTCCAGAGCTGAAAAGCTAGTGTAATTGTGTGAAGGAAGGAAGCAGGGACTGTTGAGTCGTTAAGGCGTAGCACTTGGGAATCATGAGTTCTTCTCCTGGCTCTTCCAAAGACATGGTGTATCATGATCGTAAACTCCAGCAAGTCGCTTACCTTCTCTGTCCCTCAGGTTCCCCATTTGCAAAGTGGGGATGATATCTTTGCCTCATGTTAGACTAAGTTCCTGTATGTCTATCAAGGGCTTTGATGTCTTCATTTAGGAGGATCAGAAGGTATTAATTTCTATTTGAAAACCAATCCTTAAACTTGCCCAAAATTAAACTAGCCTTAATTCTGCCAATTCTTTTCAATTAGAGAGAATAAATGTACTTACATGGTGGCATATCCACATATAGCACTTGGAGTTCCTGATGCCACCGAGGGGTTGAAATGATAAGCGCTAAAGCCAGAAATACAGCCCCTTTCCACCTCCTCCCTTATTTCAGTTTAATTAAATAACAGAAAAGTGAAAATTCATTATTTTCAACTTTCCATTTTCTTTGGACTTGAGTCCCCTTCCAACCAACCAGAAAATGGTAGGATAACCCAGAGTTGTAATGTGGGTGTGCCTATGGGTTTGCATGTAGTGGGTGGAAGACATTTAAGGAAATATACTCTCTTTACTCCCTTACTTAATTTGGTCATAAATTATGTTAAGCGAGGAATAGAACACATAAGCCCCTCTCTACTACTGCTATGTTAAATCTTGGCTGCCGAATGAACTCCTTTTGCTACAGCCGCTCATAATGTCAGTGTTATTAGCCGTCATACGGGAAAATTTAAATGTAGTTGGGCTAGATCCCTGAATAGTGTTCAGTACCATCATCATCCATGGAAGTCGGCTGGAGTCAGGGATGCTCAGCATCAAAAAGGATTTGGCCAACTAGTAGTTCTCCTGTCATCCTCCCCTCCTGTGTTACAGTGAGAGTTTGCATTATCTCCATGGCTTATAGCACTGTCATAAATATAAAGGAAGGGTAACAACCTCCCTGGATACAGTACTATAAAATCGCTCCTGGCCAGAGGCACAAAATCCTTTTACCTGTAAAGGGTTAAGAAGCTCAGGTAACCTGGCTGGCACCTGACCAAAAGGACCAATAAGGGGACAAGATATTTACAAATCTGGGGTGGGGCAGAAAAAGGTTTTGGTCTGTGTGTGTTCTGGGTGCTTGCCAGATACAGATCAAGCAATCCAACTCCATTAGAATTAGTAAGTACTAGCAAGGGAATGCGTTAGCTTATATTTGTTTTGGCTTGCATTTTTCTCTGTGCTGAGAGGAAGGTGTATTCCTGGTTTTCTTTTTGTAACTTTAAAGTTTGGGCCAGAGGGAAATCCTCTGTGTTTTTGAATCTGATTACCCTGTAAGATTATCTTCCATTCTAATTTTACAGAGGTCCTTCTTTTACCTTTTTCCTTTATAATAAAGTTCTGTTTCTTTTAGAATCTGGGTTTTTTTTAGTGTCCTAAAAATCCCAAGGTTGGTCTGTGCTCATCTTGTTTATTCTCAAGCCTCCCCAGGAAAGGGGGTGTGGGGGCTTGGGGGGATATTAGGGGGAAGTAGGAACTCCAAGTGGTCCTTTCCCTGAGTTTGTCTAAATCACTTGGTGGTGGCAGCGTTACCTAATCCCAGGTACAAAGGAGAATTTGTGCCTTGGGGAGTTTTTAACCTAAGCTGGTAGAAATAAGCTTAGGGGGTCTCTCATGAGGGTCCCCACGTCTGTACCCTAGAGTTCAGAGTGGGGAGGGAACCCTAACAAGCACTAACTAGGTGCCATTAATCAATGGCTTCCTGCCATCCCTGACTGAGAGAGCTAGTATATTTGTAAACATGGCTTTTTTAAAAAAAACAAACTCTTTTGTGTATAAGCAGTTGCTAAAAATTAAAAAAGGCAATGAACCTGCCTTCTGTGTCTTAGTCTGACACACCATGGAATCCTAAACATGCATCATTTTCCCTCTGATCTTTAAAAAGAAATTGTTTCTTTGCCTTAACTTAAAAAAAAAAAAAGAAAAGAAAAAAAATTGTTGCAGAAATTTCGAATCCTTTAAACAGAAGGTAAACAACTAATAGCAATGTTTTTCCTTTGTTTCTTTTGATGTTTTATTTCCTTAATAGCACTTCAGGTTTTCTTGTCTTTATTTTCTCTTGCTTACTATTTTCTTCTGTTTTCTTTTGTCCTTTTAGCTTTCTTTCATAATATGTCAACAGTAGCAAATCCTCGCTATTAATTTGCAGTAAGAATGCAATCTGGAGCAAAGCCAGATTCAAAGGCACAAGGTGCTTCATATTGCTCACTGTGAGCTAGTGCTCTGAATTTTATTCTGAACACAACTCTAAAGGCCAGGGCGGCTTATTTTATGGGAAAAGTATTTATAATGCCAGTTGATGGAACAAACAGGCATATGAATGTGTTTGCAATTGTTCAATAGATCAATGAACTTAAATTCACAGTGGAGCAGCTGGAACTATACTGCTGATATGCATGTTCTCAGAAACCTGCTGCTGCTTTGACTTATTTGTCTGAAGGTAGCTCAGCTGAGCTTTGGATGCAGGTATGAGGTCAAACTATGCCCTCATTTACACCTGTCAACTCTACTAAAATCAGTGGAGTTCTACACTGAGGGGGGCAGGGCTTTTTAATTCCAATTTCTGGGTGGGTTGCTTGGGCCTTAGAAATGGGTTGCAAGACTTGGTTGACATCACTACTCAGCTGAAGATAGAACTGGGGATTCATTTTTGGCTTTCAAGTTTTGCTCTCAGCCACTGGTGAAAATACCCTTCTGGAGGAAGAACTCTGTTTAGTTTCTCCTGCTGTGTCACCTGGGATCATTTACATTGATTTTGTTGTCTTAGCCAGTACCCTGCTCCCAGATGAGGTGAGTTGAGGGCTGTGGCTGGACTATTTATTTCTTTCAGTTTTTGTCATCTTCAGAGCATAATATTTAAAGTAATTACAGATTCAGGCTTCCACTGAGATTAATGTGAAGATTTCCTAAAAAGGGGGCCATCGACCACACTTAACAGAACAGGAACTAGTATATTTTATCGAAAAATACTGTATCTATAGTCACCAAAGAAATTAAATGAATGATTCCCTGTAGTGAGCACTTGTGCTATCGTTCTGCTATAGACAAACGCTATCCTAGGTGCTTTTACTCCTGATTTGAGAACAAAAGACATTTCAATGAATTGCATGAAACTGTGTGATAACAATGCTGTTGAATTTACTTTTTTCAAGAATTTTAAAAAGGAAAAACAAATGAAGCCAAATGGGCTGTCTGGAAAGATATTTTGAATACAATGCATTTTAAGCTTTGCTGTCAGTTCATCCCTCTTTTGGAGATTTAGGGCTCATTTGCACTACAGGGGAGCTGTATCTTCTGCTGTGGTTGGAACAGTAGTATAAAAAGGCCTTTAGTGTTAGAAAAGTGTTCTATAGACTGCTTTTATGGGGGTGGGTGATCCACTGTATACCTGCATTGATTATTTTAGCTCAAAGATTAAAACCCCTATCCATGCTGATCAGTAAAACCATAGCAGCATCTTGTTAGCAATGGTTGGCTGAAGATAGCATAGCTCATAGATCCATAGACATTCGAACCAAAAATGACCTGCTGGGCCAAGTAGTGTAGTGATTATCAAACTGTGACTTATTAAACTGTACCTGGTGTTCTGCAGAAAGCTACATGTTGAGAACTAAGCACGAGGGGATTGGGAAGAGAAGATGGGACACATGTGAGTTGCCCACAGAAAGAAGCCATTGGAAAGCCACCACCTCCCTTCTAGTGTAGGGTTCGCTAGAATTCTGTGAAGTCCCGTTTAAAACGCTCTTATCCCCAAGAGGACAAGGCTATTAGAATGAAATGAATGTTCCAGGTTATTTTCAAAGTGCCGTTTACCTCTTGTTAAGTGTGAACCTACAGCACTCCTGTGATTGTGGTTACTGGCAGGTGTCTGTGGTGCCTTGTGTAGTCCATGTCTAGAATGCAACCTTGCAAGGCACTATGAGGAGTGCCTGTGTTTCCCATTGCTGCCAGGTTCCACCTTAGCGTTGAGAGTCGGCGCCAGAGAGAAATACAAGATACGAGTAAGTCTTTGTGTGTGTGTTGGGGAAGGGGGGGAAGGCTGTTTTGTGCAGCTTACATAATGCTAAGAGGCATGTTCCTCCTGTTCCCAAAAGAGAGACTGCAGAACAAGTTTAATATCTGTAGACGTGGTCAAATGGGATTAGTGTGCTGGAGTGTGCCACTGAATATTGATGATGTAGAAATTCTGCAAATGTAAAAAATTCACTTGGGGCCTGATCCTGAGAACAAGGAGCTCAGCACCTCACTAGCCTTCCTCCTCCCTTATTTTCAGCTAGGGTTTGAACGGGGTCCTCTAGCCAAACTCTTTTGTGATCTGAAAATCTGTTGTTCAGATGCATTTTGCATTTTTAAAGCAGAACTAATACATTAAACCTCAAGAATGCCCTTTCTCTTTGCAGGGAAGCAAAGGCAGCATTTGATTTATGATAGAATGCCCATTCCAAGCAACTACTCACGTTTTTTAAAGTACTTTGGAAGAACAGAACTGTGGGGGTAGGTGGGTGGGGATTGTTGTTTTTGTTGCTGTAAATTTACATAGCCCAGAGCTGATGCTGTAAAATATTCATTGCTATGTAATCAGGATAGGCAGGGAACAAAAAACATTGTTCAAACCATGTGGAGAGGCACTTTAAGGGCTTATGAGGTACTGAGTGTCCTCAAATCTCATTGGCATTAATGGGAGTCATGGGCACTCAGCACCGTGCAAGGTCAGAGCCTAAGGTTATGTCTGCATTTGCAATGCAGGGGGTGTAACTGCAGCTCATGTAGACGGAGCCAGGTTAGCTTCAATCTAGCTTGCTTGCGTACTGGCAGCAGCGAAGCTGCAGCAGCATGGGCTTCAATACGGGCTGTACAAGCCCGCCCAGGACCCTCAGCAATTATCCGGGCAGCTAGCCTTTGAAGTCTATGTTGCTGTGGCTTCACTGCTATCCAGTACCTGAGCTAGCTAGATTAAAATGGTACACTGCTTGCAGTGTAGACAGATCCTAAATCTTCTGTAGGCCAACAGATTAGAAAAGATCCTGTTAGACACTGGGCCCAAATCAGATCTCATTTACCCCAGCATACATCCAGAGTAACTTGTTGATTTAGGTCCGGATCAGGCCCAGCAACTCATTCTTACTATAGGGTGATTAGAATAGGAAACACATAGCGAGGCAGAAAAGCTGCTTCACGATCATTCCATTTGTGTGAAATGATCTTCCTGCTTTCCCTAGGGAACCCTGTGTGAAGACTGGATGGCAGTTCATTGCTGCTGGCCTTTTGCTGTTTGCCAAGTGGCCCGAGAGCTGAAGAGGAGAGCTACGACCCAGATCTATGAAATAAACACTGCTCCTACAGCTAAAGATACCCTAGTTTAAAAATTCCCAGCCAGAAAGCTTGACTCATGATACTTCCCCCTCCTGCCAATGTAAAATACTTTATTTTTAGAAATAAAATGCATTTGTGTCTTACAGCAAAGGCTCTCTAATAATCCTGCAAGGCTGTGTATGTTAAACCGTGATATAACACCTAACCGCCTCAGCTGCAAATTTCCTAGGGCCTGCTCTGAAGTATGGCGCAGTTGATGACCTCCCTCTCTGGGCACAGAGATCTGGAATCCTAATGCAAAGCATTTTGCATGCAATTCCTTAGCAAAGCAGCAGTGGCAAAATCACTGCAACTGAAAAGGCTATAGAGGAATAGGAACACATTTAAGGGAGGAAGCACAGTGCCGTGAATAGGGCATGAAACTGGAAGTGGAAGGAAATGGATTCTTTCTCCAACAACTCACAGTGTGACCTAAGCGGCTCACTTAGTCTCTCTGTGATTCTATTTCCCCATCTCCTAAACATGAGACTAATGATACTCACCCTCCTTTTGAAAAGCACTTTGAGATCCTTGGAGGAAAACTCTCTTAGTACTAAAAGTATTATTAATACAGTCCTTTGTAGGTTACTGCAGTTTTGCTGGAGGCAAAGAAGGGAGATATAGATCTCCCTTTAATCGGGTGTCAAAATGGTGATGGGTACAGGGAGACAGCCATGGTAGTCCTAGCTAGAGTCCCAAACTCAAACCACATTCCCAGAGTAGCTGGGAAAGGAATGGCTGAATTCAGAGTAGAACTGCTAAGTCCCCTGAAACCAGCACTAAAATAATTCCTTTCATGCAGGCAACTGGAAAGACTAGAAGTAGAATTCAGTTCAAATAAATGAAAATAAACATTGTTTTATTGTTTCATGCAAAAACAAATTTCATGGCAACACAAAATCTTTTACAGAATGGAATCATATACATATTTGGCATTGAAAACTTGACCAACATCTATACTTTCCATCTGCTGACCTCCACCGTGCTGATGAGCTAATTTTTGCAGTGCACTCATTCTGAAACCCAGTCTGTCAATTACTTTTCCAGTGTATAAGGTGCAGTACGCCACTCAAGTCACGATAACTTTTTTTTTATTGGTCTACAGACAACAAACCTAAACATTAGAGTTATAAACTTAAACAAGTAAATTTGTAGTAACTTAGAGCATTCTAAAACCAGAGCCTTTCAACGGATGTAATACAAAATAAATACCTCAGTGGTTAATACAAAACAGAAGATGAAGATACGTTTTGTTCATCAACTTTTCACTTCCTCCTCTTGAGGAAAGTGAGTTAAATTGAAAAACCTTTTAAAAATGAACTTCATATAACTGAATTTATACAACAGTTATTTTTAAACAATAGACTAAAATTATAGGTTCTGTCCACCTTCCCAAAGCCCTCCCACCCCATCACAAAATTAGGGAAGAAAATATATTCTACTATTTCTATTAAAAAAACAAAGTTTCCATTCTATTCATTTATAACACAATGCAATGTTACAACCATATTAACGGCTATTGCGTTCAATACAGGAACAACTGGATGAAATTCTCTGGCCTCTGCTATGCAGGAGGTCAGACTAGATTATCTAATGGTTCCTTTTGACCTTAAAATATATGAATTTTGGTCTGAAACTTGGTCCAGATAGTCTATTTTTTTTCATGTTTATATTTCTACCAAGTTTGATCATTTTTATGGTTATCAGGAGCCACTCCAAATAGTGGTTTCTGCCATCGGTAGAATTTAAAAACCAACCAAACAAAAAATCAGTCTCCTTTACAAAGCGGAATTCAGAGTAAATGGCTTGTGCAGGTTCTCACTGAAGCTTATGGCTAAACTCTCATTGACTTTAACTGGGCAGGATCAGGCCCTAAACATGGACCACTTTGGGTGTTTTAAAATGTTACTTTTTAAACAGCTGAGATATTGATAGAAAACAAACATTTTAAAAAGCCACTGTGCATGAAGGAAAAAAACCCACTTCCTATGGATTTTATTACATTTAAATATTTATTTACACAATAAACTGTAACGACTCTATTTAGTAAATGATTCATATTATAAATATACATATGAAATCACTTGTGTGCGTAATTTGTGGGCCAAACCCTGCATTACTGCTTTCCTGCATTAGGCACGGAGTAGTGGGAGAGAGAGGGGAGCATAAAGCCCACCATCGTTCTCCCAAAATTCTGGGCCCTGTTGGGCCTTGAGCAGTTTAGAGCAGCCCAATAGCTTCTGTAATTTACAATGGTTTTCCACGTGGTAACTCCTGTGGGTGGTTTCGTCACTGAGAATAGCTGGAGGGCAGTATGCTGTGGACACATCCCCTGCACCTCCGCAGTGGGATCTGTGAGGAGAGGTAGTGTGTCCTGTGCTACCAGAAAATCCTCCTTATATTGGGGTTATTTCCAGGGCAGAAGCGGTTGTCTCAGTAGTTTGCAGTCCCTTTGTGCCACCCTAGAAGAGTAAAGGGGCCACAGTGGATTCAAGAAGCTGGCCTGGTATCTATAACACAACAGTGACACATTTGCCTATAGTAACATAAAGAGATTTTTATACAATAGGCATGTGGTGTTGATTTGGCCTCGCTCCTCCTTCTTACTCTTCAGCTATATATTTGATGCCTCTATTGGGTTTTTCATTTAAAAAAAAAAAACTTGCTATAAAGCTAACAAAAAAGAGCTTAAACTACAGAGCCCCAGGTTGAAGTAACCCCTCAAAGCAAGGGCAGTTCAGAGGTAAGAATGAAAAACATAGGCTGACACCAGTCTTATTTTGCATTATGCCTCTTTCTATTTGCCATTAAGTAAATAACTGCTATGTAAGCTAAGGGCTGTCTATCCTCCCAGATTTTTAGCCTTTAACCTGGATTTTGTGGATTTAGGTCAGACCCGTTAGCGTTTTAGCTTTTTTTTCGTAGTTTATGAAAAATTAACAGGATCAAGGCAGAACATGAAACACTGGGAAACAAGTGACCTATTTAAAATACCTCATGACTAAAAATACAGAATGGATTTGATGTCTAAATGCACTAAAGCTAATTGGTCTTCCTTATGCTAGTTTTAGAAAATGACCTTGCCAATTCAGGGCAAAATATTTGGAGCAGGAGAAGAAGGGTGCATTGTTTGTCATTTGATCATGACATGTAAATGGACTGTATGCCCATGTTAGATAAGATCACTGCTGTGGATATATCATGCTAAGTGATGAGGAACGATTGTAAACTTTGTCGCTTATTTTGATGCAAACAGAAGATTCTTCCTGGCTTTTCTCAGAGCACTCTTGAGATGGATATCCAACAAACGTTACTTAATGTCCTCCTATATTTACAATGCAGCTCTACCTACCATGGAAATTAGTCACAACCTAATTCTCCTTAGCATCTGATGCTATTTCTTCAGTACACTGTTTTCCTGGATGCTACCCTGTCTTTCCAGTATCAAGACACCTGGATAGTGTCTGAAAGGAGGAACCAAGCATGAGAGGGCAAGAAACCAGGGTTTGGTATTGTATACCTCGTTCTCAACTTTGACTAGTTTATCACAAGATTTGTGATATCTGTTTTTTTTTTCCACAAAGCCCCAGCTTCTGGAGTCAAGTAATTAAGTGACACTAAGCTTTCATTTACAAAAAGTTTCCAGCTCTACTGGTTGTGGAGAAAATGTGAACACTGAAGGCTCAAAAATAAGAAAGCAAATAAAAGGGACCCCAACTTATGTAGCCCGTGATCTGCATATATACCTCATAGCATGTCTCAGCTCTTCTCAACTCCCAGTAAACATATGATTCTGAATCTACTTTCCATGTGACTGGCCATCCTCCTTGAGTGTAACCCATTTACAATCCCAGCCCATCCATCTCATCAAGTGATAAAACTCTCCATTAGGCACCCCCATCATGGGGCAGATACTGTCCCTCTGCAACTTGTCCCAACTACAGTTGTCAAGCTCATACTCTGTTGCTGTCATGGTCCCTTCTAGTAAAGGTGGCTACTTTACCTCTAAAGTAGACTTGCAAAATTCTATTCGTGGCAGGTAATGTTTTTGATCAGGGGCATGTGCAGGAATTTAAAATTTCACTGCTTTTGGAGGGGCATGTTTTGTACCTCTGCCACAGCCCTGGTGCTGGAGGAGTTGTCAGCTCCCACCGCGGCCCCTGGACTAGAGGAGTTCTGTGCCCCCACTGATTAGCGGAGGGGCCTGTGTCCCTGCTTGCCCCTCTTTGTGCATTCCTTTGTTTTTGATGGGTAAGATAGTCCTTTTTTCATTATTCTCCTCCTTGTGGTAACAGGTGGAAGAACAGATTTTGGGCCTGAACTAGTAAATTATCCCATCAGCATTACACGGGTGTTTGGTTTGCCTCTCTGGTGAGTCTGAGTGCAGTCAAGTCTGGCTAGGGGCATGGTTGTATTTTTTAAGAGACACTCATGGAAACAATTGGTTAAAATGTTCTGGGTCTCGCCTTTGCTCTCTCTTCTCTTTTCTTTTCTCATCAGGAAACATGACTGCAGTTCAAGCTGAAGGGGTTGGGTTACTTACTGAAGGACTTCCAGGTCCTTGAGCAGTTAGGCAGGCAATTAAAACAGGGCTGATGAATAATCTGATCTGAACTCCAATTCATTAACTAATCATATAAAATGAGCTGATACTGTGAGCTGAGGAGAAGCCCTGTTCACAAACTCGAGAGAGGTTCATTAACGACCCCTCTGTCCCCAATGTACTACTTTATGCCCTATCCCAGGGCTCCTTTTCTATGCACTTCAGACAATCAACGCACTGATGGTAGGAGGCTCTGTGTGACCAGCCTGCTCTTTTACATTCACTTGTTAGATAGAGAGCAATATATTTTCATTATCCAAACCCATTATGCTGCAGTACATCTGGAATGATATTCTGATGTTGCTAGCATTTTTTGTTTCTTTGTACCTGGTACTTTGTCTGATGATCTGTGACCAAAACGGAAGGCAATGGAGTTAGTGATACAGCAAGTTTTGGTCTTACTATTTCAAGTTGTAAGAACTGAGTGCTACAGAGACATCATGTGCATCCCCTGGGGAGGAATGAGTGACCTTAACAAGCAGAGGTGGTAGGCCACATCCAGCAACCCTGGATCAGAACTGGTGTGATGTGGATCTTCGGCATAGGGATAAGGAGGATTTGCCTGACTCCAAGTAACCCCTTCCTCCAAACCCCTCAACAAGAGCACATAAGTAATAACTGACATTTCATTACCTGTAAAAACCCACCCACATCAGTACCCAGTGAATCCAAAGTATAGCTATGCTGGAATAACTCCCAATGTTGAGACACTATTCCAGAATAAAAGTCACTGTTAAAATTGCAGAATAGTGTCTCGACATGGAGAGTTATTCCAGCATAACTATAGCAGAGTGGCCTATTCTGCTATGGCTCTGCCAATCAATTTCCCTGTGCAGACACGACCTGAGGCAGTTTATTGTACTGCCTCAGGAGCAAACCAGGAACCAATGTGCTGCTCTTTACTCAAGGTTCAAGGCAAAGCCATGGTTTAACCCTTAATGGGGATTTTCTTTTAGCCTTTGCTTCTGGAGTAGAAAGACCTTAGTTCCAGCCCCTTTACTCTTTGATGTCCCAAGAGGCCAAGGTATGCAGCAAAGACCCAACTGTGAAGGGTTAGGTGGCTAAGGATATATATAATATATTTTGCAACATTTTCACGATAACAGGGTTGGATATTAAACAGGAAGGTGGGTGTATTTTGTAGCTGGAAGGGGTTGGACAAAGACAACAGAACCGGTCTTTAGAGCTGTCACTTTAAAATACACCCACCTCCACTTTGATCTCCTCACATCAGTCTCTCTCTCTATATCTTGGGTATATTTAGGATACCTATCACCATGGCATCAAAGCACTGAAACACTCTGATTGAGATATCTCCTGGCCCAAAATAATTACATGCTATTTTACCAAAGTGCCAATTTCACTGTCACTATTTCCTTTCCCTGTCACTGCTCAGGACTCAAAGCATGCGTGTGTATGTAAGCAAAAAGCCCTCTCCTTTTTGATCAGCCTGATTCCGTTAGTGCTGTCACGATGCAATGGGAACAAGGTCTAAGCTCACAAGTGTTTTGATCACATTGAATATGTGGCACTTGTTTGGGGGTATGCACCATTCCATATTCAGTGTCATATAATGGATAGCTGTGTGGCTTTGCAAACTCGTGTGTCCACAGGTGATATGCAACCTCACTCATCTCACTGAATCTTGTCATCCACATGGAGAGAGGTGGTTTTTGTTTTGTTTTTCCATGAAAGGGAAGCTCCTGAACTGATGCTAATACAAGCTGCATCTGGCTAGTGTAAGTATGGTTTTGAGGAAGGACTTTAGTGGTTTATTCAGTTGGAATGGGTTGATTTTCAGAAGTGCCGAGCACCTGCAGCTCTCCTACAATATATCCATGGGAGCTGCAGATGCTCCACATCTCTGAAAATCAGGCCACAAAAAAATTCATGTTACCAATTTTCACGCCTTTGCATGGATGGCAGGACTCAGGAAAGGGAGAAGGGAATATAGCTTCACTTCCATTGCAGATTTCTCACTGGGTACCTAACTTTGTATCCCCAGAATGAACGGCGTTCTGTTATTAATAGTTAATCATTCTCATAACCTCTTTCTGCCTGAATGGAGTCTCTTGTGGGAAAATCTGCTCCAGCTACAGATTAACCTTACAAGGTGACTTTACCTCAACATATGTTTCTGTCTGAAGCTACTGGTGAATTAGTGTGTTGCTTCTTTTCTGTTCTCCTTCTTTAAAACTCTCTTTGTATGCAGACTACCCTAAACTTGCCTGTGAGTTTCCAAAACTACTGATGGGCTCTCCTTTGCTCTTTCACCCTGATCTTTTGAGGTTCTGAAGTTACAACACCATAACCTTCTAAACCCGGGGGTTAATTGCCAGTAATCAGAGATTTCAGAGTAGCAGCCGTGTTAGTCTGTATCTGCAAAAAGAAAAGGAGGACTTGTGGCACCTTAGAGACTAACAAATTTATTAGAGCATAAGCTTTCGTGAGCTACGGTTCACTTCATCAGATGCAATCAGAGAGGATCTCTATTGGAGCTGCGTTAGGCTTCCCAATCCATCACATCAGGCTAGGATGTTGATGAATGTGGGGTGTCATGAATCATGCTCAAGGCAAAATTGGAATTGACAGCCTCAAATCTGACATTTTTTTTTTTAGCTGATATGCCAGGAAAGGTATCCGCCATCAGTAACGTTCTATATAGACAGGTTTCTGAGCAGTAGCCGTGTTAGTCTGTATCAGCAAAAAGAACGAGGAGTACTTGTGGCACCTTAGAGACTAACAAATTTATTTGAGCATAAGCTTTCGTGGGCTAAAACCCACTTAATCGGATGCATGCCATGGAAAATACAGTAGGAAGATATATCTATCTATATTTCCACTGTATTTTATTTTTTTTTTTGTATTTTTTGTATTTTTTTTTGTATTTTTTGTATTTTTATTTATTTACTATTTCGTGAACTTCAACATGGACCCAGATTTTTAAAAATCCATTTAGGATTTAAACAGGGGGAAATAACATTGCCGCTGAATCACAGGCATCTAGGAAGTGCTGCCTATACTGTCCACAACTCAGAAAAAAACCAACCAACCAGCAGAAGCAAGATCCAAATCACATGACTGCAAGGACCCAATGACTGTCATAAACAGCTGCAGCTTAGTACTGATTGCAGGGCAGGGTTCTCTTCCCTAGAAAATTACCTCTACTCCCAGGCTCAAAAAACTAAAGCAAATACCCATCAAAGGGGAACTTGAAAATTCATCCAGGAACTGCCTGAATTTGATTTATGGTTTCTTTATCCTGTAGAGCTGAGAAAGGTAATGAACCAGAGTTTTGATCTCTATGGGCTTTCATAGCAGAAAGGATACCAAAAAAGGTTTAACTATTTCTGATATATGCACGCTTCTTCCCTCTTCCACTTTTCTATAAGGCTGGCTGCAAGATATTGGAGGATACCAGAGAACACTGGTTTTGCAGGGACCACAAACCCATTCCATGTTGGTCTGTGGTGCTTGCATCTACTCACTGGGGCAGTTTGGGCTGATGACATTTGATGCATTGCCATGACATACAGATGTGGCTTGCTGGATGTGAGTCAGATGCATTTAAAATGAGACTCTACCATAAAATTAGAGAGAGGTGCTGACCCCCATGCCAGTTCCTCAGAGGCCCCCAAGTTACTGGCTGGCCAGCTGCAATTATTGTGAGTGCCTGAAGGAGGCCTTGCTCCCCATGGAACTGGGGTCTAGTAAGTTCCTGACTGGATCGCTAGCTCTTGTAAGGAGAAGCCAGGGTGGTGGCAGGTTGGTGTGAGGTCTGTGGGGAGTTTATTTTATCACAGAGGCGAAAGCCCCATTTGAAAAGGAAAGCAATTGAATGGGAAGAAAACCTGTCAGTTCTCAGAAACGCTGCTGTAGTTCTTTTTGGTAGGGAAGGTCAGTTGCCCAGCCTGGGCAGAAAGATCCAGCGATGGGGTCTTTGGGTGCGGCGTCCTCCTCAGATGCACTGGGCTGGAGCTGAGTCGGTGCGAATAGAGAGCTGTCATGTCAGGGCCCAGGGTGTTTGCTTCTGGCTGGGCTGTCTGCTCAGTGTTGCCACCGGGATGGTTTGGCGATGGCTGTGAGCTGTGCCGCTTGGACGGAGGTGGGCTGTAGTTCTGAAATCGCACCGTTTTCACTTGCTGAAATGTGAACAGAACCAAGAGTTACTACTGCAGAAACACAGTGAGTCTCTTCCTTTGCTTTGATCTGCTGTGGCAAAGACAGAGGAAGGGCTGCTAGGATGGAGCACAGATACTTTCCCTGCAGGGGACTGGGTGCACAACAGAGGGGGTGTGAGTGCCCCACACTTGGGATGGTGTGCAGCAGTGGAGTGATTAGAGGCTTTACAATGTGTACTATACCAGGCGGGAAACATCAGAAGAGCATAGAGGGTACCAGAAAAACTGGATACCACACAATGGGGGCAATATGAGAACCTAGAGAAGCAGGATTGGATAGAGCATGAGTTAAGGTGGAGGAGAACATAGGAGAGAGGCTATGGAATGGTGGGGAGACCTCTGAGAGAGGCTGACCTCTAGCCTGAGGTGCCATTCACCCAGAATACATAACCTGATTTCCATCCTCTGGCTCTCTTTTACCTGGGACTCTGGAAAGATTAATCTCTAGCTAATATGCTAACCAGAAACCTGTGAGCTGGCCTCATTTTGTGGGACTTGTGTGGCTTTTACAAAGTTATTCTGCAGGTACCACCTGTAGGGAAAGTTGTCACCAGGGTAGTTTCACTCCTCGAATGAAACCATTTGGGTTTTTTTTACTGCAGATGTCAATCAGAAAACACCCAACCTATTCAGCAGAGAAGCAATTAACACACAAGCAAAGGGAGCCAGACAGCAATCTCAGAAGTCCTGGTAGGACAAGCCTGAGTTCTAATAGCCAGATTCGGAGCTCCTTACTCATTTCTCACTCAAACCCTCATGGACTCTTGCCTGGGTTAAGGTCTGGGTAAAGATGTGAGGATTTGGCCATAAGTGAACAGAAGACAGAAGAGTTCAAAATATCTGCCCCTGTGAATGGTTTCATTCTAACAACAATAAACGTAGGGTGGGGTTGGGTTGGGTGTGGGAGAGGGGGCAAAATCCTGAGAACTTTACTCAGGCACAAATCCCAGTGAATCGCATTGGGAGTCCTGCCTGAGTATGGACTCACTGAAGTAAGGACCTTATGGGAACTGAACCATGGTGAATAGTCAGCTGAAACCTAAGGTCAGTCCCAGCAGGATTTTCTGGACTTTCCAGAGGTGGAGGGTCTGTGTATCGTTCCTTGCAATGATTCAGCCTTACGCTACCTTTTCGGTGCTGTTCCGGGAGGTATCTGGTTTCACCAGGATGGAGGGCGGAGCTGATGGAGGTGGCTTTGGAGCTGGCTCACTTTTTGCTGGGGATTCTTTGGCATCCAGGATCATTGAGCTACATACAGAAGGAGATCTGCTTTCACCTGCCCTGGGCACAAGCAGCAATGAAGCATCATGGGAGGCGCTTGGCCTGGCTCCTGGATCCGCCATGCCAGGGGTGACAGGGGGCTGAGAGGAGACATGCTGGTAAAGCTGAAGTTGCTGGGGCCGCACTGTGGTAACTGGAGTGCGACTGAGGGAGCCGACAACCTGAGGAAGAGCTCCGGGCTGCACAGGTCTCTGCAGTGATCCATCTGGGGAGAAAGATTGTTTTGAAGTCAATCGGAGATGAAGGTTAAAATAAATAGGTGCCAATGGGCAAATATGAAAATTTAAACAGAATCAGAAAAGACAAAAACTCTCATGTTCCATCCCTTTCCACCAGCTCTTGTTGGCTGCTGAGACCCTCCGCTGTCTGAGGCAGGGTCTGACTGAATTCCTACAGGTCTGCAGGGGCCTTTGCATGGTTGGGGGCCCAATATAAATAACAGATGAGCAAAAATGACTTCTTCCACTCCCCACACTTTGCAGGTAACGGATCGTGCCTTTTTATCTGAAATCTCAAAGCTTAATGAATTAATTTCCCAGCATTTCTTTGTATTTGTACAGTGCCTAGCACAATGGGGGTCTCAGTCTGGCTGGGGCCTCAGTATGCTGGGGCCATACAAATACTAAGTGTGGTTCTAGAAAAGTACTATTGTCGTCATTTTCCAAATGTCAGGAAATGAGGCACAGAGACAATGTGACTTGCACTAGGCAACGCAATGAGTCTGTGATGGACTCCAGAATAGAACTGAGGAGCCAGAGTCTGGAGTCCTGCTCTAACCACTGGACTATACTCCCCTACTCTTTGTCAGTTTATGAAGGCTGAACTCAATCCATGGAATTTAAAAATAAAAAAGTCCTTAACTCTTCTGCCTTCTGTATGGCAGTGGGCAGGACAGGCTTGACGTTCCTCGATCCACCTGTATGCTGCAGGACCATTAAAGACTCTACAACTATCTCAGGCTTTGAGCCATGTTAACACAGCATAACAATATTGAGTTTCCATGTTGGACTCTTGCATCAACAGGTGAGGCAATGACACATCACACACTGATTCGCCACAAAATTCTACTACCCCTGCCCTGACAAATTGAAGTAGGTGGGTAGAACCCTAACCTAGAAGGATCTGATCCTGCCAGGTGCTAAGGTCCTTGGGTGAGGAACTTGCTTGCTGTGCACACTCAACTACCACTGGCTTCACAGAAGTGGGCCCCTTTTTTGCCAGTCAGCTAATCCCAAGCATGAGCCCTATACCTGAGCCCTCACTAGCAGGCCTCTCAGCTGTGTGACATTTGTGGTTTGTACATCACAGCCTACTCCATTTGAATGTTTACTTTATAGGTGATGCATGCTTTATTTCTCTTGCAATTTCCTGCTGCTTGAAAGATTGATTTTAAATAGAACCACAGTGGGGGAACAAGTCCTTTAAGGTAAAACAACTTCTAAGATAAATCCAATTTCGAGCCTAAAAACATTGACCGTGTCCTTTGCAAATGAACCTCACCCCCTGCCAGCGACTCTACATAGCTCAAGTAGCAGTTCAGGCTGAAACTATTGAAAAATGCATTGCTTAGTTGCTTAAATAAAGCTGGAGATTTATTCCATGGCAGTCTGAGCTGTCTGAAATAAACCTTGCCAACCTCATGGAAAGAATGCAACACGCTGAGCTCTGCATAAGCCCGTGGAAAGGATCCTTTTGTGTGTTGAGTCAGGAATTTGGAATAGCAGGAGCTGGGAGAAAGGATGGTCTTGTGGTTAAGGCAGGACTAAGAACAGGAGCCTTGGGTTTTATTGCCAGCTCTGCTATAGACTTCCACTATGACCTTATTCATTCTGTGCTTGTTTCCCCATCTTTAAAAGGGGTGCAATAATACTTTCCTATCTCATGCAGGCTTCTCTGATGCCTGATGTGGTGATATTTGAGGTGCTCAGCTATTACAGTTATGCCAATAAATAGATCTTATACTTCATCCTGATGAAGTGTGAGTATGCCCACTGGACTGAAATGCAACCACTTCTGGAGTAGAAGGCAGCAATCAACAAACAGAGAGAGCAGTAAGGGAAGATGAGGGTCAAGGACACGGGTCAAACACATACTCGGACTCAGAAAGTGACATCTAACCCCTTGTTTGCACCCAAAAATCCAGTAGTGAGATGTCTAAGTGCTGTCAAATGCACCCACAACTATGTTTGTTCACAACATTTTACCTGCAGTTCTTTGCAGGTACAAAATCAGAGGCCATGTTGAAGCTCTTTGAAAGATCAAAGCTTTAAATTCTGGAGGAGCCAAATTGATCCCTCTGTAACTCCCATGACTCCAGCCCTAGTGCCTCAGTATTTAAGGACTCCTGCAAACCCCACTTCCTCTTACTTTAAGCAGCTTGGAGATCAGTTAATTTAACAAGGAGGGACAAGGAGTGGAAAATGACAGCGCAGATCTTGTCAGCCTATGTGTTTTAACCAGGATGTATTTGACCTTTAAACCATCTCTCCTGACAGACCCCCCAGTCCATCCACCTGCAGGTTTTACACAAGACTAAGGCCCGGCCTACACGTAAAGGTTAAACTGACAGAGCTATGACACTCAGGCATGTGAAAAAAGAAAAGGAGTACTTGTGGCACCTTAGAGACTAACCAATTTATTTGAGCATGAGCTTTCGTGAGCTACAGCTCACTTCATCGGATGCATCCACCCACTGGACTGTCAGAGCTCTGCTGATCCAATCCCTGGGGGAGATGCAGCCGGTCGCCAGAAGAATGCTTCCGTTGACTTAGCTACTGTCACTTGGGGAGGCGGAGTTCTTACAGCAATGGGAAGAACTCCTTCCGTCGCTGTAGGCTGCTGCTGTAACCCCGTAGTATAGACGCACAGCTATAGCACCATGGCTATGCCACTGTAGTGCCTATCACGTAAACATTGCCCCCGTAGGCTTCCATCCCAGCTGGATGCGTTCTATGAAGCGGCCAGCTCTAAGAGCTGTAGCATGTTATTTATTACCAGTATTACCTCATTTCTGAGTCTGTGTGTGTTAATTAAAGGCTCCCAGTACCACTTGCCCACCTGGGAACACACTCACAGGCCTGTCTTCGCCCTCCCACCAGAACTTACTCTTCCTAGTACTGCCGCGTCCTCGCCTCAGTGATGTTTGTCCTGAGGTGGCCGGCACAGCTACGTTTCTCAGTGGCGAAGACAGCACCGTGGGCATGAAGGCTGATTTCAAAGGCCTGCTTTGCCTTGGGCCATTCTCTGAGATGCTCCCCTGGGAGGAGAGTGAGCCAGTGGATAACGTCCATGTGGCATACAGGGAAGGCATCCTGGATTCAGAGAAATTGGGTGACTTCCTGCTGGCAAAGGGGTTGCGGGGGGAGAAGGAGAAAGAGAGAGAGTTAATTAAATATAGCTACAGAGAGGCACAATTCAAATCCAAATCTTCAGTCCCCCACACAGCATGGTGTATGTGTTTTTTTGTTTTCTGTTTTGGTTCAGCCCATTACAAAGAAAAGGACTGTTTGCAAAACTGTGGAGCCAGA
The DNA here is from genome assembly GCF_965140285.1 of Lepidochelys kempii. Lineage (NCBI taxonomy): Eukaryota > Metazoa > Chordata > Testudines > Cheloniidae > Lepidochelys > Lepidochelys kempii. The sequence goes on along the minus strand of NC_136387.1, from coordinate 18,179,619 downwards.
TCAGAATTTTTAACAGCCCATCCGTCCCTAGAGTTCATCAGGTTAAAAAAAATCCTTCTGGAATCCCTGCAGTTCACTTTCTGGTTCCATTAGAGCAATCATTCTCAGCCCTATTGCTCCCATCACTCCCACATGCCCACTTTATACCTGGGCCTTCTCAGACACAACCTAGAATCATTTGCAACAGTTCCCATGGGGTGCCAAAAGGAAGGGGGGCTTTTAGCGGCCAGTGTTCTTCCATAATGCCAGCAGGGGACATGCCAGGTAATTATTGTGTGGAGCTGCAGCATTTGTCCCACTTACTAATGTGTTAAGCAGCACAGAAGCCATCGAAATCTTGCAGACACGGTCATATGTAAATACTCATCATAGGTTTGCACTCCACCCATTGAGTTAGGGAAGGAAAGCTATTGTGCTGTAGGTAGCTTAACATGCTCTGAAGCTAGCTTGGTGAATTAACCTCACCCGGTGTTCTGGTCTGATCTGTGCCTCTCCAAAGGGAAATGGGACCATTTCAGTATTACTGTAAAAATTCCATGCAGCTAAAACATGCTCGTTTTGCTCATTCGGCCTGTGTCTGACCCATTGTCCTGCACTGAATGAGCTGGGCAAGAGAGCCCATTGGCTTGCTGACATCACACCTTGGCTCTTGGTACAGCTCTCACCAGAAAGCACTAAAGGGAGCACAATGATCCTTAAGGAAAAGGCTGTGGCAGCTTTCATACTCCTTGCCCTTCTGACTCTGGTTGCCCAGCCTCTGTTCGGGCCCCATTGCGAGCAGCTGTCACTTCCTATTATTCCTCTCCTCATCTGCTTTCCTTGGAGAGGGCATGTTGGCTTTTTCATCTAAATCCGTTAAATTGCCATAAAGGCCTTCAATCTCCCACATCAGCGTGATGCTTAATAACCCTCCCAAATGCTCCTAATTCAGTGGGAAAGTCAGCCAGGGTAAAGGCTGTCTGCTAACTCCTCTGAAAGGGAAAAGACGGCTCCTTCTGACCCTTCTCTTTCCCTTCCCATGACTCTCTCCGACAGTAGAAGAATGATTTATGGTTTAATAACAGAGTGGCGATTTATCAAAATAACTGGCGCGTCAATTTATTATGATGAACTGTCCAAAGGAGGATACAGAAGAGCAGCTCCCAAATTGGTGCTTATGGCTTAGGTGACTTTAGGGTAGCTGGGCTTTGTGTTGGATTGTTTGTTTGCTCTGTTTAGCAGGGAGTTGGGGCCATGGTGTTATCAGAGGCTGTATCACAGAGAAATGAGTCAAAGAGACAAAGAATAATCACTGGCTCCCTTTAAATCAGGGAGGGCTAATGCTGGGATCAAAGCAGCAGCATCATTTTCAGTCTGAACTGAGAATTTAACACAGTGAAATATAAGCAGGAAAAGAAAAAGGAGCCAGAGTCTATCTGTCAATGTCAGAGATAATGTGGAGGGAGTTAGGCCACCATTAGGCTATTTCAGTGGGTCAAAGCTTGAGTTCCTTGATAAGTTTTCACATAGTCCAAACTGAGGCACACTCCCATAGCTGATCGCTCCTTCATCCAAAAGGCAGCACCCCTTCACACCATCCTGGGGCACTGGTTCAGGAGTGACTCACCAGACAGGGAGCCACCTGCAAATCCCCAATACCTGCTTCTCACACCACCCTGGAGTTTGTAATGTGTCTGTGGCTTCCCAGGACTTTGCAGTCTCTAGGGCATGCTAGCTGCACTGGACTTCATGGCCATACATTAACATAGAACTCAACTTCTGTTGTTAAAGCACAGGCATCTTGGGCAGGAGCCAGAGGCGAAGCTCATGTTATCCGTGTATCAGAATTCTGGCTTATCTCTGCTCTGCCACTAGAGGGCAACACACACCTTGAGCTGGTCTGACCTTTCCTCAGTGGTGAGGTACTCAGTTCCTGACAAGGTTTCTGAGATAGGGCATGCTATCCTTTTGGAACTAGGAAGTCCCAGGCAGTTGTGTGGGTGACTGCCCAGCTAGGATTACATCCCCAGACCTCATTTTCCCTGTCATGTGTGCTGAGTTTTTGAACTAGGCATGAAGGGTTTAAGCAGTTGGGAAGCAGATGCAGATAGGGCTTGTGCACCTTCCAGGCCTGACTGCTGTATCTGAAAAGTGGGGGCAACAGTGGGGGAAAGTCTAGAGGACAGAGGGTCTCATTCCCCATTGCTCTGCATCAGACAGGGCTGTTTACACCAGTGTAAAATGCTCCTAGACCAGGATGGGAGTGTTTTACTTCACTTTGCAGTTGGGTAAGTGACTGTGCAGAGTGCAGGGCAATGATGAATCAGGCCCTACGTTACACTGCTCATGATCCAGAAAGGATGAGCTTTCTCGTTGGACCCATTTATATGAAATCAAGATGGGGAGAACTTTTGTTTGGGGAGCTACTCCTAGCGCTGGTGTGGGGCAGCCCCTCCTGTGACAGTCTCCTTTCTAAGTGCTGACCAACCACATCTCAAGGTGCTATCTATTGATATCTATAAATCAGTCAATCGGATTTGTATGGCACCTATCACCATAGTACCGAGCACCTTGTAATCTTTCATGTATTTACCCTCACAACACCTCCCTGGAGTAGGGAAGTGGTATTTACCTGAGTTTTTATGGCTGCAGGTACATGCTAGAGTGCTTTCTCTAGTCCAGTTTTGAATAACCAAAGGGTGGCACTATTCCCTTTGGCAGACTGCTCTGCAAACCAATAGACTCCCTCCTGGCACTCCCTCCCATCTCTGACACTCAAGCTTCATTTTCACATGCATTACTTCATCTCCCTATTCCTTGGATCAGCCAAAACAATTCCGCTCCCACCGTGGCATTCACACCCTTGAGTGATAGGCTGTTGCATCTGTAAAAGGGGCTGTGCTGCTTTGATGTGGTCACAGATGAAAGGAAAGTGGGTAGGTTTGGAAATCATCCCCACAAGTCCTTAGCTGTTCATCTCTGCAGGTCGCTCTCCCGCTTTACTCTGGTGTCCATCCCTGCCTTGCTTGTAAGAGAGAAAAGAAGCTGAAGCAATCCACAATGCATTTTTCAGCAGTGGAATCTCTGCTTTAAAAAAAAGCCATGATGTTCCTAAAAGATGTTGCCTAGGTACTGACTTGACTTTAGGGGGTTGCTAATGCACATTTTTATATCGCTAGGTCAACACCTTCCAACGCTTGGAGCAAACAGCTGCTCTGACGACAGTGCTTTGATTCCAGTAGGGTCTTGAAACAAATATAAAGGGGATTCTTTCTTGAGGCCGCTGGGCACAGAGAGACCCTGTGGTTCCTGATGGCTCTTTGGCTCCAAAATAACTAAGCATGTTGCCGCATGTTACTAAACAGGGTTTCCTTAAATCCTGGAGTGGACTGAGCAGTATTGAAAAGGGCTTCTGACTGCATTACACTGTTGACATTTCAGATTCAAAAGAGACGAATGAAGGATGTCGCCATAACTGCTCATTTGTCCATCTTATCTGGATCATACGGCAATTCCTGTGAGGACCCTGATCCACCCAACTGGGTATCTTACAGCTGGTGGTGGCCAGTGCCTGATCTTCAGAGGGAGGTGAAAGCACATATAGCACATGTGGCCAATGGCATAGTACAGAAGGGGATAATGTGAAATGAGATCCAGTTATTCCGGAGGGGTGGCAGCAGGACAGCATTCCATATACCCATGGTGTTGACAGCCATGATTAATATTCTAGGACAATCTCACTGTCCTGGAGCCAGGCAGTGAGCTTCTTTCATTATATCCCCCCCAGGATTACCTACTGTACCACTCCTTCTACAAATACATTATTTCACATAAGGAAATCAGACCTGAAAAGGGGAACAACATAGTTACTGGGGAAGATCCCAACTCTTCCAGTGACCAATGACATTCCCCTGAGCCAGCCTTCGTGGTACTTCCCGAAAACACGAACACCTTCTCCCTTCTGCAAATCCAGCTCCTCCGGTCCATGAGCAGTGTAGGAGTGTAGAGCGACGCACCTGTTGATACACAGGAAATTAGAAAAGCACAGACATGCACTATGGAAAAGTTGCCTCCCCCGTGTGCGGTAAGGATAGGAGATGACACAACAATCCTGTTTCTAATCATTCTGGGAGCTGATGCTGTTGGTTCTGTGTGAGCAGAGCCTATTGCCTGAAGCATCTTCAGCTGGCACTCGCATCATATATCTGGGTGCTGTCATGAATGTGGAAAGGCTTTGTAGGAAGGTAACTGCTTACATCTTAAGGCCAGGGGGGATATGAATAAAAGAAAAGCTACCAGGAATGAAGCAGTCTTTGTCAACATTTTTTGACCTAGAACTGTCAGTCTCAGCCAAAGGGGTCCAGTATTGGGGTTGGAGGGGGCTGTTTTTATTCTCCAACCGTGAATACTCCACTGAAATAACTGATTAGGGATGGAGTTATGCGTCTTCCAAAGCAGAGCAGCACTAGAGCGCAGGTGAGGTGTACCACCCAAAAGACTGTGTCAAGGAGGCATTATATCTTTGAAAGGTACAATGGGATCAGTATGTGGTCAGCAACAGGACTTGTTAACCTGGGTCTTCCTGCCAGCTTTTGTTGGTTATAATCTCACCCAGACACACCCAAAGGGACTGTGAGCTCCATAGAAAGCATTAGCCAGATACCCGGCCCCATCTACTTTGCTTTCCTCAGCATGTACTGCCAAGTTATGGCTGTCTCCTGTACAAGTGTTTGGGGGCTCCCTGCAGCCTGTCTCTCCTGCTTAGCAAACCTGCTCAGAGAGCTGTGTTTAAAAAACAAAACAAAACAAAAAACCCCCACTGATTCTAGTTGTGTAATGAGATTGCTTGTTCTCAGCAGGGGTCCTCATAAGACAGAATGGCAAAAAATAAGGAAAACAAAACATCAAAAATCTCATTCACCTGTTTTTCAATTTTACCCTTTTCCCAAGGGCCTGTGGCTTTTTTTAAAAAAAGAACTTTTATTTGTCTCCAAGGAGACACACATTTTATCTAATTGCATTGGTTTTTTTTTCTTCTCCCAAGTGGGATGTGGTCTGTTTTCAAATATTAATCTGAGTAGCAGATGCTACAGCAACTATCATCACCTCAAAACCAAGAGTTATTAAAAAAAAGGAGACTGTCAAGGACTTTTTGCTAGTTCTTAAAAGCGATTGTTCTCTCTCTGTTGGTCATAACACCCATTTGGAAGTTTGAAATTGAAATGTCTTTCCTTATAAGAGGATTTTTCCTTCTATTATTTGTGCAGATGGGGCTAAATTCAGACCTGCTCTAACTCCCCAGTGGTTTATTTTTTTTAATTGAAGTACCGCGCTTAGGTGGTAGCTTGCACTCATGCTAGTTTGTTACTGTAGGTTCTGAGCAATGAATGGTCCAGATTAGGGACCCAATCCTACCAACACTTCAGTATGGCCCTAATTCTGCAAATTCTTCCACATGTGCTTAATTGCAACCCCTTGTATATTCCCATTTCAGGTCATCAGGATTACTCATGGATCTAAAGTAATCATGTGTGTAAATCTTTGAAGGATCAGGGTCTGTGTATGTAAGTTTATGCATGAGAATAATTCAAGGTTATACACCTTCCTAATAGATATTTATCTTTGCAGGATCAGGATCTTGATTTTCAATATAGAACTGCTCATGAGCAGTAGACTGCATTCATGCTTGTTTGTTGTTGTAGGGTTGCTTATCATGAGAGCTAGGCTGCTGATTCTTGTCCAGGAGACAGACAGACAAAACAACTGCCATATATTTATTTGCAAATTTTAACTCAACATGTATTTTTCTTTGAATGATTTGTTTTAAAAAATCAATTAACTTTTAAATAGTTTCTTAATTAAAATAATTAGTTAAATTTAAAGAGCGTTTCAGTTCACTTTTAAAGAATTTTTGGTTTGAAAATGTAGAAACACATCAGTAATTCAACAGGCATTGGAAAGAGATAAACAATCAGGTACAAAAACCCACAGTGTTAGGATTGTAGTAACTGAAATATGAAGATCATACTAATTTAAAGTGAGCAAAAGCACTCGAAATCTATGAAAAGCCCTTGTGTGCTGCCAATATTCTATCTTTATTTTTCTACAGTGCTATGTCCTTTCACTGGCCTAAGAGTCAGGCTGTGAGTTCAAGAGTTTTACTAGGGCTCAGTGATCTGGTGGCTAGAATGCGTAAGAAAGAACTAGGAGTCCAAAGAATCACAGCTTCTAATCTGATTTTAGCTCCTCATCAGCATGTTACTTCAGGAAAACACTTAGTGTCCATTCTGCGTTGGCTGGGTAAGCCCCCAGAAGCCCCACTGAAAATGAGATGCCATATATCTGAGATGGGCTTTCACGAGTCAAGCTCCCTGCCACCCTCTGAAACAAAAGTAACAAAGTTTCAATACTCATACATACATATTAGCTGATATGTGTTGCTGAAGATGCGGAAGGGTGACAATGGCAGTTGAGTGCCCCAGGGATCCTGGTGCAGTATAATAAGAAGCGCTGACCTGCAATGAAAAATGGAAACAAAGTAAGTTGAATAAAATGACCTTGAGTTTAGGCTCCCTCTGCCATCGGAACCCCACTGTGAAGAGTGTGAAACGACCCCGCAATCATTTGCCACCACAGCCAGGAAACATGCCCTGTTCCACAAAAGTGTTCTGTTGCTTTATTACCCCAGTGGCCTTGAATATCACAGAACTCTGAAACAGAACGGTTTGTGTAGGGACGGGGACAGACTGAATTCCAGCCCCGTTCAGTAGTGATTGCTGCCATCTCTTCAGTGGACTGCTGTCTCAATTCATTTCCTAGTGGACAGGTTATCTACATTCCAAACCTCTTGTCTACATCACAGTAGATGCCCATGGGCAACCTTGCTGTCAGTCACAGCAGAGATGTCCAAAAGCTGCATGGGTCATGGAAACTTAAGCTACTACCCGTTCATCTCTCAAGGTGGCCTTTCTACCTCAACGCTGATGTACATAGGTGGGTCAGTGAGGAGGAAGCTTGCATTGTCACTGCCCATGCTATGCCATTCTGTGAGTAAAGAGTAGTGTCTAATTTCGAGGGTTGTCAGCCCGGCACCTTTCACTAGCCCCCTAGTGGACTTGCACTCACACATAGGGCCTGATTTTCCCCTGACTTACACTGGTTTTACCGCTATGTTACTCCACGGCCTTCAGGGGAGCTATTCTTCATTTACACTGGTGTAAGTAACAGGATAATCAGCCCCACATACTTTTAAAATGGAGGCAGAGTAGCGTTTTGCCTACTTCTGGAATTCAATACATCATCATGTTTTGATTCAGTTCTCCAGCTTATGCGTGGAGCTGGTTCTGCCCTTAGTGCTACTGCTGCATGGCACAGAAAAATGGCCAGGTAGATACTTTCCTATTGCTGGCAAGGTTCCAAGCTACAGGTTTATTAGGAGTGCTAATCTTGTGTTTGTGGAGATTTTCAGCACACTGATTAAACAGAATAAACGTCACCTAACAGCCATGACTTTCAAATGTTATGTCTGAGCCTCCAGTCCCCTAAATCTGTAATCATGGCTGATCATATAAATATGAGATCCACTCAAGGGTGGTGGAGTTCATTCCTTTTTTTGTTTTTTTTTTCTCTTTCCTTTTGGATTACTTCTACAACAGAGCGAGTCCTTGATTCATTTGTTGGGACTGATATGCACTCCAGGCATGAAACCTAGAAGGGAAGAGGAGCTGGCAGGGGTTGACAAAATGTTATTTAAAATCACAAGTGTGATAACCAGGGGGAAGAATGTCACCTCAGTCAGGTGAGTGGGACTATATAATCATAATTTCGTTTACTAAACTCCAACCAAGTGTTTGGCTGTGTATGATACACAAATAAGACAGTCCTTGTGTCAGGGAGCTTGCAGCAATAACAGTATTTATTAATTATTATTATTATTATTATTATCTGGTATTTATAGGGTTGCATATCATCCTAAGGGATCAAAAAGCATTTCACACATACATACACAAAGCTCCACTGACATGCAGCCACTTCTGGGGTGACAGGTGATAACCACATGGCACACAGCAAGCTGCAGAATAGTTTGGGAAGTGGGGTCTTTTAGAGGTCATAATTCCGCAAATGATGTGACTATTGTTGAGGGAACACCTCCTTCCTGCCACGGTCCCAATGTACCAGTCATCCTAACACCCAGTATGCACTTTTCTCATGTGATTCTCTCATGTTGGGGCGAGGGGCCTGAATCTGTGACTGTTGTCAAAGCAATTGTTGGTGGTCATGTTTAATACAAGTCCCTTCCAGAGCTGCTGTTGAGGCAAAAGTTCCTGCCTAGAGATTTCCAAACGCTGCTGCTGCTGCTTTCACCACCGATGTCAGGCTGCCTGTTTCATCTCCCATAAGACTAGCATTCCTGGAGTCTGTGCTGCCATAGTCACTGCTAGGAGATGGGCTGCTATCCACAGTGTAAGTGAAAAGAAAGTCCAGGAGAAGGGAAAGAAGAAACCTTTACAAATCCCAACTTTCACCAGTTATCTATCAATCATACTGATCCAGCCCTATTACCATAGAATCTGAGTGCCTCTCAATCTTTAATGTCTTTATCCTTACAACTTCCCGGTGACATTGGGGCTATGCTGTTATCCTCTCCTGGGGAACTGAAGCCCAGAGACACTAAGTACCTCTCCACTGCAGTCAGGGGTGTGATTGCAATATGTATAGATGTAACCAAGCTAGCTTTAATTTAACTAGCTCATATAGCAATAGCAGTAAAGCCATAGCAGCACAGGCTAGCTACATGAGTACATACCCAGGTGGGCTTGTATAGCCCATGCTGCTGCTTCTTCACTGCTATTGGTACCTGCCCTCGCTACATTAAAGCTAGCACAGGTATGTCTACAGGGGCTGCAATTACACCCCCAATTGCAGTGCTGACGTACCCTTGGTGACTTGCCTGTGGACATTCAGGAAGCTTTTATCAATAAATGGGTCACTGTCTCTTCCCTGCAATGCCCCTTGAAGAAAAAAGTTGTGGGTTAAAGGGATACAAGCCCGTTAGCCAGAAAGGTTATCTTATGAAGTAACTTATGATCTGTTTTCCTCTTTTCTCAGCTTCTCTGATTCGCCTCTTTGGTGAGTAGAGCCATGTCTGTTTTAGCACCAGTCCTGAACAGTGTTAGGCTCACTCCTAACATTTATGGCATTGAAAAGTGTCTCTGGTTCTTCCCTCTGTTTCCATGCCCCTATCCCAACAACGTGAGAAATCCTGAGATTCTCATATTCTAAGGAGTGCAGTGGGATTCAACAAGCGCACTAGAGGTAAGGTCCTTAAACTATCACAGTATTTAGCAGCCCACATTTTCTCTTGGTGTGAAGCATTTTGTATTCGACATGGGTTAAGGCAGGCATATTCCCACACATCCATTTTCTGTAATTCTTGAACTTCCCACCCTCATGCCACCACACAGCAGCTACAAAAATGACACACGCTTCCCAGCTATGAATCCCTCAATATCCTGCCTTTAAAGATGATTCAGTAAAAACAGAGTAATCTTGTCATGTCATATGTTGCATGGGAGGGTTTAGGATGATGTAGAAAGATAGGCAGATATTGGCTCCTCTTGAGAAGAATGTCAAGATATATTGACCGAAGTGTTAATGTAGAGCCAAGTTCGCTCAAGGGACAATGCATTTTGCTGGTCCTCAGATGTTTTGTTACAGACATTCTGAATGTTTTCATCAGAGAGCTCTGGAAATCTCTTCTATTATGGTCATGAATTTCTTGAAGTGTAAATGTTTTGTTTTTTTTCTTTGAGGTGACTTGCTAAGAAGGGATGAAATTACAGGGCCAGGAAAAAACCCACAACCCTACTATTGGCTTCTGATAAGCCAGTCAAGAGCAATGTCAGGTGTCAGCCTGCAGCAGATCCAGCCTCCTGGCAACCCAAAGGAGCACAGCTGGCCCTGATGGAAGCTGTCTGATTGACTGTGCTACCTGATTGGCTGCCAATTCCTACAACCTGACATCTAGACTCTGCAGCAGTCCATGCTTGGTGTCCAGGGCCAGCTCCAGGCACCAGCGAAGGAAGCAGGTGCCTGGGGCAGCCAATAGAAAGGGGCAGCACTCTGTCCGTCATCGGGGCGGCACGTCCGGGTCTTTGGCAGCAATTCGGCGGCAGGCCCTGCAGTCCCTCTCTCCCTCTTCAGCCGCACTTTGGCGGCAGCTCAACCAGGCTTGTTTTTTTTTTTCCCTCCCTTTCACCGCTTGGGGTGGCAAAAAAGCTGGAGCCAGCCCTGTCAGTGTCCCCTTCAGGTTCCCTTTGTTTGACCCTTTGACCTTCACACCTGCCCCTGTTACATGTTTGGCTGTCCCCCGTAATTATTTGAGTTCCTGGTCCTTGTGGATCCTCCCCTCAGGCTGGGGAGGGTCCTTTAGCAATGGGCGGGCTTGTGCCCGCCTGCTTCCCGGAACCCAATAGGAGCAGCAGCAGTCCAGTGGCTTCTCAACACATTCCTAGCCAGCAGCTGCACTTGGTCCACTGTCTCTGGCCTTGCTCCTGCTTCTTCTCCAGCCTGTGCCTGCTCCAGCCCCCAGCGACTTCCTGACTTCTGACACCCAGCCAAGACCCTCGGCTCCACTTTCCGACTGCGACTCTGGTTAACCCTTTGGCTTAGGCTTTAGTCTCTGACTCCCAGCTATGACCCTTGGCTCCACTCCTGGATCTGCCACATCTGGCTTCAGTGATAAATGACAGACTGGACTCTTGCTTCAATCACTAGGCCAGACCACTCATGACTTGGTCGCTGACAGTCTGAGCAGCTCAAAAGATTGAACACGGTTGGGTAAGTGGCTGGACTTCCCTTTAGATGGATTCTGAAGAGGCAACTGTGCTCCTGCCAAACATTGTGGGATCTTGCAGACCCTACAGGCCCAGATTATGGCCTTGCAGCTCTATGGGCTCAAGCCATCCTGCCAGTAGCTGCCATCCTGGCTTCTAGGGAGTCAGAGATTCCAATCCCGGGTAAGTTTGCTGGGTACCATAACAAGTTCTGTGGAATGCTGGCTCCTGTTTATGCTTCGGCCCCAGTTGTTCTCCACTGACCAGACCCGAGAAGAACTTATTATTAGTCTGCTAACTGGGGAGGCCTTGGCCTCTGTGTCTCCCCTCCTGGAGACTTCTAGACCCCTGCTGGGGCAGTTTCAAGTGTTTGTCTGAGCTACGGCAATGGTGTTTGATGATCCAAATTGCACATGATCTGCTGAGAACCTGCTTTGGGGGCTGTGCCGGGGAAATAGGTTGATCACCAAGCTTGTTGCAGAGTTCTAGCAGCAAATGCTGAATGAGGTGGCACAGCGCTACCATTTCCGACATGCCCTAAGTGAGCAAATCAAGGATGAGTTGGCACGGGTGGAGCCACCATCCATCCTGGATGTCTTGGTCAAGTTGATTGGTCAAGGTACCAATGACCCCCTAACCAAACATCTCCTGGAGAGAGAGTCGACTTCCCAGTCCCCTCTCCTGTTCTCATTACAGTGGCCCAGGCAGATCAGCTGGGTTCGGCCTTGCCTCTGATGCAGAAAAGGGCTGGCATCTTGCTTTGGGGATATGCCTGTATTATGGGGAATTTGGACACCACGCTTTGGGATGCCCTGTTAGGAATCCAGCTGTGTCTTGACTAGAAAGACTCCAGGCCTCAGCCCTGATAAGGGGGTCTGGCTGAGCTTATGTTTCCCGCCCCCCCTCACTCCAGGAACTTGTACCTCAGCTGTGAAGGGACACCGTGCTAGTGCCCTCCAACTCCCTCTCTGGTTACAACATCCCACCATATCGGAGGTCAAGCTGAGGGGGCATGTGGACTTTGGGGCCCTCCAACAATTTCATGGACTTAGACTTTGCCCGGGTTCACAACATTCCAACTCAGCACAAGAGCACCCCTGATTTAGTTAATCTGTTGATGGATAAGGGAGTCATGGGAGTTGTAGGAAAAAGTCCATGCTCTAGAACTCATATGTGCCTTCCATCAGAAACACCCCCCAAGACCAGGTCCCTATGGTCCTTAGGAGGCACCCTTGAAGGGGGGGCGGGTACTGTCAGGGTCCAGCCTGCAGCAGAGCTAGTCTCTTGGGAACCCATTGAGCACAGCTGGTCCTGATAGAAACTGACTGCATCACCGGATTTTCTGCAGACACTTGCAGCATGATACCAAGCCTCACCAGCAGCAGCAGCAGTCCAGTGGCTGCTCAATGCTTTCCTAGCCTGCAGCTACGCTCAGTTCTGCCCCTGCTTCCACTGTCTCTAGTCTTGCTCCTGCTCCTGCTCCTTTCTGATCTCTGACGCCCGCCTCAGACCCTTGGCTCCACCTTCTGACTGTGATTCCAGCTAACCCTGCAGCTAAGGCTTTGGTTTCTGACTCCTGGCTATGACCCTTGGCTTTATTCCTGGAGCTGCCCCATCTGGATTCAGTGCTAAGTGGTAGGCTAGACTCTTGCTCTAACCATTAGACAAGACCGCCTATGACTTGGTAGCTGGCAAGTAAGATATTTGCGTAGGTTAGAGGACCTTAATAGTTGTCATTGCCCTAAGCCACATCTAGTCAAGATGCAGTAACTTACTTATGCGATCTGACTAATAGTAAGCCCAGCCTCAGAACTGTTCACCTTTGAGGTAGTAATAAAAGCTTACTGATTCACCATCTGGCTATTTTTCAGCATTCATAAGCCAAACTTTTCTTGTATGTAGCAGTTTTTATTTCCTTCTAACCTATTTGCATATCTCCACCTTTTCCAAGTACTGTATGCATTTTGTATTTAATTTTTCAGCTCTGCCTCACTTACATGGTAATGGTGTGGACAAAACTTCCTTTCTCATGTAGGGGTAAGAGGCAAACACTTACCTGTGTGAGGGAAAGGGGTTTTGGGGCAAATTCCATTCTCTATTTTACCCCATTGGCTTAAGAAGTGCCAGTACACTCTGTGTTGCCTGCCTGTAGTTGAGAGCAGAATTTTGCCTGCTGTTTGTAACAACCCAGGGCTTAAACATATTAACCCTTTAAGAGCAATGTACCTAACAGGAGGAAGCAGGAAATGGTGTTGAAATAGTGGAATCTGGAGAAAGCAGGTTATTACTGCCCTGTTCACCTTCAATCTTGGGGTCTGCTTAAACCCCAAGGCGTTTTGACCTGGTTACCTTGTGCTTGCATGAGTTGCAGGAGTATGCTAGTATGCATTGGCAGGTAACCCATATCCAGCTGTCTGTTAGTGTGCCTGTGTTGGGATATCCTCCTCGGGCTCCCATTTGTCACATGCTGCTTGATAAACAGCTCTGAGGAGACGAAACTTCAGAACAAAGTCGATTAATTCTAATTTGGAAAGGGACAGGCTGTGGATGGGGGTCATCAACCCAAGAGGCTATGTCACTAATTTTTCTTATCTGTGTTTGTCTCCGAGCCAGTGCAGTCTGCTAAACCAGCCTGTAATTTATTAGCTACAAGCAGATCACTGATGTCACTTGCTTGCCTTCAGAGAAAAATCTTCACTGAGCAACATAGCTGTTTTATCTGGACCAGTGAAGAGGGATGGGAGCAGTTGGGTTAGGGTCTCTCTCAAATATACCTCTTATAGGAAGTGAAATTAGGAAGATGGGTTGTACAGATCTCTCAAGGATACTTCCACTCTTGCTCATATAACAAATACCTAAAGGGCTCTGTGATTATTCAGCTAATTAACTGCAGCCATTTCTTTTGTAAGTTTATACTTTGACAAATAGGATCAGCTCTACCAATCAAATAAAACCTACAGCTCCAAACTCAAACCTGTTGCACCTGTATGCTGAAGGACAGAGTGGGGACTCAGGGTACAGCTAATGCGATCAGAGGCTTTCACTTCTAGGTAGCCAGTTTGATGTCAGTTAAGGTTGATAGTGGTTTAAAGGTGTGGCCATCAAATAGCTTTTTGATTAAATGAGTTGGTGGTCTTAGTCCAACCCTGGTTGGGAAATGTGTTTTTTTCCCTATCCTCTGACTTTTTGGCAAAAAATAAAAAAACAAAATAATTTAATTTAGAAATGTTGCCGCAGTGTCTCCCATAGGAATTTGTAGGTCAGGGACCTGGTGCTCCCATTCTCCTCTATAGAGTGAAGACAAACAGCATCACTCACTGTACACCATTGTCTCCTTTCTTGGTGAGGGGAGCTGATGGATCACGGGAGTCCCTGGCTATGGTGCAGCCTGGGAGATGTAGTGGGGCTATGGAGTCCAGCCCATAGGGGAGAATGGAGACATAAGGCAACCAAACTACAACTCTCATCAGCACCACAGTGGCATGTCTTAACTGAAATATTTTGTTTTCCTGGCACAAATGGAAAACTGTAGATCTTTGGGCATTTGATTGAATGAAAAAAGTTGAAATTTTCCTCAGAAAGCAGACACTTTCTGTGAAAAATTTTGTTTAGCTGAAAATCAAAATTTTGGGGGGAGGAGAAAAACTATTTCAGCAGAAATTTTTTGACCAGCTGCAGTTGCTAGGCTTGTTTGCAGCTTCAGCAGAGAGACAAAGGATTAAATGAGACAAGGAGAATGAAATCTTTATCCTTCAAAGGTGGTCCCTTTGCACCTCTCTAACACCTTGCTTTGGAGGCTCTCCAAGTGCTTTATAGACACAGAGAGATTAATGAAGTCTCTCATCACCCTGAGAGGCAGGGAGATTTTATTATCTCTCTTGTACAGATGGGGAGGCTGAGGTCCATTGCATAGGGTGGTGTGGGAGAAGCTAGCATTGCTCCACCTGGCCGTGGACCTGCTCTGTGCACTTGGGGGGCTGCAGTCTCCTGGGCTGTCAATCCACTCACTGTCTTTCACAGGGACAAAAATTCACTTCAGAAAGAATAACAAACAGGTTGTGCTGTTGAGCCCTGGTGCATGACGGTCTCATTTATTTAAGGTTTCAGAGTAACAGCCGTGTTAGTCTGTATTCGCAAAAAGAAAAGGAGTACTTGTGGCACCTTAGAGACTAACCAATTTATCTGAGCATCCGATGAAGTGAGCTGTAGCTCACGAAAGCTTATGCTCAAATAAATTGGTTAGTCTCTAAGGTGCCACAAGTCCTCCTTTTCATTTATTTAAGACACTCCTCTGTGTATCTTGGGATTCTTATAAGGTGGCACCCAGGCAGCTTTCTGTGATCCAGTCCTTGTATGTAACAGCAGTACAGCAGCAAACCACAGGCTTTTATACAGGTGATTTCCACTCTCCTAATTTCTACCTATGAAGTTCAGCTTTGTTTTTCCACTCGCCCTCTTTACATATACAACACAACATGCCTCAGAGACAGAGCTCTTGTACTCCTGGTGGCTGGCACTCAAGCTGGCATACAGCAGACAGTGTACTGGCACGTCTTCAAAGACAGGACACAAGTAGTTGAGCGAGGTGATAGGCAGCCTTCATTAAAGAGTTTTAATTATAGCCTCCTTTTGCAGCTTTATAACTTGGTCATAAACATTTGCTCTGGGATGAAACTAATACAAGAATCAGTTCATCCACCTCTAAAATGCAGCCACTTGCAAGCTGAAATACAGAAGCCATATTGCACCATTCATGTGGCATCGCTTTTCTCAGGACGGGGAGTGAAGAATAGCTTCTGCAATTCTGCTAACATGGGGAAGTTTAGGTCAGCAGAAAGCATTTAAGCTGGAATTTGCCACCTGGACTCATCCTCCTACTTTGGAGAAAAGGGCCACAGGATCTTTAATGATGAAAATGGTCAGAGCTTTAATTTCCTATCTCATCCCAAAGCTAAAAATTCCAGCAGTAGTGCCCCCTCCCCTTAGTACCATGCCCGGGGCATTTGTGGAATACTGATTTAAAAGAAAGTACTGCTTTTTGCGTTACCAATCTCATTCCCTGCCGCATATTAGCCCTGATTTTCATTTCCTCTGTTCTGACATTTGGGCATGCGTGGAAGTGGAGAAGGAAACAGCTAGCTTTAAACAATCTTTTCTTGCCCTGGGAACTGTCCAGCCTCTGGTACAAATGTCCAGCCATCTCTAATGACAATTCTGTTTTGTGACAATTTTTGAGGTTTGGAAATTTTGTTTTAGTTCTGCATTGGAATGAAAAGAAAATTGTGTCAAAACATCCATTTTTGGACTGAAAAGGTCAGGTTTTTGATCTTTTTCTCTCTCTCTTTCTCTCAAGTCCGCCCTGCATCTGAGAAACCGTCCCATAGAAACCTCTGTCTAAATTAATATGGTTTCACAAAGTACTTCAGTTTTGACAAAATGGCATCTTTTGATGAAAAAAGTTTAATCAAAAAGTTTCCAACCAACTGTAGGTCAAGAGCAACCTCAGGGCTGCTGTAATCATTTGTGCTCTGCTACCCATGGATCCCCCCTGTGCACCTTTGAAAGCAGGGAATAACTGTGTCCATGGCTGGCTCTAGGTGTTTTGCTTCCCCAAGCTCTGAGAGTGCAACTGCCCAAGCAGAAAAAAAAAAAAAAAAAAAAGGATCGCTGGAATGCTGCCCCTGGAATTGTGCCACCCCAAGCACGTGCTTGCTTTACTGGTGCCTAGAGCTGGTCCTGACTGTGTCCTCTCCTGGCCCGTGGCCCACCCCCCTCTCTTCAACTCCTGCCATCTGTCCTCAATATGCTGTCTACACTGGGTGCTGATGTGAAGCCCTTACGCCAGCTCCACACTGGCCCAGGAAGCCTTCTTAGTAAGGGGATACTTGCAGGGGGCCATTTCTGCCAATTTACAGCATAAAGTGGCCTGAGTGTAACTAAAACTCAAGTCCTAGATGTTTGTACAACATAAGATATAAAATTTGATGCTGGCCATCACGTTTCTTGAGCTCCTCCACTTTCATTGACCCACTTGACTAGTGGTGAAGGGTAGCAGTGGCCTCGAGCTAAGTGCTCCCTGACCTTGCTGCCACCTGACTTGCCAGGATGGGCTTGGTTTGGATCTGGAAATGAGTGTAGTAGTTTAACAAGAGATCCCTGTAGCTTCTTTTATTTTCTTGGGGAATTGGAGGGGAAGGACTGAGATCAGTGACTGAAGTTCTAAGTGGCCTGTGAGGAGGCACTGGTACTAAATCTAGTGGCCTTTTGACTGAGGCCAAATGAGGCATAATGACAGTTTTGAGGTGTGGTGCCCCATGGCACTGAGTGCTCCCGAACTCTTTGTATTTCAAATGGACGCCTCAGATACCAGAGTGCGGACTTTCCCTCGCTCCCAGCAAGGGAGTATGTCTGTCATGATGCATAGCTCTCGTGCAGGCAACTCAGACTATTTGCCAGTATGCCTGGTGGTCCTAATGCTTTCACCCATTGTCTTTAATCTCTGATGAATTTTTGCTCCATCTAAATAAACCCATCCTTCCTCCCTTATAGCAGAAAAGCGTGTTTCCTGCACTCATCTTAGGAGGACAGCTAGAAACTTCCACTAGGGGGTGAAAGAGGGAGAGGTGAATGTTGTTCAATCTTCTGACCCTTCTCCATCTAGTTTATCTGTACTACATATGCAGTCTGTCCCCCATTTAGGAGCTTACATGGCTCCCCTAATATTTTCTCATCTATTTTATATAGTATATACAATAAGACCATAGCCCCAATAATCTTTTTTGTTCCAAACAAAGCAAAAGGTTATCATAGAAACATATATCATAGAATATCAGGGTTGGAATGGACCTCAGGAGATCATCTAGTCCAATGCTATATCTTCACTGCAAAACTAGGTGTATTTTTTCCCAGTGAAATAGCTGTCTCAAGTTACCTATCTTGATGTAAAAACAGACCTATTTTTGCATTGGAGACAAAGCTTCAGTTTAGATTGTATAAAGAAAGAGTTGGTGAAAGGGAAAACTAACCTGCTTGCAAAGAAACCTTCTGAAGCTGCAAATGAAAGTCTTGACGGTAGATTCCCAGACTTGCAGTCAAACAGAACAAGCCAGTGTAACCCTCCAGTTTCCTGCACGCAACCATCCAAGGCAGAGGTATCACCAGTCTCAAAGCATGCACTGGGGAAACTGACAGGCTCCCTACTGAGTTAAGAAAGCAAATAAAACCCACACCTAAACCCAGGAATGCTTCAAGGAATGCACCTCCTTAATGCTTCCATTTCAGAGAGTGATTCAAGCTTCCCTAAAGTTTTAGGGGAAGAAGGGGATACTGAGCAAGAGTTTGGGCCCATCTCTAGTGAATAAATTTCAGGGTTTAGCACCTCCACTGTCACCTGTCAGTTACAACATAAAGATGGATTTGAACAGCCTCAAATTTGTGCAAAGTTTTGCATCCAGTCTCAGATTTTGACTTTGGTGTTGGGGCCTATTTTGTATCATGTCTTGGCATGTGGAAATTTCAGCTGGTTCTAATTGGCCAAGTAGGCAATAGAACAAAGCAAAACCTCCTGGGCCACTAGGCCGCCTGGGGCTGCCAAGAGAGAACAGGTGAAGGATTCTGAAGAAATCTACTGGAATTTCCAGTAAGGTGTAACAAAGGAGCATTACAAGGAGGTGGGACCTGTTTTAATTTAGTTGGACTTATCCTTAGGGGAAGTACCTAGGCTCCTTGCCCTGCTGAAGGCCAGCACTTATCTGAGCTCCAGTGTTGCTGTATAGTGTGTGTGCATTTGCTGGAGGTACTTATGATTTAATTTCACAGCAACATGCACAGAGATGACACTGCAACATACAAACTATTGTTGGTTTTTTTTTTTGTTTTAATACTATTAGAATGCAGCCAATTATACTTAAAGTGGATGACACAGTTGGGTAAAATACTAGACCTAATTGTAGTAAACATGTGCTTCTTGTTATAGAGGCAGGTCATCATCATATCTGTCACTCTAAAGCTGCAGCCATGGCCTGATGATGTCACTTATCTCAAAGCGTGCCCTGGGAATACAGGGACCATTGCATCAGGCAGTATTCAAGTGCTTGCCTACGCTCTCCACATTCACATTTGGGGTCGTTCCTTAGATTCCACTTGGTTGTATTGTCACCAGTCTTTGCTGCCCCAGCTCGAGTTTGATTCAGAGTACCTAGTATTTTCTTTCTAGGTCAGTGTCTCACAGAAATTGTTCTATAGGAATCGGTTATCCAGGATCACTGGCATTTTCAGCCCTTTGATTACTCTGTAGCCTTCCACAGTGATATTTTGGGGTAAGGGATTTTCAGAGGCAAAGCTCCTTCTGGACTTCAACCCCTTGGTTCAACGTTGAATACTTACTGAGTCAGGTGAAGTATAGAGGAAAGTTTAAAGTCCAATTCTGCTCTGAATAGTGAGGACGTAGACACTGGCTCCTTCTAAATCAACCAATCTGCTCCCTCTGTGTATTCAGAGCATTATCTGCTGACTTTAGTGATAGAAATATGCTTTTACACTTCTTAGGCCTGTGGGCCCAGCACACCAAGAGGGAGTGAACTGTGGGTTTGGTTCCTTTTGGTGCATCATCAACAGAATGACTTATTGAGTTCCAGTCAATTCCACCTCTGCAAACCTAATGCAGGCGACAGAGCTGCATAGATTAATTGGCTGGGAGAACTTTTTTTTTTTTACCAATGATGATGTGCAAGAAGGAAAGAACCACGCATGACTCTCAGATACCAGGTTGAGTTTGCAGGAGAACTCCCACCCCCATATGTCTTTACTTGCAAACAGAGCACGTTTGATCTGGAGTAATTAAATCTGAACACAGAACACCCTCTCTCCACCACACAATGCCATTTGTATAAAGACAGTTGTCAGGATACAATCACATTTTAGGGGATGCACTGATGACCAGATTTTCAAAAGTTTTCAGCACCTGAGTCAAGGACAGATTTTCAAAAGAGTTTACCCAACATGATGATCTAGCATCAAATTTTATCTATAACTTTGGCTCTTATCATTCATGACCTTGGCACAAAAAGTGGAAATATGCTAATAAAATTTGCAGATAACACAAAGTTGGAAGGTATTGCCAATATGGAGGAGGACCGGACAATCATACAAGAAGATCTAGAGGATCTTGAAAACTGGAGTAATAGAAATGGGATGAAATTTAATAGTGCAAAGTGCAAGGCCATGCAGTTTGGGACTAACAACAAGAATTTTTGCTATAAGCCGGGGACATATCAGTTGGAAACAACAGAGCAGAAGAAAGACCTGGGTGTATCGGTGGATCACAGGCTGACTATAAGCGGCCAATGTGATGCAGCGGTGAAAAAAGCTAATGAAATCCGAAGATGCATTAGGCAAGTTATTTCCAGTAGAGATAGGGAAGCCATTATACAAGGCACTGGTGAGACCTCATCTGGAATACTGTGTGCAGTTCTGGTCTCCTGTGTTGAAGAAAGATGAATTCAAACTGGAACAGGTGCAAGGAAGGGCTACTAGGATGATCAGAGGAATAGAGAACCTACCTTATGAGAGGAAACTTAAGGAGCTTGGCTGTTTAGCCTAACGAAATGAAGACTGATGGAAGATATGATTGATCTCTATAAATACGTCAGAGGGATAAATAGCAGGGAGGGAGAGGAGTTAAGAGCCCATGTTGACATAAGAACAAATGGATATAAACTGGCCATCCACAAGTTTAGGCTTGAAATGAAATTACACATGATGCCATCTGCATCCCCTTTCCAAAACAAACAGTAGCCAAATAAACAAACCTACCAGGAATAAAGGCTGGCTTAGGAAAAATAAACCAATTAAGAGCCATTATAAGGCAACAAGATAACATGGTTGCACTATGGCTTTTGCTGTTGACAGTAGTTCACAGAAAGACATTTTTCAGTGAAATGACATTGGGTGAATAAGCCATGATACGATTTCAGTTGAATGATGACCCTATCGTAAAGCTTCACTTTCACTCACAGTAAAACAGGATCAAGCATCCAACGTGCTGTGCAAGGTATTGCTGAGCACAAAATGCCTGCTGGGTTTTCTTGCATAGCGACTGCACTACCAAGAACTGGCTTATTGCTCATAAAACCCTTGGAGCTTCCTTAAGGTGCCAAATAAATCTTAACAACCCCTTTTTCTTTTCAGATGATCAGTTAACAAGCAGGGTGGAGACCTCTGCTCAGAGACTGGGGATCTTGGGGTCTTTCGCTTCCCTGAAAAGGAGAGATCTTATATTGAAAGGTCTATTTTAATAACACTGTTACACCATTACAGTCCCAAATTCAGTCTGTGTTGGGACAATCTTGGGGTAAGGTTTGGAAGGAGGCAAGGACTCCTAGGCTGCCATGAGAATTTATTGCAATTCCTCTTTTGGACTTAAAGGGATGCAGGCAGCAGAGTGACGTAGTGGAAGGACAAAGACCAGGACTCCTTTCCAAAGGAAAAAGGGTTCTGGTCTGGATGATTGGATTTCTTTGTGATTTCTCGCTGGCTTCATAACAGTCATGGAATGGAGGCGAGTGAGTTACATGTGTGTGAGGCAGAAAGCAGGTGGCACCATGTGTAACCAAGAGACAAGACAAGCCTCACTAAGTTGTATTTAGGTTGATAGGCTAAGATCATCTTTCAGAGGGCATCACGTTGATTGCGAGCAAAGTCTGCGTTCATTACTCTAGTATCACCTCTCTTAACTGTCTAGAAGATGCTTTTTACTGTATCATTAGAGCAGAGCTCATCTGTGGCCTGATCCCTGCCTACTGAAGTCAGTGTCAAAACTCCCTTTTAATTCACTGTTGCAGTATTTGGCCCTCGACAATGACAGGTTTCCATTAACACTATGTTGGCTTTCAAGTAATAGTTTCCACTCTTTTTAGCTGGTAAGTTACAGGATTTCTTGCTTTCTCCAGCTTATGTACTGAAACAGGGTATCTTAGGGCTTGTCTACGCAGCAAGTCAGTGTGTGGCAAACCAGGGTGTGAATCTACAATGCACACTAGCCTGTGGTGCACTAACTGGCTATCTAGACACTGCTATTACACATAAAAGGTCCATTGTGCGTTCTCATGTAACCTGTTTCAAACTCGTGATTCAAACAGGAATCTGTCAAAGGGGAATTTGTCAAAGCACACTACAGAACCTTTAATGGATTTTTATGGCTGAAAATTGCTGCACGAGGTCAGTCTCACAGTCTATGACTTCCGTAGTGGAAGTAGTCAGTACAGCTTCTGCAATCTACCAGATAAAATTGATTTGGTAACTTTTCAAGGCAGGCAGGCATGCTGTAACACCCATCTTTCCTTGCTAGCATTTTGGGGTTGAGTCCGTAGGGGGAGGGCAGGGTGTTGCAACATGACCGAGTAGCATGTCTTTTAGTTTTTGTGGACAAGCTTAGTAAGTGGAAAATTTGCCTTCAGGAGAAACTATTGCATTAAAATATTGTATTGCACATTTTGGATTTTTAATGGAGTGCTTTAGAATATGTGTACATGGCCACGGCTGGCCTGGGTCAGCTCACTTGGGCTTGTGGGGCTTGGGCTGCAGGGCTAAAAATCGTTGTGTAGGTGTTCTCCGGCTTGGACTGGAATCTGAGCTCTGGGACCCTCCCCCCTCACAAGGTCTCAAAGCTTGGGCTGCTGCCTGAGTGTCTACATAGCGCTTTTTCAGCCCTGGAGCCTGAGCCTTATGACCCCAAGTCAGCTAACTGAGGCCAGCCATGGGTTTTTTACTCCTGTGTAGAAATAGCCCTAGATGCCAGGAGGTTCCTAGAACTCTGGAAAGGTGACAGAGATATTTAAATAAATAAATACATCCCCACAGGTTTACATACATTTGACATTCAAGCAAAGAGACAGGAGAGAAGCCCATTAAAACAACTGCCATCAAAAAGATCCCTAAGGAATTGCTGCTTTTTCATTAACCTAACTGGACTTCATAGAATCATAGACTATCAGGGTTGGAAGGTACCTCAGGAGGTCATCTAGTCCAACCCCCTGCTCAAAGCAGGACCGATCCCCAATTAAATCATCCCAGCCACAGCTTTGTCAAGCCTGACCTTAAAAACTTCTAAGGAAGGAGATTCCACCACCTCCCTAGGTAACGCATTCCAGTGTTTCACCACCCTCCTAGTGAAAAAGTTTTTCCTAATATCCAACCTAAATCTCCCCCACTGCAACTTGAGACCATTACTCCTTGTCCTGTCATCCGCTGCCACTGAGAATAGTCTAGAACCATCCATCAACTCCTCGTTAAACATGATAACTTGCGATCTGACTTTGCAGGTCCTTCCTCACAGGGGCTAACCTCACACTGAAGTCATTAGGGGAAAAATCCTGGCCCCATTGAAGTCAATGGCAAAACTTCCAGTGACGTCAATGGAGCCAGAATATCACCCTAGGAGTCCAGGCAGCACAGTGAGTGCAGGAAACAGGGTCTTAAATGGGGCATCAGCAACACTTAGGCAAACATGTACCAGTATTTACAACCTGAGGCTGTGTGGGGGACTAGAAGCATCAGTGAGGTGGCACCTTTGAACTTGGCCCATCCGTGTTTTTAATTTTACCTTCTATTTTGTTGATATTGTTTGTTTCTGTCTGTTTGGACTATTCCTTCACATAAAGGAAACCCATAATTGTGTGTGTGTGCGCATGCCCACACATGCATAGTTTATGTGGTGCACATTTCTCTGCAAATAAACTGAGGCTCAGTTAATTGGCCAAGGAATGCACATCCCAGGCCAGACTTTCCAAACTGGAAAGTCTTTTATTTTTTAAGAAAACCCTCTTTCTTCTCAGTCTCCAACCCCCGCAGCTTACCAAAACAATGTCATCATTCTGATCATTTAATCTCCCCTTTTATGAGTCACATTGGCACCTGTGACTCAAGAGGCAGAGCTTTCCATTTCCAAAGGGGGGAAGAAGTCCCTGACTTCATGGATGACACAATGGCTTGTAGGCGTCTCTAGCACTGGCATTCCATCTCCCTTCTCTCCCGTTTTTTTAACATGCAATCCTTAAAAGGAGTCTTTTACCTTTATCATCTTCCTGTCGTATTTACAGAAAGCTGCACTAAGCCGTGGAAAAGAGTTTAAACCATTGTAGATATAAATGTTTAAAAACCTAAAAGAGCTGTTTAATGCTAATTTGAGCTTTGGCCTTTCAGGTTGCTATCTGCACAGTGAAAAATGTTTCCACCTAGAAGTTACTTTTCAGCCTATTGTTTGCAGAGCCAACAATGTGTGTGCTCAACAATCAGCAACATGAATGGTTTTCATTTACCTGGACGGGGGGGCCATATGGGAATTCCACTTTCTCGCTGCTCTGGGTTGCCACAGTAGGATTACTGGAGCTGATGAGTACTGGTGAGCTGATTTCCAGTGTTTGCCGCTCTGTGGGTGAGTGGACCATCCTGTTGAGTGAATTCAAGGCACTCGTGATAGAGAATGGTCTCAGGCTCTTCCTTCTAGATTCTGACACCTTGCGGAAGGTTGGTGACTCTGTGCCTTTCGCTCTGGGAGAGGCTGTCCTTAAAGGTGATGAATATTTAAATGAGGGGCATCGGTGGCTTTTCTTTGTCTGTAGGAGTTGTCTTGCAGTCATGTTTGGCTGGGACAGAAAGAAGAGAAGTTTTATGGCACCATCTCAGAAGTTAAGCTTTGCATAGACCCCAAACCCAGTGAGCATAGACCCACATTTTATATCTCATCCTAACAAGGAGCCTAGCTGAGTTTGGGCTTCAGATGGCATTATGGTTAATCTTTGCAATTGAGTGGCTCAGCTTTGTTATATTTTCAGTGACAAATCCCAGAGGCATAATTACTAACACAAAGCTGACCACCAAATTAAAATGGATTGGAAGAAGTCTGTCACTGAGACACCATCTGATTAAGCTTGTATGTCTGGTTCTCTCTCCAGTTGAAGTCTCACAGAAAGGTTTGGCTTCCTTTCCTGTCAAAACTGGAGACTCACAGAGATGAAGAAGCATGCATCTCAGCTAGTTTCTTCCACTCAGCTCCAGTATACAGTATGATAAATGGAACGCCAAATTACAATGGACAAATAGGCACATCTTTCTTAATTGCTTTGTGTTGGCAAGATTGGGTGCATTTCACAGCAGGGGGTCAAGTCTCTCCAACTGACATGAAGGCGTTCATATGGAGAAGTCCATACTGATGTTAGCTTTATAAGCTGTGTTGCCTCCATTCAGTTAGATCAATTTAGAGTAGGGGTGGGCAAACTATGGCCCGTGGGCTGGATCCGGCCCCTCAGGGCTTTGGCAGGGAGCTTGCCCTGGTCCTGGTGCGCGCTGTTGCCACCCTGGAGCCACTCCAGGTAAGTGGTGCTGGGTCAGAGCCTGCACCCCGAACCCCTCCTGTCCCCTGTCCCCTGTCCCCCAACTCCCTGCCCTGAGCACCCTGCCTGCACCCCAACCCCCTGCCACACCCCTCCTGCAACCCAACCCCCTGTCCTGAGCCCCCTGCTGCACCCAGAACCCCTCCTGCACCCCAACTCCCTGCCCCGAGCCCCCTCCCGCACTCCTCCCTGCACCCCTGCCCTGAGCCTCCTCCCGCATTCTGCACCCCCTCCTGCACCCTAATCCCCTTCCCTGAGCCCCCTCATACACCCTGCACCCCTCCTCTGCCCCGACTCCTTGCCCTGAGCCCCTTCCTGCACACTGCACCCACTCTCACACCTCAACTCCTTGCCCCAGCCCTGCATGCAATTTCTCCACCCAGATGTGGCTCTCGGGCCAAAAAGTTTGCCCACCCCTGGTTTAGACCAAAACATTCACAGCTTGATCCTGCTCCCACTGAAAGATGTGGGATTTTTACCATTGATTTTAAGGGGAGCAGAGTCAGACCCTCAGTTTGCATAGAGACTAAGGGCATGTCCACATGTACGGTGCTGCAGCGGGGCCGTTGCCCCAGCGAAGACGCTGTGTGCCGACGGGAAAGAGCCCTCTCACTGGCCTAATAAAACCACCTCAAGGAGCAGCAGAAGCGATGTTGGTGGGAAAAGCTCTCCCACCAGCATCGCCCTGTCCACACCGGCACTTATGTTGGTGTGATTTATGTCACTCAGGGGGTGGTTCATTCACACCCCTGAGCAACGTAAGTTCTGCCACCACAAACTGTAGTAATAGCCTGAATTTCAACAGGATGTCTTTGAACCTGCTGAGTAACTCAATATTAATAGCAAAGGGCATTTGGTGGCAATGTTTCTTCCCACAATGGCTCCCAAAGAAATTAACCCTGATTTACGGCTGACATTAAAGACTTGCAAATCTTTGAGATTCTCTCCCACTCACTCGAAACATTATGCCTAATGCCTAGGATGAAAAATAATCCACCTAGCGTGGAACAGGTCATTGCCCTTACCAGTATCATCATGTAAAAGCAAAGGTTGTTTTTGTATTGTCTCCTCCTCAATCCCAGGTTTAAAAACAGGTAGTGTGTGTGTGTGATATATTAGACTCCTCTCCAAGTACTTACAGAAATAAGTGTTATATATAATATTGTAATTTCTGTAAGTGATTAGAGATGAGTCTAAAACCAAAACCATTTATCTGAATTCCCCTAACACTAGGTATTTGGTTAAAGTGGAACATGGATCTGATCATTGTCTGTAAAGCCAAAGCCAAAAGAAGTCCTGTATCTCTCAAACTAGCCCCAGGTTTTCCCTTCCCATAATTAATTTCTAATTTCCCAGTGGCCATAATTAATTTATTCCAGCTAATGCCAGATTAAGTAAAAAATTACTTGAGTCAAAATTATTTCATGAAAAGAAGAGACATTTTACAAGATCTGTTCGAACTTCAAGTAATATTTTTACTAGTGTCTGTCTATAAAGTAATTGTGGAATAAGTAACAAATGTTTTCTGTACTTAGTTTAATAATATCTCCATTTGTGTCTAGATATTTGGTGTGCCATTTACAGTTTATAGCCCAAGCTAAACTTTAGGGAGATCATTAATGACCAATTCAGTATTAAACAAGAAATGTTGCGGCTGGGGAAGGACTAGATGGCCAAGGAGATTGATAATGCAATAAATCTCTCTCTCTAAATCTCTGCTTTGAATTTGGGGCAGGCTGGTAGTGACTTAAGGCTGTTACTATCTGATAGATGTTTTGTGCTTTATGGAAAATCAGTTGGTTGATCTCATTACAGTTCCTAGTGGAAATGTATTAATAGAGCTGATCAAAAAAGACAAGTCTAGTCTGTCAAAAAAATTAGCAAGGAATGAACATTTTCCATGACATTTTTTGGATTTTTTTTTTGCCAAAAATATGTTTGAAATAAAATTTTGAAAAACATTTGAAAAATATCATTTTGATGGGGAAAAACAACCCTCTTTCATTTTTCCACACTGGAAATGATGACGAGAGGGGCAGTGAATGTGAAAGAAAATGCCCCTCCCCCCAATAAACAACACAAAACAAAATGGAACTTGGATGAATAATTTTGAGAATTTTCACTTTTAAAATTTTTTGATCAAAAAATGAATTTTTTTCCCCATGAAAGTGTTCAGTTTGGTTGAAAGAGTTCTCCCTCCCCCCACTAAAACAGAATTTCAATGTACATTTTGCACTATTTCTAATTATTAACATCACAAAACCCATCTTGTGACCCTCACCCTTATTCATAGTGTCAGCAAAATGCCAAGGACTGAATAGGCCATGAAGACTGAATTACCCCTTCACTGGTAATTGCGGTCCGCCCAGTTAGGACGTGAGATACGTTGACAGGGCAGTGTTTGAGAGTATCTCCTTAGCTTCCAACCACCATTCTTCACTTAAAGGAGATGTAACAGAAACCAGAGAATACCCTCCAGGATCATGGATCACATGAGGAGCATCATTCAGTATGGTGGGAGTGAATACAGATGTTGACTGCTTCCCTGTGGTAATGTATTGAATAAGTGTTTTTGAATGTGCTGCACTTACCTCCACAAACAAGATGGGGAAGATCCCTATTTTATCACCTAACTTTCCCTCTGCCCAGTTCTCATCAACTCTGCTAATCACTGTGATGATATCGCCCTGAAATGCAGAAGTATATTGTTACCAACCTTCCCGTCTGGGATAGACAGATAGTACATGTAAAGATGGGTTTGACCCGTAATTGCTGCAAAACAAAATCATTAAGCAGCCTCTGAGGTATGTCCATTGTAGAGAACACATGTCTTCAGCAAAGCTCTTTGGCACGTGCTTAGTCTTAAGTACATGTTTAAGTCCATCTGTATTCAGCTCTATGCTCAGCGTGCGTTTAACTTAAAACAACGGAATTTAACAAAAAATAATGGAAAATGTGTGAAAAGCAAGAGAGTTTATGACTTTTTAAAATACTTCCTTCATGTGGAAATTCTTCTTTAATTATCATGCACGAATAAAATAATGAAAATGGCATTTCAGATATGTACCAAATATAAACCATTATAAGTTTCCAGGCAATTGGAACTGTACTGCCAAGAAACTCCTATATAAACGAATATTTCAAGAGTTGAAATACCCTAATATTATTGGACCTGCAGTACTTCAAATACTCTGCAGCAAAACTAGTTTTCTATCGACTTGTGGCTAAAAATCCTTTGGAAAGATCCATTTTCTGTGCAACCCAGCAGAAATGAAATGTTACTCATTTTTAATATATTTGTATTTGATCAACTGAAAATACCTGCAGGGAGAAAAGGTCCAAAAATGCAGGGTTTTTTTCCCTTTGAATTAATTTGAAGTTTTTGAGAATCAATCACATTTTACTCTAATTCCAATTGAGAGCAGAATGGTCTTGGCCTAATTCCCCTCTGGCTTGCATCACTTGCATCTATGCAAAGTGGGTAGATGAGGATTCCATTACAGTTTGGTAGAACTTTGCTTTCCTTTTGCACAGGTGTAAATGACTCCACAAGACGAAGGAGAGGGGAGAATCAGGCTCCCTTTCCAGATTTTTTTTTAATAATAATACATTGCACTTTCATAGCACTTGTCATCTGGACTGTGACTCTCAGATCACTGCATAAACATCCAGGGCCAGATTGTGGTTCACTCTGTATGGGTACACAGAACCTCTCCTTTCTTGCATCACCCATATGAGTCTTGTCACAATGGTAGTGCCTGGGTTCTGCTGACTACTAGCACCCACTGGGGTGCAAATAACCTCAAGAGGGGAAAAGAGCAGCAGAGAGGAGGTTATGTGGGGTATGCTGAGCTTTGAATCCTCCTGCTGTGGTTGGGTGCACAGAGGGAGCTTCAGCGACCTCGTGCAGCCTGATGGGTGATATTAAAGGAAATCACTGCAGCAGCTGGGGTCCTTAAGTGAGAACATACAATGAGAACTGTCTGACTAACATTGCAAGACACGGGGATGTGAGTGAGTGAGTGTGTTGTCCCCTCCTCGAAGAAGCATCTGCCTGTTTTATATGTACGATAACGCTCTGTGTGCTAACTGAACTGTAGGCGTGGAAATGAGGGCTGTCTTCAAAAGCAAATAAATAGAATGAGTAAGCAGTGAAACAAAGACAAATAAAGCAAAAAAGAAAACAAAACCAGACGGCATGAAAGAGAGGAAAGCATCTGCAGTTAAAAAATATTGTTGGCTCCCCATGTCCCCTGTGTTATTGTTAGCAATATTAGAAACCACACTTTAAAGTGACAATGCAAAGTGAGCAGCAGCAGATGCTTCAGTGAAACTTACTTTCTCCTCTGGTTCCGCCCCATCCCAGTTTGAGATAACAGTTGGTTTTGGATATTTGAACTTTCTTTCCCCCAGCCTTCCCCTCACCCAGCCCTATCTATCAAGCCTCTTAACTTTCTCCTTAATCCCCTCTAGAGAACTGCTTGTTTTTGCTGATTAGCAACAGCACTAGGGGCTGAGTTGCCGAATGAAAAGAAAAACAGGTGACTTTTCTGTTAGGACATCAGAGCCCCTAGGTGTTGGTTTCTCAGCTAGATTCAATATGCTTCACTTAATTTTGAAATACTAGGAAGTGTTGACATTGCTGTGAAGCACACTTACCTTGAAAAGTATCTACTGTAAAAATAATAAATGCAAGTCCTATAATTTCAGTAGAATACCAGGACAGATGGCAAATGTCTGTAGAAGCATGCAGGTGTTGCTTCACTAATGTATGTTCCTAGGAATGGCTGAATATGTTGAAGGTGCATAGATGATCTCTGTCCCCTGACTATTAAGCCATTTTTATTATATAACTAAGCATCTTTCAAGGCAAACCCTCCCATAGTTTAGGGAATAATGCAGCTAATCAGTTATTAGCTAATTGACTAAAGGAGCATTGTGGAGAAGTTAAAGCAAGGGACTGAACATCAGGCTTCCAGGTTCTGTTTTCACCTCTGTCAAATTTCCACTCATTTTCTAAATATCAGTGTGTGTCCTTGGCGACGTCACTTAGGTGGGACTTTCAACCATTGACTTCAATGCTAGGTTAGAGTTGGGTTAACACTGAGGACTTCTGAAAACCCCACCCTCAACCTCTCCATCTTGGTTTATCTATGTGCAAAATGGGGATGATATTTATCCCATTGAGATTTTGGGAAGTTTAATTCTTGTTTGTATAGTGCTTTGAGATCTTTAGATGAAAGGTGCTGTAGACCTGCAAGGTTCTATGGTGCTGACAACAGGACCTAGGGTTGAGAAACTACCCAGCTGTTCAAATACCAGCCCCTGACTGGCAGACAGGCAACCTTACCTTATGAAATGTCAGGCAGTCCTTATTTTCTTTTTTATCTCTCTCTCTCAGATCAAAGTTGTAAAGTGCTTTGCACAGGGGTGGTGGTAGTGGAAGTTGTTTGATAACCTGCACTGTGCTGCTTGGGAAAACCCCACTGACCCCATTGATCTCTCCCAAGTACCATTTTTCATCCAGCTGTCGGTGCAATATGATGATATCCCCTTTATTGAACCTCAGTTCACCAGGGTTTTGTCCTCTGTAGCTGTACAGGGCTCTGGCCCGGGGAACCTGCAGGATAAGAAACAAACATTAGCTTTTACTCATGACCTACTGACACAAAGTTCTGGTCATCATTGTTTAAGCTAACATGACTCCTCGCATTTGCATCCTAAACTGATGTCTAGTGAGGACAAGCCCAAAAGGAGAACTCTTGACACCAGTGCAGCTAACACATCAAGTTCAATATTTAGGAATTTGATGAAATGAGCAATTGCTTTCTCTGTCCTTGTGGGGCTTAACTGTCTCCTGTGAGTTTGTGATCCTCTCATAATGTTTTCATATTAATAAACCCACATCATTTAGCTTTTTATTAGTTAGTTTTTTATTCAGTATCCTATGCACTATGATGTAACTGCTGGCTTTAGATTATATTTTGTCTTCTCAGCATTTTAGGAGGGGGCACTTTATTAATAATAATAATAATAATTATTGCTTCTTAACTGTTCAATCTGGGTTGGAGGGAGAAATTTACTGAAATCAGAGGAGATGAGGGAACCTTCCCACATTGTCCCCTGCAACAGTCTCCTAAGTAAAACTAGAGTTCACTTAAAATATCCACTTTACTGGCCTGAATCATATTTTATCCACTCAAAAAATTCAATTTAATACACAGTGCAATGGATTGTTTGGATGGTTGAATTAAATTCAGAGCCATCACTGGCCTCACTGCCCTGAGCCTGAGAGCTACAGTTTGAAAGCAACCTTGCAAATTTTTTCCTGGAAGAAGACGAGTACAGATAAGCCAAAGGCTGCTTCTTGCTGTGTAGCAGTTCCAGGCGTGCAGCTCTTGGTGCAACTAGCTTCTGCATCAGCTCAGAAAATGAGGTGGGGGGCTTGTGTTCCAGGCTGGTGGAAATACCTTGGGTGAGCAGCTTTATTAGATAGCGTACTGTCCTACTACACTCCACATAACACTGGTGGAATTTGGGTTTCACTTATATTTGCTGTAGTTTGTACCATATGCTTCTAGTTGAAGTGCAAAATGAACTAAAAAGTTGGAAGTGCAGTAAGGGTTAAGGCTTGTATTCTACCCACAAATAACCCCGTGTGAGGGCCAGTTGACTTAAGTAGTGTGTAGGCTCTCTGAATAGGTGAGTTTTCCAGGTGCCTGAGTGTTGTAAAAAGTTGTATAAAATAAAGAGCACTGCCAAAAGACCTCTACAATCTCTAAGCACAGAGGGAAGAGTGACATTAGAAGCAGCAGCCTTATTGAATGTCCTTGTTTTGGCTTGCTAAACATTATTTATTTAACAGTGCTATTGTAATACAGCATCTTGCTGCTATTGAATACAGCAATTGCCATGCTGTATCAGACTAGTAGTCCGTCCAGTCTTGTATCCAATTCGCAATGGTGGCCGAAACCAAATGCTTTAGAGGTACAGGATTTAGTTGGTGTTGGTCCTGATTTAATTGCTGTTGCTCCTGCTTTGAGGAGGGGATTGGACTAGGTGACCTCCTGAGGTCTCTTCCAACTGTAATATTCTATGAAAACCCTAATGCTACACAATTTCGCAATAGCATGCCTATGGGAGAAGTTTCTTTCTAACCTGAGCCAGTTAGTTGTTGGTATTATGCTGTGAAGAAGGAGGGTGGATATAGCCGATAAAGTTTACCCCAGCTAGTGTAACTGCAGATGTTGTTCTTCTTACTCTTATAAAGTATTAATCCTTTTGTGAATCCTACAGTATTGTTTGCCTCAATAATATCTTGCAGCAGTGGGTTCCACAGGTTATGCATCTTATAAAATATGTTTCCTTTAATACATTTTTATTTGCAATTATGCAATTCCTAGTGGAATATGATCAGGTACCTTCACTGCAATTGTTATATCTCTTGAAATAATGGCAGCTCCATTCTCTGTGGAAGTATATAGATCATTCACTAAGAACTCTGAACTTGAGAGAGGGTTCCAGGGGTATCCTGTTTCCCCCAGGGCAAAGATTGAAAAAGTATAAGTCATAAATATCCCAAAGATCCATTGCGGATTATAGATACAACATACCATGGTGGCCCAGAACGCTGCAGCCAAGGTCTAAAGACCAGAAAAAAAAATTGGAGTTGGGTGGGAAACAATTCTCTCTTCCATGCAAAAATTTTGGAGATTTTGAAAGTTGTTCCCACTCTGCATCAGGGTCTCACCCTGAGATCTTTTGAAGTTTCTCATGGGAGCTGTGGAGGGGAACTCTCAGAATAGCCAATAGCCCAATACTTACAGCTTTCACCAGGGATAGGTGAGAGCCTGGTTCAAGTCCCTTCTCTGCCTGGTTCAGCGGAGGGACTGGAACTTCAGTTTCCCATATTTCAGAAGAGTGCCCTGGCTGTTGGCTATTCTGAAGTGGGTCTCTCTCCTGATAGAGCTCTTCCACTTTGTATAAATAGTTAAACAGTCACTGGGCCAGAGAGAGAAAGAGACTATATAGCCTAGTGTTTAGGGCACTCACTTGGCATGCGGGAGATGCAGGGACTTGAAAAAAGATTCCCCCCTCCACTTGCAAAAGACCCCATTCTATCATCCTTTCCACAGTCATTCGTGCTGAAAGAAATCTGAACTGCTTAGTCTCTGATCAGTTAGGAATGTTGGAACTGACACATTGGATAAGACTAGTCATCCATTGAGTTTGGTGTCCTGTCTCCATTAGCGGTCAGTACCAAGGTGCTTCAGAAGAAGGTGCAAAGAACACCATCAGCTCCCAGGGGAAGTTCCACCCTGGGATACATATTACAAAGGCTGGGTTGTTTCCAGACATGCAGATGCGCCAGTATTGGGAGGATCTGTGCAAGAAGGTGTGGCATTACGCCCCATATTCTTCATGGAGATATGGTTATGATATGATTATGGCATAACTAAGATATATTTTATGCAAGATGGGTGATGTGAGATATCATTGGAAAGGTTATGATTTACTGAATATGGTTATCCTATTTGTATGCATGTATCATTTTTGTTCCTGAAAAATTAGGAATATTGCCTATGCATCTATTACAAATGTGTTTTACACCTAGGGAATGCTCACCAAACAGAATGCAATCAGTCTGGATGGCCAGTTGGGAAGTGCCATTAGGGAAAACAACAGGTCTTTGAAGATACTAATCTCCCATCGGGAAGTCTTCCTGGGGACCATGCAAACAGCCTCTGAGTTATGGCAGCAGGGTCATGTGACAAAGTCACCTGGTACTGGACTTCATGAAAATACTAGTATTTTTCCACTAACTAAGGGTGGGAACCACCCTGGGAGACAAAGGATTCTCGCCATATGCAAAAACTATTTAAGGCAGGGGAGTGACATTATTGTGATTTGTTCTTCACTAACTCCCTGCCCAAGAAAGAAGGCTGCTGGAAACACCTGAGAAACAAAGAGACTGAGCTGGGGGTGGGTGGGGAGGACTGAGCCCC
Source organism: Lepidochelys kempii (assembly GCF_965140285.1). Classification (NCBI taxonomy): domain Eukaryota; kingdom Metazoa; phylum Chordata; order Testudines; family Cheloniidae; genus Lepidochelys; species Lepidochelys kempii. The sequence continues at coordinate 18,145,410 of NC_136387.1, read as the reverse complement.
CAGGCTAGAAGGTGTCTGGCTTGTGAAAGGAATATCTGGAGTTTTAAGCTGCAAGCAAGTCTCTGGAATCTGCCTAAAACATCATTTAGCTTGAGAATTTGCTACTTGTAACCAATTTCTTTAGTATATTAATCTTAGATTGTGTTTTGTTTTATTTGCTGGGTAATCTGCTTTGATATGTTTGCTATCCCTTGTAATCACTTAAAATCTATCTTTTGTAGTTAATAAACTTGTTTTGTTTTGTCTAAAACCCAGCGTGTGGAATTCATAACTGGGGGGCAAAAAGCTGTTGCATACCTCTCTCCACATTGAGAGAGGGGCCGAGTTTCATGAGTTTACACTGTACAATTCTCTGTGCAGCGCAAGATGGTGCAAATTTGGGTCTACTCTCTAGAGCGGGGGCATGTACTTGAGTACTGGGAAATTCCTTAGCTGAGCCTTCCCATGCAGAGCTGATCTCAGCATCTGTGTGTAAAGCTGCAGCCGGGATGTGTCCCTACCTGTATGTGTGCTGGTAAAGTGCAGTCTGAAGCTTGAGGGGGAGGGCTTGGCTGGCTTGCATCAGCAATACAGTGTAAAGAGAGCCCAGGCTGGTGGGTCAGGCAGTTCCAAGTGGCACTCCGAAGAAGGGGGGGGGAACCCGTCTCAGAAGGCTCCACCACTTGGTCTCTTCTGCCCCTCCCCTCACAGTGGCTGGGAACAGCTGCCATCCTTATGCTCCCCAGACACAGGAAATGTCATCTTCTAGGGCTTCCCTGGGGAACCTCGAAGTGGGCATGGAAGAGGCATGGATAAGGTCCATTCCTCCTCCTTTGTGTTGATAGCAGAATTAAGAGCAAAAGAAAGGTGCATTGCTGTTCCCTCCCCTTAAGGGAGGTTGTCACAAGCACCTCCCTTGGTACATGGTCTGGGGTTCCCCTGTTCTATTGCGGCTCCACAACCTCTAGTCCCCACAATTACACAGCGCCTGCCGCAATAAAGCCCCAGATGTTTAGGATCCCTTTAAAACCAGCTGAGTTCTGTAGTCACCTCCCATGTGCTGTAGAACAAATATTCTGAGGACCACATTCTGGACCGCCGTCCCATCTCCTTGGCTCCAGTGTCCAGACCAGAGTTAAATGAAACTGCTAATGCTAAAGATAGCACCAGCAAATGCCTCTTCATCTCTTTTATCTTGTCTCTGCAGTCCTAGATTAACTCTCTCCATTCTTTGGGTTTTGCAACTTTATGTAGGGGGGCTAACTGCACATTATGTGTAAAGCAGCTGGCAAATGTGCTTAATTCATTATAGGTACTTTTTGGAGCGTGACCTTTTATTAAAGTGGCATTCACTACTGTTAAACGTGTTGACGTGAACTGTTCAAAAGCGATCTGCTGCCATCGGCTGAGAGGCCAAGGACTGTATGGTCCATAGGGAGTGAATAATTTGTATCACTATCTAGAAGTGGACTTTCTAGGTGAGGGAGCAAGGCATGTTAAGGGGGCAGTGGGGAGCTTCCGCTGCTATTGCTCAGGCTGTGCCCATTCAATGGATAAATTGTGGATTTCAGTCCCTAGGGCAGTCAAGGGCTGGGTGACAGAGTGTCCTGGTGGCTAGGGCACTGGACCAGGACTTAGGAGACTGGGATTTAATTCCTGGCTCTGCCACTGGTTTGCTGGATGACCTTTGGCAAGTCACTTCCCTCCTCATTCCTCAGTTTCCCCATCTGTAAATTGAGCATAATGATCCTGACTTCGCTTTGAGATCTATGTATGAAAAGTGCCATGTAAGAGTCAAGTATTATTATTAAGTCACCTTACCTTCATGAGCCCTAAATTAAAACAAAAGTAAACTAAACTCTACTAGTATGAATGGAAAAAATTGAAGTCCCTGGTTCCTGCTCCAAGATCCTGTCTTGCTTCTCACATAATAACCAATATACATTAAATCATCATAATCATAATCTTATTGGAGAGGCAGCACAGGCTAGTGGGCCAATCACAGGCCTGGAAGTCAGGAATTTTGGAGTCCTATTACTGGCTGTTGCTGGGGACAGGCTGTGTGGCCTGAAGTGCCTCACTTAACATCTCTGTTGTTTAGTTCCCCATCTGTAACGTAGGAATCACCACTCGCTGGGGTGGGGGTGGGGACTTAAGGCTGATTACTGCTTCCTGTGGAAAGTGCTTAGGGGTGGTGTTCTCCACTGAAAGTGGCTATCGCCCCCAAATCAGGGCAAAACTGTTATTTTAAACAATGTTTTTATCTGACACTTGTGTTCCCTTTTAGATTCTGCTGAGCTGCTCCCTCAGTGATTCACAAAATTGCTCTCCCACTATCCTTCACCAGCATAGTCTGTCAAAACTGAAGCTCCGCGTGGCTGTAAAAAAACACTCTCCCTCTTGAGAGCGTAGCTCAACAGCTAATGTTTCCAAAGGGCCAGCTTGGTTCTTTCATTTCCGAAAGCTTCCGTGGCTCCAAAGCAAATATTCTGAGCTCACCTCCTATCTTGAGGCCCAAGAGCTCCCGTGGAGGGAATGGGGTCTGTGGTCCTAAATCAGCAAAGTACATAAGCATAGCCTTAAGTCCCATGGATTTCAATGTGACTAAAACCCATGCTGTAGAGCTTGACTGAATCAGGACCAACGTGTGAGGAGAATTTGGCCCTTGATATGTGCGATGGTTTGGGGAACCTGTATGAAATTCTGGTTGATTATTAAGTTGTTACTATGAAAATGGCTGTATCATTGAATTCCCCTGTGTAAATGTGCTAGTGTGGGGCTGGGTCTCTGGCCCTGCCAGACCGTGGCAATAGCCAATGGTTAAGGACTATCAACACCTCAGTAGGCCTTACCTGGGGAGAACAGAAGAGTTACTGCTCTCTAGGGCAACACAGTTCTCTCCAAATTCCCTCAACAGGGAGGGAAGGAATTGGAGAGGTTGGAAAGGGGAAGATGCTGGGGCACACACAGGAAGTTTGAGCTGGAGAGGGATACGAGACAGACCAAGGTCAGAGAAGAAGAGCCAAATACAACCATACACGGCAACAGAAGGATGGTGGACAGCCCCAAAGGATTCTGACCCCCGTGCAAAGAATGCTCCAGAGAGGTGAGGAAATTGGGGCTGGAAAGTGTGTGTAGCCTTTATTGTCCTTGTATAGACTTGTGCTATTAAAGAAATAGCAATAATGTTGTAAAACCCTGTGCAAAGTGTCTGTATGTGCTATACCTTATCACTTGTTCCTTGAAGAGGTAAGCCAGATGGCTCTCACTTTCGCATGGAGTTCTGGGGAAGGATGTGTTAAAGCTACCGGGAGAGTCTGAGGGCTCCAGGGACCTAGCAGTGGGCTGTGTGGTTACAACTCTCAGAAGGGGGTGCCAAAGGTCCCCAAGACTGGGCCAGAGCCAGGGCTTTGTTCAGATTCTGGAGGCTTAAAACACAAGGGAGCCAGCGGCTGAGTCCCCTCACAGCAGTCTGGTGAGTGGCCAAGAGGAGGGGGTCGACTGGACTTGTGATAGTAGATGGAAAAGACCTTTTTAGTCAACTAGCTCCTATCACTGCAGGATTGTTCCCTACTCTCTACATTTGTTAGTGCTTTCTCTGGTCTGGTTTTAAATGTACCTGGGTGTTGGGAGGCAGCACTGAGCCAACATATAACAGGCAACACACCCACACCCACGTTGTTGCAATTTCATGTTTGTTCTTGTGTTTGACGTTCAGACTGAAAGTGTTTGGTTGCTTTCTGTGTGTAGAGAAATACAAGTTTCCACAACTGCAAATCTAGCTAAGATATGTCAAAGCTTAGGATTTGGCTAGCAGTTCATGTACAGAAATCAGTCAATCCCAGCAGTATTCTGGGAGGGAGGTATGATTCCAGAGAAAGATTAGACTCCAAGTTAATTAGAGCTTGGGAAAGATCAGAAAGTGACCTAGAACTTGGGAAGAGAATGTTCTTCAAGAATAGTTAGGTAATCATTGCTGCTTACTACAGAGAAAGGAGCCGGGAAAAGAAAAACTTCCTGTAATACCTTCAAAGCTCTTTACACCTTCAAAGTATTTTGAAACATGAAGCAATTAATATTAATGTTTAATGCTAATTAAGTAATTCATTTTGTACTGTAATATCTGCTAATGGTAAAAATGCATGCACCTGTCTTAGTTGTACTTGAAGTGCATCTGTGCAATAGGAAAGGCAACAAAAGAACCCTGTGTAGCCTTAATTTCTTTGACAAAGTCCAAACTCCGCAAGCTCTGTTTTTTCAGTCACTAGAGTTTGTTGTTGAAACAACCAGAAACAAGTGGCTTTAATATTCATCTTCTGAGCACAGTCAGTCTCTCTCTCTCTCTCTCTCTCTCTCTCAGGATGTAAGGGCCAAACAATCTTATACTTGCAACTTAAATGACTTATGTTAGCCCAAGAGATACAAGGCTTCGTTTGTCAGAGGTGCTGAGTACCCACAGGTGTCACTGGCTCCAGTGGCAGGTGCTCGTGCTGAGCCCCTATACAATTATGACCTGTAGTTTAAAAGGTTCTGGAGGCCTCAGTGCCCTTTACTTTGTGTCTCCCTTTGTCCCCCTGGCCAGGAGCTCTCTATGACTTGGCTAATCCATATTCAGTTATGTCCTTGCAAACCTATGACAATTCACAAGATTGCATTAAAAACTCATTTTGGCACCATCCAATGCACAATCTAGCCTTGGTTCTGCCTGGAATTCCAGAACCCCTTCTGCCCAACTCAGCCTAAACCTGGATCCAAGCACTGCTGTTTTAGTCCATCTGAATGAAGAACTGAGCAGTAAGTTGCCCTGTTAATCTAAATTGATCAATGCAAACATGATGTGAAAAGCCTGGCTGCCTTGCAACAGTTTCACTGTATTACAGCAGATGAGTCCAATACAATCAACTGTGGTGTTTAGAATGAGATGGCTGCAGCCACAGGTGTCCCCAGTAATTCTTGCCTTTGCTAGAGCTGGCCTGAAATAGAGAGAAACCAGAAATATCTATGCTACCCGTGGATGGGTCCCACGCACATGCAGCCTTGCCACCATCTTTCACTAGTCGGTCTCAGTAGGAAATGCATGTGGCATCTATTAAAGAGGGCTCAGTGGGGGCCCAGGTCATTAGTGGGATTTTAAACCCCAGAAATTTGATCAAGGCTGCTACCACTTGAGCTAAAACAGTGGTCCCCAAACTGTGGGGCACGCAGGGGAGGCATACAGCGGGGCTGGAGGGAGCACCACCCAGCTCAGCTCCGGCCCCATCTGCAGCTCTAGTCTGTCCCCTGCTCTGCCCCCAGCCCAGTTTCAGCCCTGGCCACAGCTCCACTCTGCCCCCTGCTCCACCCCTAGTCCAGCTCTGTGCTCATTCCCTCTCTGCCCGCAGGCTACCTTCACCTCTAGCCCTAGCTCTTCCCCCCATCCTCAGTTCAGTCCCCAGCTCTGCCTTCAGCCCAAACTCTTCTGCTGAGCCAACTGTGCAGTAGTGGAGATGGGGGGCATGGACAGATTCCATTACTGGTAAGGTGTGGGGGCACGACAGGAAAAGTCTGGACACCACTGAGCTAAAAGGCTTACTCCATTAGCTGGTAGCAATAGTCTTATGTTTTACATTGACCAGGCATTAGCTGTTCCCAAACTTTTTACCTGCATGACCCCATTTAGGACTTACTGATTTCTGTGACAGCAGACAGCAACAAAGCAACATGGGCCTACAAAATGATCTTGCATGTATGATGCCCTCAAGGTCAGACTGTAGAGCAAAATGGCAACCTCTCTGCAACGTGACTTTGCACGTATGCTGCGTGCAAGGTCACGCTGGAGGATGCCATTTTGTAGAGCAGTTCAGAGGAGTTCATGACCCCGTCCATTGATGACTGGGGTCACAATCCATAATTGTGGAAGCACTTACAGAAAGACAAGACACACGTTTCCCCCTCATATGTTACACACATGGCCAGCGTGCTGGGAACCTCTGGGAGTTATTGTGACTGCCTGAGACACAATGCCTCCCATTGTACCTGCTTGGCACCCCCACCCACAAAGTAAGCCATTGTTAAATGGACCTAACTAAGCCTTTAGGTTCATAAGCTCTTCAGAGTTGGTACCTTGTCTTATTGTCCATGGATTACCTAGCACATCACTGGTGCTATCGGGAAGAAAACGCTCACAACAAAACCTCTGAAGAATGGTTCTAGAGATAACCAGAGACTTCATGTTGAAATGTCAAGCTCAATCTCTCCAGCCTGGAGTAATTTTTAAAAAGCAAACATGGAAATGCTGCTGTTATGTTCTTCTCTGAAATGAAGTTTTGTGCATGTGTGGCAATGACATGCAGTGCTTGGTTTCACGTGCATAATTTAAGCATAGCACTTGCTCTGATTTCGATCTATTTTAAGAACTAAATACACCTAAGCAGGAGGGACATTTGTTAACTGAAGATTTAACTTTCAAGGTATATCAAATTGTCCAGAGCCAAAAGTGACTGTCAGTCTCCCTTAGATAGTACATGGCTGCAAAGGCCCTGGTAGATGTAGTTTGAAGAACCTATCAGTTCACTTTAAATTCAAATCTGGACTAAAAAGGGTCTGAAATATCTGAAAGAAACAGAGATATTTGTTTGTGCAGAGCCCACATGAGGCTAGCTTATTTTATACATATACTTAACAAAGAGAGTAAATTTTAATCTGATTGCAGAAATAGTCAGATGAGGCCAGGATGTATCTGCCAATGCAGCTTTAAATGTCAACAGACTGAAAGAAAGGATCAAAACTGTCCTCTAGTTTATTCACCGAGGAATGTCATCAGACTTTTCACTGGCATCTCTGTTTCGTTACCTTCTTAGTGACATGTATTGAGACCAGCCTGTTCCCTTCACACTCTGGAAATCAGCTCTCTTGGTTGCTGTCAGCAGGTGAAATTCCCCCTCTCTTCTGAACAGCATTAGTGATGCTGTACTGAAGAAAGCTCTAGTAAGAGTGTACGACTGTGGTCCTCTTAGGAGGGGTTCTCAACTTTTTCCTTGCTGAGGCTCCCCTCAACATGCTATAAAAACACCAGAGCCCAGCGGGGGTTGGAGAAGAGGGATAATTTTACCTTTATTTGTGGGGGGGCAAGGGCTGGTGGGGCTCAAGCCAGCTCTGCACAGTGAGGTCCAGGGAGGGAGCGCCACCTCCACCCCCTGACTCACTCAGGAGGCCACCCAGTCTGCCTGGGCAGTGGGGGGATGCAACCAAAAATATAACTCAAAGCGGGGACTCAGTTCAAAAAGTCTGAAAACTGCTCAGGGTACAGAGAAGGGACAGCTAGGGGCTGTTTGCAGGCAGGGGAGTAGCTCAGGGTTCAGGCAGAGGGTAGCTAGGGACTGAGTGCAGGCAGGGGGGTAGTTAGGGGCTGTGTGTGAAAAGGGGAGTAGCTCAGGGTGCAGGCAGGGGGTAGCTAGGGGCTGTGTATGCGTGCGGGGGCTCCCAGTGCAGCTCCCAGCTTCAGCAGGGGTGGGGCTCCTGGCTTCAGCCCCCACGCTGCTCCTGGCTTCGGGGCTGAGGCTTGGGGCACCGGGTGTCAGCTGCAGGGCTCCACAGCCCACCTGAAAGGGCTTGCAGACCCCCAGGGGGCCGCAGACCCCCGGGTGAGAACCGCTGCTCTTAGCACCTCATGAACACAAGATGTGGATCAAACCCATTAACCATGTCTAGAAATACTCAATCTAGTGTAACAGGCTGACAATGTTTGAGTGAGACCCTTGGCTTTGTTAGTAGCTGTTGATCCTGCTAGAAAAGGGTTAAGCAGGGTCTGCTGATTTGCTGAGTCAGGCAACTCATCACCCCACCTAGATATGTGGGAGACAAGAGTGACTCTCTTAGGAGAGAAGATCTAGGGAGTGGGTTGAGCAATCTGGAGGGAGGCACTCCGGGAGAGGCTAAACCTGGGGAGGATCTTGATATTACCTCATTGTTATTTTCTTTGTGAACAAAGTCAACCCCCAGGAAGTGGAGGAGTTTGGAATTGTCATACCGTATGGTTTGTGACTGTAGATTGGATTGGCAATGGCACCCGCTCAGTTAGATATAGAGGCTTTCCAGTGGGGTGTGGGTGTAGCTCACTATTTGTTTTGCTCACAGTCAGTCTAGTTTCTAAAGTTAATGCATATGCATATAAAAACCTTCTGGGGCTATCCATGTGGAAAAGAACTGTTTGGCTGATCACTACCATGGCTCTTAATCCACCTGCAGGCATTGCCTCCTATACTAGCCACTCCTTTTACTTGTGATCAACATGCCCTCCCTAACTTTGTCAGTATCATCACACGGTCTCTCTAAGGCTTTGTCTTTGAGGGATACAGTAGATCCTGTCCATATACTTCAAATTTTCTCGAGCTCCCAGTGTAAAAGAATGTATGCTGGATTGTCCTCCCTGTAACCTGGGCTTCATTTCCTCAACACCTCATTGTCCTTCCTTACCCTCAAGTTCAGGCTCTTGTCAAATCTTGCTGCTTCTTTCTTTGCAATGTCTCTAAAATACAATAATCCCTCTCTGTCCAAATTGTTAAACGTTGGCATGTACATTGATTAGTTCCTTTACCTCTATCTCTCTGGCCTTCCCAGCTCCCCAATCTATCCAAAACACTACAAATGAAGTATCATCTTGTCCTGATGTTCTGACCATATCTCTCCCCATTGAATATCTTCTGTAGCTTTTTTTTCTCTCTCTCTTTCCAGATTAAGTTTAAGATGTTCATTTTCACCTTTTTCAGTGTCTACAGCTTTGCCTCCACCTACATTGTTGATCTCCTTTCCTCCTACACCCCCTCTCAAACTCAACCCTTTCCCCCATTCCTCAATCCTCAATGTTCCCCTTTTTCTCCTGATACTCAAAATTCAGTGCCTTTCCATCACACCATGTTTTTCACTATGACTGGAACAGACTCCCTCTTATTGTGTCACCTAGTGGCCTCCCTGGTTCAAATCCCTCTTCTTTTGCTTACCCTTCCATTAATCTCTTCTCTGGCTCTGTTGCTCCTTAACTGGTGTAGAGAATCTAATGCTGACTGTAAACATCTTCGGGCAGAGACTTTCTCTCTCTCTCATGGTTTTATGTAGCTGAGCACACCTATGGCCCTACTGGCCAGATTAAATGCCTATTGAAGTTAGCTGCAAAACTCTTATTAGCTTCTATGGTAATAATAATTAATGATGATGCTGAAGTGCTTCTTAGCTCAGTATCTACAGTACATTCATCCTGTCTCTCCACAGCGGGATTTTTCACCTATTCATGGGTTTATGGTTAACAGTACATCAGGAGACTCACTGATGAAGTGCATTTGCCTTCCATTCAATGAGATAGTGATGAATATCTGCATTTTACAGGACCCAGTACTCATCCTGAACACCACGGGAGCATCAGTAGTGGGAAGTAGCTTCCTTCACCTCCATCTGGCCAGGAAATGATGATAATCATAATGACCCCTCGGGCTAACATAGCGCTTTTCATGTGTAAATTTCACAGTGATCAATAGCTGCCACCTCCAGACTTTATAACTCACTGTACATAGGACTAAATGTGAAGGAGCTATGGAAACTGAAACCCATGCAGAACACAGCAGCTCCCCTCCTTGGCTGGAAAAAACACTGACAGCACGTACTAAAGTTCTGCATCTTCCACTGGTTCCACGTCAGGACATAGATCAATACCCTTATTTCAACCTTTAAGGATCTCTGTGGGCTGTGGTAAAACAACATCAGAGACTCCCAGTCCAGCTATGTGTCTCTGGGACAATGCAGCTGATAGTGTTCAGGGTGACTTTCTAGAACCAGTGATAAGATGTTCTTTGCAGAGAGTACTGTTACTGTTACTGGTCAGCTCTGTGCTCTCTCTCTCTCTCTAGGTGTAGCCTTCTGACCCTGACTTGTGTGATCAGTTATAGTTTTCTAAACCTGACTTTTATAATCAAAATTATGTTAGATTTAATATTATAACCTTTTGGTTTGTTTGGCTCCCGTATGGTTATTACCTGGCAATAAGTATCATTTATGGTTAAACTGGTTTCTTCTCCCCACCCCACCATGGGTTTTTTTTGGCTTCCCCATTCACTCTGCAGCAACGCTCCTTGTACCTAAGCTAAAGATCCCTGCAGCACCCCAAAATCCTGTGGGGTTTGCTCATCAAGTGGGGATAGGGGCTTGCTGTACCTGGGGCATATGAGGGAGGCAGCTTGGAAGTGCTGCTCGATCCAGCCTACTGGGTCCAGGGACATATAAGGGGTCAGCTTGGGAGTGCTGATTAACCCGGTCCTCTCAGATGTGCTCTGTTAATGTGTGTGTGTGTTCATCTGATTCTGGGGCTGGAAGGATAGCGCCAGTGGGAGGGAACTTGCAGAAGTAGAGCTCTGTATGAGAACACAAGTGACACAAGCAATACATTGATAGAATTACAGAACCCGCCCCCAAGAGTAACCCTAATAAACGAAAGAAAAGGAGGTCTTGTGGCACCTTAGAGACTAACAAATTTATCTGAGCATAAACCAACAGTACTTCACAGCCTGCTGAAGGAGGAAAACCTGAACCTGATGGCTTACAGAGAGCACAGCAAGGCTCACCATTTTGCAAAAGCTTTCATGAAATATCTAAAGACAAAGAACAATGACTAAAATAAAAAGGTACAGTAAATAAAGCCTACTGAAACTGGGAGAGGTGAAGAGCAGAGACTACTATGGGCATCTCTATGTTAATTTTGATCACTGCACATGGCACTAAAGTATGCGGTTCTGGGAGCTCTGGACATACCTAAGATCTAATTCTTTGCTTGGATTACCCTCAGAGGGCTGTTTAACTGAGGGGTAGACATCGGCGCTTGGGCTGGATCCCGAGCTCTGGGACCCTCCCACTTTTGAGGGTCCTAGATCCCAGGCTCCAGTCTGAGCCCAAATATCTACACTGCAATTAAATTAAACAGTCCCGTGAGCCCAAGCCCCGCGAGGCTGAATCAGCTGGCACAGGCCAGCCATGGGTTTTTAATTGCAGTGTAGACACACCCTCAGCCATTGCTTGGTTTCTGCCTGCTTTTGGGATTGTATCAGCAGCATCTGAAAATAAACCTGTTTAGCCTGTTTTTAAATGAGGTAAGTATAACTGCAGAAATCAAGTAATTGGTAGCTCAAAGTAATGAAGAACATGCATCTAGAAGCAGCATCTCTTGTGTAGCCTAGTGAGTTCCTCCAAGTCTCCAGCCAGATGCCCCTCTCCCTAGTTGGAGATACTCTGAGAACTGCTGTTCATTTTCACAGAGTATTAGTAGTGGCAGAAAGTTTAACCCAGATAACTTTAGAAATGATGATACATTTGAAAGATCCCCTGCATTCAATGTTCCTCTCTCCGTCTCTCTCTCATATGTACATGTGCACATACACACTAAGGATGCCGAACTTTGATATAAAACAGGAATGCAGGCTGGAGGAGCACCATTTTTTATTACGCTGCGTGTACCTTTTTAATTTATCTGGATGTGTATCTTTGATTCAAATCTCTAAAATAAATAAAGGACAAAGTGTAAATGTGCCATGGAACCTGGGGCCAGATCCTGCTACTACTGGGACAAAATAGTGAATCATAGAATCTCAGGGTTGAAAGGAACCTCAGGAGGTCATCTAGTCCAACCCCCTACTCAGAGCAGGACCAATCCCCAATTTTTGCCCCATATCCCTAAATGGCCCCCTCAAGGATTGAGCTCACAACCCTGGGTTTAGCAGGCCAAAGCTCAAACCACTGAGCTATCCCTCCCCATATCTGAGGTCTTTACTCATGGCTATTGACTCTAGTGGGAATTTTGCCGGAATAAGCAATTCAGAATTTGGCCAATCAAGATCAAAGGCAAAACTCCAATTGACTTGAATGGATAGAACCGGACCCTTACTAAAGAACTGTGAGTGTGAGAGGATATGGCAATTCCATCTCCATATTACTATTGTGCCACAAGTGTGCAGGGTGGTTTAGGCTCACACCCAACCCACTCAGGGTTTTGGTAGCATTCATTACCAAAGTATCTCAGCCTGGGCTCCGAAAAGCTTCATCTACCTTAACGCATCCCAGAATGGCCAACAGAACACAACATGGATGAAAAATACATGTGAAGGGAGAAGGTTTTCCAGGATGCCTATGCAATACTGGGCCTATAACAGCAATCCTTTTAAAGTGACCGAGTCTTTCACATTCTCCTACTTGAATACTCCCAATCATTACTGGGGGGGGGGGGGGGTTGGGGGGAGAGAGGGTTGTGTGGCAAAAAGGGGTAATTAAGTATCAATGTTAAACTCTTTGGTCACATTTTTAGGGCGCCAAGTAGGAATGGATGAATGTCATGTTGTGCAAACATTGCATGTTCTTTTTGGGGTGTGCAATCATGGTTTGTGTTTGTAAACTCATTTTCCTGAGATTTCAATGGCTATATATGTGAGTGTGTGTGTTTTTTCCCAAGTATGATTCAATTTTATAAACCACTTCTTTTAAGCTACAGGGAACCTGTGCTAGACATTCAGGGGAGAATTCCCCTCTTGCCCCCAAAAGAAGCTAGCTAGAGGCTCCCCACTCCCTAGTCTCTCTGTTTTTCAGTCTGTAATAACGTTGCCTTATGCCCACCCGTTTTTCTATTTTTTTCCATTTTTTTTTCTCTCTCTAAGCTCCCTTTTTGTCTTACCTAAGTGGAATGTGACCCTAATATTGCACTAATGTATGAGTGGATATTTTAAGATCACAGTGTTTGAAGGGTAGAAATTACGGCAAATGAGCTTGCCCAGCACTTGTAGTGAGCTAGTCCAGTTATATCATGCAGTTGGTGTCTGGTCCCAGTGTAAAACATTATTTTGAGAATTCAGGAGATGGCGAAGAGAGAATGCAACAGCCAAAACTAAAGGCTGCGAAGTTCAAGAGCTCCGTGGTTTACCACCACAATAAAATCTCTGGGCAAGATTCTGCCCTCACTTGTACAGGGTGTAAGTGACAGCAGAATGTGGCTCTTTTTGCTTCCTGCAATACTGATGCATTTGAGAGGGAGGTGGGAGAACTAATCTTTCTGGCTGAATTTTGGGGTTTTTTTTGTTTGTTTTGCATCTGGCTTTAGCGGAGCTGTGGCAATCGTCCAAAACATCTGAATCTCCTGCCATACAAAATGGAGAGACAAATTAATATCTATCTATCTATATGGAAGCAGTTCAAAGCATCTCCTCATAGCTGGGATAAATGTGCACTATAATTATGTTAAATGAGCTAGTTATAACTTCCCCATTATTGATGCTGGATTATTATAAAATTGCATAACTCATATTATTGGATTTAAAAGAAAGGAGGGAGGAAGGCACATTAAAAATGCCAAGAAATAAAGACAAATAAGGAAGAACAATGAGGCAGATGAAGACAGATTTCTGGATAAACCAAGTCTCAGGCAATTCCATTGAATGCCGTTCATGACAAGCAGCGTGATCTGACTTGTGGTGCCCTGGCAGCTGGATGAATGGAGCAAACAAACTGGTTGGGATACATCAGGATGAACACGTGGTTGTTTTAGGCATCAGAACAATGCATTTTCCACAGAATTTCCCTTTAATCCCATTTCCAAGGGTGCACATTGCAAATGATTTAGGCAGAACCAAGCTAAGGACGCTACTGTGGATTTCCCCTTTTTTCCCAACCAACTGTATTCCTGGAAAAGGCAACAGCTATGTAGGTAAACATAAAGAAATGAGCAGCACCTTGGTTCTCTCTCCAGCTTGTTGTCCTTAATTACTGCATAATGCCTGCTTTCTGCAGGGCCTCCAACCAGCTGGCGATCTCACATGCTTGGACAGGAGACATTCAAGAATGACACAGAGTGTTGTAAGAAGTAGTGACCTTGTTTAAATAGGTGGCATCCTTCCCTCTATGTCAGTATTGAATCCATCTCAGATTGTGGGTTTCTGTGGTCCTGGACTTAATGCCTTTGGGCTGATCTAACTTACTTTCTGTGTTCCTTTCTCCTCTGTGGGCCATGACAGAAAGGGAATAGCCAGAGAGGAGTGTGCTCCAGCCAAGTCTCTTCCCCCCAGGCTGCCCCTTCTCTCCCTTAACATAGGATCAGTGCTGGCACAGAACTATGTCACAGAAACCGGCTGTAGGCCAACTGGGGAGACCCTCTGCATGGGAGATATTCCCAGGGGCCATTGCTGTCCCCATTACATCCACTTTGATGCTCTGGCAATGTTAAAGGGATTTAGTGTGCCAGAGCATCAGGCCCCATGTATGTGTGTTGGAGGAGAGGTGGGGCAAAGAAGTCTGCTAGTACCTTCTCTTGGGAAATTTTTTTGAAAATACCTCCTATTTGGTGTGTTTTGGTCCATTCCAAAGGGGAAAAAATGCTGTTCAGTGATTATGATCCTTAGAGAATGCCTTTTGGTAGGATCCAGTGTGCCAGCAAGCTTAACTGAAGTAGGAAGTTCACTCCTTTCAGTTTAGTGGCAGGATGTTAATTAGAGGCCTTGGAGCCCCCCTCCAGCACATTACTGCTCTGATTGCTAGAGCCGATTCACAATGTTTAGGATGATTTTGGCAGGCTCAAACATGGCTTGGTTCAGGTACATTTGGATTTTCACTCAAGTAACTTTCTCAGCTGCAGTGTTGATAATTCTACACAGGAAATGCCCTGGAATCTCTCTTGCCTGCACCTGTAAACTCGAATACAGAAAACCATCCAAACCATGTAGTCTCCTCCCAGACTGGCATAGTTTCCCTGGACTAAATAACAGGAGCCTGATTCTGATCTCAGTTTCATGGGTGTAACTTCAATGACAGGAATGGAGTTACTCCTGAGTCTTGCTGGCACAATGCAGAGCAGATTCAGGCCCTAAGTATCTTTAAAATGCTGGTCTCTGACAGGGAGACTGTCAAGAGCACATTCAAAAATGTTCTGTCCAGTGGGTGTTGGGAAATCAGGCTGCAGTCATTGTCAGTTAGACAGACACAGATGACCAGAAATAGAACTGGAACATTGTAAATGAGCTGTGAAAAACAAAACTAGGCCCAGATGTGCCACCCAAAAGGTTGGGCAGGACATTGAGAAGCAGAGATGCTGCAGAGAAGAGGCATGGCCATTCTTTAGTGAACGGATAGGAGAGTCAACGTAAACGGCTGCACAGATCCAAGATGTGCTTGCAGCTCTATTCTGCTTCAAGTACTGGATTATTTGTACAATAGCATGAGAGGGTTAAAGGCAACGGCACATTGAGGCAGTGTCCGGCCTTTTGGTAGATGTTTATGTACCTCACTATGCTCTGCTCTGGAGCAGTGATTTATTTCTAGGAACAAGGTATTCATCGCTAGGAAAAAGAAATCCAAATCTGGAGATCTTTCAAATTGACTTCTTGCCTGTTAGAGGCTTTTGATTCAGTTTGTAAACGTCTGTTTAATTCTCTTTGGTGCCATTGCCCCTTGGTCCCATCCTGTGCTGCCCTGACATCAGTTAGAGATGGGCCAAAATCTATAATCTGGATCTATATTTTGAACACCCCAATGTTCAGAAGTGTTTGGATCCAGAGTTTCTGTTCAGATCCATTCCTAATGGAAGCATGTGAAATTGAAGCCCACTTGTCCCTAACTCCTCCAGACTGGCTCTGTGCCTTGTGCTCCATCAAAAGTCTGAACAAAGTTTAGTCAAGTGTTCAAACCATACTGAGGTTTTTGAAAGAACATCCTCCTCCCACTCCCTGCAAAGCCACAGAAGAGTAAAGACTGAGGATCAGTGTCAACATGTGAGTGGGGGGGGGCTGCAGCTCTCCGGCAACAGTTACTTCTTATCATAAAAGCAAACTCTTAAGAGGTGCAAAAGTGACATTTCAGGAGAAATGAAAGGACTCGTCTTCATTGCCTGAGACAGTGGTGCCCAACCTACAGCCCATGAGCCATACACAGCCCACCAGAGCATTTCATAAGGCCCATGGCCTGCCCATGGCCAACAGCCACCAGTGGGGTCTTGAACCCTCAACTACTCTTTCAGTGAACAGAACTCCATTTTTAGTTAAACATGAAACTAGATACAACCAAGTGGGTGAGTTTTGCCTGACTTCACCTTTAATTAAGATTGCTTTGCATGGTTTTGCTCAGTAGTTTTCACCTCCTTGAGGACTTGTCTGAGTGAAGTTTAGTAGTGACCAGAGGCCACTGACAGTTGTCGGGTTTTGGGTGGTCTATGTGAAATGAACGGGTTGACCATAATAGACAGGAGGCCGCATCACTAACCCACCACCACAATTTACAATCTTGGGCCAGGTCGATACTCAAAGGTAAGTCAACCCACTTACGTTGCTCATGGGTGTGAAAAATCCACACCCCTGAGTGACATAGTTAAGCAGACTCAGCTCCTGGTGTAGGCAGCACTGGGTCAACAGAAGCATTCTTCTGCCAAGCTGGCTATCACATCTCAGGGAGGTGGATTACCTGTGGCAACACCTATGGCGATGGGCCAACCCCTCCCCTTGCTTTCGTAAGTGGCCACACTGAATGCTACAGCAGCACAGCTGCAGCACTGTAGCTTTGCCACAGTGGCGCTTTAAGTGTAGACACAGCCGTGGTTTCAATCCTGCCAACCTTTACTCCCCTGAGCAGTCCTGAATCATACGCGCAGGCCTATTGACTGCAAAGGTCTATTTATATGAGTTAAAGGTTTTCAGAATTGTTTGCAGTCTCACTAGAGAGACAACGGGTAACTCAACACAGTGAGCTATATGCTCAGCTCTAGGAGTGGTTTCTGTAGATTATATCTGCAGCACATTGGTGGAATGGGGTGTGGCAATCTGTGCTCATGCTGCACATGTTGTACCCATTTCTGTTGGCTAAACTGTTTCCAGTTTGGTCAATCCATCGTATCTCACCTGCACTAAGTTCCCCTTTAAAACAAAAGATGAGGAGTAGCCAGTATAGATATGAATAGGATGATCTGTTGACCCTTTCTCTTATAAATGCATCTCATTTTAGCCATATTCCCTTTCCTTTCAACCTCCGTGACACACACAAACATGAAGACTTCTCAATTCCAAATCACTGTGCACGCTATGCAATAACTTACAAATTCCCATTGTTTGAGACCAGGGAAGCGTATTATATCTTGCCAGACCTACTTAACTTTTTAACAGATAAGTGAAACTGTTATTGAAGTTTCAGGACTACAATTTGGCACGATTATACGCTTATTATAGATAACTTGCTGGCTTGGACTGTGTCTACCCTAGCCTTTGTCTTAAATTCTCCCACTATTGCACTTCTTTGATAGCAAACATTTACTTAGGCCAACTCTACACTCCAGACTTTTGCCAGAATGATTATGTCAGTCGGGCATGAAGTGGTGTTATCCCTGACTGACATAGGTGTGGTCCCTAGTGTAGACACAGCTATACAGGTACCAGCAAAATTGCACTCGTACAGGAATAGCTTGTTCCATTTGTGAGGGGTTGCTTTGCTCTTCTGGAACAAAGTGGAGCTTTGCTGTCTAGCTGCATCCACACCAGGAACTTTGCTGGTATCAGGATTTCTATTCCGGTAAAAAGAAAAGGAGGACTTGTGGCACCTTAGAGACTAACCAATTTATTTGAGCATGAGCTTTCGTGAGCTACAGCTCACTTCATCGGATGCATGCCGTGGAAACTGTAGCAGACTGTATATATACACAGAGAATATGAAAAAATACCTCCTCCCACCCCACTGTCCAGCTGGTAATAGCTTATCTAAAGTGATCACCAGGTGGGCCATTTCCAGCACAAATCCAGGTTTTCTCACCCTCCACCCCCCCAACACAGATTCACTCTTCCGGTAAAGTGCTCCTCCCATAGACATGGCTTCATACTGCTTCAGTCACCTCACTGTTGTTCTGGATTTTTTGCTGTTCAAGTGGTAGTACACATCATTTTGTTTTTCTTACATGTAAGAAGTGAAGACATGGCACAGACATGGCATGGAACATACATGGTACCTGTGCTACTTGACTTCTGGCAGTGTGCAGACAGACTATTCTGTTATGCAAATGAAAATACAAATACACATGTGGAGTGAGTGCCAAAATTGGAAGCCTGAGCTCTGAAACAAATACCCAATCTAACAATTCTCATTTACAATGACTTTGCTGCTATCAGTCATTATTATGATTTATATTACGGTAGCGCCTAGAGGCCTCAACCAAGATCACAGTCTCATTGTGATAGGTGCTGTACATACACATAGTAGCGGAAAGTCGTGCCCAGAAGAAGTTACAATCTGAAAAGGCAAGTGAGACAAAGTGGGTGGGGGAAGAAGTGTTGTTACAGATGGGGAACAGAGACGTTAACTGACTTGCCTAAAGTCACATAGGAAGCCTGTAGCAGATCTGGGAACTGAATCCAGGTCTTGTGCATCCTCGTATAGTGCTAGAACCACATAGAGATAGAAGGCAGGTTTTTATTGCTGTATTGACTTCCACCCTTCTCAGAAGAAAGACAAGCACTAGAAACTCCATTTCAATAACTGACCTATATCTCCATTGCTACCCCCCATTTAATAGAGGGGACAGCGTTTCAAAGATGGGAGAAGTGATCCCTACATCTATAGAGTTTGTACAATCACTTCACAAAGTTTCCAAAGCTCTTTGGATCCAACTGCTTGAAAGGAACCATTTGAAGGTAAGTTCATTACCATTACAATTCTGTTTTTCTTCTTTTTAACAGCATTAACGTCAGCCTTGTCACATAGAACAAAACCATCAAACTTGTCATTTCAATCTCTTCATATAATTATGTTCTGTGAATTCAGACAGTTGGGTAGTTTTTGCATTATTTCCCCCCTCAGGAGGAATGCTAGCATCTCCCCTGCAGCCTGTTTTTACACCAGGGAGAATAAAACCATGCCCTGTGAAAGTACTTTAATAGCATTCACCAAATCTGCCTTATTTTCTCCTCATTCATTTTAGACGTTAGGTGAAAGCCACTTTGTGGCTCTAGTTAATGAATGAGCCATGTTCAGACCTGGTGGGACTGGCTGCAACTCATATGGAAGCTGATGATGTAAGTGATATAGATTTAGCAAAGTATGGAAAACACTGGCCTAATTTACCCATTGGGTGTAAATTGGTCAGAAACCAGGTGTAAGGGGGTGTAACAGACTGAAGAAAGATATCAGGAAAAGTAACCAAACATAGTATATAAAAGCATGTAATATAAAGTAAAGAGTATGTAAATTATGCTTACTGGGCTAATTTCTACTCTGCTGTAGCTGTGCATCTGCATGGCAGCCAGTGGTGCTTCACCAATGTAGATCACAGCACTTCCCTAATTTGCATTCGATACACAACCACACCCACAGTTACATCATGCGGTGAATTTGGTGTAAAGTTGCGGCTATTTTCTGGGGAGGGGTCATGACTGAAACAGCGCAGAAAAAAAATGATTAAAGATAATACTTTGCTCCTTTTATCACAAAGGATCTCAAAGCATTTTACACTTTGAAATTACATGACTCACTACTGAAATGCACCCATCCTGGGGGTGGAACACATCAGCTATTTAACAGTGCACAGTAATACCGCACAACAGGTCAGGATGATGAAACTACCATATTAAGTATTACTGTATCTGACATTTTTAGATAGGCAGAATTAATGTCAAAACAAAGTATAATTCAGGGATTATACGTGAATCTGGCTTCATTTGACGGTTACAAATTCTTTTGTACATACAATATTATGTAGGTGGTAGGATGATTTATTCAGATCTGTCCCTAATCCATCTTCACCTTTTCCTATCTTCTTTCTTGGGGAGGTGGAAGGAGGAAGTAGGGGGAAGGATTTGTCAGCAGTATGTATCATCTTGGTCCTGTAGCTTATGGGAGCCACAGTATATTTGCTGCTGGTGGTAGCTACAACAGGCATGTGTGAGCTGTAGCGTCTGCATCAAACCTTTTACAGCTGTTCCATTCATGGTTATTGCTATCGGACTTTTTCCCCACCACTGTGTCAGCAATCTGGGACATTGTTTAAATTGTGTGTCATGATTTTTAAACGGCATCAGAAACAAAATGTGCCAGCCCTCAACATGTTCAATCCTGATTCTTTGTACTTTAGAACCACAGTTTAATCCTCACCCAGGATTATTGTCAATAGCAGTGGGAAGTTTGTATTTTGCTTCTGTTCCTCTGATTTAAGAATCTTATTGCTTGTCTCTGTAGCCATCAGTATCCTTAAATTCTCCTAGAGTAGGGCAAATTTGTCCATTGAGCTTATCACCAAGGGCAGGAAAATGTCAGGGACAGCAGAGTGTTTAGTAACTGTTTGAGTGGGTGACTGTGGGCTTTTAGGGGATGGACATTTGATAGTTTGCTTATAGCAGCAGCAATCACTAGAGGTGGTCATCTGCTAATGCTCCACTAGCAGGAAAGCTGGTTACCTGTGTAATCACAGGAATTACATATGGAAAAGATTTATTGGGTCCTCTTGTCCAGGTCTTTGCCCATGGAAGGTATGAACCTCTGCAGAGCAGAAAGTTGGCCAAGGTGCAAAACCCCAGAGATTTTGTTCAGAGAGGTCAAGTGGAAAAGGAAATCATCTGAAAGGTCGCTGTTCTCCATTGTAAGAATCATTGCACAGGGCCCCAAACTCTCTCTTCATAGGCACTGCAGTATGTGATTCATAGGCACTGCAGCAAGTTAATTCAGAGCAGAATATTGTTAATCATGGCACATGCTTCTAACCATTAGCTTGGATGTGAATGACTGGGTCTACCAGACCTTGCCCCAACAACAACAGGAAGACCTTGATGCTCATACTCTACATCAGGGGTAGTCAATTGGCAGACTACAGACCAAATCCGGACCACTAGATGCTTTTGAATAGACCCCAAAATCTTTTTATTTACTTATCATCATTGGTTTGTTTTTTTAATTCTTTTCTGTGGAGTCTGGACCTCAACTATACCTTGACCAAGAAATTTGGACCTTGGCAAAAAATAATTGACTATCCCTGCTCTACACGGTCTCTTGGCTGCATGCACTCTTGACCAGGGCCTCAGTAAGTACTGTGACAAGCTGGGTGGGAATTTTCATCACAGAGTAGGTGCCTGAAGACTTTGAGTCAAGAGGGGTGGCCTGCATAATCCAGATGACGTGTCTGTGCATTATGTGGTACTTGAACAAGAGAAGGAAGATGATACTGCTCATAGACAGGTAGGGCTGCCAAAAAGATGACAGTATGTGTCTAGATAACCAATGCATGTGGTAGGCCAAGCAGCGATGGAACCATTTGGAAGATCACAAAGACATTCCCAACTCTCTTAAAGGAGAAGAGACCATCCCCATCATTCTGGGCCCTAATGATAGTGAGTGTACAGCTTGACACCACTGCCAAGATCACTCTCAGAAGTTCTTCTCATCTCTCACTAGATTCTTTGTGTGCCAGTCTAATGCTGGGGAAGGATAGTATGTAGCTGTCTCATTCTGCTACCTATATATATATGGAAGACAGTATCAATGCTACTCAAAGTGCCTGCTAAAGAAGCATCTTTTGCTGTGAATGCCTCATAAATAATACCTACAAAACAAAAGCCAACATTTATCTGCAAATGCTATAGTTTTCTTAGCGAGGAGGAGAACTGAAGGAGACCAAGAGAAGAGTTTAAAATTGAAGCAATGAATCAGTGTTCTTCCTGTCAAAAGCTAGCCTCAGACTTCTCAGATCATCTTTTAGAATAACCCCAGACTAAAAACTGACCCATGAATCTGCCTGTTCTTTCCCCTTTTGTCCAGCAATGAAAATTACAAAATCAATCCATTTGACTTGAACTCCATGATCACAAACCCAACCAACCACCAGTGTGGAATATTTGACCGGAAAATAAAAGTGTCTAAGACTTTCCCCATCCATGCCTCCAACTGCAGTATTTAATAGATGAACATAGCACTCTGCTAAAAGCCTGGGTTATTCTATTCCTGACTTGCCATCTGAGTCTGACTCATTGCCTTGGTAACAAATTAAAACACTTTTTTTGGGGTGTGTTTTGCTATTCAGGACCTAATTTTGTAAAACTAGGGAAACCAGCTTTTGAGATTTAGGGCAGGTCATTTTGCTATTTGTCAATGCTCGGCACTACCCTAATCCAACCTCTTTGCTTTCTTTTTCGTGATTAATTTATTGCAAACCCGTACACACTATGTGTCGCTTTCTCCATGCATGCCAAGTCAGAACTGCACTCATGCTGTGGGATGGTAAACAGCTGAGAGTTTGCATGGAGCACAAAATTGGCTCATGTATGGTCATTTTTGTTCCCCTATCAGTTGCGTGAACAAGAGTATAGGGTGCTCTGTAATGGATCAGAGATAAATAAATATCTCTGCAGTCTTTCCATGTTACTGATAGATGGGTTCAGGAGGGGGGACTTTTTCTCCCTGTAGTTATTTGGTTCATTCTCTGCATTACTAGTGTGATTCTTGCTCATCATCATCCAGCACAGCTGGATTAGAGGTTTCTAACCAGGTAAGCGATTAGTAGATTCATAGATTTTTAAGGTAAGAGGGGACCATGAGATCATTTAGTCTGATCTTCTGTATAAGACAGGCCAGATAATTTCTTCAGTTCCCCCATACTGAGCCCGTTTATCCCTACTCACATTTTTAGGTGAATTTGTGTGCTTCATCCTTTCTCCTGCTCCAAGATTAAATTTTCTTCTAAAGTTCTTACATGAGTGGCCTTTCTAGTGAGTTCCTAATGCTGCACCATTCAGAGCTGAAATCCTCATCACTGAGGGTGTTTATAGCTGTGGTTTTGGATTGTGCTTCCATTTAATGAACATGACTGAAAGTTTTGCTGTATCCTGTACACACTGGTAACTATATTTTTCATAGGCTAGCAGGAGACATATAGAGACCTTAAAACGTAGCATGCAGTGCTGCCTCTTGAAAGCGTGCTGTATCTCTAGGGCTAGCCTCTTTTGCTGTTCATATTGTCAGGCTCTCTGCATTTCAGTGAATTTGCTTTCTAATTCCACTAGGCGTCAATTACCACACTAAGACCATCGGGGGAGGGGGGCCAACAACGTTGTGATGCACAGAGGGTGCACAGTGCAAACTGCATTATTTGTTCTAGCACTAGGGAAATCATTAGTCAAGTCACATGTAGGATACCAGTGGTGCCAATTCAGATTTTTCTTTTTAGGAGTGGAGTAAATTCCAGTTTCCTCCCCACCCCCTGTAAGAACCCCAGGTCTTCCTCAGTTGGGGAACCTCCCATCTCTTACCCACATTGGGCATGAGCCAGTGCTACCAGGGGCCAAGTTCTTAATGGACTCCTCTATGCTCTGCCATTCAGGAACAGATCCCATGGGCCAGGTGTCAACACAACCCAATGAAATTTGGCCCAGCTGCCCTCCGTCCATACGGAGAGGCAGTCAGATCAAATGTCAGTGGTGCTGAAATCCACACTGCTCTAGTAGCAGCTGTACTAATTTGGTACAGGACCTCTGCTTAAAGGTGTCAGGCCATCCTCCGCCCCTCTGCTCAGCAGCCTATGGAACTTTGAGGAAGTGCAAAAGCCCTGTGGGGGAGGAACGTTGGCTCCCTGGATCTCCTAACTGATGACACTGTAGGATACCCTATGCTGTTTTGGTCACCATAAGCCAAATCCTGACCTGGGGCAATAGTATGGGAAAGGGGGCATAGGTTGCGTCCTTTTCCAGCAGCATAGCCCAGCCCTAGGAATGGAAAGAGAACTGACTTCCTCTCTAGCTGGTGGACAATGGCAGCCAGCGTGGCATGAACAGACCCCCAAGTGAGCGGCACGTATACCACTGCCTGCAGTAGCTGCTAGCCAGGGAGAAAATGGTCCTTCATTTAAAAGAAACAGCAGTGTGTGCCTTACCCTGAGTCAGTGTGCATTGATAGGAAAGCTCTTGTTCCTAATGCATGCTCAGCATCTATCCACTCCTTTCCCCTCCAAGCCCAACCTGACTCTAATTAGTAAGGACAGGATTTTGCCTTGTGCTGTTAGGTCATTCCTGAGACTGGAAAGGAGCGGAATGCAAGGGGAGGAAAGCTAAGTATTGCAATGGGTCCATAACTTGTTTCCTGCTGCACTTGTCTCCTCTTTCTGGAATCCTGGTTGCCAGTGCAAAGAATGTTGGACGCATAGTTTCAAAAGAGCTGGCAAAGTAAATCCTGTCTGTCAATTCAAAAAGGAGTTGGAGATGATTTCAGAAGAGAAGAGAATAGCAAGGCATAGTCACTATATATAGGACTCAGTGTGAAGGTGGCGACGTTGGAGTATACTGTATTTTTATCTCAACAGAGGAGGTATCTGTCTGTCTCCCATAAAATGCTCTCTCTGTGTGTGTGTGTGTGTGGGGGGTTTCTCCACTGAGACAAGAACATAGGCCTCAGGTGGACTAGTATTTTCTGTGTTTCTAAGGGCAGAGTTTCATACTATCTGGATATTTTTGCCTGGCTCTGTTTTTTTCCTGTATTTTCCATGCACTATAATGTTCATCGCCCAAATAGCAGTTTAGTGGCATGATTCATGAAGAGAATATCTGTGTCTGGGGTACAGTTTGGCCCTGCTACACTTTGGAGGACCATGGAAGCTTCATGCATAGTGCTCCACACGGAAACTTTTCACTCTTCTCACAACTGTCAAAAATGTATTTTATTTAGTTTGTATCCATGCTGTAGCTTTTCCCCTGAGCTGTGAAGTATGCCCTCACCTAGAAAGTAACCATATATTGCACATGGAGAGGATGGCTTTTAACAGTCTAAAGTATTCAGGTTAAATTATTTACACTCCCTAGCATTCAGTTCCCAGCAAATCCTTTAGCCCCCTGTTAGATTGAGTCTATGCAGTTTATTGTGTGGGGAATCTTTCAGATAACACTTTTAAAAGCAAAAGTCTTATGCTTTCTACAAAGGCATTAAAGATCTCATAGCACTATTTGTAACAGTTGAGGTTTGCCCTGGTTTCCTTTGCAAAAATTCCTCCTGCCCCTGGCTCTTGAGCAGTAGGCTGTGCACTATTCAATTGTCTGTGTCCTCCGCTTCAGAAGTGGCTGCACTTCTGTGGTGTTTGTATAATGATTCACATATGTATTTGTGTATGATATATAAACAGATTACATTGTATTCACATGTGCAGAGCATGAAAATACAAATGATTTAGGTACCACCAGGTAAAAAATATTTAGAGATGCGCTGGAACTATAAAACACCCTTTCCCTTTGTAGGAGTTTGGCTCTGGCTGTGAAATTCTTGGCTACGGTCTGTCTCTAGATAACATTATTTCAGCAGCTCTGCTGAGGGTCGTATGCACTTTGCGCTTGGAATGGTTTGAATTCTTTGCTTGCTCTGTGGTGATGGGATTTGTTTTAGTTTTTTGGCTTTGTGAACACTCCTCCGGAGCTCAAGAGGCTGAAGAGCAACAGCTTGCTGAGTATGAGTGGCAACAAGAGGCTTGCCAGGAGTTGAGAATCCAAGCAAACTGTCTTCTTGTGCCCAGCTCTAAGCTCTTTCCATCTCTCTCAGCTCCATATGTTTGTAGGATGGCTTCCTAAGTGGAAGAAAACTGTATTCCCGATTCTGCCTTTCATGACACATCTTAGGTGCAGTGAGGCAAGGAACAGAATAGATTATTTTATTAGCCTTGTAAGAGGAAGTAGCTTGAGGCTGATGCACAGCTTCCCATGGAAGGGAAGAGAGACGATTTCCATTGGGCATCACTGATCTTCCCGACTACAGTCATACATGGACCCTGCATCCATGCACACACAAGCAAGTGACTGATGTTAGCCTTGTAATGAACTATGGAAGCTCATACAAATGAGATGCTAATCTCACTGAGCTATCTCAGGGCCTGATCCAAAGCTCATTCATTTCAATGGGAGCTTTTCCATTGACTTCAGTGGGCTTTGGATCATGCCCCAAATGAGAAACATTTAAAAATAAAATAATGCTCTCAACTCTCCCTCAAGAGCTACCTTCTCAGAAATTCTAACTGTAAATATTGAATGTGCCCCAAAGATGTCTGGCTCACCCCAGCCTCCATTGTAAAAACATCGCTGAGGTGAATTCCCTTAATTTCACCATGTGCAAAACTGTTCTCACAGATCCAGTCCATAAGTGGGTTGCTTGCTGAGATCTAGAAGACAGTTGTTTATTATACTGCAGGAATGTGTTGAGTCTGCCTGGTGCTGATGGAGCAAAGGATTAAATACGACTGGGGAGGTGCTGGGAAGGATGTGGAATAACAGAAGAGGTGTGTAGGCGGGTGGTTTCTCTCCTTGGATATGTGGCAGGGGCAGGAGAGAGGAGGGGGTGGGGAAGGTTAAAATGTTAATGAAGATTCTTTAGGAGTTCTTAAAAAATAATATCGTGGAGAATGTCCAGGGCAGCCTCACGTGTTACTCTGCATCAAATGGGAAATAACGGTGGCGAGAAGGTAGTAGGTGGGTTTTCTCCTAGGAATAGATTGCTCTTTATCAGAGGCTCTAATAGCTTGTTTTTCAGAAATCTTAAACTGAGAAGAGTCACCAATTTGAATCATTGTTACAGTTCATCTGAATGCAAACAGTGAGCTAGATATCAATAGGCTTCAAGAGATTTCTCTGTATCTTCCCAGAGGTTTTCACTACACTTTGTTAAACTGGGGGTTTTTTTGTAATCAAGTCATTTCAAGAACATTATGAAAGCCGCCAGAGAGGATCAGGAGAGAGGGAAATCATATCAGAAGTTCAAACTTATTCTTCTACAGCTATGAGATCTAAAAATACCCAAGAGACCAGGCTGCTGTCTTTCAAAATCCATTCATCCTAGCTATATAATAATAATGCTAGTCACATCTAAAGCTTGAGCCAAAGCCCATGGAAAGACTCCCTATGACTTCAGTGGGCACTGGAAAAGGCTCCTTCAGCACCTTCTAGCCCAAGGTCTTAAAGTGCTTTACAAATATCAAATAATTTTAACTTCACAATGTACAATACCTCTGAGCTAGGTAAGTATCACCATTCTACAGATGGGAGAACTAAGGTACTTTAATCCCAATCCCACTGAAGTCAATGTGGGTTTTATAATTTGGTATTTGCCCAAGGTCGCACAGAGAGTCTGATGGAAGAAATGGCCTCCAGATTGCTACTCCTGTGCTGTTACCAGAAGACTATCCTTCCTCCCAATTTGCTTAACCAGAAAACCATTTCCCTCTATGTAGCTATGTTCACAACATGGGCAACAACTTCCATTTTTATGGACGCCTCAGATTACCGTGATTTATCTTGGTGATTAGAGAACATAAACTCAAACACTCCCATGATGTCGACAAGATCAGCCATAATTTCTTAGTCTTGAATTTTTACACTATAAGCACGTCTGAGGTTAATTGTTACTGTTTGAGAGTCAACACTAAGGGCTAGTTCACTTAGGGGTGTGTGTGAATGACCCAGTACAGCAGCTAAGGAAATATGTCACTGCTATATATATACTGGGCTACCAAAACATGTTGCATTTTGCAGTACTTTACTGCTGAGGATCTCAAAGTGCTTTACAATATTAAGTAATTAAGCTTTACAGCACTCTCCTATAATGTTGTTCTACCCTTTTCTCAGATGGGTAGACTAAGGCATGGAGAAGTTAAGTGACTTCCTCGGTCTTACTCAGTGAGGCAGTGCCAGAACAATGAACAGAACATCACAGTCCTGTTGTCTAGGACTCTTCCCAAGCCAGCAGGGAATAAACTAACTAGCTATTCTGATTCTCAAGGGTAATTTGATCTTAACTGTTTTTGGTAGGAGCAAATAGCTGCATGACGCCACTGCACAATATCAGCAACAGATTTTTCCTTGTTCTGAGAGCTAAGTAAAATCTAAAGCACACAGAGAAAAAAGAGTAAGATGATCGTAAAAAGGAATTAAGCTTTTGAATGGGGGCTGGATGACACAAGGGTTCTGAACAGGATAAATTATGAAACTTTTCACCTCAAGGTGCAAAGTCAGCCCGTAGTGATAGTGACTGAAAACAATTGCTATTTGATAAGTGACTAGTAGCCTCTCTGAAATAAATCAGTGATTAATTCCAGCTCCTAGAGGGGAGCTATTTTATATTGGAAAACCCATCATTGGCCATGCCACTGATTGTCATTCTCATTGGCAGCTTTAATACAGCGGCCAAGGGTTACATGGTGATGGAGGCTGAAATGCCCATGTGGTGTTCTCTGGGGCGAAGAACACAGATCAGGGTATTGTCAAAGGAAGTTTGTATATCCACTATCTGATGTATTTGTTCCATGGCTAGAGAACTTCAGTCCCTAGGACTAACTAACTCTTCACTTGCCCTACGTTCACTCATTCAATAATTTAAAGAATGACATGATAAAGTAAATAGCAGGAGATTGATTTCTTATGATATTGTGCCTTCCAAACCTTCCACTTAATGAATCACACTATGAATATAGCAGTTTAGGCCCTTTGGGCTGTGATTAGTCTACAATGTTTGGGACTGGGTTTGAGTTGCAGCCAGAATTTGCCTGATCTGGGTTAAATATATTTTGTGGCAAAACAGGTATGTGTGCAAGAGAATTAGGTGATTGATTTCCTCCATGGTGACCTGCTCTGGTTTCTTATCTGGCCAGTGACCTAACGGAATGAAAATGAAAGACGACTACTGGCAGCGATAAGGCCAGTTTGCTTACTTAATAACCGCATTGGGATTACAATAATAGCCACCGATAGGCTACCAAGTTTGCTAGTGCTCTCCAGTGGGATTTGCAGTTTATAAAATGTCTTCCCTTTTTTGCAAAGAATCTGGTGTTGAACAACTCTCACCTTTCACTTTTTACTGTCACAAGGAGATTGCAAGTGACCAAACAATTGTAAAATTTCATTTGCTGCAGCATGTATGATGAATGTAACAATATAATAATGGAAGCAAAGCAAGTCTTCTAATTTCCCTCCTCTGTATGTGTGTATGTATTTATTTATTTACTTATTTATCATATGAATTTAGGGCTGATGAAAGGTTGTGGATTGACAGTCTTGGAACCACTAGCCCTTCATTTACTACAGACTAGGTCAGGAACACACAGCGGTAATGCATGCTTACCCATGCTGTCCCTGTGATGTATGTCAGTCCTGACCTTAAAGAAACAGACTTCTATAACTGAAGGAAATTCAGACTCTTGGATAAGGCTGCAATGGGATCCCATTAATGTCACTGTGCCATTGATGGAAATTGGAATAAAGATACAACATATTTCTCATACACCACCCAACAGCTGCCAGGAAGTAGGAATTCTGGATCATTACCACCAAACTATGCTCAATTTGAACCACGGACTGGTTCAATAACAGCCATCAATTCCCCTAAACTGCACAGGTCTTTGGTGGCCACATCAGAAGGAGGTCCAGTGCATAAACTTCTCGGGCAACAATGTCACATTTTCTCACACTAAGGGAAAAATCTGAGATTCATTCTTCAAATATCATTTTTTAAAGTGCCACACATGCAAGAAGAGTTTCTAACTCAACAGAGGTTGTGAGATTTAATGGATGCATCTACCAAATTGTACTTATATAGGGTACAGTATAACAAACTGTACCCGGTTCTAAATGTATACAGAAATATGCTTGTACATAAATGTTACATAAACACTATGCACATGCAAGTGTGTGTTTCTTCACTGTATATACATTTATAAATTCATGTCTCTGGCAATCATTCTACTCAGATACCCTCTGCCTTTACAACCCTTTGTTCTTGAGTATTATGAAAAGGATTTAGATTAGCATTATATGAAGAGTGCCTAGGAATCGAAGCGATGACAAATTAGGGACTGGAATCCAGTGCAGGTAAAATAAAACCTAATGCCACCCTTTACACCAAATGCAGACAGAACCAAACCTATTCAAAGGCTCAAATAACATGAGTTGAATATATAAGAAAAAACTGCTCTTATGGGATGCTGCAAAAGCCACTGAGGACTTCTAAAATTAGACTGGTAAAATCACTGAAGGGAAAAAAAGACCAGTCTCAGTCAATGGATAAAATGAAAAGATTTTTCAATCTGAAACTTCCATGATTCTGCATTTCCTGAGTTAATCTCAGACGGGAGATATATGTACCAAAATATCATCTGCAAGTCAGAGCACACCATATTTCTGGCACAACTGAAACTAGCAAGCACCAGAAAACTCACGATGAAAATTGTTTTTTTGAAATTTTTGCAACCTGATTTTCAGAAAGACAAGTTATTTTTGATAAGCTTGAGATTTAATGTTGTTACTGCAGAGATCAACTCAAAATAGCCAAATATCACAGAGAGAGAGCAGGCAGATTTGTAATCAAGTGAATTAATCTCTCCTGTTTTTAAGTATTTCTGCAGTGTTACTAACATGAAGGTTTTTATAGTTCTTGACTCATAATAATGCAACTTTTTCTGCCTATGAAGATATTAAGAAACATGGACTCTCCTTACCCCTTCCATATGGATCCTGGGATTTGGTGCCAGCCTGTACTGATTAAGTTGTAAACCTCTTGGATCTCCCCTGTCTCTCCTGATGGAAGCAGGAGAGGTCAGGACCCGAGATCTTTGGACTGAGCCAAACCTTGTAACATTTTGTCCATATCTGACACCGTCCAGTAAGCGAATTAGAAGCAAGTTGGACGGTAACTCGTCAATGCTGCCGAAGACTAGGGTTCTGCACTCCGGGCACCTCAGCTCGTTTTGGGATTTCAGTATCCCCTGTAGACAAGGCTTGCAGAAGGTATGCTGGCATGGTAGCACCTTGGCCGTGACATCTAGCTTTTCAAAGCACACAGGACATTCCAACAGGTCAAGTATGGCGAAATCGTCCATCTTTAGTGAAGAACTCCAGTCTCACGTGAGGCCAGGAAAGTCCACATGATACATTCACCAGAGCATTGGGTAGCAGTTGCTACAGTACCTTCACAAACGACACTGAAATCCTGAACTCAGAAAACCATCCTGCATGAAGGAAAAGAGAGGAGGAGGGGAAAAAAAGAACAGAACTTGACTGCTACAGTATGAAACCTATCCCACCTACATTGCAAAGCAATGCCTCACGAGCCAATTTGCAAATGTATACTTTGCTCTCACATCCAAGTTTGAAGTGAGTCATTTGTGATTCAGTACTAGTGAGAAGAATTGTATTCAAGCTCAAGTCTGCTGCAGGAGAGACCAAGTTTCTGTTTGTCAGGGTAGATAAATAACCGCAGCTCAGATTGAGACAACTATACTAATTCATGCCAGTGCCCCAGAGCAGGGCAACTCAATCAAGACAGGAACATTCCTTCTCACATGTACTGTAGGAAAACTTCGCTGTAATGCTTTGCAGTCTATTCTAATGTTAATTATGAATAGTATAACAATACTTAAACCAGATCAGGAGCAGAGATCCTCTGGTAAATATCCCATAGAGTCAAGAGTAAATATGTTCAGTCTTAACACAGCAGTTTAGTTACACACAATCCCACACACACCCACACTGTTTCATTTTTAACATATTTCCTAATTAGCTTTCTTTCTACTAGTTTTGGCAGCAATTCTATATAAAAAAAGTCACCCAAATACAAACATAATTCTTGTGCCTTGAAGAGAGACTTTAGTTAAGGAGTTTAGTATTGCTTTAGTTAAGGAGCTCTGCAATTTCATCCTCACCTAGACTAGTTGCTTTGGGTATCCAAAACAGCCTGAGAAGTCATTATTCCCTCCCACAATGTAAAGTCACTCAACCTGTTTAGCTCCTTTTACAATTGTATGTTGGTTTACACTGAAACATGTATACATTTTTTGGATTCAAGTTATGGCTTGTGAAAACAATTACAGTTCTATAACACACAGTAGAAGTGTGTGTGTGTGTGTAAAAGAAACCTAACCAGGAATCATTTCCCCTCTGATGTTGAAACAAATATTGCCAACCCTGAAACCTGCTCTCTGAAAATCCAGTGTGGCACCTGTGCCACGTTAAATACAAAGATTTTGTAGAATACTTTGCCTAGTAATCCTGATCAATATATACTGGAACATTTCCCCACGGATAAGGACATTATAAACAGCATAACTTCATTTGTTAAGCTTGTGTTTGAAGATGTCTGCCCCAAAAGGAAACTCGAGCAGGTTGCTAATTCTTGAAGTACCACTAACCTTGCATCTGTGCCCCTTCTAAGACAAAATCAGCTCTGCACAGCTCAAGAGATAAGAGCTCTCCCTCTCCCCAAATTGCAACCCTGTTGAAAACTTTAACATAACAACTATGTATGTTACTCACTGACAGATCAACTTACATGTCCAGCCCTGTTAACTCTCTCATTGCCTGACTCATAAGCTACTCATAAGCAAGTTTCAGAAAGAAATTCCTGTACCATCGTTCTGGTTAGGAGCCAGATCCTGATTTGGTGTTCTGATCTCAGTGGAGTTTATTCTGGACTTGCACTGCATAAATGAGATCAGAATTTTGATCTTCCTCTTTCTTGTCTATGCAACTGTGCTTGTTTCTGGGAAAAGGCAGGAACCACTTTTAAACCCTCTTTGCTATAAACACTTTAATCAAAACGAAGCAAAGAAAAAAAAGATAGATGCAGTCTCAGAAATAGGCAGCAGTTAAACTTAGCATTAGAACAGTTTAGATTTGTCATACTGGAAAAGACCAATGATCCATAGACTAATACCCTGTTTCTAGTACTGGTTATGGAGGCAACAGACCCTCTCCAATGGCACCTCTCTGTTATATTTTATCAGAAGTGAGAATCCACTTTCTGATCTGCTCTGATGATCAGCTTTGTCTTCAAGCCTGAGCACTGTGATATCTTATCTATATACAGGGGGCTAAAGTCACAGAAGGACTTAGACGCCTAAGTCCAACATTTAGTTGCCACTGACATTCACAAAACCCCTGCTCAGCTGCCACCTAACCCAGTAGGCACCTAAAAACCTACTTGGCACCTAAATTTTCAGGCTAAAAGTTCCCTAAATGCCTGTGTTTCTACCTCCAGGCATTTGCACTGATGCCTCACTCTAGCAACCCAAATGCCGAAGCCGCAGTGTGATTCACAAAACAGGGGAAGATAGGAAGGGCAGCTGTGGGGCCTGATTCTGCAGGTGTGCGCAGAGGCTACCTACCAGATTGCATGCCATTCAAAATCCTTTTGGAAGAGGCGGTGGAGGTGGTACTCACCATCTAACTTTTAGCCCAGAGGTTAGGACATTCACTTAGGATGTGGGAGACCCATGTGCAAATCCTTTCTCCCCTTCAAGCAGAGGGGAGAAAGGAATCTAACGTTAAACACCTAACTCCCTGAGAAGAGCAGGGCTTAGGATATACCTCTTGCCACAGCATCTCCCACTGGCTAGCGTAGGCAGCTCCTAACTCACTGTGCTGGCTTTTGTGAATCCCATTGTTAGGCCCTCTCTCTCCCCATTTATTGTATTGGGAGCCGAGTGCCTGCCCCAGGCTCTGTGAATCCCAGTGATTTTCTAGGTAATCTAACAGGTAGGTGGTGTGATGTGTTGCTTTGCAATGCCGAAGTCCCTTTGTGACTCTGGCGCAGTCAGAGTAACTGCAGATGGTATTCTTGTTCAGATCAATGTATAATTCTTTTAAGGAAACTTGGTAAGCTATTTACCTCCATCCCATCGTAAGTCTGTGAGTTCCACAAATTATATGCTTTTTAAAAAAAGCTCATTTATACCACACTAAATGTTTTAAATTCATAGAGTAAGAGAAAAAGGTAATATTGTGACATGTTTATTGCAAAGGGAATAAAGCAGTAAGGATACAGTTTCCACATCGGTTTCAGAGTAGCAGCCGTGTTAGTCTGTATTCGCAAAAAGATGTTTCCACATCTTTAAGGTATTATAGGATAGTTTAAAAACAAAACAAGACATGGATCTATGAACATACTGGTAACACTTTTTAAGGTTCCCAAATGCATATTTAATTTAGATTGGGTATTACAGTTATGGTACGTTAAACGCTAATCAATTATTAAAATAATTTTTGAGAATTTATCACAGTGTGGTAGACATTACATTTTACATGACCAAGTTATTTAGCTCAATAGATACATTTTACGCTTCAATTAGTTCTCATTTATTGCAAAATAATGGGCCATATCCAGTTGTTGCTATGGATGTGGAAATCCTGTTGTAGTCACAAGAAATAAAAAAATCGTTACTAGGGGATGTTTTAGTCACTTCCGATTGAATCTAGGTTTCATAACTAACTTTGTATGTATTCTCATTTAGAGGGATATATGACTCATTTTTAGACCCAAATTTACCAGAGCTCTCTTACATTATCATTATCTGTATTATCGTAGTCCCATCTGAGATTGGACTAGGAAGGCTGGACAGAATGAAGAATCAAGCCCAGAGAGTTTTGGAACTGGGGTAGCAAGCTCTGTCCGGGGTATCTCCGCAAGTGGGCTGGATGGGAATGAGCCTTCACTTTACCCTCATCCCAGACTTCAGGGGTGCTTTATGGGATCCACTTCAGTCCACACTTCCTTTATCTAGTGACACTAGGGTTCAGAATTGTTAGTGGCCTTCTCCTATGAGCCAATGGGCCTGCTCCTACTCCCACTGAAGTCAATGGGCATATTACCATTAACTCTAAAGAGCAGGATTGGGTCCAATATGCTTAGGGATCATTTAGCAGATTTGCTGCTCTGTAAGGTTCTATCCTGCAAGGTGCTGAGCATGCCTGTGGAGGTGAGCACTCTTGTCTTCCCTTTACTTCAATGGGATTTGTGGGGGCTCAGTACATGGGAAGACTGAGCCCTACAATAATAGCATATAACATTTCAATAAACACTTCCTCATTTTTTGGTTCAATAAGGCATCATACAATAATGAGCACTCCCCTGATTATCTGCTAGCTCCAAATCATAACAAAATGTCCTAGCTGGAAATGGAACAGGAAGGCAAGTTCATGGTACCTTTTAATTTGTGCTGTTGGCATCAGTGTCCCTTGTTTTACCAGCTGACCTCCTCTTTAGATGCCTGCTTTTGCTCTAATATCCTGATGCCCCACCTTTGTAGCAAGGGGAATAATGGCCTGCCCTGTATTGAAGAAACCAGATACAAGGAAAAGCAAAATAGGTTTCCCCCCTCCACAAATTCCTGACATACCTCAATTGTATGTTTCTAAATGAACATTAGAGATTTGTTTTCACTCCAGTTCTATCCAGTGCTTCTGGTGAGTCTTTATGCCCCAGTCATATATTTCCCCTATCACCCCCCACAGGTATAAACGGGTATATAATATGGGCTTGACTTTCAGTAGTGTTGAGCACCCACATGTCCAGTATGGTTCATGAGAGCTTCAGGTGTTCAGCACCTCTGAAAATAAGGGTATGTGTGTGCGTGTGGCAGGGGGTTGGAGTGGGGGCACATTCATGCATGCTGGATAATGCTAATTCTCCCCCCTCTAGATTTTGATATTGTTAATAAATCCATTGTAATTCTTCTTAAGCCACATGTAACCTCTCACCTGCTTTGGCTATACTGGTAAAATTGCACTCAGGACTGAACATAAAAGCACCTGAAATAAGGATCTAGATTGTAAAGACTCTGTCCTTCCAAGCCAACCCAGTTACTACTCTTTCCCTTTGTAAATCTTTCTAATTTGGTTGAAACAATTGGAATGAAGGTTTCTGAAGTTTTAAAAGCTAACCTGAAACTGGGGTCTGATTCTATAAGGTGCTGAATACCCCAATTCCCACTGCTTTATGTAGGAGGCAAAGTAGCACAGAATCTTGCAGAACTGGACCCTTTATGGCAAGTGTTCTTTGCAGTTCTGTGGCAACATGCAGACTACTCAACCATCTCCTCTTTTAAACTTTCAGCTGTTGGAAGCACCTGTAAAGATTGCAGTCACATGGGAATGACAATATATACTTAGGCATTAGGCATGTCATATAATATCCCTGTGGCTCAGTTCCCCATCTATAAAATCATTTTTCCCACCCTTTGTCTGTTTTGTATATTTAGACTGTGAATTCTCAGAAGCAGGGACTTTCTCTTGCCAAGAGTTTGTCAATTGCCTAATGGGGCCCCGATCTCAACTGGAGTCTCTAGGTGCTACCATAATATTAATACTTTGCATTTTATATAATGCTTTTAATCTTCAAAGCACTTTCCCAACAGTATTTAATGCTGGTAACATTCCTGTGAGGTAAGTAAGCATTATCCCCATTTTATATCTGGGGAAACTAGGAAGATGTGGATACATTTGCATGAGGTCACACAGCAAATCAGTGTCAATTGGGGATTAGAACACAAGATTTGACTGGCTCCCAGCACCATGCATAACCTACTAGCCTAGACTATCTTGCCTGCCTGTTGATTTAGCAATGTTCCTCTTATAATTACGTGTCTGGAGCTATAAATCTGTCAGGCCTTCCCTTTCATTTTAAAACTTCCATTTGATACTTATGTTATAATTAACAATGGTCCTGGTCTTGCAATGTGCTTAGCGCTTGTGAAGTGCTGCATGCCTGCAGCTCCCATTGAGGTTAACAGTAGCTGAAGGCATGGCAGCATCCTGGCAAGAAGAAGCTGGGAAAAAAGACTTGTGGTTATCACGTAGTCTGGCCTTGTTTCACTCACTACCCACCTATTCTGTCTATTTTTCAATTCTTGTGTTACAAAGGGTGCCTTCTACTGAATGACAATTTATACTCCGAAAGTCAAAGCAAACTTTGTTCTTCTTTAAATTGAACTTTCTCTGTTCTGCCCTCTGAGAGAGGAGAGTTAAAAGTCAATTACTGAGGACAGAATGAACATGCCCAGCTTTGTGGGAATTTGTCTTCCCACTCCCTCAAGGAGAAAAGATTGTTGTTGTTAGTAAGCAGGACAATGCCCTGCTGACGTCAAGGCTTAATGAGCTCAGTATTGCAGCAGGTGTCACCTTTGTTTTCTCTAGGCTGTCAATGCCATTGGGATGTCATGCCTCTGTCTACCCTACTGGGGTGCTGTAAAGATAAACGACAACACCCCAAAATGTCCTTAACCAGTCTTCTGTGAAGTCTTTCCCTGAAGAACCCTGCGAGATTTCTGCACATCCTTGTATGTTCCATAACATAGGAACAGGTACACTGCTTCAGAGCTGAGGTCCATCTTTCCAGAATCCCACCGCTAACAGTGGCCAGCACCAGATGCATCACAGGAAGGTGCAAAAAACCCATCTTGCACTAAATAAGTGTGGGATAATCTGCCATCCTGTTAAGGATTAGGATGAGACTAGGCATTGGAGTTTGTGTTTAAATCCTGAAGCATGAGGTTTAATATCTCTCTTCCAAAATTCATCAGCATTAATTATTGTAACTCTGGATATTATTGTTATCCATATAAATATCCAGTCCTTTTTTTGCATCTTGCTGAGTTTTAGACTTCAATGACATCTTGTGGCAGTGAGTTCCACAGTTTATTCACATATTGTATGAAAAATACATATCCTTCTAAGGATTTTGAAATTGCCACCTTTTTATTGACTGTCCCCAAGTTTTGATGTTTTACATAATAATACTTGTGTGCTGTGTTGTTGTAGCTAGATTGGTGGGTGAAATAATACCCACCAATTGGACCAGCTTGTCTCTCTCACCAATAAAAGTTGGTCCAGTAAAAGATCATGATACTTGGCATTTAAAATATATTGATGGATGTCATCATCCCATTTTACAGAATGGGAAAACAAGCTGTGTGACTTTTCAGTCAGCAGCAGAGTAGGAATAGAACCTAGGTCAGCTGACCTCCCTCCGTGTTCAGCTTTGCCTCATTGTCAGTTTTACATATCATAATGTATATTCATTCCTATATATTAAAAACAAAAATTCCACTCCAACCTTCATGTGCTTGTGTAAGCAGAGTTAAAAGAACATGGAGAGATCGTATAAAATGTGAAATTCCATTCGGTGTATGGACACCTGCGTGCGCAGTGTCAATGGAACACTGGGAGATGATTAGTGAAAATCCTGCTATTGTAAAACAACAATCAGTGCACACAGGCAAAGCAGGCATATTTATTTATTTATTAAGCCCTTGTACGTTGCCAAATCAAAACAGATTTTCTCAGGATCACATCCCACTGAGTTCTACGGATACAGAGACTATGTCCCTGTGTCCACAGAGAGGTATTTCAAATCTATTTAACCCCTTATTTCAACATTCTCCTGAAGCTACAGAGACACTAGAATTTCATCTTTTCTTTTCTTATTTTTAAGAAGCAAACATTTTAAAAAAACCCCTAACTGTACTGCCCACTCCTTGTCCTCAATGAGTAAAAAATGGCACAGGCTCCAAACTGCCACAAAAAATTCACTCTCCACCTGAACATAAATGTGGATGATTTCTGTCCCAAATGGCAATGTGTGAGAAAGATATGGAAAGGAAATGCTCGAGCATTAACTTAGAGGAGTCTCTCTGCGCTCTGCCTGTAATGACGCCTGTAATGCTTGCCAAGTGGCTTGAAAAGGTAAAGTGAGCCTCCACCTATGCTACCCTGTCCCTCTTGTGGAGTGCCTGGCCACAGTTGCAATCCCCAGACCCTGCCGAGCACAGGAACTTCTTGCTTGTGCCCTCTGGGCTGCAGCCAACCCAAAGAGCTGGCGATACAGAGCTTGCTCGCTGACTAGGGGAACGTATGTTGCACTCCCTGCATAAACGTGAGTTCCAGAATACCTCTGCGTAGCCCACAACACAGGGCTGTAACCAAGGGAGCTATGTATGGGTGGTGTCACATATTAAAATTGTATGTGTCAGAAAGAAGTGGGTGGTGATGGGGGGGAGAGCTGGCAGAGGTCATGTGCATGACAGCATTTCACTTGGGAATATAGAAGAAGCCTGCTGTTACGTTGTGTATTGTAAATGGATGTCACACTCCCTCCTCCTCTGGGGAAATCATAGAACTCTGGCTCTTTTTTTAGCTTGTGGACGGCAGGGAGTGGGGGTGCTACTTCCAAGCTGCTACAAATTATAGATCTAACAACTTGTCCTCCTACCCACTCACAAACACAGCACACAGACCTGCTATTGTTGTTGTCTCTGAAGGCTGGCAAGCAACCGAAGATCCTACTTGTGTTTCCAAAGTTCAGAACTAATACCTAGGCTAAGAAGGCTGGGGGTGAGTTGTCTGTGTTAGTAGCCGTCTCACACTTGTGGAAGTTGTAATTTGGGTGAGCTCACTCTGTGCTTCCGGTAGGACAATGTGTCATGTTGGTCTGAAATGTGGCCAGTGCAACCAACTGTACATAGCTGCTGTATTCTGGCAATGGATACTGGACATACAGCATAGCCTATAAAACATGCATGTCTAGTACATGCATTACATTTGCTATAATAACAGAACAGGACAACATAAAACCACAGTAATGGACACAATAGAGGAACCTGGACAGAAGAGAACAGAAACTCCCAAATCCCACAAATCTTCCAAATCAAAAACAATATTTCATAGTTTATTGTATATCATAATTCTCACAGCCAAACACAAAACTGTCTGCCTGTGTAATTGTGGTGGCTTCAGTCCAGAACTGGGGAAACAGTAACAAAAATTGTTAGCAAAAATTTTGGCTTCATCCCCCCCGCCACTTGATATAGTGTGAACCTTTCTGCTAGCAAAGTTCTGTTCCTGTGAATGTTCATAGAAAGAAAATTTTGTTTCTGAAGCTGCGATTAGTCACAGATTAATTGAGGCCTGATCATACAAAGCACAAGCATATGCGTAACTTCGCTCATGTGATAGTTCCACTGAAGTCAAAATAGGACTCCAGGGGGACTTAAGTGGCACAGGGATCTCAGGTAAGATCCTCACAGTGGTGCATTTTTCCTTAATAGTGCATTGTCTTTCTGTTGTAAAGCTAAACACAAAGAAAAGAAGGTTCGGAAATATTTTCAGTTTGCAATGTCAAGTCTTGAGACCACTCTTTGGTGACAAGGGTTCAGTGACTTGGATCTCTCTATTGATGACTTCTTCAGAATAAGGCATAGTTGGAGAAATCAGCACTTGGCCATGTTCTTTAATATAAGGAGACGCATGTATGTATTCACTTTAGATTTAATAAAAATGGTTATGCTGCATGTTAAGTAGATCTGGCCAGGAATTGGATTTTTCATCTTGTGGGAAATTCCATGATTTCCAAATTTTTTGTGGTCCAAAACGAAACCCAAACATTACAAAATTTCCTGTGAAACAAAATTCCAAAACCCCATTTTTGATCATTTTGATTGAAATGTTTCATTTTGATTAAAACCCAATTAGTTCCAATTTTGATATTTTAAAAACTTTAATATTTTTAATTAAATAAATTAGTTTTGGAACAAAAAAATCAAAATGATCAAAATGCTTGACTTCATTTTTTTTTCAAAATTGAGAAATTTTTATCAAAATCGAATCTTTTCAAAAAATGTCAATTTCAATGAAAATGACATTTTTCATTGAATAGCTGTTTTGACAAAAAAATTGACCAGTCTTAATATTAAACATATA
The DNA here is from genome assembly GCF_965140285.1 of Lepidochelys kempii. Taxonomy (NCBI): domain Eukaryota; kingdom Metazoa; phylum Chordata; order Testudines; family Cheloniidae; genus Lepidochelys; species Lepidochelys kempii. The sequence goes on along the minus strand of NC_136387.1, from coordinate 18,104,938 downwards.
CCAACTGATTCATATATATGAATATATATATATATGAATCAGAGTCTTAGCTGCAGCTGGATGACAGGTGTGTGTGTGTGTTTGTGTGTGTATTAAAGCATTATTGAACCTCAATACATATTTAATAATCAAGTATTGTATTTGTATTTTACACATAATAATAATAATTAATAATCTTTTCAATCTATCGTCAGTGGACATTTGGGAATGTAATGTAAACCATATGAAGGTCAGTTCAGAATAGGCTGGCATCTGTCCAGAAGGGAGTGCATTATTTTAAAATGAAATGTAAATAATACTCCCTTGAGAGAGCATGTTGGAGATTGTTAAAGTGGAATGAAAATAGGATATTGTGCAGCCAAGATGGGCAGAGGTGATCTTGATTTTCTTCTGTATATTTAAAAAAACATGTATATACTGCAACAAATCCATAGTCAGTGGCTCTCTGTTGCTTCAGAATTGCCACATGCTACATAGCGTGGCTTCTTGGGACTTTGACAGCAGCAGAGCAGAACTCAAGAGCAAATAAAAAGAACACCAAATTTATTATTTTTAAATATTATGACTTTTAAGCCAATCTCTTGATTTTTTTTGGGGGTGGGGCCCTGAGTCTCAATTTTTGAACACTTGGGGTTGGCAATGCTGAGTCTCCATTAGTTATTAACAGTAGAGGGCCTATGTCACTCATTTGAGCAGGTCTCACTCCATCTGGTAGAGGGCAGCGTGGACACCCCCATCCACATTCAAGTATTTAATTTGGCAAGAGAAAGGCTAGTGATGCAGGTCACGTGGCTGAGAGCGTTGCTGATGTAGCACTTGGGTCCTGCTCTGCGTGTTAGGTCCTCAATGCAGCAGCTGAAGTTCCTGCTCCTCACTATGCCAGAGACTGGGAAGTGGGACAGAAAGACAGACTTGAAGCTCACCAGCAAGGAGGGGTAAGGAGTGGGAATTGGGATGTTGGAGGCTGGGGCTCCTGGGAGGGGATGGTAGGGAAGCTCTCTTGAGGGAGGGAGTAGGTGTAGAGGCTAATGGGCCAGGATGATGGGGTGGACATTGGAGCAGATAAGCCTAGGTCAGGCTCCTACTTCAATGCCAGATGTTTTCTTTCTCTCTCTACTTTTTGGCTTCTTTCTTTCCCCCTCTTACGGAAAAGAGCCCTGCCTTCAATAGCATTCTCTTTCGTCCCCTTTAAGATAAATAAAACAATAATATAAGTTGTTGGCCATTCTTCCTTGATTCCCTGAGAAAGCAAGTTCTGACCAGGCCCTGGAGATGACGAGCATGACCAGCTGACTTTGTTTCTTTGATTGTATCATTTCTTAATTATTTTGAGGGGTTTGTTTGGACAAACCTTAAAAATCCCCCTCACTAGCAGGGAAATTTACCTGCAGGAAAAAGAAGGAAAAAAAAAAAAGCAACTGATTTTGTTCAAAACATTTCTGGAGAAATTAATGCAGGCAGCCCATCATAAGCTCATCATCAGCATCCCCACTACAAAAATTGTTTCAGTACCTCTGCTTACTAGGGTTGCCAGGTGTCTGTTTTTTGATCAGAACACCTGGTCGAAAAGGGACTCTGGTGGCTCTAGTCAGCACTGCTGAATGGGCTGTTAAAAGTCCAGTTGACGTGGGGTTGGCAGGCTACCTACGTGGCTCTGTGCATCTTCTGGAAGTGGTGATGTCCCTCGGCTCTTAAGCAGAGGGATGACCGTGGGGGTTCCGTGTACTGCCCCTGCCCCAAATGCTGGCTCTGCAGCTCCATTGGCTGGGAACCACAGTGTGCAGACCCTCCTGGCTGTACCTCTGCCTAGGAGCTGAGGATCATGTCGCAACTTGTGGGGAGCCACCTGAGGTGAGCGCCACCTGGAGCCCACACCCCAAAACTCCAGCACCTTAAATCCCCACCCCAGCCCTGAGTCCCCTCCCACATCCAAACTCTCTTCTGGAGCCCGCACCCCCTGCCATGACCCAACTCCCTGCCCCAAACCCCGTCCTGCACCCAAACTCCTTTCCAGAACCTGCACCCTGCACCCCCTCCAGTGCCACAACCCCATGCCCCAACCCTCTGCCCCAGCCCTGAGCACCCTCCTGCACCCCAAACCCTTCATTTCTGGCCCCACCCTGGAGCCTGCAACCCAAGCTCAGAGCTTGTACCCCCTCCAACACTCCAACCCCCTGCCTCAGCCTGGAGCCCCTCTCCCATACTATGAACCCTTCGGCCCCAGCCTGGAGCCTCCTCCCGCACTCCATAGCCCTCGACCCCAGCCCAACCCCAGAGCCCACACCCCCAGCCAAGAGCCAAAACCTCCTCCCACACTCCAATCCCCTGCCTCAACCCAGAGCTCCCTCCCATGCTCCAAACCCCATGGCCCCACCCCCCAGCCTGGAGCCCCCTCCTACTCCTCAAACCCCTCATCCTTGGCCCCACCCCAGAGCCTGCACTCCCACCTGATGCCTTCACCCTCACCCCCTCCTGCACTTCCACCCCTGCCCCAGCCTGGTGAAAATAAGTGAGTGAGGGTGGGGAAGAGCGAGCAACAGAGGGAGGGGGGATGGAGTGAGTGGGGGCAGAGCTTTGGAGAAGAGGTGGAGCAGGGGCAGGGTCTTGGGTAAGAGGCGGAGAAGGGGCGGGTCAAGTGTGTTCGGTTTTGTGCAATTAGAAAGATGGCAACCCTACTGCTCACATCCTTCTGAGGATCTGGGCTGCAATGCATTCCCCATCCCTAAAAGTCTTGTTGCAGTCAAGGAGGGGATTGGCTGTGATTTAAATTAAAATGTAGAGAGACCAGCTCATGAGGTTTTGTCAGGGTTGAACCCAAACCCTGAAATCTCTCTGTCATTTGGCCTCACACCTAGGCTGTAAACCCAGTCTAAACCCAATCCAGTGCAAACATCTCTGGTTTAATCCACAATTGCCTACCTCACATTTCTTACACTATACTGCAGCCATTGCTGCTCTGTGCATGGGGTGATCAGATGTCCCAATTTTATAGGCACAGTCCCAATATTTGGGGCTTTTTCTTACATAGGTGCCTAGTATCCCCCACCCCCAGTCCAGTTTTCAGCTGTGTTGTGAGCTTTTCTCAGTTGTCATCTTCAGAACTGCAGCACCTTTGGCAGGCCCGGGGATGGGTTGTACTAATTGCACTAATACCCAAAGCTTGGTATAGGAAGTAGAGGTGAGAGGGCTTGTTAGTTTTTCTTCTTGCCAGCCTCTTCCTTTTCCTGCCAGTTAAGGCCCCATCTCTTTCTCTGTTTTCTGCCTCCTGTCATTTTTTCCCCTTTGTGCACTGAAGAATTACAAAATATCCCTCTGGAATTGCCTAACAAAGCCTTAACCTATACAGATAACCTTTATTAAGAAAAGAACAGGTTTGCAAGAAGCAACAGACAAGAGCAGCTGTCTAACCAGCTCCTGCAAGCTGGTCTCAGCTCTCCTCAGCAATTCTTTGCACAGGTCTGACCACAGACTTCAGTTACCTAATTAAACACAGATGCAAATGAGAGCATTATTTGCAACAATATATCCCTGTTTATGGTTCCCAGGTGTTTCTAGCCAACAGGAGCCCAACAATTCTTATATTAATGGCCCAGACTTCTGTCTAAAATGGAAGATTGGCCACTGAAGGAAGCATGTTTTTAAAAGTTGACTAATTGGAAAACTACAGTTCCTGACCACATGGTGGAAAAGCTCCGAGTGGGAGGGTTGCAATGGGGTAAAGCCCCCTAACTCAGCATTGAGGTACAGTTTATAGTATAATGGGAGTTAAACTGATTCAAATGTATCCTTATTCCACTGCATTAAGAGACCAGAGAATCAGCAATCTGTCCCTAAGTGTTTCTTTTAACCTGTTACTGTTATTGAGAGTGACAGAGTCTGAGTTCACAAGAAGAAAAGGAGGATTTGTGGCACCTTAGAGACTAACCAATTTATTTGAGCATAAGCCTTCGTGAGCTACAGCTCACTTCATCGGATGCATCGGATGCTGTAGCTCACGAAAGCTTATGCTCAAATAAATTTCCTTTTCTTTTTGCGGATACAGACTACCATGGCTGCTACTCTGAAACCAATCTGACTTCAGTTTTCCAACAGTTAATCCTTACAATTTAGGGAGACTTGGAGAATTAGATACAAATGATCTGATATCAGTCTAATAAATAAAGACAGAATAGAGACCGAGAGAGATGTTCACATGGTTGAAAAATATACAGTATTTTGCAAGATTGTAACATTGTTTCCCTGACTGGCATAGACAGGTTACATTTTCTGGACATCACGTTATAATCATGCCCTAAACCTGTGCTATTTAAGGGCTAGGCTCTATCATGGCTTGGTCCTTAGAAAAAATCGATGTCCATGCTGGTAAGGGAAACTCTCCTAGAACCTTGATAACAACCAGTTGTTCTGCTAGCACAATTTACTCATAGTGGAGCATGCCACCGAGAAAACGAAAGATTGGAGTATCTGATTTTGAAAGCAGGCCTCAGCCTGACGCCTGTTTTTGTGGCTGCAGTAACATGCCAGCACAACTGATGTCACTCAGGATATGTCTACAGTGCAATCGGAGGTGTAATCGTAGGCCTATCTGTGCTAGCTTTCATCTAGCTGGCATGGCTAAAAATACCAGCTTCAGCCACCTACCCAGAGATCCCTTGTACAGCCCACAGCAAAGCCTCTGCCACCGCAGCTTCATTGCTATTGGATAGAATAGCTAAATATATCAAGCTAGATTAAAGCGAATGTGGGTATGCCAATCTGAGCTGCAACGACACCTCTGATAGCAAGGCAGACATACCCTTCGATGTCCACCTCCCTGATTGAGGACTGTGTAAAAACTAAATTGTGAGAACAAAATTAAAATTAAGCTTGAAAGGCACACAAAGGGAAGGCAGGGTTTTATAGCATGGCTGAGTGAGCGGCAGAAACACGATTTGTTTGACTACTCTAATCAGCTGCCCCAGGCTATTGGAATCAGGAGTTCAGGGGGGAGAGAAATCGAAAAAGCAGAGAGTTACTCAGGTGGGCGGAGAGGGTCCATCATGCTGGAGAGTCTATCAAAGCCCAGGAGTGTGCATTCAGTTCACACACAAACAGAGCAGTTTGCAAAGGATGGAGCTTATTTTGGTTTTCACAGATGCCCACTCTCATGCTGAGGGAAAAGTGGGTCTCTTTTAGAGGCATTTATTTTAAAGAAAAAGAATATCAGAATTTCCTCTTGCTAGCCAGCTGGCAGCATTCTCCCTATGCTTGTACGCAAGTCATTGCTGAACTCTGAAGCAGTTTACATTTCCCTTCCCTTGCTCCTCCTTGTGTACACTAAAGGAATTTACATGTTCTCAGAAACACTCAAATAGGACCCAACACTTCATCTCTCTGACTTGTTTAACTAGCTCTGATGTGTTTTATGAGTTAGGTTTCTTGCCACTTTGAAGTAATTTTCACTGATCTCTGTTTCTTTGTGGCTTTAAGCCTGTGTGCTGTAGTTGCAAATGTGTTTTTTTCTTCTTCTCTGGTGTCATGAGCATGACTTCTCAGACCATAATGGGTTTCACTTTCACCAAAGATACCTTCAGTTTCTGCGGATGGAACTGGAATCTCTCATCAGGGGGTTGATTCTGCCAGCTGCTGAGTGCCCTCAACTCCCTTTGATTTCAGGTAGCATCTTGCAGTTCCCTCGTTGTACATGCATAACAAGGGCAATGAGCAAGCAAAGATAAGGAGTTGTTTTCTGGTGGTCTCACTGGATAGGATTCTGCATTTGATTACACCTGTGGCCTTTAACAAGGCTGCATGAGGATAATGGGGACAGAATGTGGCCCTTTTTCTAACAGACATGAACAAAAAGTTTGAATACTAAGGATCTGGGTGTTTAAGCGAATCAAAGAAAAAGGATTGGAAGCTAGTGATAATCATTTAGTGATCTTTTTCACTGACATCAGGACTCATTGGCCATTTCTTGGGAAACTGAATATATCTAATCAGTAGCTACCACTACATAGTAAGAAGTTTCCATAAAAACTTGGCAGGAAAATAGGAGACTAATAGCCACACTTTCAAAAATCTTAGCAGAAGATGCACTTTAGGAAGCTTTGGTTTGGGCATGAGGTGAGCATGTATATTTTTGTTTGGACGGACTGTCAATTTCAGCAGTACATACGGTTGCTATTAGGCTTTAATGCAGGAGAAAAGCTACCTACTTGCAACTACCGGGATTTTGCTTTTGTGACACTTTCATCATAAGAAAGAAGAGTGTAATGAGTCCTTTTGGAAGTGCCACTCTCTGCCCGGTTTTCCTTGGTTCTTGTACACTGTTTTGGACCTTTTGCAGTTACTCTTGCGAAATTTCATTTAACAATTTGCTTCAAAGGGGGGAACCCCATTTTTATGGGGAAAATGTGTGGAAGTGCACTGTGAAGAGTGATCAATTTTCTGTATGCAAAAGGGGCAGAGTGCCTGCAGCTCCCATTGATTTTCGACAAAGCCGTCCCTAGGATACAGCGAATCGGGGTGACCACCCCAGGACCCGCGCTTTGGGGGAGCTCGCAGGAGGTGGGCGGGGAGGTGAGGTGGGCAGGCAAGCGGGGTGAGGAGGCGATCAGGGGGGTGGGGGCGGGGGGTCAAGGAGGAGCCCCCTCTACCAGATCCTCCCCCCAGTGCCTCCTGCCCACCGGTGGGCCCCAGCAATCCGTGCCTCCCCCTCCATCTCAGTGCCTACCATGGATCATATGTTTTGTCCGCGGTATCAGGAGGCACTGGGGAGGAGGGGAGAGGAGCAAGGGCACAGCATGCTTGGGGGAGGGGGCGGAACTGGATGGAGAAGAGGCAGGGAGGGGCAGGGGTGGGAAGAAGCAGGGTGGGGGTGGGGCCTTGGGGGAAGGGCCTGGGTGCTCCCCCCGGCAGATTACAAACTTGGCCCCTATGTCCCAGGCCCCGCACCCCCCCCCAGGGACGGCACATCCAAAAATCACCCTGCCTACTTTTAGGTGCCTAACTTTAAGCACCCAGGTTTGAAAATTTTGGCTCAAGTTCCTTTCTGGAGCAGCGCAAATACTGCAACAAATTTTCCAGGAAAATTATTGTCATGCTGTCTGCAGTGACTCACACCTGTGAGTGCCTATCACAGGCAGACTGTCAAAAATGGGGCAGACACCCCAAACTAGTGATATGTTCTATAATTAGATTTCACCCAGCCACTAACAAATGTGAACTCCTGGATCACATAACAGTCTTACCATGGAGTCAGAGACTCTCCAGTCTATCTTGCGACCGGCAAGCTGGATTTAGTGATAAATGGTCATTTACACCAAAAACTATTCAGGTTGCATTTACACCACAACTATTCAGGTTGCTTCCAGTCCCAAGAGACCAGTCACTTACCCCAGATCAATTTGTATCTTAGATCACACAACAAAGACAATGCCTGCAGCCAATTCTGTAATTGACTAAAGATTTATTAACTAGGAAACAGAAATCAGAGAATTATTTCAAATAATTCAAATAATGCAAACAGGTTAAAGCAAGCAAACATATGCACATAAATGAGTTCCCATCTATTATTCCTAAAGATGGCCTATGTGGTAATCTGTCAATTCAAAATGTCTTTCCAGAGAGATCCTGGGCTAACCTCTGGGGAATCTCTGCCTTCATTTAATGTCTGTGCCCCTATGAGAGTTCAAACAGCAAAGAGACAACATATTGTCTTGTGTCTCTGTTCTATGTTTGCATTTGGCCTTCCAGTCCACAAGATGAGCTTCCTGGCACGTAGCATTTCCAAGGTGCGGTAGGGCCATTCACCAAGCCTTGTACTGTGCTGTTTCTTAATGGCCCATTTAATCTGGATACGTCTCCTTAATAGGTGAGTGAGGGGATGATTCCTTTGCCTGGTTTCACAAGATCAGAACAAATGTGTTCAAAGTTGTAATAAAGCAAAACTTCCCTATTTCCTTATAGCATGGAATACCAACATGACAAGTGAGATTAATGCATTCAGCAACTTACAAGCATTTCTGAGAGTCTAAACCAGTGGTCCCCAAACTGTGGGGCATGCCCCCCGGGGGGGTGGGAAGGAGCATTCAGGAGGGGTATGTGCCAGCCCTCATAGGGGGTGGGGAGGAGTGCCACCCAGCCCTGCTCTGCCCCCGGCTCCGCTCCACCCTCAGCCCAGCTCTGCACTCATTCCCTCTCTGCCCCCAGGCTAGCTTTGCCTATTGCCTTGGCCAGAGCTGGCATGTGTTTTACCAGCGTCACAATTATCAATTCATGTCAACCCAGTTCACACAGCTTTTGTGCTCCCTCTCCGTTAATGATAACAAATAAGTTCACTGGCAGGAATGTTTGTGGAACCAAGAGAATATTAAGAGACTATTCAGGGACGCCAGCTATTGAAGGTATAAGTATTCACATGGGAAAACTCATTCCAAGATGTAAGGAATTATCCAGGCAGGAAGGAGAAACAGCAAGGGACATAGACTATAAAACCAGACCTGGAAGCCTGGGTATGTACTCCAGCTGTTAGGTCAGGTTGCCATGCTTCAGTGCCATTGTTGTTTGAGCTAGTTAGATCAAAGGTAGCTCAGGCATGTCTACATATGTTGCAATCACACCTTTGAGTTAAACATAGACATACCCCTTGACTCTGTAAAACACCTAGCACAAAGGGATGCAGATCTTGGTTGCTACTTTAATAGAAGTAATAAAGCGTAATAATAATTTTTGAATAAATTATTTGCTCATCTATAGTTCTGACTCCTGACATGTGAACATTTAAAGGTCCCATGACACTCTGTGTAAGGGTAGAGCTTGCAGTGATGTTCTTAGCCTAAATGTCCTCTACGTGCACACTTTTGCACTGTACTTTGCACTGTTTTGCACCTCCTTCCTAGTGCAGAAGTGGCTGGATTTTACTGATACTATATTATTTGGGGAGCGTATTTGGATGAAAGGTATTATCTACATGTAAAAGGTGATTTTTATGTGGCTACAGCAAAGTGTGCCTTGGTGGGGTTAGTGATTTTATTCAGCATTCTATAAGCTTATCCAAAGAAGCAAAGTTGATCTACCATCTCATCTTTCTAATCTAGCACTGGGCAAATGTTTTAAGAGGATGACCTAGTCCACTCAAAGCAGCTGTATTTAGGTAGGAAAAACCCCAACTTAACATTACGATTTAGGTTCAGCACTTGTTCTGTAAACATCACAATCTCATTGCATTAGGAGGATGTCTAAGTTGTGATACATTGTGTACAAATTGTGTACATTGTTTCATCTATCTAGTCTGATGGGGCCTCATTCCTGGACCACGTGGTGGAGTTCAGGCTCAGTTTGAGGTTTGCTGAAATTAGTAATGAATGTCCAAATTTCTTCTGGTTTATAATATCATTTTACTTTAGCTAAAAAGGGTCTGATCCTTCTCTCTTTGGGCCAAATGTTGGGCCAACTTACAAATGTAAGTTGTACAGTACTTACTTAGAGGAGTACTGTACTCTGCCAGTTGGCTCATTTTCTTCAATATAAATATATGCAGAGTAATACTACTCAGCATGAGTAAAATCTGGCCCATTAAATCAATGACAATGCTCCCATTGACTAATGGAAGCAGAGCCAGAGTGAACATTTTGCTTCTTCAACTACGACTAAAAAATGCGGAACAATGTCTGTTGGTTTAACCTGAAATGGGAAAACGTTTTACAGGGTTTTCCTTGGTGCCAAACAGAGGTGTAATATGTTGAATCTTACTGTGTTTAGGAAAAATAACGAGGAGTCCTTGTGGCACTTTGGTGCCACAGGGACTCCTCATTGGTTTTTGCTGATACAGACTAACACAGCTACCACTCGGAAACCTGTGTTTAGGAAATGACTCTCCTTGGTATAGCATTTTGGCACATGTGCTGGATTTCTAGTTCAAGTTTGAGTCCATCTATAATAATGGGAGACCCCCTTTCTTGGCAGAGAAGATGGCTCCCGGACATCTGCTGCACTTATGCTTTCCTCGGGCAGGTAGTATAGGGAAGTCTGAGATGAGTCATTCCCTAAGTACATGCTCTGGTATTATGAGATAATACAAAATTCCTGTAATCAGTATAATATCTTCAGTGAAATTAGCTTCAATGGATAAAGTGAAATTGTCTCATCCTGTTTGAAAGACAAATCACCTTTTCCTGTTTCTGGTCCACTGAGTGTCAGAACAATGACATGGTGAAATCTGATAGTCCACAGGCTCAACAGGCCAGCCATCATGGGCTGAATAGTGGGGTCAGTTTAAGGATGTCAAATTTTTCCAGTAGCTGTCTTTAAAAAGGAAGTAAGCTTCTTCTTGGATGCTTGTCTTCATCCCTGTGGGATCAGAAATACTGGGGAATTTTCTTTTCACAGGGTAAGGATTCAGAAAGAGGTATAGATTAGATGCTTTAAAATTTAGTGACTGCAGAGAAAAGCCTCTTAAAAAGTTGGTTAGTATCCACCAGGCATAGTGGCAAAGGTGGTGATGGTGAAAAAGTCCTGGGGTTTGGGGCGAATGCTAATTATAAGGTATCTAGAGCTAGAGATGGGCAAAAAGCAGAGTCATTTATTCAACCCTCCATCCTTCAAACTTGGAGATTTTAGGTAAAATGGGACCCAGATCCAGACAAATCACCATCATTTTGATTGTGCAAAAGTAAAAGCATCCCAAATTTTCTCATCTCCATTGTGACAGCACTTGCTGCAAGCACATTATCCTAGGAATAAAATGGAAAAATGCACCATTATTCCAGTGCAAGGATAGCTGAGTGATTTGAAAAGGCCAATTCTGAGAATTCAAACCCTAACTGTTAGAAGGTTCTTAAATACACAGAGCAAATACAATAAAAAGATGATAAAAGGAAACTGCACCCAATTTGCTCAGCAAAGTATCCAAAGTCCACACAGGGCAATAATAATAAATTTCTTATAACGTATGAACAATGTATTGCATTTGAAATCTAAATGTGGGGTACTAAAATATGCACAGTGGGTAGAGTTTTCAAAAGTGCTCAAGGAAAATTTTCAAAAGCACCTAAGTGACTTAGGAGCTAAAATCTCATTGAAAGTCACTTGTGTACATTTGGAAAAGTTATCACTGGTTCTTCTTGTGTTTGCTACTGTATGTCCCAATTATACCCTTAAGTAATTTCACCTCCCTGAGTAAACACCTTTCCCTAACTTAGGATGGATTGTCCCCTACTGCAGAGGAACCTGGAGGGGAAGCTAAGAGTAGAGGAATCTTTCTCTTTCTCTTATATCTCCTCCTCCACAGATGATTTAAACTTCCTGTGGCTAAAATGTCTATTTCTTCCCAAATGCATTTGCATTTCACCCATTCTCTGCCACTGTTAATCCTCCCTATCCTTCAGCCTCATAACCAATCATTGACTCCTTCCTTTCCTTCTCCGCACACATCCAGGTTATACCCAAACATTGACATTTTTCCTCCACATTTCAAAGATTCAACCTTTCCTCTTGAGCCTGACAGCTAAAACTCTTGTGTACGCCTTGGTATGGTGTCTTCTATCTCAGTTACTCTAAACTTTTCCTTTCGGGCCTCCCCAATGCCCCCACTAGCCTCCTGCCCTTCAATCCATCAGACATGTGACTGCTAAATTAGCTTCCAGAGCACATCCTGATCTGAACACTTTTAGTCCCTCCTTCCCCACTGCAGCAAGTTAAACGTTCTTGTTCTTGCTTTCAAGCTCCAAGCTATCTTTGCTGCTTCCTACATATCTGACCTAGTCTCTTATCACATTACCCTTTATCCCCTCTGTTGGGCCAGTGATGCCAGCCTAGATACCACATTTGTCTAGTCTTCCATAACCATCCTTAGGCCTTTCTGCATAGCACCCCCTATGCATAGGATAAAATGCCCAGTGCAACAGGGCCCTGATCCTCATTGGGGTTTTTGAAAACAACTGTAGTAATGGAGAAGATGAGGTTATAATTCCATTCCTAAAATAATAGGGCCAAAATGAATAAGTGGTGTATTTAGCTAGACAATAATGATGACTCTGTCATGAATCAGACAGCTCCTATAAATGACTATGAAGTTTATCAGCAACCATTTCATGTTCAGATTATTACAGAAGGGATGGTCACACTGAACTGTGTCATGGATTCTTTACTTTTGTTTCCTGTTCTCTTTATCTAAAATAATAATCATCAGACTAAAGTGCCTTTGTAAAGTAAGATTCATATCAAATGAATGTAGGTTGATCTTTGTGTATAAAGAAATGGAACAATAGTGAGGCTCAGTTTATACGGTATGTATTTTAAACACAGGTGGTGATATCTAATTTGAAATAGAAATGCACTAGGATCTGCGCTGCATGATTACAAAGCACATTCATTCTGGGCAGAGAGGTTGGATTTTGAATTTTGTGTGAAGTAGAAGGTTGGGACGAAGGTGAATATTACAGTCTTTTTGGTGTGTTTTTGAAATGGATGGGGTGTATGACCAAAAAAGAATTTGAAGAACAGCTAGCCAAAGACTCCAAAAGTAGTAGCAAATTTTTTTTTAAAATACATCCAAAGCAGAAAGCCTGCTAAACAACCAGTGGGGCCACTGAACGATCGAGATGCTAAAGGAGCACTCAAATACGATAAGGCCATTGTGGAGAAACTAAATGAATTCTTTGCATTGGTCTTCACTGTCAAGTATGTAAGGGATATTCCCAAACCGGAACCATTTTTTTTTGGGTGACAGATCTGAGGAACTGTCCCAAATTGAGGTGTCATTAGAGGAGGTTTTGGAACAAATTGATAAACTAAACAGTAATAAGTCTCCAGGACCTGATGGTATTCACCCAAGAGTTCTGAAGGAACTCAAATATGAAATTGCAGGACTACTAACTGTCATCTGTAACCTATCATTTAAATCAGTTTCTGTACCACATGACTGGAGGATAGCTCATGCGACGCCAATTTTTAAAAAGGGCTCCAGAGGTGACCCTGGCAACTACAGGCCCGTAAGCCTCACTTCAGTACCAGGCAAATTGGTTGAAACTATCATAAAGAACAAAATTGTCAGACACATAGATGAACATAATTTCTTGGGAAATAGTCAAGATGTTTTTCGTAAAGGGAAATCATGCCTCACCAATCTACTAGAATTCTCTGAGGGGGTCAACAAGCATGTGGACAAAGGAGATCCAGTGGATACAGTGTATTTCAATTTTCAGAAAGCCTTTGGCAAGGTCCCTCACCAAAGGCTCTTAAGCAAAATAAGCAGTCATGGGATAAGAGGGAAGGTTCTCTCATGGATTGGTAACCAGTTAAACAAAGGGTAGGAATAAATGGCTAGTTTCCAGAATGGAGAGAGGTAAATAGTGGGTGTCCCCATGGATTTGTACTGGGCCCAGTCCTATTTAACATATTCATAAACGATCTGGAAAAGGGGTAAACAGTGAGGTGGCAAAATTTGCAGATGATACAAAACTACTCAAGCTAGTTAAGTCCCAGGCAGACTGCGAAGAGCTACAAAAGGATCTCACAAAACTGGGTGACTGGGCAACAAAATGGCAGATGAAATTTGATGTTGATAAATGCAAGGTAATGCACATTGGAAAACAAAATCCTAACTATACATATACAATGATGGGGTCTAAATTAGCTGTTTCCACTCAAGAGAGAGAGATCTTGAATTCTTTGTGGATAGTTCTCTGAAATCATCCACTCAATGTGCAGCGGCAGTCAAAAAAGCGAAAAGAACACTGGGAATCATCAAGAAAGGAATAGATAATAAGACAGGAAATATCATATTACCTCTATATAAATCTATGGTACGCCCATACCTTGAATACTGCGTGCAGATGTGGTCACCCCATCTCAAAAAAGATATATTGGAATTGGAAAAGGTTCAGAAAAGGGCAATAAAAATGATTAGGGGTATGGAACAGCTTCTGTATGAGGAGAGATTAATAAGACTGGGACTTTTCAGCTTGGAAAAGAGGCGACTAAGGTGGGATATGATAGAGGTCTATAAAATCATGAGTAGTATAGAGAAAGTAAATAAGGAATTATTATTTACTCCTTCTCATAATACAAGAACAAGGGGCGACAAAATGAAATTAATAGGTAGCAGGTTTAAAACAAACACAAGAAAGTATTTTTTCATGCAACACACTGTCAATCTCTCAAACTCCTTGCCAGAGAGTGTTGTGAAGGCCAATACTATAACAGGGTTCAAAAGGGAGCTAATAGATTCATGGAAGATAGGTCCATCAATGGCTATTAGCCAGGATGGGCAGGAATGGTGTCCCTAGCCTCTGTTTGCCAGAAGCTGGGATTGGGTGACATATCACTTTATGATAACCTGTCTGTTCATTCCCTTTGGGGTACCTGCCATTGGCCACTGTCAGAGGACAGGATACTTGATGGGCTTGATGGACCTTTGGCCTGACCCAGTATGGCCCTTCTTATGTTCTTATGCATACATTCTGTGGGCAGAATACATGCCATTTAAACTTGTAGTGAAGGTGATATCTGCATATTGCAGGGCTCCAGAAGTGGAAAGGAACTCACTAAAACAGCACTTGTCAAAATGGAAGACACTTTCTATACATCAGGGCTATACTTTTAGGAGGTCTCTACTGCACAAATTTTCCTCCAGGCACCATTTGAATGCTTAGTAATTCATTAATACGTAGGCCCCTGAGTTGTCTTCCTAATGTTTCATAAAGTAGTCATGATAATATAATATAATGAATCTATTGAGAACATGTTGCTTTAAAAAGCTCTATTTTTCAGCCATATGAGATAGTCTGGGAAGGATGCAGACAGAAAGTTTAGTTTAAGCACCACTCAATGAAATCACATTTCATTATGAAGACATTTTACTGTAACATCAGGGATTCTAAGCAAAAAGGCAGAGATTGCAGCTATTGCTCCATGTACTTCATGTAAGTAGATTTTTATAGGATCTTTAAATGCCAGGTGACAGTTATTCTGCTGATGCATTATGCTACTTAGCATACATTTCCCTGGACATGAAAAAAAAGCCCGAAATGCACAGCTGGGATTGGGAACTGTAAGGCCTAATACCTACTTTGCCAGAGCAGCAAAGTGCATGCCACTAAGACATAGGCAGAGATCCTTGACAGTGCCTTAGTACTGAAAGGCAAGAGACATGAGGGGCTGCTAGCTGCAATATGGATGGGGGGGCATTGAGAATGTCAGGACATTAAAGGTGCTTCAGTTGGAGACTAAACTAGGACTCCTATCAGATACTGTAGATGTTTGCTACAGTTACCAGAGCCTTGTGGTGTGAACTGCCATTGAAAAAAAATATCTGCATAACAGCTGTAGCAATTGCTGTTTTTCTGAAGTGAAGAGAAGAGTTCAGGCTGTGACGATCTTGGGCCTGATCCTCAATGCCTTGCACCTTGTGTAGTGTAAAGTGAGTGCACCAAATCAGACCCATTGTACAGGCATAAATGACTACACAAGGTGCAGGGCAGTGGAGAATCAGGCCTCCTGGGTTTCTTGTGGTGGGGGGAGGTATCTGAAGTCCTACTGTAGCAGGAGATTGCCTTTAAAAATAGACTAGCAAAACCAGAATGGTTAAAAGGCCCAGCAAGCCAGTGAGAATTACAAATAGGGATTTAAAGCTAAAGAAAGAGACAATCTTAATTAGATCTCCACCAAACTGTAGAGAATTTTGGATTAAAATGAAATAGAGCTTTTTACTCCTAGGGTTTCAGAGCAGGAATGGGGAGAACTATTTACATATGCTATTTGAGTAGATGGATTGCTTTTCCTGAGAACTTGTCCTCATAACTTTCAGCCTTTTCAGAAAACTACTAAAAACTGCCCGTGTGGTATATTTGGGTGATTCTGATCACAATATACAGAGAGAGGGTTCCCATGGCTATAGACTGAGTGAGTTGTGTCCCAGTTTAATTTCACCCTTCCAAAGTTAACGCCTGTTCGCGTTTGTACACCGGCTCATCCATCATTCAGGGGAGCTCAGTGAAACTTACCTTATATTTCACCACCACAATTACATTCCATTTCATGAGCATCCATCAATATTTAATACAGTGGTGTCAGCTTGACTGTAACACAAGAGGACCTAATAGGAACCCTGAATTATACATTGCATGGTTGGGAGAAAATAAAGAGGCTTTTCTTGTAAACCCAAAGATCTTCTTGCTGAGTCGATTTCTGGGAGACGCTGCATGAAATCCATATCAATGGACGAGGTTCAGAAGAAACTAAGCCAGAGGTGTGAGGCAAGACCCCGCAAAGTGAGGTTCAAAATCTCTTCGGCATACAGTGGCCGGGTGTTAAAGCAGGTCTATGAAGATGGCCAGGAACTGAAGCCTCCAGAGGAAGAATCCCCTCACCGTTTTCTCCACCACAGCTTTGAGTCAGGGGACCATTTCAACAAGGTTGGAGAGGCACCAGAATCCAGGTTTTATTCATCAGCCAAACTGACTGCCCAAAGGATCAGTGTATTCAAAGACGGTACCAAGTACAATCTAGCAAGTAACCCTCCACTCTTCAGTGACTACCAAGCAAGTGATAGTCATCGCAGGGTAAGTAATGTCCATGCTAGATTTTCACACTGGCTGCAAAGTGGCTTTAAAATGGGTCCACTTTTATACTATGGAGTCTGGGTCTTAGCCTGAAGTGTCTCAAATCAAAATATAATATAGTAAGTCACACTGCCAATAACTTTCACAAATTTGCATTGAACTTTGCAGGTTTGGTTTAGCACACAGAAGTTATATATATCAGTTATTCTATTCTATTTCATTCCATATAGGTAAGGTTCTACACCACTGCATCTGCACATATTGCAGTAGTGACTAACATCTGTTACGTGTGTTATGTGCGATTCCTTGTCTCTCTCCTCTCTCCAGTGGGGAAATTGTGTGTGTAATGTAGTGTTCTGGTAAGGTACTATATAAATATTTATATGGTGGTGTGTGTTTATGTACCCGAATTGCAGGCCCAAGTGACTAGGTGCAAACGGCAGGTGACACTAGGCTAAATTGAAACCCTTTTTAAAACATGTCTCAGTGTATGAACTAATTACCAAATGATTGATAGATTTGGTGAAGTTTAACAACTGTGTAGCACACCCTTAGCACATAGCCTATGCTGTATTTCAGTGCCAGACACTATATGTAGACTGGGATTTTCCAAAGAACCTAAGGATGGTGAATTTCAATAGGCTTTGGATGCCTAAAACTCTCTTAGGCTACTTTGAAAATCCCAGGCTTAGTTTGCACCAACTATTTAAAGTTTAAAGGTCAGAAGGAGCCATTATATCATCTAGTCTGACCTCCAGTAAATCACAAGCCATTAACAACCCAAATACTCCTACATTAGGCCCAAAGACTTTAGTTAGATTAAATCATTTCAGTCCCAAGGAAACTAAACTGTTGTGTACCACACACAGAGAGAGAATGGGAGAGATCTAGGTGCCACCAATGCCCACACAATGTCAACCCAATGTGTAAAATAACAAGATATGGAAGCTACTGCATGATACTTGTAGAGAGAGAAGAGGAACTGGGCCAAGTGAGCAAACATACTGCTTTACTAGAAGTGCTCGACAGCCCCTAGGTGAGCTTTAAAATTGGTAGAAAAGAATATAAATTCAAGGAACACAAGAACATTTATTTAGTCCTTCTTTTCATTGTTAGATATAGACTACAACAGATTCTGGATTTAGTTGTTTTTGTTTCTTTTCCATCCAAGGATCTCAAAACACTTTACGAACATTAATAAATTAATAAATGAAGCCCCTCCTTGCCCCAAGAGGGAGGTAAGTATTTTTATGCCCACTTACAAATAGGGAAAGTGAGGCATAGAAAGGTTGATACACAATTTCCAAAGGTGTTGCACACCTGCTGGCTCCAATGAAGGCATCAACTTTGACATTGGTGGTTATTGCAGGTGCTCAGCAGATCTGAGAATGAGGCCCAAGGTGACTTAGCTACAGTCACACACGAAGTTGGGGTAGAACTTGGATCTCTTTGTGGCCAAAACCTGTGCTTTAACCAATAGACCATGCCCCTTTTCTAGCACCTTTGATGTTCAATAATGAATTAGATTCTGGCAGTGCATCAGGTTGTATAGGCAAACATGGCACCCATTATGCAAACTGTAATAGCTCACGCACAGCCTTGGATATTGGAATTTACATTTAAGAGAGGGAGTATTGTCTAGGACTCGAGTTATTTCTGGGTGAGTTTCTAAGACATTTGCCTTTGTTTGGGTGACTGCCCCAAATGCTTGTCTACTCATCTGTTATCTTTTTAAATCTGCAAAATTGAGTTAGGAAATGTCAAAAGTTACAGACTCTCCTGACATCATTCGGCACTTCCATTTCTGGGCAGGATCAGAAAGTGAAGACACGCTTGGAAATATGAAAAATCATGGGGAGATAAATTTCTGCAAACTTCTCAACCGCCAAAGGGTGCAGGTCATTTCCTAATGCAGAGATGGTTTTCCTCCCTAATCCTCCCCTGCTGATTTCAAACCATGGTATTTTTACATCCCTTGGGGCTGAAACAAACAGATGGACTCCAGGATGCTGTCCTACCCAAAGATGCAATTTGTGTATGAGGCTTATAGGGCCTTGTCTAATGCCAACTGAAGTCAATGAAAGATTGTCATTGACTTCAATGGGTTTTGAATCAGGCCCATAGGACCAGATTTTCAAAGGAGTTCAGGGCTAGATTTTCAAGGGGCTCAGCAGCCAGAATTGTGGCCCAAGTTTTTAACAGAGCTCAGCGCTCAATGTGCACTCAGTGTGTTGAGCTCTTCTTAAAATCTGCAGAGCAAGCCTATTGGGTGAACTGCAGTGAGCATTATGGGCCTTATTCCTCTGGAAATTGCCAGGGCAGCAGAGATTGCCTTGTACTGTGTGATAGTTTTGTACAGCTGAGGTACTCATGTGTCCCTTTTACAGCCCTCCCCCATTTTAGATTTTGGCAAGATTGTCATCTACACTAGTAACCTGAAAATCATCCGCACACCAATGGACAAGAAGGAGCTGATGAGAAAAATCATCCAGAACGAGGGCACTGATGACTGGTCCTTCATGTCCCGAGATGGGAAGGAAAGGGATGGTCATCAAATCAATGGGTGTGTGAAAGATGCAGAAAATCAACTTGCTGACAAGCAGTATGTGCAGGTAAAGCAAGATGGGCTGCAGTGCTTCCTCCCCACTCCCGCTGTGTCCTCCTCGCCCGGTCAGGGCCCTGAGAATTCCCACATCAGCCCCTCTTCAAAGCTCACCCATCTGCAAGGTCACCAGTTACTTCAGCTGAAAGCTGGAATCATTGGCCTCAATGTTGTTCTTATATCAACTGTGGGAGATCACTGTTTATGCAGCAAAGCATCCCTGACACCCAGGGGATAGGGGCTATACTTCTGTAGTGCTAGTTTGTCCTGAATATTCTCCCTAGTGAAGTCAATTGGTCTTCCATTGACTTTTATGGATGTTAGACCAGGCCCTTTGTCCCTGTCTCCCAATGGAATGAGAGACCAGGCCTTAGAGTTGACCTTGAATCTCCCCATGCAGAGCACTATTACTACATGGCTGAGCTAGCCCTGAGGTTGTAACGGAAGTCCTTTAATATCAGCAGAAATATTTCGGATTCAGGTCCTGCATTTTTTGCACAGGTCATTCTTTCCTGGTCAGAATTCCAATTAGTCTGACCTCAGTGGGCTCCCAGAATGTCGTGCCGCTGTGCAGTGACACTCCTGAGAATTATAACTTTTGCAAATCAGTAACTGACCTTTTATGCTTGGTGTAGTTTTACTTACAGAAATTCTCCAAACACAAAATCTGCTTGTGGCTCAGACGTATGAGTGTACAGGGAAACCGAATGCTCTACCTTCTCTGGAAAGTTTTAAGGCAGAGGTTTTCCAAAGTGACTTTGGGATTCAGGTGTCTCAGTTTTTGGGTGCTGAATTTGAGGCACCTAAAAGTGGCTTGATTTTCAGAGGGCAGGTGCTCAAAACCAGGGTGTCCTTACAGTGTCTCAAAATCATCACCCAAAATTGAAGATCCCCCTAAATCAGTAGCACATACAGTAACATGGAACTTGTTTTGGTTAGAAACAGGGAAGGGGAGACCAGTTTTTGAATGTGGTCATCTAATGTAGGGATCCAAATTCAACATTTAACCTTCAAAGCTCTGAATGGGTTTGGGATCTCATTACTTGGGAGGCTACCTCCTTCCCTACATGATCCTGTCATAGCTGCAATCCGTGGAGGAGCTCAAGGTGGAGGTCCCTCAATGCAGACAAAGGGAGCTGCCATAAGGTGTTGTCCTTGAATAGTCTAATCTTGTGGAAGCTCAGCAAAGCCCATCAATTTTCCTGGTCATCTGAGATGAAGAGAATATGGTAAAAGGTGAGGTTTCCATAATTAGGACTGGTTCTTTTCGGAGGGTAACTGTGGGCCAGTCTATTTGGATAGATAGATTGCATTTGATATTGTGCAAGCTCAGAGCCCTGGAAGGTGCCTATTAGTATTATCATTATAAGTTGAAATACACCAGTCTGGACTTTCAGCAGGTGGGCACCTAAAGCATGTATCTGGCACCAAACTACACCTTAACTTAGGCCCTCAAATTTCACCATTTGCTCTGTAATGCTATGCAAAATAGAAGTCCATGAATGATGCAAATACCTGAACTTGACAGCCTTTTTGCAGTAAGGCATTTTTCCGAGTGAAGATATTTAATAATTTCTGGGATCTGCAGACACAGGGAATTTTGAGAGGGATTTGAAAGAGAGCGCCTGGCACACACAGATGGGGAGGCAGTTGTAGGTGTATAGGGCAACATTGAGGATGGCATGATGGTGCGTGTGGCGGGGGGAAGAGAAAGAAGAAGGAGATTAAAGAACAGATGAGGCAAGATTCACTGGTGGAGAGACAGAGGAGAGAGGAGTGGTGAGAAATGCCAGCAGAAACAGATGGAGAGCTATGCAGAGCCTTGTGGGAGAAGGAAAGAAGCTTGAACTTCATTGCATTTCACACAGCCCATAATTATTATTTGTGGTAGCATCACAATATGCCAGGCATTTCCCATAAACATGGGAAGACACAGTCCCTACTTTGGAGAGCTCCCTGTAGGCAGAACAGAATAAGGATAGGAGACCCAAGCAGGTAGCAGGAGGGAGAGCAGTATATCAAAGCCATGAGCTGTTGTACTGATTTGAGGAGAATTTCCCCCTAAATTGGGCTCTTCTGGTGACAGTTCTCTGCTACTCTGTGTGTTACTAATTAGATTTCTGGTGTTAAATAAAGGATATTTGTTTGATTCTTTTGTTTCAGGAAGGAGACACTGAACACAATTGCTCCCAGTGTAAAGGATCAGGCTCAGCCCCCTGCTCTCTGTGCCATGGAAGCAAGTTTTCAATGTTGGCTAACAGATTTAAAGAGTCCTACAGGGCTCTCCGATGTCCTGCTTGCAATGAAAATGGCCTGCAACCTTGCCAGGTCTGTGCCCAATAATCATATCTACCATCCCTTCAATTACATATGCATATCCAGGTCAATGTTTCACTGAAACCTTAGTACACATTATCTATTCTTCATATAAGAAAGCAACCAGTGTATAACAGCAGGTTATTAAAAAGTGGCAAGAGTGCATTGTGCACACCCCTAAATCTACGTGTAAACCTACTCCTATTACTGTTACTCCACCCCCCTCCCCATCAATTTGTCTGTACATGCCCCTGTTGCGTCTTCTAATTAAATTAGGCCCCAATCTTGCAAACACTTACACATTGTGCTTAATTTGACATGTGAGCAATCCAGTGAAGTCAAACGGACTACACATATTTATAACTTAAGCACATGCTTAACTCAGTAGGGTGGGGAATACATGTTTACATAGTGCCTGGTACAGTGGGGCTGCAATGCTTGTCTGGGCCCTGTAGGTACTCCTGTAATAAAATAATAACACTAATAAACAGCAGAAGTAGCTGTAGTTTAAGCATGTGAGTAACTTGTCAAATTACAAAATGTTTGTATAAAAACAATGCTGCATGTTGGCAAAACCTCCTCTTAGATTTAACTTGGTGGACATTTTAAAATGATACTTTATTGTGCAATTCACTCGACCCTACAGTGGATTTCCTGCAGATTTCAAATATAGTCTGATGATACACAGCAGTTCTCCCAGTGTATGATTTAAGTAGCTGACTAGAGCCTGTCTCCAGGTCTGAAACCTTATTGAGAAATTACCATGGGGAAATTAAAAATAGAAAAACTGGAGCATTTTATAGCCTGATCCTGAGAAGTGCTGACCCACAGCTCCCATTGATGTTAATGGGAATTGAGGGTATTCAGCTCTGCTCCGCATCAGGCTGTTGGTGAACAGGGCTCCTGTTGCTTCGTATTAATCCCATGTTGTAATTTGCAAAATACAAACTCTAATTACTTTAGCTGAAGCAGTGATGTTCAATTGTTAGCAGGCTACCAGTGGCAGCACAGGACACAAGGGCTTCATAAAAAGTGAAGGCAAACAGGGGAAATGCTTTTTGTTTTCTAAAAGCTTATTACACTTGATATTCTTGGGTAATGTTAATGAAGGTTTAACTTGCATATTACCTCTGAGACTCTGAATTAGCAGGCTTTTTACATGCTCCACACGCTGAGGTTGCAAGCCTAGACAGAGTAATTTATGGTTGAGTTTGTACTTTGGCATGTGTATGTTATAAGATTTTTTTGAGACAGTTGCTTTATTAGAAATAATGCCATCCTAGTTTTCAGATCTTCTGATGTTTGTAACTGATATCAAAATTATGCTTTTAAAAAAGTGCATAATAATATCGCAGATAATTTAGTTTCCTTAACTTGGGGAACTACCATTCTGTGCTGTGAATCTGAGTGGATGGGGTCCTGATCTGTGCATGAACTAATGGTAAAATCAACTTCAAAAGTCTGTAATTCTCATTAAGCATATTTCTGTCCTCAGATTTTGTTTGGTTTTCATTTCAAAATGCTTTTCTTGAGTTTTGTTGGCTTTATTTACAGTTTCACCAGTGTAAAATAAATAAAATGTAAATTATTTTTCCTGGTATACATAAGCTAAATACTTACAATAAAAATTAGCTGAAAATGTAAATTTATAAAGTAATATTTATTGTCCATTCTCATTGCCCAGATTCCTTCCCCAACACTATTATCAGGTCTTCACACCTCTCCTTGTCATCTATCCCCATTTACCTTGACCCCTTAGTTTAGCATTTCCATTGTTCGAAAAACTGGGTCTAGTACTGAGATCTATTCTTTCCTATTTACTTCAATAGGAACATTGCCTAAATAAAGCCTATGGATTTCAGGATCTGCGTCTGTGTGCATTGTGAGATAGGTATATGAATTACACATAATATTAAGTACTGTGTTATACAATTATTTGGGTTTATATAATTTTTTACCTTTCAAATTGATTCAGCTGATTTTGGTTATATATTGCCCCGAGTAACTTAATAAATGTTCTCTTACTTTACTGAGTAAACAACACTGAACAATGTGTTTGTTCTTTCTTAAAACACCACATTCAGGTGGACACAGTGGGATTATTTTACTATTCATATTTCCATCAGGCACAGAAGCCCCTGTCCGGATAGTTGTCCAATTGTATTAGGCACCATATACAGTATCTGTCCTGTCTGGACTAGCTGCTGGGAGATATGGGTTCTGATCCTAAATTTCTCTGTGATTGTAGCAGAGTCTTTTCACCTCTCTGTGCTTCCACTTCCTTTTCCTCCTTGTGTCTCTCTTGTCTCTTTACACCAGGGGTGAACAAACTTTTTGGCCTGAGGGCCACATCGGAGTTGCAAAACTGTATGGAGGACCGGGTAGGGAAGGCTGTGCCTCCCCAAACAGCCTGGCCCCCACTCTCTATCCGCCCCCCAGAGCTGCCCAGAGGATTCAGGGGGCCTGGGGTCTTCGGTTGCGGGGGTCCTTCCGCTCTGGGACTTTGGGGCACTTCACTGAAGACATGGAGCGGAAGGACCCCCGCCACCGAAAACTCTAGTGGGGGACCCTGAAAAGTCTCCTGGGGCAAATTGCTCCACTTGCCCCCTCCAGGCGGCCCTGCCACCCCCTCCCACTTCCTGCCCCCGACTGCCCCCCTCAGAATTTCCGACCCATCCAACCCCCTCCCTGCTCCTTGTCCCCTGACCAACCCCTCTGTGGGGCAGGCAGGGACTATTTGTTCTCTGTTTGTACAGCACCTAGCACAGTGGGACCCTCATCCACGACTACATCTCCTAGGTGACACAGCAATGCAAAAAATAATGATGATTCATAATAATGGAGCCCTGATCTTGGTTGGAAGCTGTAGACTCTACTGTATTATTGAGAATAATAATGAAGAGAACAAGCCCTATCGGAGGGTGGAGTCAGCGAGTGAGGTAACCAAATGTAAAATCTTTATGTATTTACATTGACACTATCTTTGTGTAATTATTGTGAATAGCTACAATAAGTGCCAGCTGTCTCCCCCTCCCCCAGTCCTCAATCTAGCCAATGTTACGTTGTGGATTTCTTATGAGTGTGGTGCCAGAGGTGGGTCCTGAGCAGAAATTTGAAGGAAAAGAAGGTAGCGACCTTAAGGATCACCTCCACGTTCCATGCATAAGGAGCGGCATTAAAGAAGGAGCGGAGATATTTCCATAAATTGAAAAGTAGGTGAAGGAGGCTGACATCATAGGCACAGTGGAAGAGGCAGGGTCTTGTGATGAGAGATGAGGGAGGGGCAGAACTATGATGGCCCTGGAAGGTAAAGAAAAGAATCTTGAACTTGAAGCAGCGAAACAAGGAGAGAGTGATGTGATTATAGTGACCGCCAGGGAAGGTGATCGCAGCAGTTGTGTTCTGTACGGACCTTGGGGTGGGCATGGGGCAATGTCGGTGTTATAGAGGCCGAAAAGGAAGAGTACATAACAAAGAGATGATAAAGATCTGGACAAGACTTTGGCTGTTTGGCTAGAAAGGAGAGGACAGAGATACAATCTGGCAGAAGAAGCAGAAACATTGGACACAGCCTGAGCGTGCAGGGCAGCAGAGCAGAACTGAAAATGCCCAGGTTACCACTCTCAGGAGGAAAGAGCGGGGTTACCAGTGCCGAGGCTGGGCAGGGGAAGGTAGGAGTGAGACATTCAGAAGGGCAGCCCACTAGTGCCACTCCAGGTATGGGGAAGTGGCCGGGGAACCTTTCCCTAGAGTGAAGCAGACTTCTGGGATGATTTAGGTGGGGATTGGTCCTGCTTTGAGCAGGGGGTTGGACTAGGTGACCTCCTGAGGTCCCTTCCAACCCTGATATTCTGTGATTCTATGATTCTGCTGCCTGGGGCATATGGACCAGCGGCTGCTGCGGGCCCAGAAGGTCCCCAGGCCCTCGCCCCTCGGGAGCTCTAGGGGAAAGGGGCGTGGTCAGAAGGCAGGTGGGCGGAGCCGGGCCCAGGCATACCGTGCTCCAACTCGCTGTTAAACCCGCGCCCGGGCCACGCTTGTTGCAGCCCCACCCCTCGCCTGCAAGTTGGGGAAGTTCGTAGGGGAGGCAGCTGCGCTCGCCGGCCCCGGGCATGGGGGTCACGGTGGACGTGCACCAGGTTTACAGATACCCCTTCGAGCTGGTGGTGGCCAGCTACCTCCGCAAGGTAACAGGAGGGGGCTCGAACCCCCGCTTCCACGGCCCCTTCCCTAGCGGTTCAGCCTGGGCTCTGCCCCGGCGCGCCCGCTGCTCCCTCCCGGGCTCTTCCCCCGGCGGCAGCCCGCCGCGCGCCTGGCTCAGCTTGGCTGCCTCAGGCTGCGCCCCCGGCCGGCTACTGTGGCCGCTCTGCGCTGCGCGGGCTGCCGGGACTTCCTTGCCGTGCCGGCGATTCCCCCCCCCCCCCCCCGCCCCCACGGCCTCCATTTTGGGGCCAGCTGGCTGGGGATGGCCCGCGAGGGTACCTGCGGTCGGTCTGATGCCGGAGTCAGCGGTTATTTATGCCCCTGTGGTGGAGCGGGCCAGGCGCCTCCCCGGTGTTTGCACAGGGCGGCGGCCGCTGTAAGTGGGACCTGCCCGGACTCTCGCTGGGGAGACGCTCACTGATCTGGGGGGCGTTCATGTCAAGACCTCCCCAAGTGACCGCGGGTCTGAGTGATGTGCCATTGCCGCCTTCGGCTCCAAACATCCTGGTTCCCCCCCCCCCCGAAGAGCTACTCGCGGCTGTGTTAGACTCAGGGTTCACGCTGCGAAGTATCACGGACTCTTTTTTTCCCCCCTACTTTGGAAATTCCTCCTCCCTCAGAGCTATTTCCCAGCCTCCTCTCCAGCGCCAGTGTTTATATTCGCCCTTTTCTTGGAGGTCTCTAGTGCAAATCACTTAACTTCAGCTGAGGACAGAGAAGTCCGTATGTTGGACTTGAATTTCACTGTTCAAAGTCCTTCTTTTAAAAAGCGAGTTTACAACAAATGGTAGGCAGTGGTTACAGGGTACAGTTATGGGACCCTTTAAACTGGGGTCACGAGCCACCCTTTGAGAACGGTTGCCATATCCTAAAAATGATGTAACCAAATGAGCTGCCAGTGCTGCATACCCTTATGATCATATCAATAAACAGCATGCTGGTTCTTGAAAACACTGTCTTCCCCATATTGGTTAGTTTTATAGACTTGCAGTGCAAGCCTCTTCCCTCTCCTGCTTTTAAAAGCAATTTTTAAAGCAACACTCACTGTTAAATGTACTTAACTTAAAAAAAAAAAGTTGTAAATAATTTCAGCTACTACTACAACTGGAGTTCCTCTGCCAGTTATTGTGGTTGTGTGCACTTAGACATATAAGATATAGAAAATGTTTTCTCTCCTGTGTTGCTGTGTGAAACACACAATGAAATTGACTGGACCCAAAGATTCATCAAATGCTCAAAGTAAACAAACAGGACGCTTTGGGGGTTAGAAATATTTGTTCTCTGATCTCTTTCAGTCCTAGTACTCTTAGGTGTTATTACCATATCCAGCGGTTCTCAAACTTTATTGCATTGCAACCCCATTCTGACAACAGTTATTGTATGGTGAGGAGCGGAGGCGGGAGCTTGAGTCCCACGTGGGGGTGGAACTCCGGTTTCAGCTTCAGCCCTGGGTCCTAGCAAGTCTAATGTGGGCCCTGGCAACCCCATTAAAATGGGGTCACGACCCACAGTTTGAGAACAGTTGCCAATACTAATAATAGATACAAATGTGTGACTTGTAAATTGCCATTGTTCCTTCAACTATTTCTTTTGAGGCCAGGTAGTCTCTTACACTTTTTTGACTCAGTGTTCTGGTGGTTTTTTTGGTCTGTGTAGCCTTGTAAATGGAAGGAAGTGACGAGCAACTATTGGCAGAAGAAACTGTTAGTTGTGAGCTCAGTATTTTTCTCTCTCTGTGTATAATTATGTTTCTCACTTGGATGAAAGCATACTTTTATGCAGACCTGTGATACTAATTTGTCTGTCATTTCCGGAGTAGTGGTCTCTCCAGCACTGCCTTACCTCTCTTTCACTTTCAGCAGTTGTTGCCTTGCGACCTTACCCACATATCTAATCTGCACTGGTGCTTTAGGCAGTGTGGGTTAGTACCTGATAACACTTTCAGGGCTATAACTATGCTAAACTGTGATGTGTTTTAAATCATACTTTTCTGTTCATCTGTGTAAGATTCAAGTCTCCATGTAGACATCTGTGGAGTAGTAACCAACCCCATTTACTTTATAACCTAGTCTGCACTCCTGCAAGTGCATACGCATGGGCATCCCACTGCTCTGAGCAGAATGAAGTCAGAGGAACTCTGTGAGCACAGGGTTCTGTTGACAGACTGCTTTTTCAGGATTGGGCCCTTAAATATCTGTGTTCTTAAAGGGACACTATTGAAGTGAGTGGGCCCAGACTTTGGATTTTCTTTAAAAACAAAAGTCAGTAGAAATGTTTCCATGCTATGATATGAATAAATAATAGTGAAATCATTTTCTTTGGCTGTAGACATCCTCCTAGAGAACCCATAAACCTAGTGTTGCAGTTAGTCTTTTACACCAGAGATATGAAACTGGTTACTCTCTCAGTTGTTCAAAATGATAGTAGTGCAAAAACTACATATTACTATGGGAAGTAGATTTCTAAAAGTGAAATAATTTTAAACAATTAAAGGTGGTGTTCAAATGGAGGTAAATGATGTCTCATTGTTAGAGCTGGGCTTGGCCATGTTGCATCCTAGTAAATTTCCCTTCTGCATGTTACACTCTTGTACACCTAAAAATGGCCATACTGGGTGAGAACAAAGATCCATTAACCCAGTATCCTGTCTTCTGACAGTGGCCGATGCCAGGTGCTTTAGAGCAGTGCTTCTCAAGCTATCTGATGTGGGGGACCAGCAATTTTTTTTTTCCAATGTGTGCTCAGACTGGCAGCCGATGGCTCGCGGACTGGCACCAGTCCGCGGACCACCACTTTGAGTAGCACTGCTTTAGAGGGAATGAACAGAATTGGTAATCATCAAGTAATCCATTCCCAGTTTCTGGCAAACAGAGACTAGGGATAAGTTCCTGAGTGTGCATCCAAACTCTTCTTTTGCTTGTTGTTTTTCCTTTGACTAAAATGACTTTTTGGGGCTGAATTGTAATCTTTGTGTAATATGCTGATCCTGGTTTCATTGCCCTCAAACAGTGGCTCTTTTCTTATAAGAACAAAGGGAAAATCCAGAGCAGTGCCCACAATATTTTGTTTTTTGCAACATATGCTTTAAACATTAACATGACATTGACAGTAGAGAAACAGCTGTGTAGCACAGGGCATCTCCATGACTCCAGTCACAAATAATGCTGTTTGTTTCTTCAGAACATCTTACAATGATAAGAAGTAGAGTGGAGGACGTTCTGCAAATTGCTTTCTAAAATGCAAACTCTCACGAAAGCCAGGCATGGGTTCATACATTTTGGTCTGAATTGGCTGAAACAGTAACTTGCATGTCCCTTGGGACTCATCAGAAGAGAGCAGCTGCAGTGTCCTCAAGAAAAACATCATTCCTGAGGAGAAACGGAAATCTGTGCGTGTGTGCCCTTAAAGCAAAAATCTTACTATGATCGAGGTAGTGCTGTGAAAACTATCAAACTGCATGGCTCCAAAGTCCAATCTGATAATTGACAGACCATGTGCAACTTGCTGTGGCCCTGTGAAGTCCTGTCAGAGCTCATAGGGTTCTGTGCTGGCACAACTGTCAGTCCATGCACCGTCAACTGCAGAAAAGGGAGGGACCAAGATCGCTTTCTGCTATCTGAATCAAGAGTGGGCTGCGCTACTCATTAAATAAAGACATCCTTTCTAAAGCTGCTGGTGTCCTGTGTCCCCAGGAACAGAGGATGTCTACTTCTAGGTTGGGTTTTTTATTTTTATTAAGGGTTCTGCCACCTCTTTAAAAATCTTATAACCTTAGGGTTGTTAGGGTGAGTGTTATTGCTCTCCTTTCAAGAAATAATGTGGTTCCTTTTTGTTTTGAAAACTCATGGGGGATCTCCTGGCCCTATTCAAGTCAATGGGAATTTGGCCATTGACTTAAATGGGGTCAGGGTTTCATCCTGTGTAGTTCACCAGGGAATCCCTGATTGTATATGTGAATAAGGGCCTATAAAAAACATGGTCATGTTTTGTATTTTTATTGACCAAATGTTATGGCTCAATACTAAATTGCACGGATTCACTGCAGTGGTTTCATGCTGTAATCTGAAACCCTGTACAAGCCATTTTTGGTTATGTTAAACTTTTCAATATTATTCCACAGTCTCTTTCTCAAAAACCTCCATGTCACATTGTTGAACAGCAAGTGCAGACAGAAGTGCAGTGTGCAGTCTGTCTTTCTCTTCTGTTCTATTAATCTTCCACAGCTGTTCCTTAACACAAAAACAAACAAACAAAAAAACCACCCAGTGCTCACTCATGACCCTCTGCAAAGTTAGAAAAAATAATATATTGTCCCAGTTCCTGTACTCTTGATCTGTAAGGCTGGCAAGCTCAAATAGACATATTTAATAACTTTTGCATTTTAGAATGATGCATAACAGTTAACTAATCAGAATGGGACGTGCTTTGAAATCCTAGAATGGAAGGGACCTCGAGAGGTCATCTAGTCCAGTCCCCTGCATTCAAGGCAGGACTAAGTATTATCTAGACCATCCCTGACAGGTGTTTGTCCAACCTGATCTTAAAATCCCCAATGATGGAGATTCCACAACCCCCCCTAGGCAATTTATTCCAGTGCTTAACCACTCTGACAGGAAGATTTTCCTAATGTCTAACCTAAACTGCCCTTGCTGCAATTTAAGCCCATTGCTTCTTGTCCTATCCTCAGGGGTTAAGAAGAACAATTCTTCTCCCTCCTCCTTTTATGTACTTGAAAGCTGTTATCATGTCCCCTCTCAGTCTTCTCTTCTCCAGACTGAACAAACCCAATTTTTTTCAATCTTCCCTCATAAGTCATGTTTTCTAGACCTTTAATCATTTTTGTTGCTCTTCTCTGGACTATCTCCAGTTTGTCCATATCTTTCCTGAAATGTGGTGCCCAGAACTGGACACAATACTCCAGTTGAGGCCTAATCAGTGCGGAGTAGAGTGGAAGAATTACTTCTCGTGTCTTGCTTACAACACTCCTGCTAATATATTCCCTGAATGACGGTTGCTTTTTTTTGCAACAGCATTACACTGTTGACTCGTATTTAGCTTGTGATCCACTATAACCCCCCAGATCCCTTTCGCAGTACTCCTTCTTAGGCAGTCATTTCCCATCTTGTATGTGTGTAACTAATTGATTGTTCCTTCCTAAGTGGAGTACTTTGCATTTGTCCTTATTGAATTTCATCTGATTTACTTCAGACCATTTCTCCAGTTTGTCCAGATCATTTTGAATTTTAATCCTATCCTCCAAAGCCCTTGCAACCCCTCCCAGGTTGGTATCATCTGCAAACTTCAGAAGTGTACTCTCTATGCCATTATCTAAATCATTGATGGAAAATATTGAACAGAACCGGACCCAGAACTGATTCCTGCAGGACCTCACTTGTTATGCCCTTCCAGCATGACTGTGAACCCCTGATAACTACTCTCTGGGAACAATTTTCAAACCAGTTATGCACCCACCTTATACTAGCTTCATCTAGTTTGCATTTCCCTAGTTTTGTTTATGAGGCGGTCATGCGAGTCAGTATCAAAAGCCTTACTACAGTCAAGATATACCACATCTACCGCTCCCTCCCCCCGCCCCCAATCCACAAGGCTTGTTACCCTGTCAAAGAAAGCTATCAGACTGGTTTGACAGTATTCTTGACAAATCCATGCTGACTGTTGTTTATCACTGTATTTTCTTCTAGGTGTTTGCAGATTGAGTGATTGATTTTTGCTTAATTATTTGCTCCACTATCTACAATATATACAAACGTTCACTACAAACCAGTGAACTCATTTCTTACCGGTACGCTGCACTCATGGGAGGGACTTAAAGGGGGGGTATGTGACCTCCCCCCCACCCCCATATGACCCCAGCTCCAGCCCGGGGTCCCCATGCTCTCCCCTCCCCTCCCCATGATTCATTACCTGAGGGGTGGGGGAAAGTAGGCTCTGTCCTCCTCCTGCTGCACTGGAGACTTCTGAACCGCAGGACTCTCTGGAACTGAAGCAGCAAAAGGAGCAGAATGTGGGACTGCTGGGCAGCCCTGCTCCGGCAGCTCATCCGGTGTGGCTGTACCACCCCCAGCCCTGCCCCAGCCCTGCCCCAACCCTGTCCTCTGGCGAGGCTGCTGTACAGGAAGGGCTGGGGGCAGTACAGAGGAGCTGCTGGCATGGGGTCACCTGGCGGCCCCACCTTCTGCTCCTCCTGTGTCCTTCCAATACACAGTACTGGCTATAAATATCTAACCACCGTACTTGCACCACTGCCACAAACGTAGAAAAGATGGACGCGGTCCGTCGTTGATTTTAGTTGCATGACAATTCAGGGTCAGAAAAGAGGCATTGTTAGCATTATTTCTCGTTAAGGATTTGAGCCACAGACGCATTGCAAATCAAAATAATATTCTGTAGTATACATCTACATGACTTCAGAGGAAAGACCACTGGAGGTAAAGAGTGAGCCTAACTATGGCAGCCAAAGGCATAGAGCAGAAAGGTTAAAATAATCCTCTTTTAAATGTGACAATGTGGTACTGCATTCCTTATTTTTAATTAGGAATTTAATCCAGTTAAAGAAATAACTTGAGTTATAGTTAGCTTCATAAATCCCATAGTTCAAGTAGATTTTCCTCTTTTCTTTTTTTCCCTCCTCCCCCTTTTATACTGTGCAAATAAAACATTTTACTGCTTTGATGTTTTTGTGTTGCCTTTAACATAGGGTGAGGAAATGAAACTAAACTTACTTACTTACAAAGCTATTACAGCTGTGATTTGTCAAGGGGGCTTCCATGCCTAAGGCACTGAACTCCCATTGCCTTTTAATGAATGTAGGGAGCCTCCCTCCCGTTAGCCCTTCTGAAAATCATAGCATGTGTTGCTGTGTTCTAAGCATTCATGGACTGTAGTGCATGTATAAGCACTTGAATATGGTATCTCGGGTTGATTATACAAATGACCTTTAACCTACCCAAGAGGTCAAATTGTTTTTTCTCTCTATTTTTGCATACCTCAATAATGCAAGACAGTGGTTCTACATGACCAAAAAACTGGGTCACAAAAGCAAAATTCAAATTCAAGCTGCTTCTTCTCAAAACATACTCAATTTGTGGGATTGGATCATGATCAACCTAAGATCCAGTGACCAAAGAGAAATGTATGACAACCTTTTCCCTCTGCAGACATTAATACATATTGTCCTTGCATGTGAATGAAATAGCATGGCACATAGTATTTTACCTCTGAAAGATCACCTCAAAGCCCTGGGTCCAAACTTTGGAATTGGAGCAAAGCCTAGAAGCACATGGAACGAAATGGCAGCTCCATCTTATGCTTTAGGGGCATGGCTGTCTGCTGTGGTGTAGGGCAGTGGTAGCGTGCACAATTCTCTGCTTCCTTCCAGTGGAGAACTGAAACTATGTACAAGTCCACTGACTGTGCTTATTCCTCTCTGATTGGTGCTCTGTGGGTAGCTGCTGTGAAGGCATCAGTAATGTGCCTGGACTCTGCTACGTGGCTATCCAAAGTAGTGCAAATGCTGTGCTACTTAGATTGTAAGGTCTTAGGAATATGGTGATACAATTAATAACAATAATTTTTCCACTGCTTTGGTGGCTTGAGTGGGCACAGATGCCAACTCAGCAGCTGCCCCATAAAGCAAACATTTAGTTCAAGTGTGACAATGGTGTGACTAAAATAAACATATCCATATGTGAAAAGGCTTATGTAGTGACTGATGATCACAGATTACTTGATGTGCCGGGGGTTTGCTAGACCTTTTACAAAAAATGATATATAAAAATGTATTCGCAAAAACACTTGTGAAGCCTGAAAAGGTTGAGCTGATTTGGCAATGTCGGTGTTTCATTTCTGTGGGATAACAAAGGAGAATCAGTCAGAATATATATTTATTTTTATTTTTGCCAGCCTTTGATGTTGCCATTTTGATTTATTTGAGCTCCATTTGATCTTGCATGTAAAATCAACTCTTTCTTGCTTTGAAATACTTTTTATTTTTATATATACCATTACATGTAAGCTTCATGGATTCCTCTCTGCAGCTAAACACTCCGAGGAGTCTGTTCTCCCCACAAATAACTCCCAGCAAGTAGCATTGTGGTTAGAATATACCCCTTAATTCCATAACTTATTTTTATGCACTTTATTCAGTTTACTTTGTTATTTAGGATCATTTATTTCAAATTGCTTTGGCTTTAAAGGGACAACAAAGTGTGCGTTTTTTCTTTTAGTTTCTAAATGGAAGTCCTATTTGAAAAGGGTATACATTAATTCTTGCGATTTTGTTTGTTAAAGTCACTGGATTTACAGAAAGACAGAACATTAGGAGTTAAGAGTTATGCAATCATTATACATTGTTGGCATTCTACAAAACGAGAAATGAATTAATTGTTTTCAATAAATAACCAAAAAGGATAATCACCAGTACAACTCATCATTGTCTAACCCACTCTTAAAAATCTCCAAACACCTGTCAGGGATGGTCTAGATAATACTTAATCCTGCCAGGAGTGCAGGGGACTGAACTAGATGACCTGTGAGGTCCTTTCCAGTCCTATGAGTCTGTGTCCAGTTTGTTTATTGGAAATGGTGAATGAATTTGTGCTGGCTTTCACACTTGAACTACAGCATAAATAGCATTATATGCTATCATATCTGTGGCTCCAGTTCTACAAACTGGACTCGTAGATCTTCCTGGAGCCTCACTGACACCTAAAGAATAATTGGAGATAAAAATTTCCTTTTTAAAGTCTTCTCCCCACCCCCAGTGTGCATTTGGATTTGACAGCTTGTGAAAGTCAGTTTCACTGTTTCTCCTACCTAATCAGTTAATTTCTCTCATTATTTCTTTGCGCCTTTCACACAGCAATAGAGGGCTAAACCATGTTTTAAAATAGGAAAACCTGTCTGTAAAACCATACAAATTGACAGAGGAACTCTAGGGCAATTGTAGAATATGAAACTACTTTAGTCAGTTTTTAAAAGTGAGTTTAGACTTCAAGTCAGTCGGCCACCATAACAACGAATCATGTATTTACTTTTCAGGCAGGAATAGTATTTATTAATTACTGTCCCCCAGTACCCAAACACCCCTCCCCACCAAATATACTTTGAGGTTTCTATGGTGTATTTCAGGTTCAGATCTCAGTGTTTTACAAAGATGGGTAAATATTATGCCTAAACTGAGATACTAAAGTTCATTGGCCAAGCACAAAGCCAGTGAGAGAAATAGAACCCGGGTTTCTTCTCTCTAGGTCCTTGCTCCAGCCCCTTGATAGTGCTGCATCCATTTGCTGTCTCTTACCCTTTTAAAATGATTGTTTAAATGAAATCTTAGCAATCCTCAGTTTTAAGTACTGAGAACTACTTTAAAGGATGGGGGTGAAAGATATCAGCAGTCTCATTACATTTCTCCCCACCTCATTTTGTCAGGAAACCAAGTAGCAATATGTGCAAATTATCCTGCCTCTGCCAATTTTTTTATCTCCTGAAATTCACTTCTGTCTCTTCTGCACCCTCCCATTCTGGCCTCAATAAAAGTACTATGGACTGGACTGATTCAATGCCTTTCTAGAATTGACCACAAGATGGCATCAAATCATTTCACAGGGACGGTGATCATAGAATCTCAGGGTTGGAAGGGACCTCAGGAGGTCATCTAGTCCAACCCCCTGCTCAAAGCAGGGTAGAGATAAAGAAAACAGTCATGCTTTATACATATGATTTCAACCCAAATTTTTTAACTTGGAATTAAAGTTGCTGCACTGTAATCCTACCACCAGAAAACCAAGGCACTAGCAGTCAAGTCAAAGATGAGAACAGGCACTGAATATGGACAATTGAATGACTATTTCCCTTTCATCACCCATAGCAAACATATCTCACCTGTATAACCATGAACATTTTCTAACTCCAACCATGTTGGTTGATCATCACTCCTGAAGATTCTGTCTGTACTGAGCATGCTCCATCCAGGAGGATGCAGAGATTGAGCCAGACTTTCCCTATAATTGCTCTTGTTGGCTGCTGCAGGCCACTGGAGCACCATGCTTGGGAAATGGAAGTAAAGAATCTGTCTCTGCAGTGCTCTCAGTGCCTTGCCTGCTGGGTCCAGGCAGTGGAATGAGAAATGCGAGGATGGCAGGGAAGGAGAGGAGTGGGGACTGGAGGCGGGGGAGTGGGAGAAGAAGAGGAGCTGATGGTTGGAATAGAGGAGGTGGGAAGTACATAGGCACGAAAAGGGAGGAGGCAGGAGCTAGGGGTCGGGAGGAAGGAAGAAAAATGTGACTAAAGACTGTATCATAATGGATATGCACAAGAGGCAGAATTAAGGTTGACAGCGTTAATTCTGGCACTTCCTAACATTTAACTTTGCAGCTTTGATTTTTTTTTTTTTTGAATTTGCATCCTTCATGTTCTTCTAATGGTGTTGGGTGGGTTGGTTTTTGGAAGTAAAATATGACTAGAGAGAGCAAGCTGGGTCTTGTCCATTATTTTATGGTATTTAGCAATAGCTCGCAACAAGGAGATAATGTTTGTTTAAATGGTTGTAGTGATCAGGTGCACAGGCCCTGTCTGATTGCTGGCATGCTGGAAAGTTGACTCCAGCACAGCTTCCCCTTTCCCTTGCACTCATGCTCAAGGGCAAGAGCTCTCTGGTTAATCAGAGACTCCAAGGGGAGGGCTGGAACCTCCATACCTGCAGTGGTGGGGACCAATGCCTTGAGGGTAGGCAGTTGCCCCACAAAGTCACTCCAGGGCTGAGGAAATAGCCAGAGTGAGATTTTTGATCTCTGCTGCTGTTGTACTTGAAGATCCTCAGAAAACCTAAGCCAACCACATTCTTCCCCCAAGGCTTTTAAGTATATTTTGTTGTGACTGCTACGCTCGCCGAACCATTCCATCTGCTTATAGGCTCTTAACACCATTTCTTATACTCTGCTGTGTAGGAAATTGAGTCTGTTTCTGTTTTAAATACTTGGGTAATAGAGTCTGCTATTTAGTGAAAGATTTATGTAAATGGCTTTTTGTTTCACACAATTGGGCCTTACAGAGTGTAAGTTACATTGATAATGTAATTCTACAACTACTTGTGCCATTTCAAAGCAGCATGTTGCATAGAAGCCTCTGATTTAGCTACATAATAGGAGTCTACAGACTCCTTTTTTAAATCCAACTTTTATTCCCAGCAACAAAAATAATTGTAGTGGTACTGCAGGATGAATCAATTATCCTCTTCCGGAATTTTTGTCCCTTTTTTCCTCCAGAATTCCTGGTTACTTTAAAGCAGGATGCTGTAACATCTGTTACCGGTAATCACTGCATTACCTTAACTCATTTAGTCTTAAGATATAATTTTCCCACCTCCTTTCACTCTTCATATTTTTTTGTCTAATGTTAATCTTTATCTGGCGTTCAGTATTTTCTCAGTACTAATCTGGGATTTGTATTAGTCCAGTTACTTTTGAGTCATGTTGGATTGCAATGATTTATCTTTGCTTTTTGTTTTTGATGTCAGCATCCATTCATGTGAAGGTTGCTTGCTTTTAGCAATGGGTAATATAGTTCTTTTCACCGTCTCAAGCTCTCTGCCAACAAGGGAGTCCTAAATGACTTACTTATCCTTTGCCTCTGTTTCTCTACATAAAACATTCCTTATTACAGAGTTCATATATTTCAGACATTTGATACAATTTCTACATAATTCTTGCACACGCTGTCTTGGGGAGTCAGAGCTGGAGTCTCATTTCTTCAGCTCTGAAATGACTCTGCTACTTGAGCTAAAGGAGATTTTCCTTAGCAGCCGCAGGCAGTAGTGGTAGTTCCATTAGCCTCTCTTCAAGCCAACCGCTGGAGCAGAGGGATGTGCACACCCACCAGTACGTAACAGGATGAAGTGACATCTTCCTTTCTAGAAGAAATCTTAAAGATGTTGCAGGACAGAAAAAGCTCACATACAGTATTTGGCTTTGCAGATGCCACTGTAAACCAGCTTTCCTGCACCTTGCTGCATAACTTCGGGCTATGAACTGTATTGTAAGCATGCTCAGCAGCATTTACAGGTAGTGTACTGCAGGAAACAAGGTCCAAATTATTACTAGTGTAGCTCCTTAGGGATGAATTTGACTCATGGAGCTGTGGCACTTCTGCAAGCCGTGGTCCGTTAAAATCATGTCATACAGGTCAATCTTATTCTGTTTCTGCTTTGAGGGTATTCTGTATGCTGGCTCAGGCTTTAAAATCTCTGTTTAATAATATGAGCGTTCTGTAGTAAGACTGAACGTTGGGTGTTTTTTGAAGGCTAAGCAAACCTCCTCACCACAATAAATGAAATGTAAATTTTAAAAATATTTTTAATTTCTCCCCTTAGCAAATGTTTTAGCTAATCTAAATGGACACTGGATACTGCACACTCTTGACACAAGCCTGCTCTTTTTCTCCATTGAGAGAACCATGAAAATGCTTATTGATTTCACAACTGAGCGTTGGCAATTTTCTCTTACCCAAGTGACAAATATAGTGATGTTTACACTGTACGTTTTTTTTTATCTAGTATCCCAGTCCCATGGATAAACATGTCACAGCTATAAAAACCATGGAAGAGAAAACAGGTAAGCTACCTATTCGTGGTGGTGTTATAATTGTGTTTCAGTAATGCTGCGGGTATGGACCCAGGACCCCATTGTACTAGGTGCTGTATAAACACAGAACAAAAAGACAGCCTCTGCCCCAAAGAGCTTACAATTTATTTACACCTCTCGTTTTACATTGGGAGGTAATTCAGAGGGTGTTAGGCAAGTTATGCTTCTATTCTCCTTGTACTACTTTCTTTAAGTGTATAGGTCCATTCCATTTCTGTAATGACTCCCATCTGTAGCTATCTCAGTGAATTTCTAAAGCCCACTGAAGTCAATGGAGATTAGCTCTAAGTGATCCAAATCAACAGGCATTTGATTACTTTGGTTTAAAGATGGGGAAACAGGGTTTCAGTGACCCAATATTCTATAATAAGACACTGGCAGAGTCAGAAATTGAAGCCTGATTCCCACCCCAGTTGCTTTAACCACTAGAACTTCTAAAATAGTGTAAAGCATTTAGATTTCTCCAGCTGCCAAACATTCGTGACACTGTCTGGAAAAGAGACACTTGCACAGGTGGCAGAATTTTGGTAAGACTGATGCCTTTGCTGCTGTTAATGGGTAGATAGTGTTTGTGTTTGTATTTGTAATTTAAAAGAGATTTACTGGTAGGCACACTGGAAAATTGCCAGTTAAGCACACTGGCTGATATACAATGTATGTACACTTAAGCAATTTTATTTTAAAATACGGGGGAATAAACATCCATACAAAAGTGTTTTTGTGCTGAAACAATAATCTGTTTCTGCTCTTGGAAATGTGCTCAAGTTCTCAACTTCTGTACTTCACCTTCTGGCCCAAGCTGCTCACGAGTGCTCTAATAGAGAGAGCCTCTGTCTCCCAGGTTAGTATGATGACTTGCTGGGGAAGAGATACAAACAAAGGAAGTGTATTCATTTTGATACCATTTTCAGTCAAATGGAAATATCATCATGTAGGGCTAAACTCCAGCCTCACATTGAGAGGAAGGATGGTCCAGTGGTGAGCCTGGTGCCTAGGAGATGTGCGATCCGTTCCCTACTCTGCCACAGGCTTCCAGTGTGACCTTGGGCAAATCACTTAGTCTCTCTGGGCCTCAATTCCCAATCTGTAAAATGGCCATGTAAGTATTTAAAATAGATCTACATGGTGGGTCTTAATTACAGTATTCTGCTTTGTCTGTACAAGTGTGGTATCGCTGAGCTCCCCCTGCATAGAGACAATGGAACACTTGCACTGATATCAGCCAAAGTGTATTTTGAGAGCAAAATTGTACCAGTATGCACTAAGCAGCCCTTTTCGTGGGAAATACTGGTGTATATGCCATGTAAGCACCTCCTATTTACCCAATGTACCATCAGAGCCCTTTCACAGCCCACAGATCCCACCAGATAAACTTTTTGAGAAGACAGTCTTTTATCACTGAGAGCTCTCATTAAACTGGGCCGTCTGCCAGTTGGCGTCTCCTTTTGCAGCATACTGAGGTTTCTGTACATGGTCTGGTTCATTAAATATTAAAATGCAAAGAGATCCTGAAAGCCAGTCACGTTTTTGGTGATGCTAAATAACTATCATTTGATTTTTAATAGATCGCTTTGTCCTTGTCAGGGGGCCCAATTCAATATAAAAATAAATGAGTAGTCAGAAGAGCTTGCTGTAGACCTCAAATGCAGTAAGAGGGAGGAGTGTATTCTGTGTGCCGGTAGGATATATTTGAGAATATTAAGTGGAGGAATGAAGCAAGTGGAAAGCAAAGTTTTTGGTCCAGGCATGGACTGACTGCTAAACAGTCCATACAGACTAAAATACCTGCGCTCTACTTTTCTCTGTTCCCAGATCATCAACAAAATAGTGCCACTGAAAATGAACTCCTTTGCTGCTATGTTCCAAATCCAGCTCTGACTTCTGTGCTTTCATGCCCTCTTATGTGAGGGCTGAGTTTGGCTGTGTGTGCTTTGCCCTTTACAAATACTAGTATAAATGCCAAAAAAATGTTTGTAAAATACCATCTGTTCTCTGGTTGGTAGGGGGTACTAGAGTGTAGTGATGGGCACAGATACCCTCCTAATGAGACTGAGCCCAGATTGTCAGCATCTTTCTTGTTTACCACTTTGTCTGGCAAAGGAGAAGGAATACCGTGGTTACTCTAAATAATAATAATAATAATGAATAAAAAACAGTCTAATGCATCATTAGTTTGCCAGCCTTCCTGCCTACAGTTTCATTCTCTTGCTAAATCTCCAGATACTTTATTT
The DNA here is from genome assembly GCF_965140285.1 of Lepidochelys kempii. NCBI lineage: Eukaryota > Metazoa > Chordata > Testudines > Cheloniidae > Lepidochelys > Lepidochelys kempii. The sequence goes on along the minus strand of NC_136387.1, from coordinate 18,064,386 downwards.
TTATTGATAAAAGGCAACATTTTCCAGGCTAGCTCTTCAATATGTCTTATTTATTTTTTTTTACTTTTTTTTATTTTTTTATGATCAGATTTGTCCACAGGGATTATTTACAGAAGGAGAATTGCAACATGTCAGAATGTAATTCCAGAAATCTTAAGAAAGGTAATTACTTTAAATCCAGGTTAAACTTGGCTTTGGATTATGTTTTGTTTTATTTTATTTTTTATAGGGATACTTAAAAAGAGAAACAAACAAACAAAGAAAAAAACCCCAACCTAACAACAATCCTGATACAGGCTTGTGATGCAATTTACATGAAAAGACCAGATTTCCCATTAACTTTTTAGTGAGAAGAAAGCTTAAAACTTTTTTTTCTTTGAAAAATAATGAAAAGGCTCTGTATAAATGAGTCTTACACTTGGTTAGGAAGGACAAAACTTCAGTCTTGCACAGAGTAAGATATGGGTGGTGGCATCTCTCGTGTACCTGTAAAATAGTCCAGATGAATCCTTCAGCAGTTTCAAATTGTTTTCTCTCTTATTGAAACCTCTTAAAGCAAGCTGCTGTCCTTTTATGGAAGCAGGTTACTGGAAGACCTTGGAATATATCTGTGTGGCTATTACTAAAGTGATTTTGAATAATTGTATACATGTTTTATAAAATGATGTGATTGTGTGAACTGAGGGTTTTAAAGAGATGTTACCCCAAATAATAGGTTTTGTAGAAACATCTTTAATGTTGCCAGCTCTCTTGTGATATTTTCTTTTTTTATAAAGCTCAGCTCTTAAGAGTCTTGTGATTACTTGAAAATGTTAGCTTTTGTTTCTAGCCCTCTTGGTAGAAGAGAGAATCTTGAAAATGTGACCAAAGTGTACCCTGAAGGTTCAGAAACCAAAATTCAAGTGAAATACTTGAGGTCGGCACTTCTGCAGTCTCTTACAAAACCTACCACTCTAGAAATGCTGCCATGGATTTTTGTTTAAATGCCAATAAAAACCTTTGGTGGAAAAATGAACACGGCATGGAAGTGTTTTGCAATCCAAACGCTTTGAGTTAGTTCTTGAGAATATTTCATTGGCTGTTTTCAGTAATTGGCTGAAAGTAATGCAAATAAAGAATACAAAGAGCATAAGTAGCAAAAAATAAGCTGTCTTGCAAAGAAAATCAATTTGATTGCTCCAAGACACTTGTGTCACAATCAAAACCAACATTTATAACACGGCAATGTCACTTCAACCCCACCCCATTCCTACACTCCTTCGACATTCCTAGAAATATAGATGTAGCTAATTCCATGTAGGTGATCTAAGGAATCTCTTATTGCACTGCAGTAATGAGAGAGAGCTCTCACTTAAATTTGTATGCAGTGCTGTTGTGATGCTCGAGAGAGCATCGAGATGCTCGAGAGAGGAGGTGGGTGAGGTAATATCTTTTTATTGGACCCACTACTTCTGTTGTGAGAGAGGCATGCTTTCGAGCTATACACATCTCTTCCTGTGTAGCTCAAAAGCTTGTCTCACTCGCCAGCAGGAGTTGGTCCAATAAAAGATATAACCTCACCCACCTTGTTTCAATTACATTTCAGTTGATGAAAATTAGCTTTAATTTTATTAACAGCTTGTAACTTTTCTTATAGTTAGTATGAGAGCATTTATGCCCATTACATCTGTGTTTTCATTCTACATCCTTCTTCCACACAGGAAAAAGTAAACTTCCGCATACCAGACAGAACTTAAAATGATTCAAGGGTGCGATTCTCATCTTTGTTCTGTCCTTTGTGCACTGGATGCAAGGGAGAGAGCAGAGTGAATGAGTTCTAAAAGCATCAGGTCTGGCTGAGGAAGAATTCTCCCAGTGTAGGAATAGAGAAAGACAGACATAAGCTGACTTCTGATGATCCCTTGAAACCTCATGGTAGAGAGCATGATTGGGCAGGAGGGGTGTGTTGGGGGTGGAGACACAATATACAGCTTTGTGAGGATTCTGGGTAGTGCTGCTGCCCATAGGCAGCTGGGAACAGACTGCTGTAACTTAACTTACCCCTGAGGAGCTACTTATTTCGGGGGGCCAGAGCAGCCCAGAAGCAGGAGGGTACAGACGTAGGTTTGTGCTGCACATCTTAGTTTTAGCTGATTGTGTTTTGCATGCCATAGTCTGTGAATGAGCCCTATTAGAATCCATCATTTTAAATAGGCTATAACAAGTTAGAAATGAAACATGATGTAGCTAGATCATTTATTTGGCATTTAGCAATCCAGGAAGTCTGGCTGGGGACTGAGCAGTTTGCATAAATCTTTGAACGTTTGCATGACCTCACCGCCATCTATTAAGGTCAATGTGTATCATTAAAAACTGGCTGCAGCTGATGTACCTTCATTCTCAGTGTTAATCCTCAGTTTTAGTATACAAGGATAAAAATAAATTCTAAATATGTGAAAGTGTTTGGTCTCAAAATACTGAGTTTTGAACGTTATAATCCTTACACTTGGCAGGTCAGTGTCTTAAAAGTGTCTGACATCTACTTGGAGGAAGAATCTTGGCTTAATATGCAGGAAAGAAATATGGTTATGAAGTCTCATTGCCTTACCTGGACACAATATGCATCTCTAAGTGAAGAATCTGTCTTCAGGGAAAGCTTGGAAAATCCAAATTGGTAAGGTCGAGCGCCTGCATGTGAATACTGGGTGTCTGTGTGTGTGTGTGAATAAATATATTAGTCTATTATACCCAATCTAGTTGGCCAAGGAAGTCATGAAGCCCTAAAATGTTTTCCACTTTGTCTTCTGAGCTGGTAACTAGAGATGGGCCTAAAGGAAATCTCTGCACCCAAACACCTTCAGATGTTGGGAACGTTCAAGTCCTTTTTTTCTAAGTTGTCTTGGCTTGGTCTCATCTCTACTAATGACCACTTGAAATTTGTCCCTTACGTTAACACTGTTCCATCTTGTTTCACTCTTATTGTGCAATGCAAGTATTGCTTGCTTATTTATTTATTTTATTTGCCTTTTTTGTGTTCTCTGTGAAACATACAATGGTATTTTGGTACAGCCCATGTTACTGCTGAAAATTGTAAAGACATTTAGGAAGGGCCCTATCTTTAGCCTAAATAAAGTCAGTTCCTTGCAAATGTGAGCATACTGAATATGGGGTGGGAAGAGAACTTTGCTATCAGAAGACAAACTTCTTGTCCTTTCTACACCATTCTTGTGATTGGTAAGTGTCCTGGGGCCTGTGATCCTGCATTGAGGTTTCCCAAGTTTCCTAGAAAAGTAGTTTGTAGCTGTATCCATAATGCATCCCACATTTGGGGAACAAGAAGATTGCCATGAAGACTACATTGTAAATACAAGGTAGCTATAGTTTGGTCCTGTCAGTCTTCAGTATAGAAGCCATTCCCTCTTGAATCAGGCATTAAAATGGGAGGCCTTGAAACTAGAGGCTGAAGTTGAGGAAGTAACCCAGCTTCAACATGATCCATTTGTTTCTCATAAGCCAGAAACAGAAAAGGCAAGCCTGAATGATTGCTGCACTCTGCTGCCATAGGATATTGTGCAGAAATCAGGAAAGTAGATCTTACATTATGTTTTAACAATTCCCAGCCTGTGAAATAGAAAAATCTAAAGGCAAGATCTTGTCTGAATGAGTTTCAGCTTTGTGTAGGATGGGCATGGTGGAATTTGCATTTGAATAAGTGGAGAACTTATACAAAGGAAATAAAAGAATTTTAATGATGCGTTAATGTACAAGCTCTACAAGAAGCACTGGAGTGTGCGTTACTAGGATAAAACACTTAACCTTCGAGGATTTTGGACCTGTGTGTGTTTATTTCTCTGCTCAACGTGTCATGTTGTGCTCATGATGAGCCTGCCCATGCTGCTGTTCCCTTAATGTAATATTTAAGGTTATGACTATACAAGCTGTATGCGGCATTGAACATAAAGTGGTTGCACTTAAACATGAGCAGAGGGTATATGTGGATACAGGTAAGGGTAAACTATATTTATTCTGCTATACTGAGTAGTAGTAATCCTCAAGCCCATTGCATGTAGTCCCACCTATAGTAAATTGCCAGTGGATAATGCCACCATGTCGCCAGCTGGCATTACTGAGTTTCATTGATGTTTGTTTTTTCCCCCGGGGGGGGAATAGGTAGTCTTTTGGGGGGTGTTTTTTTTTTTTTTTAAGTATAGAAATACTCAGAACCTGTGAATTAATTTAGCCAAGTGTTCCTATCACTGTTGACCTTGTCTTCCTTGCCTAAACCCCTCTGTCTGTTTTGAACTTGTTTGTTCAGTCTTGTCTTTAAGTTGGACTGTGCACTCTTATGGAGCTGTCTGTTCCTAAACGTTTGTTCAGCACCTAGCATGTTGACTTAGGGCAAAAATGTCTGAGACATGAGATTACATACAATCTCCCCTGCTTCTGAGGAATAAGGTGGCTTCTTAGCAGTATTGGGGTTAACTTGTACGTTTTGTCCTGTCTTCACTTTCTGTACCTTCCACTTAAATGCGCAACTTGCTATGTGGAGGTTCCAGCTCAACATGTAACCAAAGCTTACCAGCCACATTTGTAAGTAGCTGTTTGTTTTCATCCAGAAAATATGAAATGTACAAATATAAGAAATTTGACGACGACTCCTTTCCTTCTTTATATTTATCCTATCTATCTAATATATTAAGACCAAATAAGTAGATAGCTCTTTTTCTGGTGGAGCCATTTTTTTGGTGGGCAATCCAAAGGCTGCATTGCTCGGAAATACTCAATGAACACAACTTTGAACTGCTCTACAGCATTTTGCTATAGGGCTATATCCGGGATTGGCAACCTTTGGCACGTGGCCCACCCGGGTAAGCCCCATGGTGGGCCAGGCTGGTTTGTTTACCTGCCGCGTCCGCACGTTCGGCCAATCGCGGCTCCCACTGGCTGCAGTTCGCCGCTCCAGGCCAATGGGGGCTGTGGGAAGCGGCGCGGGCCGAGGGATGTGCTGGCTGCCGCTTCTTGCAGCCCTGATTGGCCTGGGACAGTGAACTGCAGCCAGTGGGAGCCACAGTTGACTGAACCTGTGGACGCAGCAGGTAAACAAACTGGCCCGGCCCGCCAGAGAGCTTACGCTGGCGGGCCACGTGCCAAAGGTTGCAGATCCCTGGGCTATACTAAAATTTGAAAGTGTCATCTTTGTATTTATTGTGTATTCTTGGTTTATTTATCAAAAACTTTGCATGTAGGCTACCCACCTTTTTTTCTTAATTTGTTTTGCTTACACTGAAATGGACATTCTGATAGTTTATTCTGATGAATAGATTGGTCTGTCTAGTGTCACTGTGCCTTCCAAAAGTACTTCAGTATCCTCTGTTGAAATGCTATGTTATGTCTAACAGTAACTTTTGTGAAACAAGTCACTTTCTCTACTGTCCCTGTTTAGTGTCGTTGTAGGAGATATTGCTCCCCTTTCTCCAGTAGTGAAATCGTACTGGAAGACGGGGCTAGTCCTCGGTATTCTGAAGTCTCAGATGGCTATTTGTGTTCTCCTCTTTTTTGCATTTTATTTTATGTTCAAACCCCCTTTTCCCCACTTCCCATCTTTACCAATAAACACTGAGCTCTAAAGATTGACTCCCACCTGGCAGTTGCTCCTGTAAGATTAATCTGTAACTCTCCTTGGGAGTGGCTTTGCTATATGAGATCACTAGGTAACTTCAGTGCATCAAACTTTCTCTTTATTTTACAAAGCAAAAGTCGTCGTAATTATGTTCAAAACACTTTAACTGTCAAAATGGATGCAAAATAGTTGCTTTATATTTACGAAGTCCATATACATCTTTTGAACTCCTTCCCCCCCCACCCCACCCCGCCGCCCCCAAATGAGAACCTGTGTGTAATCCTGTAACAACAAACTAGTTCACCCAGAGTTAAAGCTGAAGGAATAGAATTTTGGTTTCAAATATCCAAGGAATTGGTAGAAATAATGATGTTTAAAAAAATATGCCATTCCACTTTCCTTTTGTCTTGTCCTCTTTAGTTCCTCCTTGTGTAGCTTTGTCCGGTCTTCTAGGACTGAAATGGTAACTCAGCATCAGTAATGCTGAAATGCAAGGGAGGAAAACTGCAATGGAATATGAAATAGTCATGAATCGCTTGATCCATTGCAAATGTGATTAAGTCACCAATAATTATTTAATTACAATGCCCTATATGTTATGTTATATGTATTACATATGAAAAAATAACATGGGAATTGACTGCATTGTCAGGCTACTGTCTAGAGGAGAACGTTGGAGTTGCAGTCAGACACAGAGAACCGCAGGGAACTTACAGCTCTTTTTAAGCAAGTTCAGTTTGTTTCTGGAAGTTTTTTGTTAGAGCTACATCTATATCTGTGCAATTAACATGCTGTTCTTTCGCCTTTGGCTACAGCTCATCTTGTTTTACTTGCCTATAAGCCGTGTTCCCTGTCACAGTTATTAAAATGGCTGTCCTTAGTGAGTGCATAAATGGCCAGTTTATCAACAGGGATTCTGAAACATTCTCAGGTGGTTTTAAGTATTGCATTATAACTTCTTTCTATAAGAGAAGTTTTCTGTAGTTTTCTGTAGACAGAGATCACTGGAATTTTCCTTTAAATGGCTTGTCTGCATAAGTCCCTTCATGTGGATTTTTCTATCATACAAAGAATGAGCTGTTCAGAGTTAAGCGCACTGTAATAAAATGAGGCTGTGAAGGGTTCTGATGAAAAGTTGAAAACATTTTGGAGGTGACCTATTTAAATCTGTGTAAGAGACCTGCCACTGGAGATAAGTAGGAAAGCAGTGCATGGTGAAGAGAATTGTAAGTGGTCCTGATTAGTAACAAAATTGTGCATTATGGCCTAAAGTGGGAGATGTTCTGAGAATGAGACTCCATCTCAGTCTAGATCTAGACGGAAACCTGTTGTAACAGATTTCTTTTTTTTGTGACCACAGAAAATAATAGAGGCTGGTTTTCATGGGCAAATTCTTGAAATTCCTTAAGGCATTAAAAGTCTAAAGAGAAGAATGGAATTCCAAACCTTATTCAGTCATCTTGTGCATATTCTGGCTAGATTGTATTTATGTAATCTGCTTTAATGTGATTTAGTTAAGGATAGCATCATAGCAATGAATAAAAGCAAAGTTTCCCTTGCTAGTATGAATTGTGATCTGCTTTTCCAGCAGGTTTTGATGACAGTGTGCCTTGCTGGCAACTCTAGGATAAGTGACCACCCCAGGAATTTAAAATGTAAAGACACTAGGCTGTTCTGATAGAAAAATAAAAATTGCATCACCTAAAGTTTCCATAGGTGGGACTTGTTTAAAGGCCCTCCCGACATGCCCTCCCAACATGGAAGTTCTCCTGAATTGCGTGACTTCCCCAAAGTCACCTACCTACATCCTTTGGAAGGGTGGATGTTGCTTCAATGTGACAAAATAACCCTTCCTTTCAGATGGATGTTTTCTGCCGTGGCCTATTCTAGAGGAAACTTTGGTGTCACTACTGTGTTTAGAGTGGATGGCTACTCTCCAGAGAGAGCCCCCCAAAGTGCTAAATACTAGGTGCCAGATTCTGATCTCCATTGTGCTGGTGTAAATGCAGAGTAGCACCACTCAAGTCTCCTAAATTAACAATAACGTTAGCTCTACTCAAGTCAAGAGACTGTGTGGATTTATACCAAAGTGACTGAGATCAAGATGATTTATTATTTGTATTATCATAGTGCCTAAGAGCCACAGTCATGGATCAAGATCTTTGTGCTATATTCTATCCAAAAGACAGTCCTTCCCGAAGGAGCTTACAATCTAGATTGAATCTGCCTTGTAGCATTTTGGGGTTCCTTCCTCTGAAACCTGTTTTTATACACATTATCCAAACGCTCTTCCTGCTAGCCAAGTCCTTACAAATCTACCTAGATTCTGTGGTCTCCCATTTTTAAAAGAGTAATTCAAACTGGAACAGGTTCAGAAAAGGGTTATTAGGATGATCAGCGAAATGGAGAACTTACATAACAAGAGGACACTTAAGGAGCTTGTTTAGCCTAACAAAAAAGAAGGCAGAGGGGGAGATATGATTGCTCTCTATAAATACATCAGAGGGATAAACAGCAGGGAAGGAGAGGGATTATTTAAGTTAAGGACCAATGTTGGCACAAAAACAAATGGATATAAACTGGCCATCAATGAGTTTAGGCTTGAAATTCAATGAAGGTTTCTAACCATCAGAAGAGTGAAATTCTGGAACAGCCTTCCAAGGGGAGCAGTGGAGGGGAAAAACCCTAAATTTGTTTTAAAACAGGGCGTAATAAGTTTATAGAGAGGATGGTATGGTGAGATTTATTACAAGGGCGTATGGCTCTTCTGCAACTGCTATTACCAAATATCTCTGGCCATTGGAGACTGAGCACTAGATGGGGAGGGCTTTGACTCAATGCAGAAAAATTTTCCCAGGTGTCTAGTGGGTCTTGCCCAGATGTTCAGGGTCTAACTGCTCTCTATATTTGGGGTCAGGAAAGAATTTCCTGCCCCTCTTCCCCCCCCCTTCCCCCCCAAGTCAGATTGTTAGAGAATCTGGTGGTTTTTCGCCTTTCTTTGCAGCATGGGTCACTTGCTGGTTTAAACTAGTGTAAATGATGGATTCTCTGTAATTTGAAATCTTTAAATCAAGATTTGAGGACTTCAGTAACTCAGCCAGAGGTTTGGGGTCTATTACAGGAGTGGGTGGATGAGGTTCTGTGGCATGTGATGTCCAGGAGGTCGAACTAGATGATCATGATGGTCCCTTCTGGTCTTAAACTCTATGATTCTCTGAGCGCCTCACAAACATTAATTATCTTACCTCATGGGAGGGTAAGGAAGTTATGTCCTCATTTTACAGATTGGGAAGTGGCGCATAAAGAGATTAAATGACTTGTCAAAGGTCAAATAGGAAAGTCTGTAGTGGAGCTGGGAATTGAGCCCAGATCTTCCTGAGTCTTAGCCCAGTGCCTTACCTACAATACCATACTTCCCTTCAAAAGCAAAGGTGATGTTTATGTTCAGATACATATGGATAAAGTTACGCTAAGTGATGCATATTTTTCTTTTCTTGCAAAGTAAATTCATGCTCAGAGGAACTCACAAGTTTCTTGAGTTTGGAAAGCTTTTAGCACCTACTGGGCACCACTGTAAGTAAATAATAAAGCATTTAAAATGGCATGATCAGGCAAATGGCTGATACATTGTGAAATGAATTACTGTACCGGTTTTAAATTACAACAGGTATCTGGTTCAACACATGGTGGCTATGCTTTGCTTTGCTTTCCTGGGCACTGTGCCTCTTTGTTCTGAAGTCTACACATGGTATTTCTGGACAGAAAAAGTAAACTATTGGCTAGCTTTTTTTCCCCCTTGGTGTGTCTTTTGAGGACTCTGCCAGTCTGTCTACACTGTCAGAACAATGACAGATGGTTAGGTGAATATGCTGTCATTAATGTGAATTTCTGGAGGAAAAAAGTTATTCAATGAACTAGCCAATTGAGATGTAAATACTGTGTTGGAAACCTCACCTCTGTAATTCATTAAAATTAAAATGGACTAAAACCCAAAATGTTGTTGTTCTGCTGTTGTTCTCAGTAAATGCTATGTTACTGTATAAGTGGGAGAGAGAATTTAATCAGAAAAATGTGAACAACTAGGAATTGTTTAAGAGAACTTTACTAGATGCCAAAAAATCAACAGTTGAGGAAGAAGGCTATATAGTTTAAAAAAGGAATTGATTTGGCTTAGAGGGGAAGAGAAGTTAGCTATAAAAAATAATATATATATATAGCAAATGGAAGAAAGAAGAAGTTGATGGTAATGAATATTAATCAGAAGCTAGGAATTGTAGAAAATTGATAAAGGAAGTAAAGGGACACAAGGAGAAATCCTATAGCCAGCTGTGATAGATGGCCGGCCAGCCAGCCAGTTAGCTGTAAAATTGGTAGCTGTTGTTTACTTGCTTTACCTGTAAAGCGTTAAAAAGTCCCCCAGGTAAAGAGGGGGAAAAAGTTGGCTCTTTTGGTCAGGTGCCCATGGGAAGGTAGAACTTTTTAAAATTGGGAAAGAAACTTTCCCTTTGTCTGTTCTCTGGGCTGGAGGGACAGAGCAGCCATGCTATAAGAAACCTAAGCCAGATATGATCATAAATCATCAGATCATGCCTACTACTACTACCAGGAACTAACATTCTGGACTTTGTAACCAACCTACAAAACACCCTCTGAACCTCTTTAGCTCTTGCTAGAGAAAAGTTACAGGATGCTCAAAAAGAGCAAAAAGTCTGGTATGATAAACATGCCAGAGAGCGTTCCTTCAAAGTAGGAGACCAGGTCATGGTCTTAAAGGCGCTCCAGGCCCATAAAATGGAAGCATCGTGGGAAGGGCCATTCACGGTCCAGGAGCGCCTGGGAGCTGTTAATTATCTCCTAGCATTCCCCACCTCCAACCGAAAGCCTAAGGTGTACCATATTAATTCTCTAAAGCCCTTTTATTCCAGAGAATTAAGGGTTTGTCAGTTTACAGCCCACGGAGGAGACGCCGCCGAGTGGCCCGAAGGTGTCTACTACGAAGGGAAATGTGGTGGTGGTGTGGAAGAGGTGAACCTCTCCATGACCCTTGGGCGTATGCAGCGACAGCAGATCCAGGAGCTGTGCACTAGCTATGCGCCAACGTTCTCAGCCACCCCAGGACTGACTGAACGGGCATACCACTCCATTGACACAGGTAATGCTCACCCAATTAGGGTCCAACCTTACCGGGTGTCTCCTCAAGCTAAAACTGCTATAGACCGGGAGATCCAGGATATGTTACAGATGGGTGTAATCCGCCCCTCTGAAAGTGCATGGGCATCTCCAGTGGTTCTAGTTCCCAAACCAGATGGGGAAATACATTTTTGCGTGGACTACCGTAAGCTAAATGCTGTAACTCGCCCAGACAACTATCCAATGCCACGCACAGATGAACTATTAGAGAAACGGGGACGGGCCCAGTTCATCTCTACCTTGGACTTAACCAAGGGGTACTGGCAGGTACCGCTAGATGAATCTGCCAAGGAAAGGTCAGCCTTCATCACACATCTCAGGCTGTATGAATTTAATGTACTCCCTTTCGGGCTGCGAAATGCACCCGCCACTTTCCAAAGACTTTGTAGATGGTCTCCTAGCGGGATTAGGAGAATATGCAGTCGCCTACCTTGACGATGTGGCCATATTTTCGGATTCCTGGGCAGACCACCTGGAACACCTACACAAAGTCCTTGAGCGCATAAGGGAGGCAGGACTAACTGTTAAGGCTAAGAAGTGTCAAATAGGCCTAAACAGAGTGACTTACCTTGGACACCAGGTGGGTCAAGGAACTATCAGCCCCCTACAGGCCAAAGTGGATGCTATCCAAAAGTGGCCTGTCCCAAAGTCAAAGAAACAGGTTCAATCCTTCTTAGGCTTGGCCGGTTATTACAGACGATTTGTACCGCACTACAGCCAAATCGCCGCCCCACTGACAGACCTAACCAAAAAGAAACCAGCCAAATGCTGTTCAGTGGACCGAAAAGTGTCAGAAGGCCTTTAACAAGCTTAAAGCGACACTCATGTCTGACCCTGTACTAAGGGCCCCAGACTTTGACAAACCGTTCCTAGTAGCCACAGATGCGTCCGAGCGTGGTGTGGGAGCAGTTTTAATGCAGAAAGGACCTGATCAAGAATTCCACTCTGTAGTGTTTCTCAGCAAAAAACTGTCTGAGAGGGAAAGCAACTGGTCAGTCACTGAAAAAGAATGTTACGCCATTGTCTACGCTCTGGAAGAGCTACGCCCATATGTTTGGGGACGGCGTTTCCACCTGCAAACCGACCATGCTGCACTGAAGTGGCTTCACACCGTCAAGGAAACTAACAAAAAACTTCTTCGGTGGAGTTTAGCTCTCCAAGATTTTGATTTCGACATCCAACACATATCTCAGGAGCTTCTAACAAAGTGGCTGATGCACTCTCCCGTGAAAGTTTCCCAGAATCAACTGGTTAAAATCGTCCTTGAGATGTAGAAAATATTGTTAGTCTTTATGTACTTGGTAGTATATTTAGAGATGCATGTTTCTTATTAACTCTGTTTTTCCTAGAGCTCCAGGAAGAAATCCCAGCCAGTGTTTCACCCTAGCTGAGATTTGGGGGGCGTGTCATAAATATAAAGGGAAGGGTAAACCCCTTTGAAATCCCTCCTGGCCAGGGGAAAGCTCCTCTCACCTGTAAAGGGTTAAGAAGCTAAAGGTAACCTCGCTGGCACCTGACCAAAATGACCGATGAGGAGACAAGATACTTTCAAAAGCTGGGAGGAGGGAGAGAAACAAAGGGTCTGTGTCTGTCTATATGCTGGTGTTTGTCGGGGATAGACCAGGAATGGAGTCTTAGAACTTTTAGTAAGTAATCTAGCTAGGTATGTGTTAGATGATGATTTCTTTAAATGGCTGAGAAAAGAATTGTGCTGAATAGAATAACTATTTCTGTCTGTGTATCTTTTTTGCAACTTAAAGTTTTGCCTAGAGGGGTTCTCTATGTTTTTGAATCTAATTACCCTGTAAGATATCTACCATCCTGATTTTACAGGGGGGATTTCTTCATTTCTATTTACTTCTATTTTTATTAAAAGTCGTCTTGTAAGAAACTGAATGCTTTTTCATTGTTCTCAGATCCAAGGGTTTGGGTCTGTGGTCACCTATGCAAATTGGTGAGGCTTTTTATCCAACATTTCCCAGGAAAGGGGGGGGGGGTGCAAGTGTTGGGAGGATTGTTCATTGTTCTTAAGATCCAAGGGTCTGGGTCTGTAGTCACCTAGGCAAATTGGTGAGGCTTTCTACCAAACCTTGTCCAGGAAGTGGGGTGCAAGGTTTTGGGAAGTATTTTGGGGGGAAAGACGCGTCCAAACAGCTCTTCCCCAGTAACCAGTATTAGTTTGGTGGTGGTAGCGGCCAATCCAAGGACAACGGGTGTAATATTTTGTACCTTGGGGAAGTTTTGACCTAAGCTGGTAAAGATAAGCTTAGGAGGTTTTTCATGCAGGTCCCCACATCTGTACCCTAGAGTTCAGAGTGGGGGAGGAACCTTGACACAAGGTCTGAGAAAAGCTGTAACCTTGGGAGTTTAATACAAGCCTGGAGTGGCAAGTATTAGTTTTTAAAATCCTTGTGGGCCCCACTTGGAGGAACAGAGTTGGGATTCAGCCTTGATACCAGCAGAATTCAGGACAATAAGGACTCTAGGTATAATAGGAACAAAAAGACTCCTGACAATGGTATTGGCCCATTAGTAGTTGGAAGTGGTAGAATTATCAGTAATAATGCAGAAAAGTCAAAAGTATTCATAAATATTTCTGTTCTGTATTTGGGGAAAAAACAGATGATATCTCTTCAGATGATGATGATTGATACACTTTCCATTTCACTAACATCCAAAGGAGGATGTTAAACAGTGGCTACTGAAGTTAGACATTTTTAAATCAACAAGTCTAGATAACTTGCAGCCAAGAGTTTTAAAAGGGCTGGCCAAGGAGCTCACTGGACCGTTAATGTTGTTGTTTTTTCAATAAGTCTTAGAACACCTGGGAAAGTTTCAGAAGACTGGAAGACAGCAAACATTGTCAGTATTTTCAAAGGGTAACAGGATGACCAGGTAATTAAATGCTTGTCAGTCTGACGTTGATCCCAGGCAAGATAATGCGGTGGCTGATATGGGACTAAATTACTAAAGAACTAAAGGAGGGTAATATAATTAATACCATTCAACATGGGTTTATGGAAAACAGATCCTATCAAACTAACTTGATTTCCTTTTTTGATGAGATTACACGTTTGGTTGCTAAAGGTAATAATGCTGATGCAATATACGTAGACTTCTGGTAATTGTAAACAGGCACTCATCGACCAGGGGTATTTCTAGCACGGATCTGCAGAGATCCATTCTCGGTCCTACGCTATTTACTTTTTGTCAGTGACCTGGATGAAAACATAAAATCATCACTGTTTAAAGTCCCTAGAAGACACAAACTGGGGGAGTGATAAATAATTAAGAGGGCAGGTGACTAAAACAGAGCAATCTGGATTGCTTGATAAACGGGGTGCAAGCAAATGATATGTGTTTTTAATGCAGCTAAATGTGTGTATCTAGGAACAAAGAATGTAGGCCATACTTACAAGATTGGGTACTCTATCCTGAGAAGCAGTGACTCTGAAAAAGTTTGAGGGTTGTGGTGGATAATCGTCCAGTTATGAGCTTCTAGTGTGAGGCTGCAGCCAAAGGCGCTAATGCAGTCCTGGGCTGGATAAACGGGAATCTTGAGTGGGAGTAGAGAGGTTATTTTATCTATGCATTTGGCACTTGTGCAACCACTGCTGGAATTCTGTGTCTGTTTCTGGTGTCCACAATTAAAGAAGGATGCTGGGAAATTGGAGAGGGTTTGGAGAAGAGCCACAAACATCATGGAAGGGTTAGAAAACCTGCCTTGCGGTGATAGATTTGAACGCAATCTATTTAGCTTAACAAAGAGAAGGATAAGGGGTGACTTGTCTACAATCTGTAAGTACCAACATGGAGAACAAATAATGGACTCTTCAGTGTAGCAGAGAAAGGTATAAAACAGTCGAACAGCTGGAAATTGAAGCTTGACAAATTCAGACTGGAAATAAGGCGTAAATTTATAACCTTGAGAGTAATTAACTGTTGGAATAATTTACCAAGGGTCATGGTGGAGTCTCCATCACTGGCAATTTTTAGATCAAGATTGGATGGTTTTTCTAAAAAGATTTGGTTTAGGAATTATTTTGGGGAAGGTCTGTGGCCTGTTCTATGCAGGAGGTCAGACTAGATGATCAGAATGGTCCTTTCTGCTTTGGAATCTATGAAATGTGCAGCACAGCCAGGACAACAATTATAAGGGCTATTAATCCTTGTGCTTCAAGTGACAAGTTGGTAAAGCACCTGGACTCAGAAAGAAATTTCTCTAGTGTTACAGTATTACAGAATTGGCTGGGTGCAAGTCCTCCTGCCCAATACTTGAAAGCACCTAATATATGCTACTGTCAGAGAGAGGACAGGGGATGGTCTCTTGGCTTGTTACACTATGGTTTTTCATATGTTCCTAAAACAAAGTGTTGTAAGGTTTTGAAATGTTTTGTATTCCATCTAATCAATCAAGGACACCGCTTGTCTGGTAAATATTGCAAGGTTCAGACTTCACAACTTTCATTTCTCTTCCACCTCTCGGCCCCCGCCCACCATGAATTTTAAAATACTTTGGTATCAGTTTATGACAGACTATCTGAAAAGTGTCCTTGTTCTTACAGATATGGGGCTGCTTGTGTTTGAAATTACAGTTTATAGAAGTGCTGGATTGAATTGCTAGATTTTTACAGAGCCATTCCCCTAGTCTACATTCTGTGGAAGGAATTTATCCAGGTCCATAAATACTTGAAATTCAAGACAGCACAAACACTCTGACCTTCTATCTCTGCTTTTAAGAGCCCTGTGAGTTTCCAGAATGTGGAAGGATTTTTGAAAGAGGAAATGGGGACGGAATCCCACACCACAATCTTTGTTTGCTTTTTGGCTCTCAAGAAGAGTATCCAAATCCTCTCAAATGAACCTTACTGGGATTATTTGACCCAGAAAGGACGGGAGAACCACACTTGTTCCATTAAGATGTGCATACTTGGAAGCCCCTTTGGTATAAACTGAAAACAATTTTTAACAAAAAAATTCATGCGTTTTTACAAAAAGTATTATTCATATTTTTTTCTGATTTTTTTTCACCCTACTTTTTGTATCCTTTTATTTTTATTTATACGCACACACTTGTTTTATTAGGAAAAATACATATATCATGCAATGTACTGTGTTACGATAATACATTAGTCTGTGTGTATGCAAAGCTGCCTGTTGAAGTAAGGCTATGTATTAGTCTATATTAGAAGATACACACAATAAGCAGACAGGCACGTATGCAAGTTCTGAAGTGTGTGCGCATCTGAATGTACTGATGAATCTCATGCCCACAATGTACACATTTCAAGCTGTTAGCAGATAACGGTTTAAAGATTTGACACACTAAAATGGGAAGACAATGAAAATCTGTATCAGAATGTTTCAGAACACAAGGAAGTAGTCAAAAGCTTAAAAAAAAAAAAAGAAAAGGGATGAAGCTGAGTGTATGCGCTGCAAATGGTGTGGCTCAATTATTAAATGTAAATATTTATAGGCTACTAGCTCTAAGTCTACAATAGTAAACTGTTTGTTCAAATGAAAAGTTTTATTTGGGGATTAGAGAGAGAATGTTTGTTTTCTTCAGAGGTGGCATTGTGTTTTGTGTTCTGCAGAACTAAAACAGCAAACCACACTGATGAACAGAATTCAAAGCATTAATCTACTGAATACTCTCCTCCCCCCGCCCCCGTTTTTCATCCACCACAATAAACCCCAATATTTACTCAGAAAAAGTATTAATAGTTTTTAGCACTCATTTTCATCTGTTTTTGCTGTTGTGGTAATAAACACTGGGAAAAATTAAATTAAATAAAAACTGAAAATGAAGGGTCCTAAACTCATTTCAAATGCATTCATTGCTCCATATGTAGACACTTCATAAATTCTCACATAACAAAAGCTTCGTCGCTGGAGGACCTCACACTTGATATAACTTTTAATTTTAGTTTTGAAAGCCCAAGCAAGCTGTGAGAGCATTCCTTGACACTGTCTGAATAAGAATATTGCTAGGCTTTTTGTACTAAAGGCACTTTAATTAAACTCCCATCACGAAAACAATTAGGCCAAATTTGCAGTACTTAACTAGTCAATAATTTAGTAGCTGGATCTCATTAATAGACTTCTCCCTGTGACTATGTTGTTGTAATGATGTGGCATTGCCAGCTGTGTGCTACAAGAATCAATCAGTGATCAATATTTTCCATGAGCTTTTTTTTTCTTCTTCCTCCCAGAGCCATGAAAAAGAAATATAAATAAATAAATCTTGACTGGATGGGGCTGGGTCTTCATGGTGGCTTTATTATCTCTTGTGGCCACATTCCTGTTTCTGAGGACAATTTTCCTACACACTCAAGCTGGAACAATTTGCATAGAGGGTGGTGCTGAGAGCTGTTGAACCAAACTGTAAACCTTGAATATGATGGAAACCACTTCAAGCCAGAGGGTGTGGCAGCACCCATAGCACCCCTAATTCCAGCACCTATGCACTCCAAAATGATCTTTCTTTGACTCCATTACATTGTTGTATTAAGTTACATCAATCTGAAGGACAAAAGCAAACGAGCTTGGTTCAGCTCAGTTTACAGATAAGGAACTGAGGCCTGGAGAAACTGAGCAAGGTCACATCACCACAACTGGCTACCTGGTCGGCAGCCTCAGCAAGGTCATAGAGACTGAACTATTCTCAGACATTTAGAAGAGAAATATCCAGGTCAGGATTGAGGCTTTCTGGGTGGCAGTTAAGCTTGTTTTGCTGCTGCTTGTTTGTTTTGCAAAACAAACTTTTGTGTTCAAAGCTGTCAGTATGGCCCAACCTCAGCAAGAAGAGGGGTGTGTGTCTTTCATTGTGGTGGGCTTCACCCACCATTCCAGCTACACCTTTCACCACCATTAATTTTACAACAATAACAAAATCATTTTGAGGAATAACAATATGAATGTCTCCCCCGATGATGGACAAAAACACTGTTCTTCCCTGCCCACAATAGTGCCCTCTCTGATCCACTTGTCTGAATCTAAGCAGTGAATTTTGATTTTTTTATGTCTGTTTCTAACATATAGTTCATCATAGTATTACTGTCCATGCATTTAAAGAGAGGGATACAATTGTTACATTCTTGTTTTATAGGACTGAGTTCATCCAGAGAGGCAGGATATCCATTACCGGAGCAGGGTTGCTCAACTGTGTATTGGAAGCTTTTGCTCAAACCTTTCTAAATCAAGGAGTCAAGAAGGTAGGTTTAATTTATTATTTATATTTGTTCCTAAAATTGCATTTTAAATCTGTCAAATTCTGCCTATCCCTAATAATCTAGCTTGGGTTTTAAAATCATAAGGAGTTTAAACTTGGCTTCTTCACCCATCATATAAAAATAACTTTTTGGCCTTTTCCTTTTATTGTAAATAATAAACAGAACAAGAAATGGGATACAGTTTGAATATGTAATAGTAATTTTCCAAATGTATTTTTAAAGCATTATGGGGCACTGCCAGATCAATTTTGTTCAATTCATTATCCTCATTTCCTTTGGACATTGAAACTTTTTCCTGCTAACATTTCATTGTACTATTTAATATACTGTAATAATAATAATAATAATAATAGCTTATCATTTTATAGCACTTTTGCATCTAATCATCTTACAGTACTTAACAAACATGCATGTATGGCTGCACTTTCCCCCCCGAGTAATGTTGGCTGCTTCAGGCAGCTTGATATATTTACAATAGCAACAGTCAATTTTCTTGTAACAATTTTATATGGATCAATAATCCTGTCTTTTTGGTAAGAATTATGAAGGGAAATGAAATAAAAGCCCCTCTGGTATCCAGAAGTGTATCCCAAAGGAAATAATATTCCAACATCATTAGTTTGAGGAAGACATGTCATATTGAAGATCTGGGTTTACAAACAAAATCTCATGCAAATTATTCACCGTGAAATTGAATGATGTAGAATTCCTACATTCGTTGGGGGTAAGGGTTTTGAGGAAGAGGAGGAGGATATGCTGGTGTCCAACTGGCTCCATATTCAACTTTTCATCAGCTAGAAAGGAAAGGGATGCTTAATTAAGCCTTTTCACTAAAAAATACACATATTAAGTGTTTTGACAGGTATGTTGTTTTTATGATGCACATAAGTGTGGGTGGGTGACCAGTGGTGCTGCATTTTCATATTGGGATATAAATCTTATATAAGGCGCAAAATGTAACTGACCTAAATTTACAGCAGTGTTCCCTCTAAGCTGTGTGCGTGTGCACGCACACATAGATCCTAAACCCCACGCACACGGCGGAACATCGCCCGCACAAAAATTTGCACAGAAGAAATTTTTTGCTCACACAGCCTGTCAAAAATTAGAGGGAACATTGATTTACAGTATTTTTTTTTTTTCTTTACCAGGAGTAATTTCACTTTTTAAATGCACTTGAAGGATCCGCATTTGTCAAAGTTGACTTCTTCTAATTAGGAACAGATACAAATGATAGACTTCTGGGGTGTAGGATTTTCAGAAGTTTTTTTGCGTGCTATCAGATCTCTCTATTCTCAGAGCGAGAGCTGTGTTCGTATTCTTGGCATTAAGTTGAGTTCGTTCAGGGTGGGCATTGGACTCCACCAAGGGTGCATCTTGTCCCCACTCCTGTTCGTGATTTTCCTAGACAGGATATCAAGGCACAGCTGAGCTGTGGAGTGTATCCAGTACGGGAACGCGGAGGTGGCATCTCTGTTTTCAGATGATGATGTCCTCCTTGCATCCTCCGATTGTGATCTCCAACGTGCACTTGAATGTTTTTGCTGCTAAGTGTGAAGCGGCAGGGATGAGCATCAGCACCTCCAAATCACAGGTCATGGTCCTCTCCCAGAAGAGAGGGACCAGCTGCCCTTAGTGGAAGAGTTCAACTATCTAGGGGTCTCGTTCATGAGTGATGGTAAGCGGGAGTGTGACGGCAGCAGTGATGCGGGCGCTGTACTGATCTGTGGTGGTGAAGCAGAAGCTGAGTTCTCGGACAAAGTTCTCCGTTTACAGGTCACTCTACATCCCCATCCTCACATATGGTTGTGAACTTTGGGTAATGACTGAAAGGACAAGATTGCGGGTACAAGCAGCGGAAGTGAGGTTTCTTCATAGGGTGGCTGGGCTTACTATCTGAGACAGGGTGAGGGGCTTGGCTATTTGGAAGAGCCTTGGGGTACAGCTGCTACTCCTCCAAATTGAGAGGAGTCAGCTGAGGTGGTTCGGGAACCTGATTAAAAAATGAGACTGATTGATTTTGAAAATATGGATCCAGGTATTACTCTCAGAGTAATATTCAAATGGTGGTTTTCATTTTTTTTTCCCCCCTTAGGCTACTCTTGTTACCCTAAAAAGCCTTATTCTTTTTAAATAACGACTGTCTCTTTTTACACCTTTTATAAATCTTTATTTTGTAATGGGTTAAACTTTAAGCACCTTACTAGTATATCACAGCTTGGGGTCAGTGCACAAAATAAAATCCAAACCACAATAACTGTACAATGCTGCACTGGAATCTCTTTGAGAATTTTGGCTATGGCTGCAGATCTGTGGATAAGAAAAACCCAAATTAAACAAAATTGAATTACACATTTATGTACCTTTTGCTTCCATGCTTTTCTTGATAATGCACTAGGAGAGACTGCTTTGGATTTCTTGAAAACCCTTGGGTGAGGATTTCTATTAGAAAGAGTGGGGAATGAGGCGGGTCCAATTATGCTTGGCTAAAATATGCTCACTTTCAGCAATAGAAAGATAATCTTTTAAAGTGTTAAAGTAACATATACTTAATAAATGACCATGCTTGCATTCTAAAGATTCCTATAGCTTTGGGTTTACTCTATTCCCAAAGCCAGCACTATGTGAAGATTAATTCATATAGAAATATCTGCTGGTCAGAATTGTGCCAGTAGTAATTCAATTAATCCTAAAGACAGAATCTTGAGACCATTAATAAGGAGAGTCATTTTACCCCTAATGAATTGCCTTTTTCTGCACTGGAGAAGAAATTATGAAATAATTCATTAAGACCTAATAAATCTTGAGATGCAGATTTGTATCTGTACCAAATTTATAACATGTAGCCAAAAAAGAGACACTTCCTCATTATACCTGGTATTTGTAGTGCTTGTAATAAATAGAAGTGCAATATGGTCAGGATTTTGAAGAGTTTACAGAGAAATACCCATCCTTTCCACCGATCCCCTGCCACTAGTCCACATTTAAATCCTACATTTTTAGTTATTAAAATGAGAGAGGTTATTACGGTGGGGTGGTAGGAAGTGTAATTGAAGGACTGGAGGGGAAAGCATTGAGATAGAGCATAGGCGTCAGATGGAGCAGGTGAAAATGCTGTCTTAATATTTACAGTTATGAATAGACAACAGTCAGGTGTCTGTTTTCCCACACAATCAGTATTCAATGTCTCTGAATTTCCCATTGTAGTGGAGTAGAAGGCTCTTCTCTATTCATGGAGCACTAGAGAAGGTGATTTTGATTTTTTTTTTCAGTATATTTCATTACTGAGATATGATCTCAATAACTGTTAAACTGTTTTTTAAAAAAATTGACGGTGAAATCTTTGACTCATACCTCTAGAATTTCTTCTTTGATTTAACTCAAATGTTGACCAAAAATTGTACCCTGTGATGGGGAAATAAACTGTGAAGTGTCAGAATTATTCCTTTTGTTTTGTAGAAGTTAGGAGTTGGAGCTTGAAAACTAGCCTTTAACGGGAAAGTGAACTTTAAGTACAGAGAGATGTTGGGGTGGGGGTGGGGGTGGGGGGCTCGTTTTTTCTTGTTGCCCTAAGGCTCCTTTATGGTACTCTGACAGTGTAAAGGAGCCCCAAACCAGGTGGAAATGTATAGGGGGTTCCCTTGCTAGCATAGAACTGACCAGATGGCATAGGGTGCATGCTGGGGAAGGGAGAGGGCAAATCATTGGAGTTACTATCCTGCTATTCTCAGCTTTTCCTGAGCAAGCAGAGTGCAAGGTACAGCGGTTTTGAGACTCTGGGAGTGCAAAGGTGGCTTAAAGCACCAAGTGCAGGATTGGAGCAATGGAGAGTTGGGGCTGAAATCTCTCTTTATAATCTAGTGAACGGTGATGTATCAACTTGAGGAGTTGCTACATTAGTCAGTGTAGAAAGTAAAGAATGTAAATAATTTTTTCCCCTGAAGATTCCTCTGCAGGGGGGAAAAAAAAAATCTGTGGCTAGTGTACATCTGCATAGTAGCCAATAAGATTGTCTATAGGAATAATTCAAAAATCTGGACAGATATGCTCCAGGAATTCCAGGTATGAAAACATGTCATTCTGGCACCTGTCAGACAGAAGGCCTCTCCAATATTAGAATTCTTGTCTCCAGTTTATTAAATATTGTTAGACATAGCTGCTGGAAGATGCTTACTGGCTTGAAGGGGAATTGGTGAGCAACAAGTCATATTTTTATCCCACTTGTTTTAAAAAAAAAAAAAAAGTGATCTAATTGGTTTGTAGGTTCATTGCTGATCATCTGCAGAGGTAATCATATACAATCTACCTTTTGCGTATTAAGTAAAACCGTTTTAAGGCCATTTTATAAATTGACCATGCATACCAGTGTGTGTTGATTCCAGTCTTATCCAATGTCTCTAAAGCCCTGCAATGTTTGTATTATTGCCCATTCTTGGAATATTATTTTTAGATTAACTTTTGATGCCAAGAACAGCCAAAAAAATAATGAGATGGAAATATAAATGAGTTGTGTCCATTGATCTAATTAATCTAAAATGATGATCAAATATTTCTTTAATCTCTCAAATGTTTTTGTCATGGTTACAAAAAACGTGAGATATTAGGATGCTGTTTTCATAGGTTTAGAAGAATATAGAGGAGACTATTGTAAGAAGCAGCTAGTTAATCAAAAACATCGAGGTTACAAAGCTTTGTACTGGAAGTGGAGATGAATTTTACATTCAGACCTAGATATTTTTTTTTTCCCCCATCAGAATCAAATCTATGGTTTCTACGTAAGATGAAAATTCTCCAAGCAGCCACTTAATATCATATTTTATTTAATATTTATACAGTTCAGTAGTTGTACATGGTACATTACAGACATGATCTCGGTCCAAAGTAGCTTGGAGACTATATTAGTTTTCACCTAGGTTATAAACTACCAGCTAAGGTTCCTTAACGGGGTTGTTTCTATGGAGTTGGAGAGTCCCATAGATTGCCATTCATCAGACTTTCCTTATTTATTTTGTCAACCACCCTCTTGGTTTGTTTTTGTACCTTCTTTGATATCGGATGTCCTGTGTGACACTTCAACCAAACTCTGTAAGCTCTTGGCTGTTACACAAACTAATACAGTAGTATCTAGATATTTGCAAGAAAAGAGAAATTCTTGCAGTAAAAAAAATAAATTAATAAAAAATCTTTACCATGGAAAAAATAAAACTCTTCTATGGCTTGTCAATCAGAAAAGCTTTTAAGCTGTATCTATAAAGGTGGACAGCTTAATGGGTAAGCAATGTTTGTGCTGCATTTCAAGTGCATCATTGCGCTGTAAGTAGTGCAAATTTAGCCCCTTTAAGCTTGATCTCCTGGGGCTGAGATTTAAGTGTTTGAACTTTAGTTGAAAGGAATATATTGATTAGTCTTTGATTTAGTCATTCTCCACTGAAAAGTTACTCAGTAATGACTTGTACCTGTCCTTTAGTATTTTTTATTCGTTTTATAGATTCTCTCCCCACCCCTCAACAATTCTGCTTGAAAGACTGCAATGCTATGAGGAAGAGAAAAGAAAAAGCAGCTGTCACACTGCGAACATAATTGATTCAATAAATAACACTTTTAAATTCCCAAGGCAAACCTCAGAGTCTTCACTATGTCAATTAGTGCTCTATTCTGTAAATGGTGGTATGCTTAATTTAGACTGATGGGCTAAGCTAGCCAGTTCTCGCTTCCTATGGAAAGAATAGTCATGGAAGGCGAGCTATTATATACATTTCTAAAATTTCACCTGATTTTAATGTAGAGCTGTGTAAAGAAGTGCTCTTAAACTTTTTATTAAAACCAGTATTGCTTTTTATTTTCCACCACAGCGACTTGAACTGAGCAAGAATTTTCTCAGCTTGTCGAACAGAAGAATACACAGGGTGAAATCCTGACCTCATTGAAGACATGGCAAAACTCCCATTAATTTCAGTGGGGCCAAGATTTCACCAACAGGATCTGAACATGTAGTAGCAAACATTATATATAGTCTGGCAGGGCGTACTCCATTAGGGCTCTTCATCCTTAGCACTGTAACAGCCCAAGTTGGTTAGCATACAGGTACGCTATAAGGCCTGCTTTTTGTCCTTTGCCTGGTATTGGGCTAGGGCTGGTTAGTGGTGACATGAGGAGTGTATGGGGAGGCTAACTTATTGTTCTTGTCACTGACTTTGTTTGATTTGAGCTGGGTTTCTTTGCTTATTTAGCATTTTTCCGAAAGATTCAGGGGCTCCCAGAGCATTGGATTATTATAGTTTAGTAAATGTTTGAATGAATCAATAAAAAGAACAGGCTAATGTATGTTGCCTAAGACATTGACTGTCCTGAGGATTAACCCCCACTTCAGCAGTCAGTGACAAGTAACCTGTGTCTTGCTCTGGTGTAGTCCTTTAGTGTAGACACTGCAAGTGTCATTTGTACTAGTAGTGTTTACCCCAGTTTCCAGCAGTGTTTAGCTGATGCTCCTTTATTAAAAATAACGCCCAGCTCTTATGCATCATGTTTCATCCATAGAGTTCAAAGCCTTTTACAACAAAGGTAAGCATTATCCCCATTTTACAGATGGAGAAACTGAGGCAAAGAGAAGTGAAAGGCCTTGGCAAAGTTCACCCAG
This sequence comes from Lepidochelys kempii, assembly GCF_965140285.1. Classification (NCBI taxonomy): domain Eukaryota; kingdom Metazoa; phylum Chordata; order Testudines; family Cheloniidae; genus Lepidochelys; species Lepidochelys kempii. The sequence continues at coordinate 18,039,728 of NC_136387.1, read as the reverse complement.
CTATCCAGTTGAAGAGCTGGGAATAGAACCCAGATCTGCTGAGTCCCAATCCAGTGCTCTAGCCACTAGGCCAAAGTGCCTTCAGTGAGACTAGAATGCTGTGGGCACAATATGATGTAAACACTCCTCCTCCTCATCTCCCCACAGCCCCATATGCACACACCAAGCTATATAATTGCACTGCTGCCCCAATAATGCTACAGACAAAATTACAATGGAATTATTGCCATTTTATAATAAGGCAGTAAATTGTTTTTTTTCCAGATTTGACCGTCATCCCATTGTTTGGATGATCTGAAGTTAAGTTATCTGTGTGCATGTTATAGTGTCGGTTTTAATACATGTGATACATATGTAGGTTGTGATTTGTCTGCATTCTTTACAGGGTATTAGAATAATGGAGACGCTTCTGCAGGAACAGTGTGGGTGCCCATTTTCCTGAGAAGGAACTGTAAGTGTGTCATCAATTTTAAAGATTCAAAATGCAATATGTATATATTTGCACACACGAAATGTGTTTATAAAACAGATTTTTTTTTAGTTGATAATTTTTGCTTATATACATTTCTTAACTATATACACCACATGTTTCTACATACAGACTTTATGTAGAATTTGTCGTCCATTTTGAATAATATCCAACACTTAATTATACTGATTTCAGGAAAAAATAATGAACTGCTGCTTTGGGGGACTTGATAATACAGCAGCGTTCCTTAATATCCTGTTGATTAAGACCTCTTTTGTGGACTTTGTCTTTTTCTCCCCCGTAATTTATCTATCACTAGACCATGACAGTGATAGTCAGACTTAATAAAACAAGATGTTAGCTTTGTCTGGAGATCATTATTGCTTGCAGAAAAGTAATCTCTTCAAAGATTGCCCATAGAGGCAATATTTGGCCAACTTTAAAAGTAGCTTCAGAATGAGAGCAAATGGCTATTGATTAGCTCCTAATAAATATTCTTCTAAAAACTGTTTTCTATGCTTTTTACAGGAAGAAAAGTGTCATCAGAGCAATATATCTTAATTGCTGTCTCAGTTTCCAGAGAAGTTATCCAGATTTTATTGGTACCATTTTATTGAGGAAACAGAATATTCAATATGCACAGTTTGGCGAAAAGATGACAATAGTCTGTACATCTTTCGGATAAGATTAAGGAAAGATATGTTGTTTAAAGGGACTCGGATCCTGGAGAAGCAGCTGTAAATGTGGAAATAAGTCTTCATGTGGATTTCGATGTAATTTCCAGAGACTAAGCATTCACTGAGAGAACCAACATCAGCAAAAACATAAATAGCTCTTTTTGCTGTGGAGAGATCTTCTACCATTTCAGCCAATGCACAGTTGTCTTGAGTCTTGCCAAGAGAGGTATCAATGAATGTTCCCTATTCGTTTTAATAGTTTTATTTTGAAGCTTAGCTGTTAGGGGCAGTGATTCTATTCACAGAATGCAGAATCTAATAAGAAATGTGCCATCACCGTTCCATGCTGTTGTGTGGACTCTGCATCTCTCTGCAGGCATTTGGTATTTCCAATGTGTCTGCAAACGCTGAAAACAAACAACAAATTGAAGCTTCCTTTGGAAAAAATTGTCTAGTCCTTCTGAATGTGAACTCATGCAAAACTTCCCTGCTGAGCCTGTAGAAACATGGAAACAGTAGTTCTGGGAGATGTGACTACACCCATTTGGAATCGTCACCCACTGAGGAGAAACCTAGTGATGGCAATTTAAGTGTCAACTTTGCTAATTATTTCACTGCTGAGACTTTAGCAGAAACATCCATCCGACATGCCTGTGCCAGTGTGGTTGGATTAATTTCAAAGGCTGTCCCATGGCTATAAAGTTACAAGTTTTAAAGTGAAAATATTTGTTTGTCCCCCAAATGTTTTTTTTCCTTTGGTCCTGGTAGGAGCCAATTGAGAAGTTTAAGGGGCTTAGAAGCTCTCTGAGTAAAATTCTTAAGGGAAAAGAGAGCTTCCATGGATGAGGTATTCATTTTGAAAGAGCAATTTTATTTAAAACCTCTCAAAAAAAAATACAAGTAATTTAGGGCCAGATTTGGATACCCTTGCTCATGCTGAACAATACCTCTGTCCACAGAGTCCCACTGAAGTCAATGGGTGTCAGGTGGTACTAAGTGCTTTCAGTTGAGCATGAATGTGATCGTTTTTCCTACTGAGGCCTTGGAGAGGAGAAATGTTGGCAAATCCACATTACTGTGTACCATGCCAGAGGATCTTTAATATCCATGCAGAACAGGCTGAGCCTCTGCTTTTAAGACCTTATTGGAACAGCTGGGGGGGGGGGGGGTGGAAGAAAGGAGGGGGGGGGGAAGGTAGACCTAGTACACATTTTTAATGGCAAGATCAACTAGCAATAGAATTATTTGATTAGGGAGATACGGAGCTGTTGTTAGTGATGCTTAACAGTCAGTTAAATAAAGTTCTTGTAGCAACAGTGTGGAGGCAAATCTTTTTCAGTATGAGGACAATTGGAGTAGGTAATTTGTCCTTTCCAACCCTATCAGATATAGTTTTTGATCAAAATGGCTAAAGCAGCATGGAGTATAATCACATTGACTGTCTACAACCAGTATATCAAGGCATATTTAACTCATTGCTTCCAGAAGTTAAGCAACGTTTCTGGTCATCTGGAAAATCGAATAGAATTTTTGGGGGCTTTTTTAGTCACAAAGTTTAAGGCACCCTAGGATATAATCCAATATATTAGAGTTCAATAACAACTTTTGTAACTTGTGATTGGGCCGAAAAGGAATTTGCTAACGAGGGGTTTCTCTTACATTTAAAAGTTTGAGGAATGATTCCTGATGGCGCATTGCATCATCCTATCTAGGTAATGTAAATCCAACCCAGCAGAGTACTCAAGAACATGAGTAGTGGCGAGTAGCCCCAGAAGGACTGCTCGGGTGCCTAGAGTCATAGACATGCTTTCCTAGATCTTAACCTTTATGAAGTGAAGACAGAAACAGAAATGAACAAATATGTTCTGCACAACTCTTAAAACAAACAAACTAAAAAATTAAAAGCTACACTGCTGAAAAGCTGGGCCTTGTAATTCATATATTTCAGCTTGACAGAAATCTGATTGCTCGTTACACTAAAGGCATGACATAGAGCATACTACTGAGGAAAGGGTAGACGTAAAAAGACAAGCATTTGGAAGTGAGAAAGTGGGTTGATAAATTGGAATACAAAGTGATGTTTTCTATAATAAGTACACCTCTGTAAACTAATTGTTCTGTTTTGATTTTCATTTTTGGAGTGGTGTATTTTGAGTTTCTGCATTGTTTATATTGTTTAGAGAAACTACTGATCTTAACATATTTTGGCTTTGTCCCTATGTAATTTGGCAGTTTATGAATGAATAATTTTGATACAGTAGGCAAACAAAAACTTAGAGGATGACTCCGATTGGACAACATAGGAGAAAGACCATGTAGTAAATGACACTTATGTATCCTGTTAGGTCCAATGACAGTGATGCATCTGTTGAGCTAATCTGTGGGGATGACAGCTCTGCTTTTTTCCCTCTTGGCACTGTTTATCCTGAGATCATAATCATGTAGATAATATCAGTTTGTTGAATAAACTAACAAATTATTTTAGAAGTGCAGCATTAAATGTTTTCTGGAGATTCAAATAGGAAGAATATATGGGATCTAATAGAAAATCTTTCTTTAACCACCCAAAGGACTGGTTGGGAAAAATATCCAAATAATAAGTAACTTTTAGTCTAATGTCCCGGAATGAAAGTTTTTCTAGATTTATTCAATGACTGATTAATGATTGAGAATAGTTGCTCAGATAAATTATGGTGGTAGTGGTATATAATACATAGATACTTTTGTAAACATATAGGCCAAGATTGTCAAAGTCCTACTGTGTCCTTAGTAGGTCCCTAAATAACTGGCTTGATTCCCCCGCTCCCTCCAAGGAGCCTAATTTTATGCACTGCAGGGTCTGACTAAAGGCCTACTTTAGTCAGGGGAAAGAAATATATTTGCTTTGGATTGGGCCCACAGTTTTAATAATCTTGGCCATAAGAACTCCCTAAAGTCATGTTCCCTCATATTTGCAAATTTTCCTCTCCTGGATAATGCTGCATTTGCCATCCAGTGAAACCTTTTAAAAATTAAATATTTTTTTCCTTACTCAAGACAAATATACCTGGGGCAAAATAATTTTGCTTGCTTTTTCTCTGGAACTTTGTCATTCTTGATTAAGTCTATGCTTCCAGGCAATTTAGAAATTCTCTTTAAGCGTTGCTTATTGCAGTTTTTATTACTGGTTATTTTAAAAATCTTTTTGTTCGTTTGTAGATTACTCTAAAGCTCTAGGGGGGAAGAGTTTTATATACAGTTAAACAAATTTTGTTAAGGAACAAAATAAACAAACAACTCACAAAACTAATAGGAACAATCCTAGATAAAATGATGACTCTAAGCTCTCAGCAATGAGAGAGTCTGTGGAGGTGAGGAAGGGCAAATTGTACTTCAGAATGAAGGAGATCATTTGTCTTAACTATATTGTGTTTATGAGCTTTGTCATGGTAGGATGAAAATTTGTTAATTTAACATAGCAGTATGCACTCAGAACATTTCAGATAGCTATCGGGTGTGCGTGCGTGTGTGTGTGTGTGTAAAATATAATTTTTTAGCCAAACCAGCTGCTAGTATAGCATATAAAAGAAAATCATGTATGTGGAACAATGAGTCAGGGACTTTATTTCAGCCAGGTAATCCATTATCAGCTTAGCCATATGGTGAGGAAAGGTGCTATATATTTTTTTATATATATTTTGAGTGTATGAATGTGTATTAACTGTTGGATACACAATGTTCTTTTATATGCAAACTACTACACTGTGAATATTGAATGTATTATCATGCCATTGTACATATGCTGCGTGATTATACAAAGGCTACTTGAACACAAAGGAAATGTAAAATGTCAGCTAACTACAACAGCAAATGACATCACTTCTCTGTACAACCTTGAAATAGTGCACCTCATTACATTGCAATTCTTTTATAAAATAAAATGATTAGAACTCCTGTTTCCAGAATATGCTCTGCTCCTTTTGGAGGTTCCCACCACTGGGCTTGCTCAGATACACACGAAAAAGAACTCTGGTATCTCCCCACCCCACCCCCGCCAAAGTCAAATGGGACTACTCATGTTAGCAAAGTTATGTATATGCATGTTTACAGGATTAAGCCATGTGCTAGAGTCACAGCTCGTTTAAATTTGCATTGCTCCTTTTTAAATCAGTGGGCTTACATCCGTTTATCAATTGAAAATTTGGCCCCAATATGTCTTGTGTGGAAAGAACCCTGAAAAATCCATGGATATTGGCACAATGGACTGAATTGCCTCTAGTTTTGTTTCTCACTTTGCTAGTTAACTGAACTCTTATAATTTAGGTCTTTGAGCATTGAATAATAAGCATTTGTGAAATGTGAGAAGCATGTAATGACCAACACAAAATACAATTTTCTGATATATTTATAGGTATTCTCTTGCATGTTAATGCTTTGTATTGCTTAGAAGGAAATGATAAAATTATTTCTCATAACTTGAAACCCCTCACTGCTTAGAACAACTGCTTGGAAATTTGTGACTGGCATTTTGATTCTTGATCAATAGCCATATTATTTCAATGGATTTTTTTTTTTAAAGCAGAACACATCAGTGGGAGCTCAAACTAAAAAACTGATGCCATGATCTAATCCCCAAATTTTCATTTGTTACACAGTCTTCACAAGTGCATTGAAACATTTTTATTCTTGGGGTAGATGGTTTAAAAATCTTGCAGTGCATGCCAAGAAAATAGACCAAACATAAAGGTAAGTTACATTTTGTACCCTCCAAGGTTTGCAGTTATTGTCATTTTTGAGTTAGTTGCAAAAACTAATCCCAAAATGTTGATAGGAACATTATTTAGCTGAATATCAAATGACAGAATTATACCTTTGTGGTGCAACAGACATAGAAAATCTAAACCAGTGTTTCTCTACCCCCAGAGGGGTCATTAAAGGTAATTGGGAGGTTGTGAGCCATTGACAATTGTACTACAATCAAAAGCAAAGAAATATTGCTTCCCTATCCCCTCACACCCTTCAAGGTCAACCTCTTGAAACACACACCAATAAATTATACAGGCTTATCATTGATACAGTCTTGTATCATGTACAATGTAAATGTAAAGGGGTTGTGAAAAATTCTGAGTTTCGATAGGGGGTCATCAGCCTGAAAAGGCTGAGAATAGGACTGTCAATCGCAGTTAACTTGCACGATTAATTCAAAAACTTAATTGTGATTAAAAAATTGACTGATCGCACTGTTAATCAATCTAATACCAATTGAAATGTATTAAATATTTTGGATGTTTTCCTGCATTTGCAAATAGATTGATTTCTATTACAACACAGAATACGAAGTGTACAGTGCTCATTTTAATTTTTTATTCCAAATATTTGCACTGTAAAAATGATAAAAGAAATAGTATTTTTCAGTTCACCTCATACAAGTACAGTAGTGCAATCTCTTTATCCTGAAAGTGTAACTCATAAATGTAGATTTTTGTTTTGTTACATAACTGCTCTCAAAAACAAAACAACGTAAAGCTTTAGAGCCTACAAGTCTACTCAGTCCTACTTCTTGTTCAGCCAATCGCTGAGATAAACAAGTTTGTTTACATTTACGGGAGATTCTGCTGCCAGCTTCATATTTACAATATCACTTGAAATTAGGAACAGGTGTTTGCATGGCATTTTTGTAGCTGGCGTTGCAAGGTATTTGTGTGCCAGATATGCTAAACATACATATGTCCCTTCATGCTTTGGCCACCATTCCAGAGGACATGGTTCCATGCTGATGATGCTCATTAAAAAGTGTTAATTAAATTAGTGGCTGAACTCCTTGTGGGGGAACTGTATGTCTCCGGCTTTGTGTTACCTGCATTTTGCCATATATTTCATGTTATAGCAATCTCGGATGATGACCCAGCACAGGTTCATTTTAAGAATGCTTTCACAGCAGAATTGACAAAATGCAAAGATACCAATGTGAGATTTCTAAATAAAGCGAGCACTGTACATTTTGTATTCTGTGTTATTGAAATCAATATATTTGAAAATTTAAAAAACATCCAAAATATTTAAATAAATGGTATTCCATTATTGTTTAACAGTGCGATTAATCGTGATTAATTTTATCACTTGACAGCCAGAGTTGAGAAACACTAATTTTTAACCTATCCAGAAGCATTTCTACAGTGCACATCACTAAAGTATCTAAGCCATGTACAGTACATATAGCCAATGAAGTCCAGTCCAGTTTGTGTGTTTTGCCTGCATGAACTCTTAACCATGAAAACAATGGGTAAGATACATAATTTTTACAGCTGTGCATCAATAAAAGTTAGCAATTTGTCTGCTGCTACAATTTCTGCACTGATGGACTTCATGAATGCTGTGTCCTTCGTTGCGCACGTTGAAATGTTTTGTTGCTGTAAGTTTACCCTTTGCCTTCTCTTTGATGAGCAAAATCGTCAGACAGAAATCGAAGAAACTCTTGTCAACAAGTCTGAAGAAGTCCCTTAGGACTCCACAAAGTGAGTTCAACAGAAAAGTGGATCTGACCGATTAGTTCCTCAGGGAATCTACTTACAATAGAGATGGGAGTGGGGTGGATATAAAAGGTCACATTTAGTAGTGTGGGGTGAATCGTATGAAATTTCCATATTTTCACAGGTAGGAGAAGGGATGGCAAGTCTTGGATTTCATCAAGCTGGTAGCAAAGAATAGCATTATAAAAGATTTTTGTGGCCATAGCAGATAGAGATTATCTTGTGAAGCACATTTGGAAGCTAGAGTTTTAAGGAGTGTCAAAGACTCTAGTATTACTTTTTTTCCTTTTAAAAATATTTTTGAGTCTCTCTGAACAATTCAGTTAATATAATCCAGCCAGGCTTATTTCAGGAACAAATTGTTCTTTCTCCTATAAATTTATTTATATGGGTTGTCTGACTTATATTGCCAGTCCAAGACACAGACAAACATTTTGAGATAAATCGAGGGAAGTGAATGTGTAAATATCTGTTTTCTCCTCTCAACTGCTCAGTAAATGTGCTTGTCTCGTTATAATGATTGCAAACATGAAGAGTACGCTTTTAGTCTCCTGGGTAGAGAGTATTGTAAATAGAACAGAGTGCAAGGGGGAGGGATAGTTGGGGTGTGTGTGTTTAAAGATCTAATCTGGAACATCCAAACAAAGATTTAACTTACTTGCAGCATGTTTCTTCCAAAGAATCAGTCCCTCTTAATTTAGAAACCAAGTGTTTCCACCCTATATTCCTCAGCCATTCTGTAAGCATGTTCATGTTTTTACATAGGTGCAGTATCCAGAGTATTCTTTCTGCAGACAAGACCTATATTCCCTTCATTAAGGAGTATTATATGAGACTCAAGTGAATCTGTTTATATACATCAGTGTGAGCAGCTGCAGTGTAACTTGTTAGAGACACAAAGCCGGTGTACATATAGTAAAGGAACTTGACCCTGTGTGGTGATATATGATTTAGGGGAGGGGTTCTCAAACTGGGGGTTAGGACCAAAAGGAGGGGAATCAGGGACAGAGGTGGATGGTGGGGAGCCTAAGAGAGACAGAGAGAAACAGAGTCTGTGAGTAAGGGGAAAGGGTAGCTGAAGGGATGGAGGGAAACCAGGACTGATTGAAACTGAGAGTAAGTGGGAAGACTGAGGTTGAGCAGGACAGACACAAAAGTTCAGAAGAAGGTCCTTTTTCATTTAAAGCTGGCTGGTCAAGTCAGTGCGTGTTGGTGTGTTGCTGAATCTGTCCCTGTGTGATCCTGATAATTAGTTCTGGTCGTCTCCAATCATTGATTCATGTAGTCCTGGAGATCCAGAACAGCAGAACCAAAGGTCCTTCACATTCAGTAGGTCTGCTCTTCTGTGCACCCCTGCAAGCAAGCACTACTGGAGTTCAGGAAGTCATAAGAGGCGCAAAGACTGGCTTGGGTATAAGACAGCACCCAATGAGAGATCTGGGGAAAGGGGAGCCTTTAACTAATTAAATAACCTATAAGATAATAGCCTGAGCACACAGAGAAAGCTATAGTCATATTTCTTAGAGCAGTGATACTCAGACTGAGGCTCATGAGCCCCCAGTGGCTCTTTAATGTGTCGTCTGCGGCTCTTTGCAGCACATGATATCTAAACAGTGTGTGATTTAATTAGTAACCAATCTAAGTTATTAACCAGTGAGGAATACTTTATTAACCAATTAACTTAGTGCAAGTCGACAGATATTCTTGCAGTGAATAAGTTAATAACTTTATCCACTTAATATTTCCCCTTTCATGCTCTTTTTAAATATGAGTATATAGTATTAAAATAAATGAAGAAATGAATTCATACTACTGTGGCTCTTTTGGGTAATCTTAATTGCTAATTTGGTTCCTGAACCACTGAGGTCTGAGTATCACTGATTTAGAGGATCATATTTAGTTAAGTACACTTAGTGAGTGTATTTTCAGACCATTATACATTTTTTTCATTATTTTTTTTGCCTATTCTATGTTGTAGGTAAATGGAATCCAGTCCCATTTGTTCCAGCTTCAACAAAATCCCCATTTTGTTGGGGTTTATATTTTGACAACCTGTTTATTCAATTGTAACCAAGATACTACATCTTTTATCATAGTACAGCACCTCCTCCAGCCCTTACCTGCAGGGTAAATTATACCACTACTATGACTGACCATTACTAAATCTTGGTTGGTTGTTTTGGGATGGGGTGACGCTCAGTTGTGTTTCAAATTATAACACAATTACCCTGATCTGAAAGGTCTTTTTACACCTGTAAATGTTGGCATGTTTACCATTAACTTCATAGAATTATAGGAATGTAGTGCTGGGAGGGACCTCAAGAAGTCAAGTCTAGCCCCCTGCGTTGAGGTAGGACCAAGTAAACCTAGACCATCCCTGACGGGAGTTTGTCTAACCAGTGCTGAAAAACCTCCCGTGATGAGGATTCTACAGCCTCCCTTGGAAGCATGTTCCAGAGCTTAACTACCCTTAGAGTTAGAAAATATTTCCTAATATCTAACCTAATTTTCCCTTGTTGCAGATTAAGCCTATTACTTCTTGTTCTCCCTTCAGTGGACATGGAGAACAATTGATCCTGTCCTCTTTATAAAAGCCCTTAACATATTTGAAGACTGTTATCATGTTCCCTTTCAGTCGTCTTTTCTCAAGACTAAACAAGCCTAGTCTTTTTAACCATAACTCCAGGTTTTCTAAACTTTTTATCTGTCTGTCTGCCTGCCCCCTTGATTTTCTCTAATTTGTTCACATCTTTCCTAAAGTATGGTGCCCAGAACTGGACATAATACTCCAGCTGAGGCCTCACTGGTGCCAAATAGAGAGACACAATTACCTCCCATGTCTTACTCTTGTTAATACACCTGTGAAGGGGTGGACCAAATTGGGAGGTCCCCGCTGGAGGCTGTGGGACCCTGCCACACCTCACCCCAGAAAAGGGCAGTAGAGAGGTCCTCCAAGCTGCCTAGAGCAGTTATATGGGAAGCAGCGAATCAGAGAGGCAATCTCATGTATATTCACAGTGCTTTCATAAGCAGCTTGATACACAGCTGTTTAATTCATGGCAGACTATAAAAATATGTGAGAAGAACTGCTGTATATTTGGTCTCAAGGGTAAAAATAACAAATTAAAATATAGAAAGTTCATATTTCATTCTTTTAATTAGTGGTGTTGCTGTTCTATTATAGATATCAGCGTTTCCATTCAAATATTCTTGCCTTTGTCTAATATCTGACACTTTTATCTCTTGTAGATGACTATTGTACACCAGCTGTCAGAGAGAATGCATTTTTATAGTTTACAAAAAGTGTTTCTAAAAATAGTCCCCAGCCTGTTTACTTTGAGATTAGTTTTAACGTCTTTGCTGACACTGCATGAACCTCAATATATTTATTTTAAAAAATCCCAAGTGGAACTAAATGTAAATAACACTAAGCACATCTCAGGATCTTTGACCGTTGTTCAACTGTTCCCCCTCTGCCTGCTGTATGGAGTCTAGTCTAATTCTGGCCTGAGGTAAAATTTTGAAATGAGATCTGGGTTCCTAAGTGCCTAAGTCAATTTTGAAAATGAAACTTAGGCTCCTCAGCTACTTCAGTGCTTCTGAAAATGTTACCCCAGTCTACATAAGCAATTATTCTTGTGTATGAATTGGGACCTAATTTTAACAATAGTTGACATGCTGCTGACTATGACTGTGCTGAGTGAAGGCAAGGGCAAGCCTGGTTCAGCATTGTGTAAGTTAGCCATGATTAAATCTGTGTAAGGACAATGGGGGTCCTGCCACTTATTTGGCTGGAAGGTGCCAGGAATGTGTATGGTAGTGTATACATAGTTCTAAAATTGCCATCACCATAGCATCTAAGCATCACGGGGGGGGGGGGCAAGTTGTTCTGAATCTGGAGGGAAAAGAAAGGGTTCTTAAGGTTAAGGTTTTTTCCATGTTTACAGCTGCCTTTCATTTGCTTGTTACATTTGTCAGATGTTCTCTTCCTTTGTCTACTAGGACAAGTGAGTCATACTTTGTAGCCTATTTACTTGTAAATCTGCATAGGTGACTTAAATATCACGCACTGATTTTTTTTCTTTTTTTGGGCTAACTTAAAGTAAATCTTCTTCAACAATGTTAGGGCACTAGTTACCCAGAGGAATTCGCTCTCCTCCAAATCAGTAATCAAGATCGAACTAACTCGTCACTTAAACTGTGTAAAGCATTGGCTGGTAAGCAAACTGTCAGCCTTGTGAATGTCTTGTCTCCTTTTGAAGAGCATGGTCGTCCGTCAGCCATTTGTGATGGAATATTTTTGACCATGCTGCCTAAATGAAAGCAGTGGGCAGTAACATCTCTCTGTATGTCTTAAAAAAAATCCTGTTTATAAAAGATGTTTCACTTTCTGAAACAAAAGAAGTATGATTGTACTGTAGTGTATCCAAACACATCCCCAGTGTGAAGTATAAGTTAAGAATATTGTATGGGGAATCTTTAGGGAGACTTTTTATTTTTTAAAATTCAGACGGGGAAAAAGTCTGATTTGCAAATATTCACTAGTTGCTGAATGGCTCAGTAGTCTGTTTCACACAAACACAGTGTGGCAGATCCTGTGCTCTTTTAAGGCCCCTTTCTGTGGCTCTGGAAATGTAAACAGCCCCCAGGAAATTTTCCATGTGCAGGGGTGGGATGGAGGAGAGCGGGAGTGGCTGAAGTGCTCTGCACTAGAGCTGAGCAGGAAATGGTTTCTGCCTGCTGCAGAAATTTTCAGTTCAAAATATTTTCCCGTTCAGCAGTCAATAGAGCTATGACAGTTTACACCAGCCATGGATCTGTGCCTCTGTGAGCTATGCGGGTAACTTAAAGCCACCTTTGTTCCCTTCCTTCCCCATACTCTAGGTTACGTCTCTGGGGAGGCGCTGCACTGAAACTGGCCTTGTAAGACTAGCTGTCAGGGTTGGATGCTACTGTTTTGTAAAATACATATTTGAAATTCAATTAGGACACAGCTTTGTTTTAAATCCATCTGATCTTACAAACTCTTACTTGCATGAGTAGATCTTATTCACGCTTTAGTTCCACTGAATTCACTCCTACTGCTTGTGTGGGTACCTTTATAGGACTGAGTTTTCAACTGTAACCACAGAGGGACAGTCCCATCCCAACCCCCCTTGCCAAGTACTAGGCATGGAAAAGCGGCTCCATCAACTACTGAGGCTTTCTACTATAATAGAATAGAATGTGTGTGAAAAATTATCCAGGCATCCACACAAGCAAGTTAAAGCAGACAAAGCAAATAATCCAGTGCCAGTGTCATTGGGAAACTTTTTCCTGTGCGAATGTTATTTGTCTGTGTGACTGAAACACATTTTGTGAAAGGATCATCTCTTCTGTTGGTACATGTAGAGGCTCAGCAGTACCTGAATGCTTAAGATTTTATTTTTCTTCTTTGCTTCAGCTATGAAACTGATGAAAATTTATTTATTTTTGAAGGCCTCTTTGTACCAAACAAAACCTCATGTTAAAACAGAGAAGATGGAGCCATTCTTCCTTCAGTTGATAGGTACAGATATATGTAGTACACATACTTCCAACATCCTTGGTGTTTGGAAGAGTTCATTTATTCAACTCTGGGCTCTGATCCCTGTGTCCCACTAAGCTGGGCTCAGTACAGTACAGAGGGAGGTAGACAAAGGTGCGAGGGCTGCTGCAACTGGGTTTGGTCTCTGTTGTAAATGAAAGGGTTGCTCTAATTTAAGATCAGCTGTAACAGCCTACAAAGGGCCAGCAAACCAGTCAGAGATGAATGAAGTGCAATAGTATTCCGACCACGCCCTCTTCTCTTGACACACCTCTAAGTGAGTGCTGCAAGATGGGGTGGTGTAAGGATATCTGTTTCTGTCCTATGTCACTTCAGGCTTCCCACCACACTAGGCAAATGCAGACCTGTCCACTTAAGCCAGTTTTAAGTCTGCTTTGTGATCAGATTAACGTTAGTACATAATGCGGGGAGTCTAGGCCAGGGGTTCTTGCAACAAATTTCTTGGTGGCCTCAGAGTGTGGCCACCAACTCTTGTTGATGGCCCACTATTATAGTTTTAACTAAAATTCCTAATTAAGTTTAGGAAAGACAAATAAATATGCACATATACATATCCAAATCATTGCAATTTATTTATGTTGGAATTTTTTGCAGACTCATTAATAAAAATAATGTACACTTGTCTCTCTTCTTTACTGGACCTAAACAAAATAGAAACACAAACAAGGTGTTTTGCATGTTCTTGTCTTGTTGTTGTTTGTTTGTTTTGTGAAACCCCTTTGGGGTTTAGAGAGCATGGCCCCTTTAAATCTTTTTTTCTAAGCGGGGAGGGGGCGCAGTGAGAGAAAGGAGGGAAACTGGAAGGGTGTGGCTCTGGAGCTCTGGGGGAAGAAGAGCTGCAGCTCGCAGGCCCTCACAAAGTGGAGCAGCAGAGAAGCTGCCTGAAGCCTGGGAAGGACAGGGCGCCGATCGGGGACAACCCAGGACAGGAGCCAGGAGGAGCACTGTGCCAGGGAGGAATTGCCCGAGAAGGACAGGCTGGAGCTGGACCCAGTATCACTGCTGCCCAGAGCTGCCTGGGGCTTGGAGTACTGGGGCTTGTAACTCTGCACTGGGAATAAGGAGCTCGTTTAGTGGGCAGGTGGTCGCTCTGTGGCTTTGCAGAGTGCGGCAGAAGAGGGCACCAGGGGGATTTGTTGGGGAAAGTTCACTGGTGCTGAAGATGACCAGGAGCACCCAAGACTCACCACTGGACTGGAACTTTGCTCAGGACTCCTGAACTCTGTGTGCAGACCCATTGCTCAGTGTCTGACCTTTCAGACTGTGCTACCACTGGGCCTGTGGGGCCTTGGTTTGGATGCAACCCTGTTTTACCACTGCCCCTATACTTTGCCTTGTTGTTTTTCTCCTCTCATCCCTCTCTAAATATTTCCCTTTCTTATATCCATTGTACTTTTCCTGTGGGTGGGTGTGTTCACTCTGGGGGGGTTAGGAACAGGTGCCCCTGGAAGGGATTTTTCCTGCTGCATTCCTGCGCACGCCATCTCTTGGCCAGAGCTGCCTGCAGAGCAGACTCCATCTTGGCCACAAGGGCACTAAAGTTACATTTGCTTTTTTGGTTGGTTGCTTTTTAACGACTTGCTAGCTAGTTAGTCTGTTGCTGTGAAATGTGGTAACAACAAACATACAAATATCACTTTTCACAGCAGCAGACTTACTCAGCTCGGGCAAGCCCAGGGACAAATTAAGCCCTGGATGAGAAAGTGGGTATGGTGGCAGTGGGGACCAGAGGTGATGGGGAGAATGGATGAGGCACCAGGAAGCAGTGAGAACCAGGGGGAATGTATGATAGTGAGCCCAGGCCCAGAGCCTGCTGCTCGCCACCCCAGGGAAGGTGGGGAACTCACTAACAGCCTGTTCCTCCAGCATTTGTGTCTCCAACAGGGAGCAGGACCCAACCCCTGCTGGAGGCCTTAGGGTAGGAGCCACTGCTTTGTCTCCTCCCCCATCACTGCCTAGAAGGCTGTGGCCACAAGAAAAGCCCCTGGTGGCTATGGTGGCCGCATTTGAGAAATACTGGTCTTGGCCATGTTATCTGCATTCAATAATGATATGCCAGGGAATTCAGATTTCTAGGAAAATCACGGCACAGTGCCCTTGAAAGCATGGGGGCAAATTATGTTCTGTTACACTGGTATAAATCCAGAGCAACCCCACTCTGTTTTGTGGAGTTACAAATTCTGCGCTATTACATCAAGGTAATTAAGGAGTATTTGTAATATTGTCAATTTCCAGACAGTCTTGTAGCTCCTTCTGTCATTTGTGCAACAACCACTCCTCTCTTCTGATGGTGACATCTAGAAAGCCTGTGATTAGCTATATCCAGACTGATAGCTCACTATGATATGGTGCAGGGATCGGCAACCTTTGGCACACGGCCCACCAGGGCAAACTCCTTGGCAGGCCGGGCCGGTTTGTTTATCTGCCATGTCCACACGTTCGGCCGATTGCAGCTCCCACTGGCCATGGTTCATCACAGGCCAATGCGGGCTGCGGGAAGCGGCGCGGGCCGAGGGATGTGCTGGCCACCGCTTCCCGCAGCCCCCATTGGCCTGGAGTGGTGAACCACGTCCAGTGGGAGCTGCAATCGACCGAATCTGCAGACGCGGCAGGTAAACAAACTGGCCTGGCCCGCCAGGGGGTTTGCCTGGTGGGCCATGTGCCAAAGGTTGCCATTCCCTTATATGGTGGATGGCACTTACACTCCTTCTCACCTTCTGAGAGTCCATAATTACCCTAAGTTGGAGACTATACAAGACACATTTTGACCCCCATCTGCAATGCTGGAGATGTCCACTTCTCCCTCCAGTGCAGCACACAGTACTGCCTAGGATAAGAAGTGCTCTGATCCCACATGCTGCAGTGCTTCCTCCACTATAGAAAACCGCTTGTGGAGAGTGGGCTAGAGGAGAAAAGAACTGGGGTCGGGGAAGGAGGGTGAGAGAGGTGGGAGAGCAGTGTAGCAATAAAAGAGAAAAGGACTGGGGAGAAATTGGGAAGGGAGAACTGGGAAAAGCACTAAAGCTCACAAAAAGAGACTGGAGAACAGGAAGTGGCTTGAAGAAAGAGAAATGGGTTTTGAGGGAAAAAATGTTGAAAAGCATAAAAATTACAGAAAATTAATCTGGGGCAAACATGGACAGAAAAAAAATGCATTAAATGTAGAAGAATAGCTGAAGTGTAGGAGGAGAACAGGATAAAGAAAGAAACACCATGGAGACACAATAAGAAATCAATTTCATACCAAGTTTGCTTGACAGCAATAATAAAAAGTGCTGTCCAAGTGCACGGTGTTGTTATTGCTGTTGTTATTCAGTCAACATTTTGAATATCTGATTTAATGGTGGTGGTGTTTACAGTAAAACAGATGTGGAAGTTTGCACTCCCCAGACTCAGTGCTCATTTTCATTCTGACAAGCGGACAGCTCTGAAGTATAGAAAATTAATTAAATCTACAATTACTTTGCAGCAATCTAAGTGATGGCCAGTGTTTAAAGCTATGTGTATTCCCAGCACTCAGGTATGTATTTTTTGTTTATTTCTTGTTTTGCACATTCTGCTACTTTTGTTTCACTAATGATACAAACACTGTCAAGATTAGTGCGCTTCAGTATTTTAATATTAATCAGTTATCTTATTTCGAGTTCTAACTGGGCCTTGGGGAAAACTGGATATCTAGTTACCTTTATGGCCTTGAACTCTTCCTCATATTCATAAGAAAAAACCATATTCTGTTTTCAGCTTCACTGACCTAACTAGTTTTAACACCAAATTAAAACAATCAGTATAGCCTCTTTCCCCCCACCCACTCTCCCTCTAGCCTTCAGTCTCTTTGCCATGATGACAGATGGAGGTTTGCTCTGATCCCTATGTTAGGTATAGAATCCTCAACCTTTGCCCCTATTAACTTAGTCCAAGCTCTGTGTTGCAGCTACCAGACCAGATTCTCTGCTATGGCAACAATACACTGTTATTTTGCTGCCTGACTTGGCCTTAGATCCAGCATAGGTTACAGAAGCCTGGTTCTAATCTACAGCAATGCCAGTTGTCCCAAAGGTTCAGCCAGCTGACAGCTGAGAACAGATGGAGTGCACCAGTATTGTTCTGGCCACGCTCCTTTACTCCCCTACCACTTACTGTTTTATCATTTCTATTACAGTAACACCTAGAGGCCCCCACTGAGCTTGGGGCCCATGCTGTGCTAGGTGCTGTACAAGTACAAATTGTGTGTGTGTGTGTGTGTGTGTGTGTGTAGGGGGGCTATACCAAAGAGTTTACAGTCTCAGTGGGCAAGACAGGAAAAGGGTGGGAGAGAAACACATGCAGAGGTGAAATGACTCATCCAAGAGCATACAGCTGGTTTGTAGCGGAGCTGGGACTAGACTCACGACACCTGGCTCCCAGTCCTATCCACTAGACCACTCTGCACTTCCTCTATAATATTTTATCCCAGCTCAGAACTCCCCCATGGCATGGGAATTCTCTACTGTCCAGATTCTGGCCTGTTTGCACTGTTCTGGTACAAAGGGGTGAAGGAGGACTGGACAGGGCTCTTTTAAGAGCCTAACATTCTATCCATTCTCATATGCAGTGTTGTTGTAGCCATGTTGCTCCCAAGACTGATCATCTTGCAGACCTGAAGACGAGCTCTTTGTAGCTCGAAAGCTCCATCTTTCCAAAAGATGTTGGTCCAATGAAAGATATTACCTCGCCCACTTTGTCTGTCTAACGTCCATTCTCAGGCAGATGACTTGCTCTCAAACAACCCACCTCTAGTATTCACATCACCAAGAATTTCCAGCTTGGAAGCAGGGATATCCTCTAGGTTTACCACAAGGCTGGCCCTGTAATAAGCTAAATAGAAAAACAACCACCACACAACCTATTCTTCTGTGCCTAAATTCTTTACTATTCACTCCCAGAGAGGGAGAAAAAATCATGCTTCCTTTAATACAATGAACATCTTGGCCTTGTCTCAGCATTTATTATATTGTAGGAAAATTAATCATTTTGTAATGTTCATTCTGCTGTCCATTAGCTGTTAATTAGATGTTGACGAGCTGAGTTTCTTAGTAATGGTTGAATTAATTTTTCTCTTCTTTATAGCATGAGGTACCTTTCTGAAGACAAAAGACATGCCAAATGTCTGCCAAGTTTAATGATTAAAGCACTTACTTTTCTCAGGTTTCAGAGTAGCAGCCGTGTTAGTTTGTATCGGCAAAAAGAAAAGGAGTACTTGTGGCACCTTAGAGACTTAACAAATTTATTTGAGCATAAGCTTTCGTGTAACTCATGAAAGCTTATGCTCAAATAAATTTGTTAAGTCTCTAAGGTGCCACAAGTCCTCCTTTTCTTTTTACTTTTCTCAGTGTTTTAAACAACCTGGTGACCAAGTTGTGGTTAAAAACCTCTAATGCCACATAGAGCCAAACCTTGAAATCCTTACTTAGCCAACCCCTTGCTAGAGTCATGAATTGAATACACTCATACATTAGATGAGCCTGGCACCTGAGACCATGGAAGTGCTTTAAATACAAGTAATTAAGACTCTGTTATAATGACCCTGATGTCGTAGAATAGGCGAAGTGTGCCAAAACTCAGCAACTAAAATGTATGATAAGAAAAGGGTGCACTGAATGGAAAATCTCAGCCATTCTCTGCTCTCCTTTCAGTCTTGGGCGTGGTACTGGCTCTTGGATCGGCATTGTAGTCACTGCAAGTATTGCAGTCCCAAACTGAAGCAGAAAAGTAGACTGGCTGATTGATTAAGAATGCAGCAATCCCTTGACTGAAGTATATATGAGGAAATAGGTAGTGATTATAAGGAAAATATGAGCCTGGGGGATATGACTTCTACCTTGAGCTGCATATTCAGAGCCTGCAAAGATTAGGTACCTGGCCTATAGTCTGTAATTTAGTAAACAAGTGTAAAGATCCATTGCAATGGGCATACTGTACTACAAACGTTACTGTACCAGGGCATCGTGCTATAAGATGGCAATGCTCTGACCATCTTATAACTTTGTCAGATTTTGTCAATCTGAATAGGATAAAACAGTGTGATGAGCATGCTAGGAAATTATACTATTGTATAGGGGGTCAGATTCTGATCTCAGTTACACTGGTGTAAATGTGGAGTATATCAATAGTAAGTAAAATCGCTGGTAAAGATTTTCAAAAATGGGCACCTAAAATTAGGCTCCCAAATCTTCATTTAAGCTCCTAAATAAGTGTCTTAATTTTTCATAAGCGCTGATCTTCCAGCGGCTCCCAGTTAAATCAGGCTACTAATTTAGGTGTTTTAAAGTGAGGTTCCTAAATCCATATTAGGCACCCATTTAAAAACATCTTGGCATCTGCAATACACATGGCAATTTCCTGCAATATCCTCGACAATCCTTATTGAATTAAGTTTAAGTATCTTAGGCATTCATTTGATGAAAAATGCAAATGTGTATGTATTATTGTGCAATTGTGTGTAACGTCTATAGGAGGGAGATGTGACTAATGTAAACCCTGGGAAGTGTTATGAGCTTCAAAGGACTGTTTGGAACAATGTGAACTTTTAAAGCTAAATGGGTTTCCCAGGAAATCTCTAGAGGGAGATGTATGCAAATGTAACCCTCTGGTTATGCAATAACTCAGCCTTTTGAAGCTTTGCCCTTAAGTGGGGAGCCTCTGTGAGCTGACCAGCTGCTATATGAGGGCAGATCAAAGACCCAGATTGTATAAAGGAGTGACTCTCAGATTCAGGGGTGTGCGTTTTCTGAGCTGAGGTGGTTATGAACTTGTAACCCCCGGAAACCCCCTTGGTAGGGTTTAAAGAATTGTTTACCTACCAGAGCCCTTGTCAGAGTTGAGGGTGATCTCTGGTAAGTTAATTAGGATGTGTGTATTATTGTTTTTAATATATGTTCTTTGCCATTCTTTTACCTTAAGAATAGATGTGCTTACTTAGAGCTGTGTGTTAACTTGAATATGGGCAATTACACTGTTTATAGCCTCTGAGGAAGGAAGGCAAAGCAGGCCTGCTGAGGCAGTCTGATTGCTGAGGAATTCACAGTTGTAGGCAAGGAATTATGCAGCCTGGAAACACCCTGGTCAGGAGGGCGGGAGACACAGTTCTTCGCCCAAGAAAGGTGACTGCTAAGGAGCTGGGAGTCTAAGAGTAGGTGCCGTTGCGGGACCATAAAGGGGGAATACAGGTGCAGTTGCCCTGAACTGTGACAGCATTCACCTTTATTCTAAGGTAACTGAGCTCAGTGTCTAGCTCTGGAAGTATAACATAATTTTGTCTCATAATATAGCCCGAGAGCTATAACTGATGTGACTAGGACAGTACCATGTGGTGGCTTGATGTGAAAATATCTGTGGAGCAGAAGGGGGATGGAAACCTTTGAGACCATAGGTACTCAGAGCATGAAGGGCCATTGCATTATATTTTGTGTTAACATGAGAAACAGGGAGTTCAGATTGAAATAGTGGATTGCCACTGTTCTTTGTATCATTTAGAAAACCAGTTTAAAAGGGGTGGTGATGGTGCACTTAGTAAGTGATGCATCTTCTTCCACAAAAAGTTCTCTTGTATTTTAGAAGATGTAAAGGATAATCACAGTAAATCCTGGGGAAAATAAATACATTCTCATCACTTAAGAAGGAGCTAATCAAAAGGAGACCCTGTTATAAAGATGTACTCAGAAACACATTCTGCCATGTTTTATAGAAGAAAAAAATCACATTCTTTGTTACCTTGTCAACAGAAAATGCTTAAAAATGTTACTGGCATTTGACGGGACATGACTAATCTCAGGTCACTAATACTGTCTTTGTAGCGAAGAGGCTGTACATTTCCACTGATTTTTTTATTGCCAGATGTCAGGCATTTGAAATATAAAGTGTTTTAAATGTCAGAAAATGTCTTTTCACTGTGTGCTGCAAGTATAAAATATTTTATTCTTTAAAGGTACACACTTTCTCTTTTCAGGTCCCTACACTGTGTGGAATATTAATATTTGTGATTTCTTTTTCTTTCAGTGAGTACATCAAATATGCATGTCTGGCAATTTTTACAAAAGGTGGCATTGTATAGTGACTCTGGCCAAAAATTTAGAACTTGGCGTTTAAAGGTAGGTACCTATATCTATATTTAGGTGCCTAAATAAACATTGAGTAATATTTTCAAAAGCATTTAAGGGACAGAATTTCAAAGTATTTAAGCACCTAAAATGCTGATAGGTGCCTACTAGCATTTCCCATTGAAATCACCTTTAAAAATCCCATGAGGTACCTCATTGTATCTTTAGGCACTTAAATACCTTTAAAATCTATCCCTAAATCTCATTTTCAAAAGTGATTTAGGCACTTAGGAGACAAAGCATATTGACTTTCAATGACACATAGGTTTCCAAGTCCCTAAATAACTTGAAAATGGGACTTAGCTGTGTCTTGAAAATTTTACCCATGTTCTGATTTGCAGAAGTGTTGAGCACTTGTATCTTGTAATGTTGTTAATGGGCTCAGCATCGTTTCTGCCCCCGCACCTCCCAGAATCCTGGAGCATATTGCTTCTGTACTTAGTACATGTCACAATCAGCCCTGCAATACTCCACCAGTTACTGAACATATCCTACCTCCTTCTTTCTATAAAACTTTACTGGTTAGTCTTTATAGGCAATCAAAAAGACTTGAGGATCTACAAAGAACCAAGCATTTAATTTGCAGTTACGTTAATGAAATATGTGACGAGCTAAACTCAGATGTATCTATATTTCAACTGATTTTTGTCAGATCATATTAAACCTAAGAGGCTGCATCTGCCTCCTGAACTCAAGTTCTCCTTGCATGTTTTGTGTCCGAGTTTATAAGACATGTAACTAAAGCCCAGACTTATGACTCTTTTTGCTAATAGAAAACTTGAAAAGAAGAATCTGTTGTCAGAATTAACAGGAGGAAAATGAATTCTTCAGCTTCCTTCATAGTTGGGAAGGCTGAGTAAGTGCTCTTACAGATCCATTTGAGTTTGGTAAGGGAAAGCAAAGCACAGGAGAGGTTGTTTTCTCATAGCTGGCGGTGTAGTTCCAAAAAGGATTTTATTTGCTTCTGCAGCTTGACTGAGCCCTGGTCTACACTAGGAATTTAGGCTGAATGTAGCAGCGTTAAATCGATGTAAACCTGCACCCGTCCACACGATGAAGCCCTTTTTTTCGACTTAAAGGGCTCTTAAAATTGATTTCCTTACTCTACCTCTGACAAGTGGATTAGCGCTTAAATCGGCCTTGCTGGGTCGAATTTGGGGTACTGTGGACGCAATTAGACGGTATTGGCCTCCGGGAGCTATCTCAGAGTGCTCTATTGTGACCGCTCTGGACAGCACTCTCAACTCAGATGCACTGGCCAGGTACACAGGAAAAGGCCCGCAAACTTTTGAATTTCAATTTCCTGTTTGCATGGTCACCTACAGCTTGCCACGCTGGCCAGAGCTCATCAGCAGAGGTGACCATGATGGAGTCCCAGAATCGCAAAAGAGCTCCAGCATGGACCGAACGGGAGGTACGGGATCTGATCGCTGGCAGAGGAATCCGTGCTATGAGAACTCAGTTCCAGTTTTCGAAGTGCCAAAACATTTGTCAAAATCTCCCAGGGCATGAAGGACAGAGGCCATAACAGGGACCCGAAGCATTGCCGTGTGAAACTTAAGGAGCAGAGGCAAACCTACCAGAAAACCAGAGAGGCAAACGGCCACTCCGGGTCAGAGCCCCAAACATAGAATCATAGAATATCAGGGTTGGAAGGGACCCCAGAAGGTCATCTAGTCCAACCCCCTGCTCGAAGCAGGACCAATTCCCAGTTAAATCATCCCAGCCAGGGCTTTGTCAAGCCTGACCTTAAAAACCTCTAAGGAAGGAGATTCCACCACCTCCCTAGGTAACGCATTCCAGTGTTTCACCACCCTCTTAGTGAAAAAGTTTTTCCTAATATCCAATCTAAACCTCCCCCACTGCAACTTGAGACCATTACTCCTCGTTCTGTCATCTGCTACCATTGAGAACAGTCTAGAGCCATCCTCTTTGGAACCCCCTTTCAGGTAGTTGAAAGCAGCTATCAAATCCCCCCTCATTCTTCTCTTCTGCAGGCTAAACAATCCCAGCTCCCTCAGCCTCTCCTCATAACTCATGTGTTCCAGTCCCCTAATCATTTTTGTTGCTCTTCGCTGGACTCTCTCCAATTTATCCACATCCTTCTTGAAGTGTGGGGCCCAAAACTGGACACAGTACTCCAGATGAGGCCTCACCAATGTCGAATAGAGGGGAACGATCACATCCCTCGATCTGCTCGCTATGCCCCTACTTATACATCCCAAAATGCCATTGGCCTTCTTGGCAACAAGGGCACACTGCTGACTCATATCCAGCTTCTCGTCCACTGTCACCCCTAGGTCCTTTTCCGCAGAACTGCTGCCTAGCCATTCGGTCCCTAGTCTGTAGCTGTGCATTGGGTTCTTCCGTCCTAAGTGCAGGACCCTGCACTTATCCTTATTGAACCTCATCAGATTTCTTTTGGCCCAATCCTCCAATTTGTCTAGGTCCTTCTGTATCCTATCCCTGCCCTCCAGTGTATCTACCACTCCTCCCAGTTTAGTATCATCCGCAAATTTGCTGAGAGTGCAATCCACACCATCCTCCAGATCATTTATGAAGATATTGAACAAAACCGGCCCCAGGACCGACCCTTGGGGCACTCCACTTGATACCGGCTGCCAACTAGACATGGAGCCATTGATCACTACCCGTTGAGCCCGACAATCTAGCCAGCTTTCTACCCACCTTATAGTGGATTCATCCAGCCCATACTTCCTTAACTTGCTGACAAGAATACTGTGGGAGACCGTGTCAAAAGCTTTGCTAAAGTCAAGAAACAATACATCCACTGCTTTCCCTTCATCCACAGAACCAGTAATCTCATCATAAAAGGCGATTAGATTAGTCAGGCATGACCTTCCCTTGGTGAATCCATGCTGGCTGTTCCTGATCACTTTCCTCTCATGCAAGTGCTTCAGGATTGATTCTTTGAGGACCTGCTCCATGATTTTTCCAGGGACTGAGGTGAGGCTGACTGGCCTGTAGTTCCCAGGATCCTCCTCCTTCCATTTTTTAAAGATTGGCACTACATTAGCCTTTTTCCAGTCATCCGGGGCTTCCCCGGTTCGCCACGAGTTTTCAAAGATAATGGCCAATGGCTCTGCAATCACAGCCGCCAATTCCTTCAGCACTCTCGGATGCAACTCGTCCGGCCCCATGGACTTGTGCATATCCAGCTTTTCTAAATAGTCCCTAACCACCTCTATCTCCACAGAGGGCTGGCCATCTCTTCCCCATTTTGTGATGCCCAGCGCAGCAGTCTGGGAGCTGACCTTGTTAGTGAAAACAGAGGCAAAAAAAGCATTGAGTACATTAGCTTTTTCCACATCCTCTGTCACTAGGTTGCCTCCCTCATTCAGTAACCTCAACAGGGATTCCTTGAAATACAGCCAGCTCTCCTGGACTCCTTTCCCCTTCAAGTTAGTCCCCCAGGGGATCCTGGCCATCCGTTCCCTGAGGGAGTCGAAGTCTGCTTTCCTGAAGTCCAGGGTCCGTATCCTGCTGCTTACCTTTCTTCCCTGTGTCAGGATCCTCAACTCAGCCAACTCATGGTCACTGCCTCCCAGATTCCCATCCACTTTTGCTTCCTCCACTAATTCTACCCGGTTTGTGAGCAGCAGGTCAAGAAAAGCACCCCCCCTAGTTGGCTCCTCTAGCACTTGCGCCAGGAAATTGTCCCCTACGCTTTCCAAAAACTTCCTGGATTGTCTATGCACCGCTGTATTGCTCTCCCAGCAGATATCAGGAAAATTAAAGTCACCCATGAGAATCGGGGCATGCGATCTAGTAGCTTCTGTGAGCTGCCGGAAGAAAGCCTCATCTACCTCATCACCCTGGTCCAGTGGTCTATAGCAGACTCCCACCACTACATCACTCTTGTTGCACACACTTCTAAACTTAATCCAGAGACACTCAGGTTTTTCTGCAGTTTCGTACCGGAGCTCTGAGCAGTCATACTGCTCCCTTACATACAGTGCTACTCCCCCACCTTTTCTGCCCTGCCTGTCCTTCCTGAACAGTTTATAAGCATCCATGACAGTACTCCAGTCATGTGCGTTATCCCACCAAGTCTCTGTTATTCCGATCACGTCATAGTTCCTTGACATCACCAGGACCTCCAGTTCTCCCTGCTTGTTTCCAAGGCTTTGTGCATTTGTATATAAGCACTTGAGATAACCTGTTGATCGCCCCTCATTCCCAGTATGAGGCAGGAGCCCTCCCCTCACAGACATTCCTGCCTGTGCTTCCTCCCGGTATCCCGCTTTCCCACTTACCTCAGGGCTTTGGTCTCCTTCCCCCGGTGAACCTAGTTTAAAGCCCTCCTCACTAGGTTAGCCAGCCTGCTGGCAAATATGCTCTTCCCTCTCTTCGTAAGATGGAGCCCGTCTCTGCCCAGCACTCCTCCTTCATGGAACACCATCCCATGGTCAAAGAAACCAAAGCCTTCTCTCCGACACCACCTGCGTAGCCATTCGTTGACTTCCACGATTCGACGCTCCCTACCTAGGCCTTTTCCTTCCACGGGGAGGATGGACGAGAACACCACTTGCGCCTCCAACTCCTTTATCCTTCTTCCTAGAGCCACATAGTCCGCAGTGATCCGCTCAAGGTCATTCTTGGCAGTATCATTGGTGCCCACGTGGAGAAGCAGGAAGGGGTAGCGATCCGAGGGCTTGATGAGTCTCGGCAGTCTCTCCGTCACATCGCGAATCTTAGCCCCTGCCAAGCAGCAGACTTCTCGGTTTTCCCGGTCAGGGCGGCAGATAGATGACTCAGTCCCCCGGAGGAGAGAGTCCCCGACCACCACCACCTGCCTTCTCCTCTTGGGAGTGGTGGTCGTGGAACTCCCAACCTCAGGACATAGCATCTCATGCCTTCCAACCAGCGGAGTCTCCTTCTGCTTTCTCGCCCCAGACATATCATCTGGTCCACTCTCCGCAACGATACCTGTGGAGAGAACATGAAAGCGGTTAGTTACCTGTGTCTGTGTTACTGGAACCCGGACATTCCGCTTACCTCTTCTGGAGGTCACATGTTGCCAAGCTTCTTCACTGGCCTCTTGGCTCCTCTGTGCAACCTGCTCTATATCTGTAGAGCTTTGTGCCCCTAGAAGCCTATCCTGAGTTTTGTCCAGAAAATCCTCAGTTTCTCGTATGCAACGCAGGGTTATCATCTGTTGCTCCAGACCTTCAATCTTCTCTTCCAATATGGAGACCAGCTTGCACTTTGTACATGCCGCTTCTATGATGAGCTGCATGCCATTTTAGGGGGTTCAGCCACCACTACCCCAGCCGTGTTGTTTGACTCCTTCAATGGACATGGAGGCAACACAGAAGCAGGTTTTGGGGATGAGGAAGATGATGATGATGAAGTTGTATATAGCTCACAGCAAGCAAGCGGAGAAACCGGTTTACCCGACAGCCAGGAACTGTTTCTCACCCTGGACCTGGAGCCAGTACCCCCCAGATCCACCCAAGGCTGCCTCCCGGACCTGCCAGGCGGAGAAGGGACTTCTGGTGAGTGTAACTTTTTAAAATACTATACATGGTTTAAAAGCAAGCATGTTTAATGATTAATTTGCCCTGGCATTTGCGGCTCTCCGGGATGTACTCCCAAAGCCTTTGCAAAAGGTTTCTGGGGAGGGCAGCCTTATTCTGTCCACCATAGTAGGACATTTTACCACACCAGGCCAGTAGCACATACTTGGGAATCATTGTAGAACAAAGCATTGCAGTGTATGTTTGCTGGCATTCAAACAACATCCGTTCTTTATCTCTCTGTGTTATCCTCAGGAGAGTAATATCATTCATGGTCACCTGGTTGAAATAGGGTGCTTTTCTTAAGGGGACATTCAGAGGTGCCTGTTCCTGCTGGGCTGTTTGCCTGTGGCTGAACAGAAATGTTCCCCTCTGTTAGCCATGGGGAGGGGTGAGGGGCTAGCCACGTGGTGGGGGGAGGCAAAATGTGACCTTGAAACGAAAGCACGGGTGCTGTGTATGTAATGTTAACAGCAAGGTTTACCGTGAAAGAGTGTAGCCATTGTTCTAGAAAATGTGTCTTTTTAAATACCACTGCCTCTTTATTTTTTCTCCATCAGCTGCATGTGTTTCAAGGATCACAGGATCTTCTCTTTCCCAGAGGCTAGTGAAGATTAGAAGGTGAAAAAAACGCACTTGTGATGAAATGTTCTCTGAGCTCATGTTGTCCTCCCACACTGACATAGCACAGACGAATGCGTGGAGGCAGACAATGTCAGAGTGCAGGAAAGTACAAAATGACCGGGAGGAGAGGTGGCAGGCTGAAGAGAGTAAGTGGTGGGCTGAAGAGAGGACCGAAGCTGAAAGGTGGCGGCAGCATGATGAGAGGAGGCAGGATTCAATGCTGAGGCTGCTGGAGGATCAAACCAATATGCTCCAGCGTATGGTTGAGCTGCAGGAAAGGCAGCAGGAGCACAGACTGCCGCTACAGCCCCTGTGTAACCAACCACCCTCCTCCCCAAGTTCCATAGCCTCCTCACCCAGATCCCCAAGAATGTAGTGGGGGTCCTCCGGCCATCCAGCCACTCCACCGCAGAGGATTGCCCAAGCAACAGAAGGCTGGCATTCAATAAGTTTTAAAGTTTTAAACTTTTAAAATGCTGTATGGCCTTGTCCTTCCCTCCTCCACCACCCCTCCTGGGCTACCTTGGTAGTTATCGCCCTATTTGCGTGATGAATGAATAAAAAATGCATGAATGTGAAGCAACAATGACTTTATTGCCTCTGCAAGCGGTGATTGAAGGGAGGTGTGGAGGGTGGTTAGCTTACAGGGAAGTAGAGTGAACCAAGGGGCGGGGGGTTTCATCAAGGAGAAACAAACAGAACTTTCACACCGTAGCCTGGCCAGTCATGAAATTGGTTTTCAAAGCTTCTCTGATGTGCACCGCGCCCTCCTGTGCTCTTCTAACCGCCCTGGTGTCTGGCTGCGCGTAACCAGCAGTCAGGCGATTTGCCTCAACCTCCCACCCTGCCATAAACGTCTCCCCCTTACTCTCACAGATATTGTGGAGCACACAGCAAGCAGTAATAACAGTGGGAATATTGGTTTCGCTGAGGTCTAACCGAGTCAGTAAACTGCGCCCGCGCGCTTTTAAACATCCAAATGCACATTCTACCACCATTCTGCACTTGCTCAGCCTGTAGTTGAACAGCTCCTGACTACTGTCCAGGCTGCCTGTGTGTGGCTTCATGAGCCTTGGCATTAAGGGGTAGGCTGGGTCCCCAAGGATAACTATAGGCATTTCAACATCCCCAACGGTTATTTTCTGATCTGGGAATAAAGTCCCTTCTTGGAGCTTTTGAAACAGACCAGAGTTCCTGAAGATGCGAGCATCATGTACCTTTCCCGGCCATCCCACATTGATGTTGGTGAAACGTCCCTTGTGATCCACCAGTGCTTGCAGCACTATTGAAAAGTACCCCTTGCGGTTTATGTACTTGCCGGCTTGGTGCTCCGGTGCCAAGATAGGGATATGGGTTCCGTCTATGGCCCCACCACAGTTAGGGAATCCCATTGCAGCAAAGCCATCCACTATGACCTGCACATTTCCCAGGGTCACTACCCTTGATATCAGCAGATCTTTGATTGTGTTGGCTACTTGCATCACTGCAGCCCCCACAGTAGATCTGCCCACTCCAAATTGATTCCCGAGTGACCGGTAGCTGTCTGGCGTTGCAAGCTTCCACAGGGCTATTGCCACTCGCTTGTGAACTGTGAGGGCTGCTCTCATCTTGGTATTCTTGCACCTCAGGGCAGGGGAAAGCAAGTCACAAAGTTCCATGAAAGTGCCCTTACGCATGCGAAAGTTTTGCAGCCACTGGGAATCATCCCAGACCTGCAACACTATGTGGTCCCACCAGTCTGTGCTTGTTTCCTGAGCCCAGAATTGGCGTTCCACTGCATGAACCTGCCCCATTAGCACAATGATGTCCACATTGCCAGGGCCCGTGCTTTGAGAGAAGTCTGTGTCTATGTCCTCATCACACTCGTCACCGTGCTGATGTCGCCTACTTGCCCGGTTTCACTTTCCCAGGTTCTGGTGCTGCATATACTGCTGGATAATGCGTGTGGTGATTAATGTGCTCCTAATTGCCAAAGTGATCTGAGTGGGCTCCATGCTTGCTGTGGTATGGCATCTGCACAGAAAAAAGGCGTGGAACGATTGTCTGCTGTTGCCCTCACGGAGGGAGGGGCAACTGATGACATGGCTTACAGGGTTGGCTTACAGGGAATTAAAATCAACAAAGGGGGTGGCTTTGTGAGAAACTGAATGGCCCCCTCCAGGATAGAACTCAAAACCTCAAGGATAGAACTCAAAATTGGGTTTAGCAGGCCGTTGATTTCACAGAGGGAAGGAGGAGAAAATGAATACAAAACAAATCTGGTCTATTTCTTGTTTTGAGCCACTTCATCTATCTTTATACATCTTGCTGGCAGCAGACTGTGCAGTACGACTGCTAGCCATCATCATCTCCTGGGTGCTCGGCAGAAGATGGTGCAGTATGACGACTAGCCATCATCTTCTGCTGGCTGGAGGTTAAAAGACAGTGCACTGCCAGTTGGACTCAATCGCCATGAGACGAAACAAGGGAAATGACCTGGCTGAGTCTCTCCCATGTTTGCCCAGGCGCCCGGTTAAAAGAGCACCCAGGACCACATCGATGATGGCTACCAGTCATACTGCACTGTCTGCTGCCAAAAGGCAATAAACTGCTGCTGTGTAGCAATGCAGTACCACATCTGCCAGCACCCAGAAGACATACGGTGACGGTTAGCTGAGCGGGCTCCATGCTTGCCGTGGTATGGCGTCTGCACAGGTAACTCAAGAAAAAAGGTGCAAAATGATTGTCTGCCGTTGCTTTCATGGAGGGAGGGAGGGAAAGGGGGCCTGACAATATGTACCCAGAACCACCCGCGACAATGTTTTAGCCCCATCAGGCACTGGGATTTCTACCCAGAATTCAAATGGGCGGCGGAGACTGTGGGAACTGTGGGATAGCCACTCACAGTGCAATGCTCCAGAAGTCGACATTTGCCTCTGTACTGTGGACACACTCTGCCGACTACATGCACTTAGAGCATTTGTGTGGGGACACACACAGTCAACTGTATAAAAACGCTTTCTACAAAACCGACTTCTATAAATTTGACCTAATATTGTAGTGTAGACATACCCTAAGTGATCTTGATGCAGAAGTAAATCATGGTGCCATTAAATGCACAGCTGGTAAGGTTGGATTTAACTTCCATAGAGTTCTGTATGTGGAATTTTTGCAGCACCAGGTTCACTGCACTAGAGCACTCTTATTTCTTTCTTTTTAGATCTCGTACTTTTGACAAGGCCATTTTTTACAATCTAGCTTTAAGAATTCCTGGCACCCAAGATCTGAAAAACTCCACTACATTAACACCTTCAGTTCTCTTTGGTAAGATTTCAATTTCTTCCTTTTCCAGGAGCATCGTGGTTGGCTCTAATGATCAGTCTGTTGCTCCAGGTCAGAGAGAAACACATTTGCACTGGCCTCTCACACATTTTAGCTTTCTCGATGTGAAGAGTCTTTCCTTATACTTCTAAAAGTAACAGTCTCCATCCTTGCGTAACTTTCTCAAATTTTCCATCAGGCAATTTTGACAGCTGCTGTCCAAGCCCCTCTCTCATGGATTTGACAAAGATAACTGAGTTATTTTGATAACTATTTAAAACCACTCAGACCTCAGTGGTTCAGGAGCCAAATTAGCGCTCAACATTACCCAAAAGAGCCACCGTAGTGTGACTTCATTGTTTCATTTACTATTTTTATATATGTTTCAGAGTAGCAGCTGTGTTAGTCTGTATTCACAAAAAGAAAAGGAGAACTTGTCGCACCTTAGAGACTAACAAATTTATTTGAGCATGAGCTTTCGTGAGCTACAGCTCACTTCATCGAATGCACCCGATGAAGTGAGCTGTAGCTCACGAAAGCTTATGCTCAAATAAATGTGTTAGTCTCTAAGGTGCCACAAGTACTCCTTTTCTTATATAAATTCTCACAGCAAAATGACTGGCCAAATATTGTTTTATCAACTACAATTGGTTAGTAACATAGAAAGAGCATCCTGATTGGTTAATAACTTTGATTGATTAATAATAAATCACACAGTATTTTAATATCATGCTTCAAAGAGCCACAAGAGACACATTAAAGAGTCACTTGCGAGCCTCAGTCTGAGTATCCCTGGATTATATGATACATGGAACTTCCTTTTCAAACACCCCTTTTTCTTTCAGTGGCTATTGTTTCTGATTGCTTTCTTTCACTCTGTCTTGTGGGGTTTCTTCAAGCTGTTTGATTTCCTCTTCCCTCGATTCCCTTGCTTTTTAAACCTCCCACTGTCTTCCTCCCAAGAGAATTGGATCAGGCTCTCTTTGAACCTTGGTCTTCAGCGTGGCCATACAGACGAAACAGTTAGTGCTAGGATTTTATATGCTTTGTTGATCCCACTTGAAAGGGCCTTGCCATTGCCCCTGCCTTGATTGATTCACTCTCATTAGCATCCTTGTATTATTTGTTGAAGTAAATGACAAGGCTTTATTTTCTCCTGCCACTTTATCCTTTTACAAAATGCATTCAGCAAAAGTTGGTAATGGGAAAGCTTTTAACCTTCCAAGGCAACGGGTGATCTTTGTCCATTTGTGTTAGCATAGTGACATATTGAGGAACTTACTAATGCCACAAGCTGTGGAAAAATCCTGTGACTTGGTCTGCCTTCCACCCCCCTCCCCTG
Organism: Lepidochelys kempii; assembly: GCF_965140285.1. Taxonomy (NCBI): domain Eukaryota; kingdom Metazoa; phylum Chordata; order Testudines; family Cheloniidae; genus Lepidochelys; species Lepidochelys kempii. The sequence goes on along the minus strand of NC_136387.1, from coordinate 18,007,545 downwards.
CCAAAGGTTTTAGAAAATTTAATAGAGGAGGGCCAAAGAAACTGGCATAGTAGTGAGGATGCAATTTTGTTTTTTTTTTGCTTAAAAATTAAAGAGAATGAAAAGGATAAATCTGTTTCCACATTCTGAAATGCAGTGATGCTTAAATTTTGTTTCCCGACTTCGCTGATGGATTTCAAGGGAGCCCAAGCATGCTGACAACCTGGTATTTGTGTTACATATTTATAAGAGGGAAAATGTAGACCAATTTCCAGGAACACAGGTGTAAAGTAAATGTCATTTTAGGGCATTGGGAAAGTGAATTGCTCTTTAACTAGAGTACCTTTTCGGCATAGACCTCTTATTCTGTTGATCATAACAAAATTATAACTCTGTTATTCAGTCTTCTGTTAAGCAGAGCACAGGCTATAGGAATTCTCTGAACTCATTCCTTCAAGTCCAGCACCTGTGGTTGAACTAGTGCATATGTTTAGAAAAACATCTGATTTTGATTAAAAAAAATAAATAAATCAGTGATGCAGACTCACCACAGCTATTGATAATTTGCTCTATTACCCTTCACTGTTAAGATTTTTTTTGCCTAATTTCCTGCATGAATTTATCTAGCTTCAACTTCCAGTCATTGGATTTTGTAATACCTTTGTCTAGTCTAGAGACAATACCAAGGATTTTAAGAGGATTGGGGGGTGGTGGTGGTGGTGGTGGGGGAAACAATTAATTGGGAAATGCCCACCTGCCTGGTTCCAACCAGGCTAACAGGTTTATTTTTCCTAGGTCATTTTCCAAGCCTAGGAAAAAAGGGACGCTAATTGTCAAAGACCCCTGCCTAGAGAGGAAGGGATGGGAAGCAGGCAGCAGCAGCTGCTGGAGGTGAAATTCTATCAGAGAGACACTGAGAGAATGCAGCCGCATGGTCTGTTTCTCCCAGCCTAGAAGGAGGGTGCCTGGACTGAGTCACACTTAACCAAACATTGCAAGGAAAGGATAAAGTTTGGTAAGAACCAGGCATGTAGGCCTTTTGTACCTTTGGGGGAATAACTAGTCAGGAATTTTAATTGGAAAATGCTGATTTTGTTGCAAATGAATGTTTGAAAACACACTTGTTTTGATAAACAAGTGAAGCATTGGTGGGGTTCTAGTGGACTCGGGGACCCTGGGTCTGTGGCTCTGGGGCATCTCCTGCATGTGGACAGTTCCAGGGTCAAGGCTTTCGGGCTTCGAATCTCCCTGTCACAAAGGGGCCTGCTTGAGCTGGGGCTTTCAAGGCTTCCAGGTTCACTGCTATGGAGCTGGAGCATGCTTCTGCTGGAGCTGGAGCTTAAAAGGGAGACAGACAGCTCAGATGGAGGCTGACAGAGCAGGGAGAAAGACCTATCCTGGGAGCTTCTGAAGAAGGGCACTGAAAAAAACCCTGACTGCTGAGCCCAGAGGGGCTGACGATTCAGTTGTTCTCCTTTTCTTTACTAATTTGTGTCAAGCTATAAGAGTTTTTGTCTGGGAGGTGGATGGTAAAAAATGGCCTAGGAAGGCAGCCATAAGGTACTCCTTGATGCAGGAAGCCTGGTGGAGTGGGAGGGCCCAGGCTCCCCTACCAGCCACCTTTGTTATGAAGAGAATAAAACCCTCACTTCCATATAGACTTGGAAAACGCCATGGCTGGGACTAGTTGCTGGCAGGAGCCAACAGACTGACTGAATTCCCCCCTCCCCCCCCCGGCCCCGAATTGTGAGGGCATGGGTCCCAAAGAGGAACAAGACTAATTGGTGACCTGGTCAGAGGGTCAAGTCAATACCCACCAAAAGGCAGACCACTGCAGTGCGGGATAGTGGCTACTGAGAGATGCAGGAGGAGGGACAAGTAGAGAACTAGTGTCTTAACCACTAGACAATGCTGGCAGTGAGCACTGTCCATCACAGGTTCTTGTGTTTATGTGGTCTGGAAACAGGAGAAACAGTCCAAGAGTGGTTGAACCACAGGGTTCCATCTTTTCTGAGGGAGATGAAGGAAACCAAGTCTGTCACCATATGTCAAACACATCTTTACCATGACACCCCCCACGTCTTCTTTATAGTCACTGCCTCCCAGGATAGAGTCTCCCGTCCTGTAAATATGACCTGTGTTCTTTGTTCCTAGATGGGCACTTGGCATTGGCCACTGTCAGAAGACAGGCTAGATGGACCTTTGGTCTGACCCAGTATGGTGGTTCTTATGTTTCTATGTATGCCCTTATGTTTGGCTGTGTTAAAGCACATATTATTTGCATGTGTCCATCTTACCAAGCAGTTCAGATTGCTCTGAGGAGTGACCTGTCCTCTTCATTATTTACCATTCCCCCAATCCTTGTGTCATCTGTACACTTTACCAGTAATCTTTCTTCCAGGTCATTGATAAAAATATGAAATAGCTAAGGGTCTGGACTCCACCAAAAACATTCACACTCCATTATGATTCCCTGTTTCCAGTTAGTCAGTTTTTAATCCATTTAACATGTGCCATGTTGATTTTGTATTCTATTTTCTTAATCAAATGTCATGTGGTATCAAGTAAGATGCACTACAGAAGTCTGAGAATATTACATCAGCATTATTATCTTTATCAAATAATTTGCAATCTCATGGAAATAATATTTAGTTTGATGAGACCTTTCAGGCTGACAGGCCTATAATTACTTGGGTCATCCCGTTTACCTTTTTAAAATATTGGTGAACCATTAGCTTTCTTCCAGTCCTCTGGACCTGCTTGTGTGTTCCAAGGCTTATTCAAAATGAACATTAACAGTCTAGAGAGCTCTTTGGCCAGTCTTTTAAAACTTGGTTGTAAGTTGAACTGGACAGACTACATAAAACCATTTATTTGCTGAAATTAGCTACAAAAGTGTAAAAGGAGTAGATCTGAGCAAATCTGGCAATAAAAATGTGTGCACAAACTTTAATTTAAATTAAAAACACATTTGCTTCAACGGCATTTATCGCCCTTTGTATTTGCTTTTCAGGAATATTTGTGCAAGAAAAATTGTTTCAGAATGAACGTGAACTTCAGACACAATTTTGCATTTTTTTTTTAAATTAAATTGTTGGTGCTCACTTTTTGCCCCCCTTACCTTACTTTCCCAGATTTATTACTATTCCATCTCTCTGTAGCAAACCAAGATTAGAGAGAAACCTGGAAATAATGTTAGCCACTGGGTAGCTCTGAGAGAAAAGTGTCAGAAAAGAAAGGCTTAAGTTAATACCCTTTGGACAAATCCTAATGCTTTATTTTTTCCAGGAATAGCATGGTACTAGACTATCTACAGAGAATCATGTTGTCCACTGCAGAAAGGCTCCCATAGCCACTGGTGTGGAAAAAAGAGCAAGTATTCCTCACCAGTAACACAATGCAACAGCAGTTTATAGATGGGCGGTGGGAAATAGAATACTTTTTTATCTAGGAGAATCCAGCATAATGGAAACACCCAGTTGAGAAACTGGCCAGGACACTGGGGCTAACAGACACCCCTTTGTGCTTACTGTACTATTGAATTAGAGACACAATACAATTGTTTTTCTTACAAGAAAATAATATACTCTGAGTGGCTGGTAAAGGGAAAACTTTTTCAGAAGTGGGTTTTAGTGCAGAGGTAAACCACTCTAGGAAACCACTTAAAGTGTTAAAGCCAGGAAAACTCTTGGTTGACACCTCAAAAGGCAAAAAAAAACCCCAAAAACAAAAAAACAAAAACCTTAAGTACCTCACCATAGGCATCCATCTACCTTAATGTTAATCACTTGCACAATGACATTCCCCCACAAGCAGTTATAATAAATAATGGAGGTTCGATAGCTTATTCATCTTGACTTAATGGGAAGGTGGCTAAGTTTGTTTTGGAGGCAGCAGAACATGACTAAAATAGGTTTCAGAGTAACAGCCGTGTTAGTCTGTATTTGCAAAAAGAAAAGGAGGACTTGTGGCACCTTAGAGACTAACCAATTTATTTGAGCATAAGCTTTCGTGAGCTACAGCTCACTTCATCGGATGTACCCGATGAAGTGAGCTGTAGCTCACGAAAGCTTATGCTCAAATAAATTGGTTAGTCTCTAAGGTGCCACAAGTCCTCCTTTTCTTTTGACTAAAATAGTTAGGCTAGACTATTCTTACAGTACATTGTCAGTTTCTTAAACCCAGCTTTCTCAAATAAATGTAGTCTTCAACAGACATAGCTCCTTTTCTGTGGGCGCTACTGCATGATATCTGATTTTTTTTTGTGTGCTTTTAGCTTCATTCCATTGGTCTCAGCCTGTGTCACTCCTGATGTGATCAATGCTTGCACATCATGTCCTCCAGCATCCGGGGCTATTGCATAACTGTTTACATTGACACGTCACTGAGTTGTACTACCATGATTATCGTACAGATTAGTAAAGGAAAAGTCCTTTAGATCATCTATGCCACCCTCTGCAATTTAGCCTATATTATGTTATTAATAGTACATTGATGCTGGAAAGAAGTAATACGGTTTCCCCTGTAAACTCATTTGTAAGATTACTATGTTTTTCTGGCTGTTTCATAGTGTTGCTCACCACTGGATTTAAATGGCAAGATGAATTTTGAGTTAAAAATAATCTGTAGTTATTTCATTTCTTTTTGTCCTTAGTTCTCAGGGAGGCAATTTGTCCTGGACTAATGGAACAAATGGTAAAAAAAATTAGGAAAATTAGACCAAATCATGGTATAGTGCCATAAAGATGACTCAGTTCTCTGATGATGTACTTTTACAAAAATCATAGGACACTGAACAAAATGTGATTAACTAAAAATAATCTTTTGTTAACGTTTATTTTTAAAAGCTGAACAGACACTCCTCCTGATCTATAATTTTACCATATTTGGGGTATTTTATTATATTGACACACTAATGGTATGTCTAAACTGCCCCACAACGGGATGTGTGAAGAGTAGTGCTCACCTAAGTTCTGCTCTGTAACTCCTATGTGTAGATGCTGTGGATGCCAGCTAAAAGGTGTTCCTACTTCATTTTAACATAGTCTTGTTTGAAGAGGACTACATTAATGTGAAGTAGGAACACCTTTTGGCTGGCATCTGTACCATCCACGGGTGGGATGGGGGGAAATACAGTGAAGCATTTTGTTGCACGTGCTTATTCACACCTATAGTCTAAAGTGCGGGGCAGTGTAGACATGTCCTAAGAGATGGCTTCTTACGTTATCCTAGAAGGAAAAAACAACATAGACAAAAGTTAGGGAGCTGGACTTGAATGGGCAATACCTCTGAATTAGCCACCTGAGTATCCTTTGTAAATCAGCATAAATAGGACAATGTAGAAACTCTTCTTCGCGTTTTCTTTCTTATGCACACGTATTCCCCCGCTCCTTGTGGGTCTTGTGCGTAAGGACTGCATACTGTTTGTTGAATGTTAAGCTCCTCTGATGCATTGTGCCTATGATGAATTTGCATATGGGTGAAATATGGATTTAAAATATTTTTTATTTATATTTAAAAACTATAAAACACCACCTATCCAAGACTCTAGACACCTTGACATCTTCATTACTCATATAGAGTGTGAAAGTTGCAGCAGCATTGAAATAATCATAAAACATGTCAATGGTGATTCCCCCACTGCCATCCTAAGACCATAAGCTCTATTATGGCTCAATTTCTGTCCTTAGATTTGTCTGCAAGACACCCGTCAACCTTAGTGGGAATTGTATATATGCATTTGGCTGCCAAATGTGGGTCTTTGTGTGTGCATTGGGACCAGTTTCAATGGCATTTTGGTTGTTGTCACAAGCAGGCATCCTCCAAGGATGAATAACTATCAGGAAGAATTTGAATTCTTAAGGCATTAGTAGAATGGTTACACTGACATTGCTCCAGCCGTGCTCCTGATTCTTTTGATGCTTATTAATGATTATTCTCTTTAGGGGGAAGTATCCAGCATTCACAGGGAAAGACCTTTTTAGTCATCTGATCACACTAACTTTAAGTTTTTTGAACATCTTGCTGTATGGGAACTGTGCATTAGAGATTTGGAACAAAAGGCCCACGCTGGACTTTCACTTTCTGAGGACAATTCCACTCCAATCCCCATAAAAATGTGAACGAATGTATATGAAAAAGCTGTGCACTGGTGAACTCTTATATCAGCTGTGCTTCAGTCTGACAGGGGTACAGTCAGGCAGGCTGAGAAAAAGACATATAGATCCCTCTAATTTTGCCTTTAAAATGACAACCTTTAAGCAACTACATCTATTTCCCCCATAATGCACTCTGCCAATGAAAATATTGAGTTTGGAACAGGCAGCTATGTGTTGTAACTTGAAATCTTATGTTTACTTCATTCCCAACTCTTGACGCAAGCAAATCATCTTATGATGCAACTATTTCTCTGGGGGCCAAATGAAAGGGTAATCTGGTCTCTAAATATGAAGCTATTTTTAGCATGATGGAGCACAATGGGTATTGTGTCAAAGCTCTGTCCTTGCCTCCGTGGGTCCCACGTTTCCTGGCAGATTTCGCTAGCCTCAGAGGCTCACCGTGACCCTGCATGTAATCCTTCTTTCTCTAAGGACAAGGGTCACAGTCTATTGAGCCATTTTCATCATAAGCCAGCAAGGGAGGTGAGGAGAAGTTATCCTTCCTTGCACAGTCTCTGTTGTCTCACAGTCTCAGTGATTAATCAGGGGGCAAAGGTGTGTGGGGGGAGCCCAGGCCCACCCTCTACTCCAGGCTTCAGCACAGGGACCCTAATAGTATTAGCTATGGTAGCTGACCTTTTAGAAACATGACATGTACATTTCCCTGGGCTACTTCCCCCACAGCATCCCTCACTTCCTCAAGCTCCACTTCACCCTTACTTCAGGGCGGGCTTGCTTGCTTGCTTGCTTGTGCCTAATATGGTGTGTCCTACTCAGCCTCTCCAACAGCACAACTTACTCCCACAGCACCTGACATGCACACCCACCTGACTGGCTGGGAGGCTTTTAACTAGTTTCAGGCAGCCACTGATTGGCTTCAGGTGTCCCAATCAACCTAGCCTTCTCCTGCCTTCTGGAAAGTTCTTAATTGGCCCCAGGTGTCTTAATTGACCTGGAGGAGCTGCCATTTCAATTATCTGGTACCTGGGATTTGTTTAGCCTGGAGCTAATATATCTGTCTCCCACTACTTTTCTATAGCCATCTGGCCTTGCCCCGTCACAGTATGTAATGAGCTATAATCAGGTACATGTTCATTTTCACTTGAAGCGTATGCTGTGATGATAACCTCTTCCACATTTTTATAGTTCATTTTATTTTATTTTTGTTAGCCTGCAGCATTTCCTTCCTGTTTAGTGTAAATAAAAAGCTGAGTTTCTGGGCACCAAACAGGAAAGACGTAAAAACAGAAAAAAGGTCTCTGCAAACGCTTATATGAAGAAAAACCATCAATATGTAATGAGACTAATTTTAAAAAGAAACAATGGCATATTTTTGTATGGCTGTAATATTTGTGTTTGGTTGAACACTGTTTGCAGCACAGGCCACAGAAGTTACAAGCTTACTCCATGATGCCTTATCAATGCCTTTTGCCGCTGTCTTGGAAGAAGCCACCTCTGTGTATGATAGGACAATTTAGTCATACTGGCTTATTCTGTCCTTGGCTCCTGGGCAAAGGTTGTCAGCTAGGTTTACAATTAGGGCCAATTCTGATAGTATGATTGTGGAAAATTGTCCTCTGGGAACTGGACTGAAATATCTGAGCCATCAGATGATAAACATTGTTCCCTTTTGGTAAGAGGTGGGTGCAAACCCTTTCCCCAAAAAGTTAGTCTCTATGCTACAGCTGGTCAGGGGGAGATTTGTGTTTCCACCAAAAATTCCAATCAGAATAAAAACGTTGAGCTTGCAGATTTGTAATTTTTTTCATCAGGTTTTCAACAAAAATTAAAACTTAGTTTTAACACCTTTTTTTGGTTTTGAGCAAAATCCAAAAACTTTAGGAAAAAATCTGAGTCATAAACTTTTCCATTAAAAAAAAAAGTTTTAATAGAAAAATTTCAATGAGTTATATTTTATATCCCACTACTGAAACTGCTGAGCCACCCACTCCCTCAGAAGCCTCCAATTAAGTTCTCATCAACCAAATTTTACAAAGCATGCACCCATAAACATTACATCAATCCACTTGAGCTGTCTGGTCAGCCTGTTAACATTGCATTGCCCAGCGTCGTTTCAAAGCCTACAAATGTTTTATGTACATAAATATCACAGACAAGATGTGATTCACCATTTTAAGTGAAATCTAAAACTGAAGTTCCTTGTCTGTGTATTTGGTGGCTGCCCAGGTAGAAGTTCAAACTCTCTTGTTACTTCTCCTCTTGATAGCATTAGTCAGGAGGACACTAACGTTTAATGAAACTGCAACTAAAATCTGAGGCAACATGTGAGCTCTTCCTAGCAACATGATGGATGCTTTATTTGCATATGTAGTCATGGTATTGCCAGTATGTAAAGTTGCTTCATGAAGTGTTCTGAGATCAACTGGGTATGAAAGTCTTTATGGAAAACCCAATTCTATTTTATTCTAAACTCTCTTGTAGGCTGAATTCAGAGTTGTTGGACGATTTGGATTAGTTTGATAAGCACCATCACTCCCATGGTCAGTGGACCTATTTAAGATATTACAGACCAGGTTGGATGAAATTGTGTTTAATCTGAATTATGAGAAGTAGGTTTTTAAAATAGCGTGTGTGTGTGTGTGTGTGTGAGAATAAGATTTATAATGAAACTCAGATTGCTACCTAAAGCAATTAGAATATCAGCTCTTTTCATACAACTTCAGCTACGCAAAGACTAAACATAACCCTTTCTGCTGGGAGTAGTTTATTTAAACCAGGTTTCAGAGTAGCAGCCGTGTTAGTCTGTATTCGCAAAAAGAAAAGGAAGACTTGTAGCACCTTAGAGACTAACAAATTTATTTGAGCATAAGCTTTCGTGAGCTACAGCTCTCTTCGTGTCTCAGAGCTCCTGCCTACCTAGAGCTTAGTCGAAGTGTTTTTCCCTTTCTTTGTTCACCTCCATTTATTGAGCTTTGGCCAGAAGCAACCTCTCCCCTTTTGTCTTCCCCACCCCTTTCTACTTATTCTGGCCAATGGTGGGTTTTGTGTTCTTATAGGACAAAGATTGTAGAGGAGAAGACTGATGGCTCATGTTAACTGCTGCCTAGTTGCTAATAGGAAAGAGGTTATTCAAACAGCTACCCTGCTTTTACAAATTTCTGTCTACACTGGCATCAAAGGAAGAGTGTGTGTGTGTGTGTTGTGGGGGGAGATGTTCTCGAGTGTGGCTCTCACATGGAGTGTATACTTTAGCTTCTAATCTCACCTTTTCCTCCATATCCCAACCAATCTTAATGGCTGCTACTATTTCTCTTGCTAATGTAGGTTTTCCTTATAAGCTGCCTCCTAGGTTAATGTTTTTTCTCTTTCTATAGAATTGTCAAGAAGGGGATATGGCTGAGCCTCCATCCATAGGCTACCCTCATTTCTTTTGTAGATTCCACTTTACCAGCCTCTTCAGACATTATGGAAATGGAGCACACCTATGTATGCAGAATCCCTAAAGACTCCTTAGGATCTTACCAACGTTCTCCCCATCCAGTTATCCTCACTACTGTATGCAGAATATAACATATAAACATTCTTAAGCTAAGAGTTCTGGGTTTGTAATACTTCTCATTCCCTTTCCCTGTCCCCAAGGAGATTCCAGTGGGAAGGCTGCTGAAATAGAAGATAGGAATGAAAAAGTCAGTGTTGGACTCCTGAGTTCAACAGTTCTGTGTGTAGGTTATTGTCCCTTGAGAGGAGGGATCTTCCACAAAATCTATCAGCACCTCTGTCTTCTGAGCTGGATGCTTAATTGAACCAAACCTCTTGAGAGGCCTCCATTTATGCTTTGAATTAGAAGTTGTCATGCCTCCCTTGTGTATGTTACAAAAATGGTGGATTTTAATTGTCAGGAATGCCAAATGTATGCTTCATGGAAGTTCAATATACAGCACTCTGGAGGGTGAAGTCTCAATTCAGAAAATGAATGGAGGAAAAAGGCTGCTAGAAGCTGTTGGACGCACCAAGCCAGCAGCTCTTTGTTCTTACCACAGTCTCTGGGAAGAAAGGAGAGGTGGGAGAGAACCATGAAGCTTCACAGAGAATAGCTGACTTTTGATATGAAGAGCAATTCTTCAGCCAGGTTATCAAAGGCAGGTGGGTTATGAGGGAGAGGCCAGGAGGAAGGTAGAGAAGGTAGGAACAAATGTAAGTTTTTATTATGAGGAGGGTGTCATTGGAATTGTTAGAGCTCTCAGAGGGTGATGCATAGGAAGGAAGGTGAAATCTGAAGGGCTTGATTTTTTTTTCCACTCACATTAGGGTAAATCAGCATTAGCTCCATTGAAGTGACTGGAGTTATACATCATATATGCTCAGGCCCCAAGGCTTCTGTGGAGAAGCATCAGAACTTATTCAAGCCTCTGAGTCTCTTGCCATTTTCCAGACAAATTTCTGAGAATATATTTTGAATATTCATGCCTAAACCCAAATGAGTTTACACAGACACACTCAAAGAGAGAAATTTACTTATTTGTAACTCTCTATATTGTGTCTATAGATGAACTTTTCTTTCCCTGCATGTATTTAGCTTTCTCCTTCTTAACAGCTCTGAGAAGGGGTTTTAAATATTTAAAATTGGCCAGATAAAAGCTATCATTTAATGGCTGTTGAGGCTCTGAATCAGTGCCCTATAAATAAAACAAAATACCAGAATAAATCTCATTAGCAAGTAAACATAATACATTTTATTCAGGACGCCCCATACATTCCCTTCTACCTGTCAAACAAGGAGTCTAGATTTGCTTGCTTACAGAGATTCATAAATTGCCCTGTACAATGAGGAAATGTTCAATAAATGAGTGTGGTAATTAGTAACAACCTGGAATGACTAAAACTGTTCTGAAATGTTGAAAAGTGAGTTTTTAAATACAGATCTGCTCCATCTACTATAGCAATAGAGCTTGAACTGCAGGAGATGGTGGAGTGGAATGCAACTTCATGAATAACAATCATGTTCAAAAGCACAGCTGTAAATTACTAACATTTGCTGTACCTAAAAATGTGGATTTTATTCAGTTGCTTATGTTTTCCTTGAATTCATGAGCTAATCTAACCATCTGACTCCACTGTTATATGAAGTGCCCTACCACTAGAAATAAATAACTAAACTGTGTGGGTTTGTGAGTCAGACATCCGTGTCTTAAAAATTCTTTGGGAAGAGATTTAGGGAGCCACCTTCTGAGCGTGTGTCCATCTGTGTTGCAGGAACTGGACACAGACTACCAACTCATTTCACCAGGTGTTCATGAGATGGTAGCAGATTGTAGTCACTTCTGACTTGTGTGAGGATTTTTAAAACTCCTCTTCACAGCTTTGACTTGATGCAGGCTTCTCCCTAAGATCTCCCACTGCGGGTGCAGCTCCATATGATAGAATGGGAAACGTGGTGTAGACTGGCCACTCATGCTTTTTTTTTTTTTGCCACTGTATTAAACATGCCAGCTGCATGTTTAAACCATTGCTCCTACCAGTAGAGCAGCACCGGTGGCAATGCAACTGGAAGAGGTATAAAGGAGTAAGACTTCCAATATGTAAAGGGAAAAAGAAGGAACTAATGTAGACCTCATTGTTTTCTAAAAAGGAAACTACTTCTGGTTGCTGGCCAGTGAAACACAGACTGCAAAAGAACGTGAAGTTGAGACACTATGCCTGGAAAGAAAGAACTGTCTTCAGGCTATCAGTGAAAGACAAGAAATGTATATCTTTTAATCAAAGGCCTGGAGTTGCACCTATTCCACTTTTCCGCTCCTTACCCTAAAACAAAGGATGTTTTTAAAATGCTGGTTTGAAAAGTTTTGGTTGATTTCAGTATCTAAGGGGAGTTTAGTTTAGTTTAAGTTTTTTCACAACCCCTAGATGTTTCTCAGTTCCTTGGTGGAATGTAGGAACAAGGTAGACTCTTGTGCTGCTGACTTGTGGGGCTGAGTGGAAATTTGTTAAATGAATTATTTTGCTCAGAATCTCTCTCACTCAAATAAAAACTGCAAAACTTTTCCAGCTGTTGTAGTGAATGGGATTTGAAGAAATCAGTGTTGTGGGAGGGCTAGATAGCTCAGATAATGGAAGCTATGGAGACCTTCATTTTTGAAGTAGGTCCCAACAGGCTCAGATCTGGCCTAGGTAGAGTCCTAGGTAAGAGGTACTCTTACCTAGTCCTAGGAAGAGGTACGTTATGATGGCTGTTTGGCCTTGTTGAAGTGTGTGTTTTTGTGTGTAACAGAATGTACATAAAAATGAAGAGTCTTTGTGGCACCTTAGAGACTAACAAATTTATTTGGGCATAAGATGATGTGGTTAGGTCATATGTTGGTGTCCCTTGAATTGATATGTGGACAGAGTTGGCACCGGGGTTTGTAGCAGGGTTTGGTCCCTGGGTTGGTGTTTTTGTTGTGTGGTGTGTAGTTGCTGGTGAATATTTGCTTCAGGTTGGGAGGCTGTCTGTAAGCGAGGACTGGCCTGTCTCCCAAGGTCTGTGAGAGTGAGGGGTCATCCTTCAGGATAGGTTGTAGATCCCTGATGATGCTCTGGAGAGGTTTTAGTTGGGGGTTGTAGGTGATGACTAGTGGTGTTCTGTCCTCGTATCTATTCAAGGGACACAATCATAGGACCTAACCACATCAGCCACACCATCCAGGGGTCATTCACCTGCACATCTACCAATGTGATATATGCCATCATGTGCCAGCAATGACCCTCTGCCATGTACATTGGCCAAACCAGACAGCCTCTATGCAAAAGAATAAATGGACACAAATTTGACATCAGGAATCATAACATTCAAAAACCAGTAGGAGAATACTTCAGTCTCTCTAGTCACTCATTAACAGACCTCAGTGGCAATTCTTCAACAAAAAAACTTCAAAAATGGACTCCAACGTGAAGCTGCAGAACTGGAATTAATTTGAAAACTAGATACCATCAGATTAGGTCTGAATAAAGACTGGGAGCGGTTGGGTCATTACAAAACCTAAACTTAATTTCCGCAATACTAGTTTCTCCCTACTGTTACTCACACCTTCTTGTCAACGGTCTGTAGTGGGCCACGCTGTTACCACTTCAGAAGTTATTTCTCCTCCCTTGGTATCCTGCTGTTAATTGATTTATCTTGTTAGACTGACCTAACACTTGATAAAGCAACTCACGTCCTTTCATGTATTTATACCTGCTCCTGTATCTTTTACTTCATACATCTGATGAAGTGGGTTCTAGCCCACAAAAGCTTATGCTCCAAATAAATTTGTTAGTCTCTAAGGTGCCACAAGGACTCCTTGTTTTTTTTTGCTGATACAGACTAACACGGCTACCACTGAAACCTGTCACCATGAAAGAATGTACGTCGTCTTTGCGGCTCCCTATAGGAGGCTGTGCAGTCCTGCTGCACTCCAGGAAAGGAACAGTGCAGGTGGGTCCGACAGGCCTCATGGAAGCAGCCAGTTGGAGCCCAGCAGGCTCAGATAAAAGGTGCTGCAGGGGTTTGGCAGTTCAGTTCCTGGCTGAAGGGCAAGATAGGGTGCTCCTCTCTTGCCAGAGGAGCTCAAGGGATAACTAGAGTTTTGTTCAGTCTGCATTTGCTTAATTTGGAAGAGAGAGGACCTGAGCACTTTAATCCTGAAGTAATGGGTGAAGATAAAGGGGTCAGATGGGAAGAGGTCCAGGAAAATAGCAGCAATGTTTATAGGGTCCCTGGGCTGGAACTTGGAATAGTGAGTGGGCAGGCCCAGGTTCCCCCACCAACCACTGGCTAAACAGTTTAAACCCCAAGAATGGGATACGGCTCATTTAGAAGCCTGAGCGAAGGGCTAAATTTCAAGGGCCCAGAGCTGGGGCTGAAGACCTCAGTGAAAGCAGGTAGGCAGTTCAATTGGACTTTAGCTACCCCAAAGGTGTTCATTTGGACTTTGACTTGGCTGGAGGGCCAAGCTGTTGAAGATCCACCAAGGTCGGCTGGCAGCTTGTAGTGGGTGCCAGGAGTGAGAAAATGACTGCAGTGCTGCATGCACCAGGCACTAGGAGGCACGCGAGATGTGAGTGCTCCCCTCCCCCATTACAGTGGGTCTCACTCCATTTTAGTGAGACATGCCTACAATTCAAAAGCCACCACAAAAGAGTGTCGGTTGATGCCAAAGTGGTGATCTCAAAGGGACACTGGGTAAATGGGTTTGGAGACTGAACTGCCCTTTGGCCCATAGAAATGATCCCACAGTTACACAGCTGAGTAATATCCATAGGGTAATCTTACTTTGGTGCTGCATCAGGCAGAGGATGAGGCCTTCTGGGGGTCTCCATCATCTGTCAGACCAGAGCAAGGGGACTCCCATCTGGGGACACTCTCCCTTAAGGGGCACCAGACCACAATACCCTTTCTTTCCCTAGCCACATGAGCTAGCACTGATGAAGCAGAAGTTCCCATTGAAAGAGACAACCCCAGTTCCAGGAGACTTTCCAGGCCAAGCAACAACCACTACAGGGAGTGAGATCCAGCTGCAGCACCTTGCATCCATATTTTTAGATGACCTGGAAGCCAGAGACATCAGCATTCTGCATTAGAACAATCTGAACACTAGTTTTTATTTTATCTGCTGATTGGCTTTCCCCCAACTCTCTCCTTCCACTGCTAACTTCCCTTCCCCAGTCTCCATATTCCTCTCCTTCCTCTCCGCACCTGTCTCTGAACGATCCTCTTACTTTTTGTTGTTATTTTTTATATTTATTCCCTGCAATTACCCTTCCAACAAGACATGCCTCCTTCATAATTAAAAACATACCAACCCCCCCCAACTTAACATTTTGCTTGTATGTGGTATCTCTTTCCCTAACACTTTAGGTTTGTTTCTGTTTTATTGAGGATAAGGTCTTTATGGTAGTGATCAAGTTGTCTTATGTTCGTGATATCCTTACACCATTTTTGGCACTGCCCACTGTAAATAATGGATAATTAGGGTGTTCGTACCCACGTTACATGGATATGTATAAAAACTTTAAATTCCTGTGTTTTCATTAGTACTTTTCCATGGGAACTATATTAATATTTTACACAGGGAAGCAGTGGAATCTAAGTAGCGAGAGACCTAGACATTTTTGTGGTTGGTTTATATAGAGGAAGACTCTGCAGCTGTGGTTCTATTCTGATTCCAGATAACAAACACGTTTTGGAGGAGGAAATAATTAATCTCTGAGATACCATATAATGGCATTTATTTGTCTAACAGTCTTTCCCCTAAAGACACAGATTTACTGAAAGTGCTGTCACCCCAGTCATCAGAGATTTATCTTTAATTCTAGGTCCTCATGAGTCAATATGTTAGTTCTGATGCTTGACGTTTTCAATGGCCCTATAATTTTTTTTCCCATCTGGAGGGGGTTTCCCTGCAAAACCTTGCAGTCTGGTGAGGAAAAGATAGAGATCTCCTAAATATGCTGGGAGGTGTAATAGGTAATGAAAGTGTGTGTTGTGCAGAGATATTGGTGATAGGAGAGTGGAATGTTATAGCGTTAAAAGCAGATGTATAATTTAACATGATCTCTCAAGGCTTCTTCCCCGGAATGATAAATGAGGTCATTTTACAGCTTCCTGGTCTTTTGGGTTCATATCTTAAGGGTTCAACAGTCCCAAAAAGTGTAGGCATCCATATCACTACTTCCTGAAGCTTAGTATTGCTTTAAATGTTTTTGTTCCATCTGCAAAACTGCTGCCAGAATTTCTGATGAAAGAAACCTAACACAGTGTCACTTGCTGTCTATGTAATGTTTTATTGTTATAGCGTTAATAGTCATAACCAGCTTGAAAGGCATTTTGTAATTTTAGTGAGTAAGTACATGCTTTCATTCTGCATTTAAAATATCATGAGCAGTGTTTGTGGAGGTTCAGTGACTTTGAGCAGTTTGGCTTGTTCCATGAGTGTTAAAGCCTCCCTTTTTTTCTAAACTGGATAAAAATGAGAGAGAGAGTAAAACTCCTTGTTCTCGGGAGTTAATGAGAGAGAGGGAGATGCAAAGTAGTTAGATTTGCAGGTAAACTCTTGCTTTTGCAACTTGCCCTTGTTTGTAAACTAATGCCAGCTGAAATCAACCTGGGTAAAGTTTTATGGGGGCAAACTGTGCGTAATAAATTATTGCTGAACAACACCACCAACCAAGGACCAAAATCTGTGAGGTACTGAGGGCCAGACAGACTTGAAAGGATTGAGCCTAAATGCATCAGGTTTTTCTCTTTAACAGGCCTGCATTTCACCTTGTTCAAACTGGTTGTTTACATCTGTAGAAACTCTACACACAGATCCAGGACAGTAAATGTGGTCCTTTCTGTGACTTAGGGTATGGGCTCCCCTTGGTTCCATTTAGGGAATACTTATGACTGTCACTATGGGAAGCAAGATACCTGGATACCAGGGTGACTATTTCACCTCCTCTTACCTTTCTCTTTATGGATGAGTAAATCTTTTGCTTCTTGGGTGGCTGCTTTAAGCAAGAATCTATTATTTTTATTCTATTATTAAGGATATTAGGGGGAAGGGGGATGACAAGGAAGTGCAGAAGGGAGTAGCAAAGAATTTAAGATTTCAATAATGTGATGCAGTATTTAGATATGCAGAGGTGTTTCTTCACTTCAAAGACCCAACGGAAAAATATATAAATCATGTCTTAAGTATGATATATGGGTTAGTATTAAAAATCGTAGAACATAAGAAAAGACCTATTACTAGGCCATCTAGTCAATTCATCTGCCAGCCCAGTATTCCCTCCCTACAATATATTTTTTAGTGCTTAGTCTATTTGGTGAATTGGAACAATGGGAGATGGCTTGCTTATATCTTGGGAGCTGTGTGCTTTGGGTAAGGACTAGAAGAATAATCTTGCATATTGAGGTCACACACCATAGCATCTGCATTGCACATGTAATTTACCCAGTGATCAGCCTTCCTAAACTACATTTTATCTGAATGACTTTGTGTGCTAAATTTATAATCTCCAATCCTGGAAAATCATTTGTTAGAGAGCTGTATTTTCCATATTTCTCTCTATATCCCTTTAAAAATAAGCTAATAAAATTTGAATATGGAAAGATAAAAGTAGCAATATGCCAATTCATTCTTCATAATATTTGTTGGAGGATTACAGGACTGATTTGTTGACTAAGTTGTCCTCCAGTCTTTGTATATGTTGTTGTTTCAAAGGGGTGTGTGCATTTAATTGACTACTTTTTTGCTGGATGAAGCATATAGTGTAATGTGATATCTTTTGTATCATGTTATTTATCTTGTCTGCTATCTCTCAAAGTACAATGTGGATACAGACACTCTCTGCATGTATTATAATTGAATTGAAATGTACATGAGGGCTGGATAGATAAATGCTTTTCTTGTTCTACCCAGAAAGGTACACAAAACACTGCATACCACTCAGCACAGCTGTGTCATTTGCCACACTTCGTTGAGAGTAAAGGCTTTTATTCCCAAAATATTCTTGTTTCATCTTTTTTATTCTTGAAATATATTAATCATTTGCTATTATGAACCATTTATTTTCTCTTTTTTAATCCGATTGCACTACAAATCAACATGACTTTCTACAGCCATAATAAAAATCTCCATTTAAAAAAATATACAGTATGTAAGAATCTACAGTATCTTGGCACTTCATTTGATAATTGCGTTATTTAAAACCCCATTGAGAAGCAATACAAATACATGGCTCCCCAGGAGGATAGCTCTGTAAAGAGACTGACATTTAATTTCACAGGATTTGTGATCTTTGTTGCTACTGTCACTCAAAAGAAGAGAAGAAAAAAGTGTGTGTGTTTAGGGGGTGGCGGGAGTCAGTATGGTGGTGAACACAGCTGAGTGCCTCAAAGAGCTTTCCATTAATGTTTGGTTTCTGGGGGAGAGAGGGGGATTCACTTCACCTATGGTTTTTCATGCTGTATTCACTTTCTCTGAGTTTATGGCAGGAAAGTTCATATAGAAACAGCTCATTTTAACCTCAAACACAAATATTTGCACTAGAAAGCTGACTCTACATGTTATACTTATCTGATTACAATAAAGAAATAATGCCAGGTGACCCAGCTGTTTGAGCCACATTAAACAACATAGCTCAAATCAGAGCCGGCTCTAGGTTTTTTTGTCGCCCCAAGCAAAAATTTGCCGCCCCAAGCTCCGAGAGCGCAACTGCCCAAGCAAAGAAAAAAAAAGAAAAACGGGTGGCCGGAATTGTGCTGCCCCCGGAATTGTGCCACCCCAAGCACCTCCTTGCTTTGCTGGTGCCTAGAGCCGGTCCTGGCTCAAATGCTGGATATTGAATATTTGCCACGAACAGCTCAAAGCAGTTATTGATCAAGGATGATTCACACACAGTGCTGAAATAATGAATAAAACAGAGTCATTCTGTGTGGACAACTCACCAACAAAAGAGTCTAAATTAATTCATGTATTTTGTATCCATATTTGCTCAGCTGTATTACTGTCTCCATGATTTTGGTTGATCAGATTTCAGATCTAGCTGAGAATAGATAGCGATGGATCTGAAATCTGATCAGATACAAGGAAACAGAAGTCTTTGAATATCTTCCTATATAACATAAAGCAGTTAAGATTCGGGGGACCTCAAAGGGTATTCAATAACCCTTGCCAAAATCCTCAGGCTTGCCATGTGCCCAGTGAGGACTAAGATGAAGAGGAGCCAGTTAGTGTGGGCATGGTGGCGCTATATGAAAAAACTGTTTCTCTGGTCCACCTAAAAATACTGAGTTCAGCTGAGGGAGCAGTGAGGGTCTGTGTACTCATGGTAAAGGTGAGCTAGTTCTTTTTACTTATAGCATAAACCCTTTCCCTCTGGCAGCGTATATGTAGCATGCTGCCAGTATGTGGTGAGATCCAAATATCTGGAAAACTCTTTATTGTACAATAACCTGCTTAGAGAATTTTAAAAATACAGGAAGTGGTGAGGTTGTATTATCATGGGCCATAGGAGCCTTGACCATGGACCTGCACCCATTGTGATAGGTGCTGTACAAACACAGAACAAAAAGACAGTACCTGCTACAAAAAGCTTTCAATCTAAGCATAGGATCAGAGAGAGACAGACAGACAGAGGAGTACAGGGAAACAATGAGTCAGCATGGTAGGCTGTGGTCTCAGCAGCCTAGCTGTCTCACCATTGTCATTTTTTTGTAGGCATCATGGCAAAGAAGAGCTTTAAGGAGGGATTTGAAGGAAGATAATGAAATGGCGATGTGGATGTTTGCAAGGGGTACCTCACAAGCATGAGAGGCATCAGGGGAGACAGCATGACTGAGCGTATTTGAAGATTCAACAAGTGGGTGATGGAGGTTGGCATCATGGGCCAGTCAGAGGTGGGAGTTGACGTTTTGATAGTGAATGAGAGATAGGTTGGGGATAGGTCATGAAGAACCTTGTAAGTGACCTGAAGGTAGGGTGACCAGATGTCCTGATTTTATAGGGACAATACCGATATTTGGGGCTTTTTCTCATACAGGTGCCTATTATCTCTCCACCCCTGTTCTGATTTTTCACACTTGCTGTCTGGTCACCATACCTGAAGGACAAGTAGCTGATGTTTGATATATTCTGCCTCTAAGCCACATAATATTGGGGTGATGCAGAGGGATCTGTAGAAAGGGCAGTTTCAGTGAAGAGACTTCAATTCCGAAATTCTCTCCTAATTTGATGAAGCCCAGGTTTGTTGTGCTGCAAGGCAGGTACACTTAGTCAAACTACTTGGAACAAGTGATTTATATGAGGATGTTCAATGATAGGGATGAACTTTGGTGTATTTGGATCTTGAATTCTGAGCTCATCTGAAGAATGGAAAATATAGCAAAGTCACTTCATTCTACTTAATGGGGTCCTATCAGTCACTGAAAGAAGGAATGGTCTCATTCATTATTCTCTTCACAGATCATTTGGTATTTTCTCATCCAAAATCTGCTGCTGCTGTTGTTTTTAATTAATCCAGAGTTAAACTGTTGTTATTCTCCACAAGACAAATCTACAGGGAGTAATAAAGATAAATACCATGGCCAAAAGTCAATTACTTGGCACTTTCTACTTTGAGAACTTTCCCCATCAGAAAGTTTAAAGTTTTTATAAGTAGAAACTGTCTCAGGATCAAAATGAGCAAGTTGTCTACAACTTCTGCATACTGCCTGCTTGGTATTAAGACACTCTTATGTTTATGAGTGGTATGATTTCCTCCTCCACTTGCTTCTTGACTCTAGAAAGTGCTTTCCCAGGCCATAAGGATGTGCCAGAAATCTCTGTGTAGAATCTATATAGAATTTCATCATTGCAATTGCAGTGTGAAGGCCATCCACAGAGAATTCCTCACCTTCCCTGGGTATTTCATAGGCTTAAGTGGATGTAGGGGGGAAAGATTTATGGGTGGCAAAAGTCATCTGTGATAGACTTCTAAGAAATATATGTGTAAAAATGGAGAGTTGTCTACATGACTTGCTTCCTAATAACACAGCTGTCTATGAGCATCATTTATTAGCTCAGTAACTGGGTCATATTAAGATCAGTGGGGTTGAGGTGAAATGCTTCAGATGTCATTATCAATTACCCGAGTAATCCACTGTGCTTGCTCATAAAGTGGAATATTCCTAACCAATTTAATCTCATCATAATGATAAAAAAAATTAGAGATAATTAAAAAAATTACTCAAGTCATCTGTCCCCATCAGGGAAGAAACTAAAAAACTCAACAACTATGTGATCACTCGTGTCTAAAGACTAATCCTGAATATTATTTATGAAAGAAGGAGAAAATGTTGACCATAAGGCTGGGATATATTTAGTAGTGCTGACAGCAGTCACTAAGCTAGAATAATGATAAACTATACTGGATAACATTGGCTGGACCATTCACATATTGGATGTGACATTTATTAAGGTTTCATTGAGAGAGGCCTTAAGTTGATTTTGATTGTCAGTTGAATTTACATAGTTCCATTATTCTACCAAATAACATAAGGAAATTAATAAAGCATCAGAGTGGTATTGCTTTGAAAAAAAATGGTTTTAAAAATCAGAGTTGTCTTTATATAATAGTGGTAATAAAATTACATTTATTTAGTGCTTCTCACACGGCAGGATCCTAAAGCATTTTACAGAGCAGATTATGAAGAACTGGCAGATGCTAGAGGCTGAGCTTTGTTTAACTGTTTAATTGATGTGTGCTGTTGCCCTCTGCTGAAGGGAATTAGAACTGCTGAACTATGTAACAGAGTAACAGCCGTGTTAGTCTGTATTTGCAAAAAGAAAAGGAATACTTGTGGCACCTTAGAGACTAACCAATTTATTTGAGCATAAGCTTTCGTGAGCTACAGCTCACTTCATCAGATGCATACTGTGGAAAGTGTAGAAGATCTTTTTATATACACACAAAGCATGAAAAAATACCTCTTCCTACCCCACTCTCCTGCTGGTAATAGCTTATCTAAAGTGATCACTCTCCTTACAATGTGTATGATAATCAAGTTGGGCCATTTCCAGCACAAATCCAGGTTTTCTCACACACACCACCCCGCCCCCACACACAAACCCACTCTCCTGCTGGTAATAGCTTATCTAAAGTGACCACTCTCCTTAACTATGTGTCATATGCTGTATCTCACTAACAGAGATTTCCTGCTTAACTGAAATGGTTGTCCCACCTGTGTTGTGGTTTTTTTTTTTTTTTTTTTTTGTTTCTTTTGGAGTAGGATCTGAGTTCTATCCTTGCGGATGCTATGAAATTCCTAATGGCCATGTACATCATAGAGCCAGTTGTGGAATTCCTTGGTTTGTTGGTTTTCTTGGCTACAGTCTTCTCATTTTGATTCTTGATCATCTTTTCAATCCTGCTTTAATTATAATATTTCAGAAGAAGACTCCTTAACCATAGTAATTCACTGATAAAAGAAAACACTTTCCCATGGCCACGCTTTTCTCCCCATGTCACTGTGTCTTCCTCAGACTGGAAATTAGAGCTATTTGGAAAATGATTTCATTTTCATGGAAAATTTTTAGACTTTGACAAAAAAAAATACATTCAGAAATAGTGGTGTGCTCATTCCCATATTCCCTTCTATGGACTGGGTTCCTTGGATGAACTATATATCCCATGAAGGATACCGTGGTCTCCCTTCTTGCATGGCTGCTGCAGTACGTCATAGGTGTCTTCAGCCATGGCGTGTCATGGTGTAGTCTGGCTGGCAAACCCAACCCATAGAGGAGATTGGGGGCATGAAGCACTGCAGTGGCATCTGATGATCAAAATTTTTCAGATTGGAGCTGTAAACAAAAATATTTTTGCACAGGAAACCGATTTTTCAAGTAAAAATTTCACTTAGCCAAAACCCCATTTTCCCCATCAAAACACTAGTTCTGATGGAAAAATTTCAACTAGCCCTACTGGAAGCTCCCTGGGGAAAGGACTTTGGCTGACGTGTCTTATTTGTATTGACGTGGAATCATCATATTAACTTAACCTAACTTAGACCAATATGTAAAATGGCTATAATACTCATTTTTGCTTTTGGCAATTGAGCAAAGCCTTTAATTTTTTAGAATTTCCTTCTGGTCAATGGAAAATGAAAGCAGGACTAGACCCAATGTCTGTAATCTGCTTTGAGATCCTCAGGGATAAAGTGCTGCACAAGTGTTTACTTACAATTATAGTAAAGTAGTATTAGCTTACTCATTAGGCCTGACCTTATAATTCAGAAGTAGCTCCTGATTTCTGAGATGGTTCGGTAACACCTCTGTGCTATTTCTACATTGTCTCTGTTTCTCTGAGGAAGGTGGCGATTAAGGGCCTGTTCAACAGTTAGTGAAATCAGTGGGAGTCTTTCCATTAATTTCAGTGGGTAATGAGCTGATCAAAACATTGACTCTGCCAACAGCAACAGAATATTCTGGACTGAATTTGTTGAAAGTGAAGAAAGTACCAAAAAAGGCAAATTCCTATCCACTCAGAGAGCGGAAACTAGGGTCAGATTCAGATCTTGGTTACAATTGGGTAATATTACAGTATACCTCCACTCAAGTTAATGGAGTTATACCAGCTTTGCACTGGTCAGATGAGAATCTAGCTTTGGCAATAGGAAAGTAAAATGGGTAATTCCTAAATAATGACTACCACTGTTCCCAAACTTTAACAACCTGTGAACCCCTTTCACTAAAATGTCAAGTCTTGCGAACCCCCTCCTAAAAATGAATATTTACAGGGATTTTCTCCTTTACTTTCGTATAAATTATAAAAGCAGTGATCTTGGAAATATAAAATTTGGTTTTATGACATGCTTATTACACACTATTTATTATTATTATTATTTATTTATCATTACAATATTTTTATTACATTATGAAAACAGCAACACTCTTCCAAGATCTCACTTTTGTAGCTTGTATCACTTTGAATAAGCCTGTTATAAGACCAGGCTCCTACGTTTCATCAAGGAGTATCAGATGTGAAACAGCATAAAGGTATTTAAAAAGCCAACTCAAAGAGTTCCTCCTACAAAAAGCATTCAGGTCTTAAGCAGTCCAGGGAAACAACTCACGTTACAACAAAGCTTAAACTTGTTCTTCATAATAATTTTAAAAACAATACTAGCTGCCTATTTAATTTTAAAAACAGCAAAAAATTCCTTTCCATTTCTTATAAGGAGTCTTGAAGTTTAAATCTCCTCAGTGTGATAGATATGCTTGCTTTGATCTGCTTAGCTCTTGGAATTCCAGGGTTTCCAGGCTGCTGGCCCCATGCTGCCCGGGGTCCCTAGGGACAGCTCTGTCCACCATTAGGGAATGTTTTCCTGAGAACCCCCTCTAACATTTCGCGGTCCCCAGTTTGGGAACCACTGTACTAGAACAATATTGCTGACACTTTGTGCTGCACGCTGTAGCAGTGAGAATGGAAACACTGCTTCAGGCACCCCTCTAGCACATTATGGGGCTTTTGCTATGCATTGTGTGACAACATCTGCCCCAGAGGGGTGTCATAGCGGGCTTGCTTTCTGCTCCGAGCTAGTGGGTTTTTTCAGATTGTTCAATGAAATCGAGATAATCATTTTAAAGGAGGTAATGTGTCCGGTCTGCCAATGAAATTAATATTTCATGTCAGGTATGTTGCTGAAATGCAGCCCTGGCATTTAGTTATTTTTCTTTTGAGAAATAAAATAGTGCTATAATTTGCTGTGTTTTACAAATCATCAGAGGTGTTTTCTGCAGCCATCTTTGAATGCCATTGGAAGCACAAATGAGTGGTGGGCAAGAGTTAACTAGTTCCAATTAAACAGTTACCTCAGTTTAAATTCATACCCTGCAGGTAATTTATATGAAATACTCGCAGTACCTGTGATGTTTTAGCTTGATGGGGAGGAAAAGGAGGTCAGTGTTCATCTGAAATATGCCTGTTATTAGCAGCACTTCTTAGCATCTCTGCAAGGCATAATTTAAAAACAATTTTTCTGAATTGCACCATCTGGAGGAAGAAAAATCAATAATGTATTTACATGAGGTTCAGTATCTCCAGCTACTTTGATAGCTTCAGTGTATGTTGCTTATATTGCTTAGCCATTTACAGACTATGGATCCAGATAGCATGCTGTCTGGCATGGACACAAAAATCACAATCTTTATTTCAAGACAGATGCACAGGCAAGTGGGTAGTATATTCAGCATGGGTGGAAAGGTGAACTTTCTTCCTGTGGCTTCTTTCTTATGATTAAAATACCTTGTGCTAGAGGCAGGTCTTTCAACCAAAGGTGACAAAGTGCTTTAATTAATGAATTATGCCTCACAGTACCCTGTGAACATGAAGTAGATGTTTCTTAGAGACTTTATAATGAGCCAAAATGCTAGAGCCAAACACCATTGCAACCGAGAGAAATACATATCTGGTTCTGAATGTAATGGCTGTCCCCTTATCTCTATAAAAAGCATGGATCTGAGCACCCCAAACTAATCCAGATTTGGATCCAAACCTCACACCACAGTACATCTCTAGTTTTAACAGTTCCATCCTCTGCAGAGAGATCATAGATGTCTTGAAGAGTCATTGCGCTCTCTCTCTCTCTCTCTCTCTCTCTCTGTAATCAATGAGCTGGAGTCTATAATCTCATCCCAGTACTCAGAATCCTGAAACCTTTCCTACTTAAACTAGCTGGGGGAAAAAATCAGTGGATATATAAATCGTTATTGATAGGCAACACTGAGTTGCCATAGCGAGTATATTAATAATTTTGCCAGTTTAAAAGAGCAATAACGTTGCAGTCATGCATCAGTGCTAATACTAAGAGAAACATGTAAATCTAAATCATGCTGTAGCAAAGAATAGCATGCAAGCTCAGCTTCTGCAAATCAGCTTTGCTTTTGTGTTGATATTGGAAGGTCTCCCTGCTTCCCCGCACTGTCCGTTATTCCAATGTCAAACAGCTAAAGCCTCCAGAAAAGAGCAAGAGTTACAATAAAGTGTCTTTACCTTTATCCCTTGTGACTCGGGGGAGAGGAGGGAATGGAGGAGAATTTGACAGGTCTATAATAGAGAAAATTTTGGCTATAACAAGCAATCAGAGCTTTGTGTTAAAAGGTTATCTGTGTCTCACATTGTGCTGCTTCATGAGTTGAGGAAGGAGGGAGAGCACTGATTTTAGAAGTTAAGTTTGTGTTTAACTGGCTCTGACAGTCCTGGAGAGAATTAAATCGCTTGGTGACACTTTTATGAAAGGCCTCCAGATGGCAGAAGTAATGCATTGTACCTTTACCTACTTGTGTCCGTTGTAGCCATTTTCTCTCTCATTAGCAAGATGCATTTCCCTTTCCCTGCAATAAGACCTGGAATAAGTTTAGAAACAAATCCAAACCACAACAATCCTTAGACACTTGGGACTCTCGAAACACATTGTATACAACTCAAATCTGTTAGAGGGACCACTGACCTCCCTCCACAATAAGTTTGCAATAACGAATGTCAAATTTCTGTGCCAAAAAATAAGGCAGATGCTCAAAGCATCTGTAAGGATTCACATTACAGAAGCTTTTTTTAGCTATGAATTTACTTGGAACCTATTTACTGGGTGAAAATTTCACTTTTCGGGCAATAACAATCAATTTTTTCCCCTCCTTCTGCTAACATGGGTTCCATTTTCTTGTCATAACAGGAATCGCTATTGTACAGCCTCTCAGAGAAGGGACATAGAATTAATCAGACATTGATTACACAGAACACATTGGCATCTGCTCAGCTCATTCTTACACTGAGCTAAAACTGCAGCTGTTCAGCATGGACTGCAGCTGGTTGTCACTTTGGAAAATACTATGAAATCTAGGGTTGCATTCCCCTCATAGCTAAGAAGGCAAACGAAAGGTAAAATGGAAAGTTCCACGGGCTAATTTGGTTGTCAAATGACCTTTCATAGGCAAAGACACTAATCTATTGTTCAATATATATTATTGAAGGAGGAATCTGGCTGAGAAAGGTTTTACCTAAGCACACATCTGCTATAACACACAAATCTGGTATAACTCAGTATAGGTGCACTCATCAAGGTTTTGCCCATATGTATATCTGGCATCATCCAGGGCTCATTAACTACCTGTCACAAAAGGTGTAACCAAAAAAACACTACACTTCACGTCTTTCACCAGTGCTTGAAGACAACTGAGATGCAGTATCATGTTTCATATATGTTCATCCCCTTTATGTTATTTCAGTGCTTCCTTGTAGTTCTAATATCTGACACTATGCTGATATCACCCTGAAGAATCAGAGTGTTTTATTGTATTAAAGTGTATTAATGTTGGGCCTAGGAGCCCCAGTCACAGACAGGTCCCCATTGTGTTAAGTGGTGTACAAAGACAGAACGAAAAGATGAGCGAGTCTCTGCCCCAAAAGGCTTGCAATCACTTCACTTAAATCAGCAAAATGCACTCTGCCCCAGCACTGGAGAAACACATCATCTTGAAAAAGTGTCATGGCCAAAAATAGTTGGGATTTGTTTGTGTCTCTTCCAGAAGATGACTAATCCAGCAACATAATGCCACAAAACACTATACATTGGCATGAGCTCAGAAGCACCCACACCATGTCCTTCAGCACATGTCCTACAGTCCCTCCCCCGCAAATTAGTCCCCTAACCAGTCATTAAAGAAACAACATTTTTGTTGCTATTTGCGTATCAGTAGTACCTAGAGGTTCCAATTAGGATCAGGGCCCCATTGTGCTAGGTAATGTACAAATATATAATAAAACACTGCTCCCCACAGTTGGGCTGCTACCCTCTGCATGTCTTAAATTCTCTCCCACTTCCTTTTCTTTTTAGTCTTGGGTCTATCACTTTTGCCTTGGCATGAAGTAACGCCAGGGTGTGAGTCATGCTATAAGCAAAACACAGTATCTTTGGATAAGCCCAAATCAAAGAGAGGGTCCAGCCAAGTTTAAGAGCTTTTTAAGGAGATGTATTTGGTTTGGAGCTAATTAAATATGAATGATTCTCCGTATATTCCCTCCCCATAGTCATTCTTTCACCTTCAATTCTTAATCTAAGCTAAATCCATAATAGTCTCTTCTTTCATTAATACCCTTTCACAGTAGCTTTTCAAGAACTTAACATTTGGGGTGACAGATGGGATGGCACAGAATTTGCCTCTGGGAAAGGGGCCATATTGCACAAACCCTACACTTGTCTGCTGCTGAAATGATTAACTTTTAAAGATGAAGTCCTTTGGTGTGTTTTGTTTGTTGTTTATCCTGTGAATTAATAGCTTAACAATCTTACCTTCCATGGAGGGGATGGTATGATGGGATAGCCTAATTTTGGCAATTAATTGATCTTTGACTATTAGTGGTAAATATGCCCACTGGCCTGTGATGGGATGTTAGATGGGGTGGGATCTGAGTTACCACAGAGAATTCTTTCCTGGGTGTCTGGCTGGTGAGTCTTGCCCACATGCTCAGGGTTTAGCTGATCACCATATTTGGGGTCGGGAAGGAATTTTCCTCCAGGGCAGATTGGCAGAGGCCCTGGGGATTTTTTGGCCTTCCTTTGCAGCATGGGGAACAGGTCGCTTGCTGGAGGATTCTCTGCACCTTGAAGTCTTAACCATGATTTGAGGACTTCAGTAGCTCAGACATAGGTTAGGGGTTTGTTACAGGAGTGGGTGGATGAGATTCTGGGGCGTGCGTTGTGCAGGAGGTCAGACTAGATGATCATAATGATCCCTTCTGACCTTAAAGTCTATGATTCTGAGTCTATGTAGCAACTCTGATCCTGAGGATCCTAAAGCACCTAACAAATTATAAATAATATACAGGCATGGCATCACCTACCCCTAAAATATGCCTACTTCTGGGGAAGAGCACCATCACTTGAACAGCACACAGCAATACTACAAAACAATTTAGGGGACACAGTGAAGAACTTTTGTATCCAATTGAAACGTCACAGAATAGCCTGCTCCTGCTCCCATTGAGGCAACGGGAGCTTTGCCATTGATTTCAATGGGGGAAGGATTGGGCATAGCAAATGTTTATAACTGCTACGAACACTTGACAACCTGTGTAACATGGGGTGCTTCCCTTGTTATGTGCTAAGTCACTCAAGGTGCCTGAACACTGGGCTGGCATAGTGAAGCCACAGATTGGGTTGTGTTCTGGGAGCTGTGAAGAGGTGACTTAACGCCACACACTTTCCTCCTATCTTGTGCTGCATGTTTCTCAGCCACGGCTCAAGAGGTGGGCTTGTATGCTGGTGCTGAGATCACACAACTGGCAGGAAATGTGGTCTGTAGGAGGGAGCAGAGACAGGGGAGTAAATAAGTCCTGAGCTCTAAACCCAGCTCTACCAATCACTTGCTATGTGGCCTTGGGAAAATCACTTAATCTCTCTGTTTCCCCCAGCTATGAAAACAGGGATCATTATTTATCTGCTTCCAAGGGATGGTTGGAGGATTAATTAGATCAGTGCCCTGAAGGTGTAAAATGCTGCATAAGGGCTGTTTTGCAGTGCCACAGGCAAGTGTTGTCAGAGAGCTCTCTTTGCTTATCATATCTATAGGAAGAAGAAGAAACAGTCGTCACTTAGTCAAATGAGACCAAAAGCCATTGGCATCTGTTTTTGGGAGATATGAGTAGCGCTGCTGATTTGACAGCAATGGAGTGCACTTGTGCATTATTTTCACTTGAGAAACCAGGAGAGTGAACAGCGTGGTTTTCTGATTTTTATTGATAGATAGCTTCCTGGCAGCATGTTGTCTAGCGCCTTTGTCAGCCAGAGCAGGCTGGAGGATTTGTAGGAGATGATTTGAAACGCCGTTCTAGATGTCACCGAAATATCACTTTTGCTCTGTTGTGTGAGATTTTGGTTTTAGTGGAACGGCAGATAAACTAAAGGTGAACAAGAGAAGGATTTAAAAAGGCCCAAATCCAGCTTCACCTTTTGCTGCCTCCCAGCGGTTTTTTAAACAGATAACCAGCAAACACCAACTATGAGTATGAAATATACAATGTATGCATCCGATGAAGTGAGCTGTAGCTCACGAAAGCTTATGCTCAAATAAATTGGTTAGTCTCTAAGGTGCCACAAGTACTCCTTTTCTTTTTGCGAATACAGACTAACACGGCTGTTACTCTGAAACAGTTATAATCGTGCTTTTAAAGAGTTCCTAAGCTTGATGGCAACTATCCATCTGAAAAGAAAACCAGACTGAACAAAAGTTAAATGTAGCTAACACACTTTTATGGATGTTAGTGAACTTATCCACGTTTGAATGAAATTTGTACAGCTGCGTTAAAGCCTATTAGTTTAATTTGTTTTGCTAGCCCACAAAGTAGCTGGGAGGAAAACTGTTTTCTCTCCCAAGAAGAGGTTAATTTGCTTTTATTTTTTTCTTTTCTTTTGCTATGTTTTTTGTTGTTGTTAAATTATTAGCAAAATATTTTCATTTGCACTTTCTGACCTATATTCACTGCAGGAGTGCAACTCGATTGACTACAGTGGAGTTGTGCTTGTATATGTCATGGTGAAACTGGCCTTCCGTATTGCATGCTGTTCTCTTCTGGCTCTCCACCAAACTCGGCCCAAAACAGTCTCTGCTTCCCCCCCACCATCAGCTGACACCACTAACTACCTCATAATTTATCAAGCACTGGACTCTAATCTCAGTTACTCCTGATTTACGCTGTTGTACATATCAATTTAAGTGCATTTACTTCATGGTTACCTCACCATAACCGAGACCAGAATCATGCCTCCAGGGAGGACCTAGCAAGTTGGTAGTTATACATATAAACTAAGCACTAGGGCAGTGACAGGCTTGTAGCACTTGCTTAAGCCAGGCATAATGCAGCTTTCCTTTTTGCACAGCTCTGCCAGTACCAGGGGAGGTGAGTGTCTGAAGACTGCATTCTTGTTAGTACAATCTTAGGCCATCTAAGAGTCTACTGTAATGAATAGATTCTAGAACTCTACTTTGGATAAGAAATGTGTTATTTACAATCCCAAGAGCTCAAAACCCATAAATCAGACCAAAATAATGAGACTGGCTTAAAACCCATGATATATTTAATATATATGAGTTCTTCTCTGCCTTTTGGTTTCTGGGCCAGGTTTCTGTAGGGTATGCTGTAGTGGTTCTTCGAGTGCTTGCTCGTGTCAATTCCATTCTAGGGTGTGCGCACGCCCACGTGAACGACCATTGGAGATTTTTGCCTTAGCAGTATCCATAGGGTCGGCTGTAGTCCCCTCTTGAGGCCCTATGCCCCCTCAGTTCCTTCTTACCACCCATGGTGGTTAGTCGGAGCACCTTTCCCTTGCCTCGCAAGGGCTAGCAGTTCTTCTACTTCAGTCTTGGAGCCTTAAGGCTTTGTATATAGTTTGTTTACAGTAGTTAGTTAATAAGTAGTTATCGTTCAAGTCTGAGTGGGGCATGCCTGGGTCTCCGGTTTTTAAGCCCTGCTGTGACGTAACAGGCCTAGGTCTGTTAGTGACCACAATAGCAGCTATCTCAAATGCTTGGGGGAATTACACATGAAGGAGAAGTGTCGCTTCTGTAAGAAGTGTTGCATCTGTAAGAACTTTTGTCCCAGAACTGAGAAAGAGCGAGACATCCGTTTGAGGGCCCTCCTCATGGATGCTGCCCTCCGCCTGGCATCCGAGCCTTCCCAGCCAGTCTCTGCCCTGAGCATCTTGGCCTCGGCACTGGGCTCCACCTGGCACCACTCCCGGTCACCGGTGCCTAAGAAGAAGTCGAAGAAGAGTGACTTCCTGGCACTGAGCAAGAAAGGACAAAGGACCCAGTTTGGGCTGACAGCCCACACAGGAGCCACGTGGGGATGCCTTCCCGACTCCAGGGAACAGGGAATGCCAATGCCATTCCAGGCTCTCCCGGTGCACAGACAGCAGAGGCCTTTACCAGTGCTGCCGGCACCGTGTGTGTCGCAGGTTCATGGCAAAGGATCCCAGTGAGGGCAAGCCAGCCATAAACAGGGCTGGATTAACTTTTTGGGGGCCTGGCCCCAAACATATTTGTGGGCCCCCCCGGGGAATGAAGGGACCAGGGGCAAGAGCACACCGGGCAGGGTGGATTTGATTTAAATCACTAGTCAGGAAGACTCAATTTAGTCATGGTTTTCTACATAAAAGTGCATTCTTGTTGGTTGTTATAACTTTAATACATATTCTTCACAACTTAGAGATAGATGTAGGTTTCATTTTTAGAAGGTACACACTATACATTTTTAAACAGTGATTTATTTTGAAAACTTTTCAGATGAGTTTTACAGCTATATCAGAAAATGAATGATTGTTTGGTTATTTCATTTACCAAAGATAATTGAAGCAGATATTTATGAAGTCACTGGGAGGTGAACTATCTCCAATTCAACAGGTTAATCATTAATATTTGGAGGATTTTCTTGTCAGGCTGTATTAGGAAGAGAACATCACCAGACAGACATTTAAATTGTTTTATTTAACTAAAATAACAACGTTAAGTATTCTGGATTTTTTTTCTTCAGCAGCAAACATATAATATTTTAACAAAAAAGCATATGTCCCTCGCTTCTCACATTTATATTCAGACTTCTCCTTGTCTAGATCTATTTCGCCCCCAACAATCTTCTATTCATTGAACTTTTTGAAACTTTTCATTTTTAAAGAGAGGTAAGGGATTTGTGTACACAAATTTTCAGAGGGACAATAGAGTCAAGATCTGTTATTTCTCACCTCTCTATATATTATTTATTTTTTTAAAAACATTTTTGCTGTTAACAAGCATGTTACCTCTGGAGACACAAATCCACAGTTTGAGAACTGCAAAACTAAGCCTCTCTGATGGTATCTTCTAGACTGAGCACTGAGTCCCATTGGGTAGATAGAAAGATTAACCTAAATAATCTATACAGAAGCCCCTGGAACCCCATAAGATTGGGTCCCTAATCCATGAACTATTGGAACTCATTTACAAAACTTTTCTTAAACAGTACATGGATATATTGTCTCGTACTATAGAATTAGAATTTATAATCCCTATTCCATGATGAGATATAATGTATCTTAATTAAAACTATCTTTAGATAGGTTTTTTCCTCAAAAATCCAATTTAAATAAAAAAGATCAGATTTTTTTTATTTTTTTTTTAAAAAGTAATTGATTTTTATCCATCCTGACAGCGGGGCATGGTGGGGGGAAAAGATTGGTCCCCAGCTGGAGCGAGGCAGGGGCCAGGGGCAAGATGAGCACAGTGGGGCATGGGGGGAAGATTAGTCCCTGCTGACTGGAGCAAGGCAGGGGCTGGGGGCAAAAGCACAGCCGGATGGGAGCTAGGGTTGGTCCCTGGAGCAAGGGAGGGGCTGGGGGTAAACTGCAAGTGCAGCAGGGCTGAGGAGGGGGTAAATAGGATTCCGCCTCCATCCCTGCCCACAGAGCGGGTACCTACCTTCTCCCTGGTTCTAGCCCAGGGATCTCAAATCACCACAAGGGCCACATGAGGACTAGTACATTGGCCTGAGGGCTGCATCACTGAAACCTTTTCATACAATGATACAAAAATCATGGGGACTGATGGGCTAAGAGCCATTGGCTGTGAGTATGCGCTGAACCTCACAGAAGGCAGCTGGCAGCACCTTTCAGCCTCAGGTCACAGCCCAGAACAGCAAGGGGCTGGGACGCAGGTTTTGAACCTGCCCCCTGCCTCCCCTTGGGTCATCTCTCTGTTAGAACTTCCTTTGTGTGGAGCTGAGGTGCCTTCTCCTGCCACTGAGACCAGTGGGATCTCAGGGTGCGTAGCACCTTTCAGAACAGGCTCTGATAGCACGTGCATTGCAACAAAGCCCCGAAGCCACGGGGAGTGACAGGTATGATTCAAATCACGCCACAGATGCCCAAATAAACAACCCCCTCTCCCAGACTGCTCCAAGTTAATCCCCCATCTGGGTCTTCCTGTGTATCTCTGCTAGACTGTAAGCTGTCTGAAGTCTTACAAAGCACATTGCTAGCACCTAATGAAAAGAGGGGTGTTACCATAGGCACAAGAGGTATCTAGCCACTTCAGTACATGCTTCGCCCCACCCAGTCTCTTCCCACCCCTTTCCACCCCCATTCCAACCCCTTCCCCAAAGTCCCTGCCCCAACTCTGCCCCCTCCCTGCTCTATTCCAACCCCTTCCCCAAATCCTCACCCCGGCCCCACCTCTTCTCCTCCTCCTCTTCCCCTGAGCACACCGCATCCCCCTCCTCTCGCTCTCTCCTAGAAAGTCCTAAGCGCTGCCAAACCACTGTTTGATGGCGGAAAGCGCTGGGAGGTAGGCAGAGGAGCAGGACGCAGCATGCTGGGGCGGGGCGGAGATGAGGGACAGAGGGGGGGAGTCGGCGCCTATGGTGGCCTGCAGAAAATAACTCCATGGGCCACATGCGGCCCCCAGGCCGCGTGTTTGAGACCCCCGTTCTAGCCCATTCTCTTTGTCTCTCTCTGCACTGAGCTGAGAGTGGGGGTGCACTCAGCACAGGGCTGGGGGTGCAGGGTCTGGCCAGGAGCTAGGGTGAGGGAGGGGGCTCAGTGTTGGGGCAGGAGGTTGGGGTGTGGAGCGCTAACTTGGGGCAGCTTCCATTTGGTGCTCAGGGTGGGGGTGGAGATGTGGGGGAGGTGCAGGGGTGTGGAGGGGCTGGGTGTGGGGGTGCAGGAGTCAGGGCAGGGGGCTGGGGTGTGTGGGCTGGGGTCGTGGGGGTGCTCCCAGCCCCCTGCCCTGAGCTGCTCACGGCAATACCTCGGACCTGGGCTGGGGAGCCCACCTGGGTGAACTCAGCACGCAAAGCCGCTGGTAGTGGGATGATCTGTCCCTCTATATAACAGTCAGGGAGCTCAAAGTGGTTCGCCTGGCCTCCCAGGCTTTCCTGATCCATGTGAAGGGCAAGGTAGTGCAGGTCCTGACAGACAATACTGCCGTGATGAATTACATCAACAGGCAGGGCGGAGCCAGGTCGTCAGCCCTTTGCCAAGAAGCCCTCCACCTTTGGGGCTTCTGTGTGTGGCATGCTGTCCATCTGATCGCTGCACATCTGCCCAGGGTCAAGAACGTGGTAGCAGATAGCCTCAGCAGGACCTTCTCATCTCGCCACAAGTGGTTGCTCCACCCGGCAGCAGTCAGTGTGATCTTCTGTTGGTGGGGGACTCCCCAGGTGGATCTGTTTGCATCCCGTCAGAACAGGAAATGCCACACGCTCTGCTCATTCTGGGGATTGGACAGGGGCTCCCTGTCAGACACCTTTCTGTTCCCATGGTCGGGGGCTCTGACGTATGCCTTCCCACCGGTGCTGCTAATCCACAAGGTCCTTATGAAGATCAAACAGGACAAGGTGAAGGTGATTCTGATGGCTCCTGCGTGGCCTTGGCAGCATTGGTTCGGCATGCTGATGGACCTTTCAGTAGCTGCCCCACTGCAGCTGCCTCTCTGGCCGGACCTGCTGTCCCAGAACCACGGCAGTCTCCTGCATCTGAACCTGGTGGCGCTGCACTTGACAGCATGGCTTCTGTATGACCAAATGTGGAAGAATGAGAATGCTTGGCCCGGGTCCAAGAAGTCCTGTTGGATAACAGAAAGCCCTCCACCAGAGCAACCTACCTGGCCAAGTGGAAGAGGTTCATGTACTGGGCCTCAGACCGGGATATCCTGTCTGAGCAGGCCCTGCTGCAGATGATTCTGGACTATCTTCTGCACCTCAAGCTCCAGGGTCATCGATCAAAGTCCACTTGGCCGCTATTTCGGCTTTCCGCCCTCTGCTCCAGGGCAGGTTGGTCTTTGCTAATGACATGACAGTGTGGTTTTTGAAAGGTCTGGAGCATCTCTATCCACATGTCAGGGATCCCGTCCTTCCCTGGGACCTGAATCTCATGCTGTCACAGCTCATGGGTCCTCCCTTCGAGCCTCTAGCTTCCTGCTCCCTTCTCCTCCTCTCCTGGAAAGTTTATTTTTTGGTCACAACAGCATTCACCCATAGGGTCTCTGAGATCTGGGCGCTTACTTCAGAGCCGCCCTGTACAGTTTACTACAAGGACAAGGTCCAACTGGGGCCACATCCAGCGTTCCTGCCCAAGGTAATTTCAGTTTCATACTGGCCAAGACATATACTTACCTGTCTTCTTTCGAAAGCATCATAAATCGGAAGAGGAGTGCAAATTGCTTGCTCTGGATGTCAGGAGGGTACTTGCCTTCTACATCAACAGGACTAAGCCGTTTCGTAAGTCAACACAGTTGTTCGTTGTGGTGGCAGACTGGATGAAAGGTTGCCCAGTGTCAGCGCAGAGGATTTTGTCCTGAATCACAGCCTGCATGGGTTACTGCTATGACCTGGCAAAGGTGCCTCCACTGGTGACCGTGACTGCCCACTCAACTACTGTGCAGGCTTCGTCAGCCCAGGTAGTTCAGGATATCTGCAGGGCTGCTACCTGGTCATCTATCCACATGTTTACGTCTCATTATGCACTCATTCAGCAAGCTCAAGATGCTGGCGTTGGCAGAGCAGTGTTGCAAGCTGCACAACTGTGAACTCTGAGCCTGCCACCATGGATACTGCTTGTGAGTCACCTAGAACGGAATCAACATGAGCAAGCATTCGAAGACGAAAAAACGGTTGCCTACCTTTCGTCACTGTTGTTCTTCGAGATGTGTTGCTCATGTCCATTCCATTACCCGCCCTCCTGCCCTTCTGTCGCAGTTGCCGGCAAGGAGAAACTGAGGTAGCGCAGGGCCAGCAGCACCTAATATACGACACATGGGCGGAGCACTCGAGAGGGTGCTACAGCCCGATCCTATGGATACCGCTAAGGCAAAACTCTCAGACGGCTGCGCACATGGGATGGAATGGACATGTGTAACACATCTCAAAGAACAACAGTTACGAAAGGTAGGTAACCATTTTGTACATTTTCAAGCTTTTCTCAGTAACCATAAGGTCTTGACTTTAGCAAAGCTTTTGACACGGTCTCCCACAGTATTCTTGTCAGCAAGTTAAGGAAGTATGGGCTGGATGAATGCACTATAAGGTGGGTAGAAAGCTGGCTAGATTGTCGGGCTCAACGGGTAGTGATCAATGGCTCCATGTCTAGTTGGCAGCCGGTGTCAAGTGGAGTGCCCCAGGGGTCGGTCCTGGGGCCGGTTTTGTTCAATATCTTCATAAATGATCTGGAGGATGGTGTAGATTGCACCCTCAGCAAATTTGCGGATGATACTAAACTGGGAGGAGTGGTAGATACGCTGGAGGGGAGGGATAGGATACAGAAGGACCTAGACAAATTGGAGGATTGGGCCAAAAGAAATCTGATGAGGTTCAATAAGGATAAGTGCAGGGTCCTGCACTTAGGACGGAAGAATCCAATGCACTGCTACAGACTAGGGGCCGAATGGCTAGGCAGCAATTCTGCGGAAAAGGACCTAGGGGTGACAGTGTATGAGAAGCTGGATATGAGTCAGCAGTGTGCCCTTGTTGCCAAGAAGGCCAGTGGCATTTTGGGATGTATAAGTAGGGGCATAGCGAGCAGATCGAGGGACGTGATCGTTCCCCTCTATTCGACATTGGTGAGGCCTCATCTGGAGTACTGTGTCCAGTTTTGGGCCCCACACTACAAGAAGGATGTGGATAAATTGGAGAGAGTCCAGCGAAGGGCAACAAAAATGATTAGGGGTCTAGAACACATGACTTATGAGGAGAGGCTGAGGGAACTGGGATTGTTTAGCCTGCAGAAGAGAAGAATGAGGGGGGATTTGATAGCTGCTTTCAACTACCTGAAAGGGGGTTCCAAAGAGGATGGCTCTAGACTGTTCTCAATGGTAGCAGATGACAGAACGAGGAGTAATGGTCTCAAGTTGCAGTGGGGGAGGTTTAGATTGGATATTAGGAAAAACTTTTTCTCTATGAGGGTGGTGAAACACTGGAATGCGTTACCTAGGGAGGTGGTAGAATCTCCTTCCTTAGAGGTTTTTAAGGTTAGGCTTGACAAAGCCCTGGCTGGGATGATTTAACTGGAAATTGGTCCTGCTTCGAGCAGGGGGTTGGACTAGATGACCTTCTGGGGTCCCTTCCAACCCTGATATTCTATGATTCTATGATTCTAGAAACTTCCTTAAAAAAATTAAACAAAAGCTAAGATTGTCACATCATTATAGGACTCCAGTAGCTGGGGCTTTAAGAAAAATTCAAACACCACAAGACTCTCAATAAATATGCCAAAGAACAGGTAACACTGGAGATGAGGAAGGTTTTTTAATAGTTGGTTTCCATTAATTGATCACAGGAAGGGGAAATCAATAACTTTTGAGGTCTAGTCTCAGTTCTTCTAATCTTATTGCTGTATGGCCTTCTGGGGTGTGATTTTTTTTCCAGACTCTGGCCTCCACTTTAGCCTGCACAGCCCTAATGCACTGACACCTTCTTTGGACATTGACAAATTCTAACATTGAACATTCAAGTGACAGAGGTTTTTGTCTCTGCTAATCCCGTTTGTCCAGATGAGCTTTGCATATACAAAACCTGTTACTTGCATTCACTGGTTTTAGCATCTTTCTGCTGCCTGTGCACCTGTTAGCTCACTAGAAGAGCTCAGGTATTCATGTAGGCAAAGCTATGTGCACACAAGCAGAAGATGAGCTGAGGGTCCACTGCACATCGAGCCCTCTCTTCTTGGTTTCCCCCATCTATAAAATGGGGATTGCTGTTCTCTATCTGTAAAATGGGCATTGTTCACTCCCTGAGAAGTTTTAAGTGTTGTTTCTGAAGCTTGTAAAATGCTAAGTAATATTATTAAAATTTTCAAACAAACCATCCCTGCAGGAACACATCCTATCACCTTCTCTCTTGGTCACGCTGGGGGACAGAGACATCACTGGGTAAGCAAAGGATGACAAAGGCCTACAACTAGGCTGAGGTATCACACAGGTGTAAATCTAGAGTACTTCCCTTGAAGCCAATGGAGCTGCATCTCTGTAAATGAGAACATAAGCAGAGCCCTAGATTGTGCTGCTTTCTTTGGTTAAAGTCATAGTCACTGAGAAAACATCACTGTTTATATCAGCTAGGATAAAGGGGTAACAGGAGCTTGAACTGGGAGGTGTATAATCCTAGAATGTATCTGCGTACCATAGGGTGCGTATGTATCTTCCTGGAGGCTTCTGGCACTGACTACAGTTGGAGACAGGATACTGGACTAGATGACCATAACGTCTAATCCAGTCTGGCGATTCCTATGCCCTGTGACTGTCCTTTTCACTTTGGGTTCCTGCAGGCCCCCTTATTTTGAGTGCCACTTTTAGCTCCATTGTGCTATTCCTTTCATTCACTGTCTTAAATGGCATTTGTTCCAAATGATTCCATTCTGTATTTGGAATATGGTGCTCTGATCATACCTGTGCTAGAAGACACTGCTCTTCTAGCAGATTAGAGTTTTAAACCATCAGTTTTTATTCTGCAAATAAATAAGGAGAAAATTCCATGTAGAAGCAGCAAAATAAATGTAAAAGTCTTTCTCCCACTATCTCATCTTCAAATGCTCTTGCACTTGTTGCAGCTTTACAACGTAATGAACTCTTTATCTTGTTCTTTTTAGATAGAATTGCAATCACTCTGAAATGATTACATTTTTTTTCTTTATTGGAAGCTTATACTGCTTTTTAATATTTTAATTCAGGGGTCAGATTGTGATTTAAATAATGATTCTGCCATCTTCAATTTTCCTCACATAAAATCCTCCGTTAATGACTGTAGATCAGAGCTCATCCTATAAGAAAAGGGTTTTGTCAAAGAGAGCCTGTGATCTGGGGGTTATTTTCAGCTGCAGCAGGTGATCATTCAAAATTCTATTAAGTGTGCAATTTCAGAGTATGCTTCACGTTCACAAGCAAAGAGTATGCACCAGATAAGAGATTCTTTTGTTTCACTTACAGAAAAAATGTCCCTTGGAGAGAATTACCCTACATGCTTAGTGTTATCTATGGTGATCAGCTGATTGAATTTCATTGGCCATGTTAACATTGACCCATCGCATAATTCCTAGCAAGGTACAGAAAGTGATTTCCTTTTGACCTGTTCTTTGCAAGGTATGGAACACAGGGGCTATATTTCAAACGAACATTTAATTTATTCAAATAATCTTTAAAAAAAATGTTTAGGTTTAGGATGGGTTAAGAGACGAGCAATTCCAGAGATCCTTCCTAAAATAACATCCCTCCCTTTTTATGCAAAGCCATAACTAAATATCTTAATGATATAATATTTCTGCTGAATGAATGTTCTCTTTGACCATGAAGTCCATGGGACTCCATGTGGGTGCGGGACTCCATCCACATGTATGATGGGGCAGGATTGGGGCCCATATGTCTATGCCTCCCTTCTATGTAACTGGGTTTTCTTAAACTTGCATCACGTGGGAGTTTGTCTTTTTTATGTTACCATTACTAACTGTTGATAGTAACACGTCATTATTATTTTTGCAGCAGCCAAAAGTCTGAAGGGCATTTTACAGAACAAGTTAAAAGACAAGGTTGCGCTCCTGAAGCACTTACAGTCTAAGGACCCAGTTGTGGAAAATGATGGACATGGAGATTTTAGTGAATTTTAGTGGGAGCTCAGCATGGTGCAGGACTCTGCACCATGGGTCATTTTGCAAGAAGAGGGATTGCTTTGATATGTGATGCAATGAGTGATACCACCTACCAAACAATGAGGAGAATAAAGCAAGGAAGATACTAAGTTGCAGTACTAAGATAATGTGAGGTTTCCGAGTAGCAGCCGTGTTAGTCTGTATCCGCAAAAAGAAAAGGAGTATTTGTGGCACCTTAGAGACTAACAAATTTATTTGAGCATAAGCTTTCGTGAGCTACAGCTCACTTCATCGGATGCATTCAGTGGAAAATACAGTGGGGAGATTTATATACACAGAGAACATGAAACAATGGGTGTTACCATACACACTATAACGAGAGTGATCAGATATAAGGTGAGCTATTACCAGCAGGACAGCGGGGGTGGGGGGGTGGGGAACCTTTTGTAGTGATAATCAAGGTGGGCCATTTCCAGCAGTTGACAAGAATGTGTGAGGAACAGTGGCGGGGGGGGGGAATAAACATGGGGAAATTGTTGTACTTTGTGTAATGACACATCCACTCCCAGTTTTTATTCAAGCCTAAGTTAATTGTATCCAGTTTGCAAATTAATTCCAATTCAGCCGTCTCTCAATGGAGTCTGTTTTTGAAGATTTTTTGTTGAAGAATTGCTACTTTTAGGTCTGTAATCGAGTGACCAAAGAGACTGAAGTGTTTTCCGACTGGTTTTTGAATGTTATAATTCTTGACGTCTGATTTGTGTCCCTTTATTCTTTTACGTAGAGTTTGGCCAATGTACATGGCAGAGGGGCATTGCTGGCACATGGTGGCATATATCACATTGGTAGATGTGCAGGTGAATGAGCCTCTGATAGTGTGGCTGATGTTATTAGGCCCTATGATGGTGTCCCTGAATAGATATGTGGACACAGTTGGCAACGGGCTTTGTTGCAAGGATAGGTTCCTGGGTTAGTGGTTCTGTTGTGTGGTGTGTGGTTGCTGGTGAGTATTTGCTTCAGGTTGGGGGGCTGTCTGTAAGCAAGGACTGGCCTGTCTCCCAAGATCTGTGAGAGTGTTGGGTCATCCTTCAGGATAGGTTGTAGATCCTTGATGATGCATTGGAGAGGTTTTAGTTGAGGGCTGAATGTGATGGCTAGTGGCGTTCTGTTATTTTTTTTGTTGGGCCACATCCTGTAGTAGGTGACTTCTGGGTACTCTTCTGGCTCTGTCAATCTGTTTCTTCACTTCAGCAGGTGGGTACTGTAGTTGTAAGAACGCTTGATAGAGATCTTGTAGGTGTTTGTCTCTGTCTGAGGCTTTGGAGCAAATGCGGTTGTATCGTAGAGCTTGGCTATAGACAATGGAGCATGTAGTGGCCTCATAATAGTAATGGGTGTGTAAACTGAAAGGGTTCAGACTGATAGGCTCAG
Source organism: Lepidochelys kempii (assembly GCF_965140285.1). Lineage (NCBI taxonomy): Eukaryota > Metazoa > Chordata > Testudines > Cheloniidae > Lepidochelys > Lepidochelys kempii. The sequence goes on along the minus strand of NC_136387.1, from coordinate 17,965,881 downwards.
TTGTAACATACCCTCCAGGGGAGTAAAGGGCTGTGCACACCTCCTTACCCCGTTGCATGTACTATCTTCATCATTGCTCGGTGGGTAGCCGGGGAGAGTAGTTGCTGCTAGGTTTCTACTTTCCATCCAAGTACAGGTAAGCAGGTGGTGGGTGGATCTTTGACTGCAACCCCACCCCCTATGTGCCTGCCAACATAGCTGAGCCAGCATGGAGGGTGAAATAAGTGGCACCATTAAAAGGACTGGTGCAGTTTACTTCTCTCCCCTTCCTTCTACCCCCTGCACCTCCCCCCGCCACAAAAAGAAGGAGGAAGCAGGGCCTGAATTGTGACTGAGTGCTCTACCCCTGGAGCAATGAAGCTGCATGCTGCCTCTTACTCTGCCTGGTTTGCAAGGCGTCAATCAATCCAACCCCAAATAAACAGCAGGCTTAGAATCAGTAACATTTGTTCTTGACTATTTCTTTAGTTAGACACATGGGGGTGGGGTTGGGGGAGACTTCTATTTGAAAAGTATTTTGTGCTCCCTGTGTTCTCAGCTGCTATGACACAACTACAGGTATTTCCAGAACTATGCAGACATTAATCTGTGATGCTGGTGCACAGACAAAGATGTTCCGGCATGCAGAGACATTCAGAAGATGATGATGTTGCTAAATCAAAATAGCTATGATTTTCAACTCTGAACATAGAGGAAAACACCTGTTCCCAATGGAAAAAAGCCAAAATCAGTTAGGGGTGGGGGAATTATGACATTTTTAAGCCTCTTAACTGGACGTAAAACAATAATTAGAAAAAATTCTATACAGATATACCCTGTGTTTTTTCTTTTTATGTCCCCATCTGCTTCCATGTTCTAATCTTTTCTTTTACCCTCTTTCTGCACTTCCGCTCCATGAGTTTTTCCCTTCTGCCTTCTTTACTGCCACTTCACCAATTCTGGTTCCAGTCTAGCCACCAAGATGATTTTCCAACTCTTCTTTTTTTTTTTTAAAGGCTTAAAACCCCCTCTTCCACCCTGCCTGCGACCACAACAGCACATACTATTATCAGCCGCTTATGACTTATGACCTACTCTCAGGTCTTCTGATTCTAATATATTGCAACATATGTTCCGACTACAACTCTAATATTGTCTGAATAATGTGTTTGTAAAATGGAGTTGTACTGAGTAGAAACTATATATCAATTACCTATTGTGCTTTCTGCATCTTAGTATCAACTGTGGAGACTTTCACCTTCCTGCTCATTGTCTCTAACCTTTCAAGGTTAATGTAAACGGTGCAACTGGAGCAGTGGTATGCTACTATTTGTGTAGTAACATGGTTTGGTCTCTGTTATATAGCAATTAGGGTATGCACAGGTTCTAGTAATTGTGTTTACATTTCTTCTGACCATGCTGTGATAAATAGCTCTGCCTTGGATCACGTTTATTGGAGGAGGCAGGAAGGAGTGGAACAAATGCACACAGACAGAAGTTTTACTGATGAATTGTACAGCTTAATAAAAACTTCATCACACTGACAGCATTTCTCAGTCTCTTAACACATGCACATTCAAGATAGGCAGGATGTTGAAGAGCATATATAATAAGCAACCACTCCCATACAATGTGGAAGTTTTTATTCTAATTTAAATTACATGTCGTGCAGAGGTGTAGGGCTATCATTTGGGGGCGGAGGGGAGGAATGGGATCCATATGGTATGAGATGATATATATTTATTTACAAATAGTCATAATCACTGGAGAGCTACAGATGGTCTAGATGCTGCTCTTGGCCTTGTGCAGCATGAGATTGCATTGGTGGTGTTTCTCTACAGTGATAGTTTGCAGGATGGGGGCTACTTTTATTATGCTTAGTGGAGCCTGTTGTAGGTAAGATAATGGAAAGTTTGAGTAATGGAAGGCCGAGCAATCCTTGCAGGATAGTGTACCCACTACAAAAGCAAATGGTATTTGTTAATACTTGGTTGAGGGCAGTTTTTGTGAACAGACTAGCTTGTTGGTGAAAGTCAGAGAGCTAACTAACCTAGTGTTCAGAGCGTGAGGCTGGAAGTCAGGAGACCTGAGTTCTATTCCTGGCTTTCGCATCAAGTTGATCTCTTCATATGCCCCAGTTTTCCCATTTGGAAACTGGGGATGATAATTGCCTAAATAGAAGGTCTTGATGCCACAGTTCACTGCACATGGGTCTACCAACATGCCAGTGCAGCACCCTGCTCAAGCTAACGAGGCTCGGGACAGGGGCAGCAGTGTGCCCGTGTGCAGCGAAATGCAGGATTCAGGGTTAAGTCAGCACCTCTGGTTTGTTTCCTGCACAACAACCTTGGCTGGTCACTCTATGCTCACTCTCAGGATGATAAAATGGTAGGAATAAACTTTGAAATTTGAATTTATGGTGCCATAATATAAGAAATAGGAGGGGAAATAGACCTTTTAACAATGTCAATAAATACTTAGTACTAGAGCTTGTATTTATGGGCCAGTTATGGGCTCCATGTTGATTCTTTGCTAGTGAGTTAGGTCTAGCTGTTCAACTTCTTAGCGGTAACTGGGACCCCCATATGCTATTTGGTTCTTGATTTGGTGTGTGTGTCAGATGATAAATACTTTCTGAACAATAGGAGCATTGGATCTCTGCGTGGAACTGGTCTGATCCCTGAATAACACTTTTAACTTCAAGTGGAGTTAGTCAGAATTTACACCAAGACAGCATATGGCCCATGGAGTTTCCCTCTGAACTGTACTTATAAATTCCTGATAACAAGGCAAATTAAAATTGTAACAGTTTGAAGCTTTCTGAAAAACAACTGACCTTTAATGGCATTTTAGTGTGTAGTGTGGCGGTATATCTCATTTTATCTGAAGTACAACAAAGCCATTTCTTTCAATCCAAATCTCATTTTTCCTTTAAAAAACAGCATGCATTTTTCCCCTTGCTTGAGCTTAAACCTCTCTAGAGTCCCAAATTATTAAATTGCACATTGATCCTCTGCTACTCTGTTGATAATGGACCTGAGCTGAAGCTACAGTCCAACCTTTTCAAAAGTGGCTTCTAACTTTGGCCCCTTTTTTTTCCTGCCCAGTGTGAGTGATTTTCAGAGCTTACTGAACACCCATGGTCCCAGCGGAAGTCAGTGGCAGCTTTGGGTGCGGAGGAATTGAGGGCAACATTTTCAAAAGTGCATAGGTAGCTTAGTGGTCGAATTCCCATTTTCAAAAGTGACTCAGGCACCTAACTTCCTTTGTGGAGCTTGACCTAACTGTCATTTTAGTCCCTTGCTTACCTATGTTTCCACTGCTGCCTAAATGTCTGCCTCTGGGCATGTACACAGATACCTAACTAACTCCTGACACTCGGCACCTAAGCCCCAGTGGAATCCTGAAACTATGCATTATAGCACCTATCTTGCCTATGTGGCCTGATCCGGTAGGTGTGCTCTGAGCATGCCTACTAGTTCGAATCCGCACAAAATGGTGATGGTGCCCATTTTCCCAACAGCCTACTGGTTAGAGCTCTCTCCAAGGCTGTGGGAGACCCCAGCTCAAATCGCAACTCTGCCTGACATAGAGCAGGGATTCGTCTACCATCTCTCACGTGAGTGCTCTAATAACTGGGCTATGGGGTATTCTTGGGTGGGCCTCTCTGTTAAAGCAGTTCCATTCTGCATGACAAAATTAATAGTCACTGGGACAGAAACAGTGTGAAAATGACTCTACATCCCAGTGGTTAGATCACTCATCACATTCTAGGGCAATCCAGGTGCAAGTTCCTGTTCTTATGAATATTTGAGTATTTTATGCACAGTGGAACAGCTTCAACAGGAGAGTTTGAGAAAGCTCTAGCTTAGCATATCCGTAGACCAGTGATTGGGGTGCTTCCCTGAAAGGTGTGAGATCTGGGTTCAAAATCCTTTCTCCATATCAGGTAGAGGAAGTATTTGAGCCTGGGTCTCCCATGTATGGAGTGAGTGCTCTAGCCACTGGGCTAAAAGCTATACAGTAGATATTGCTTCCTCCTCACTCTTTTGCAAGAAAAGGCTTAGATGCCAAAAACTCTAGGAGTGGGTTCACAGCTATGAATCCTGAGCAGAGGAAGGTACCACCTTCCAGCCTGGAATTAGGTGCTTTAAGTCCCTTTGAGGGGTGGGGTTGATGCTGAACCACCTCCATGAACAGCAGAAGCTATGTCGGCAGGAAAAGCTCTCCCACTGACATAGTGCTGTGCACACGAGCGCTTATGTCAGTGTAACATACGTCGTTCAGGGGTCGGGGGGAGGGGGCTGTTATTCACATCACCGAGCAACATAAGTTATGCTGACATACATAGGCTATAGTGTAGAGCTAGCCTCAGTCTCCTTTCTGGATCTAGCCCTTAGAAGCCTACGTCTCACTGAAAGTCAATGAGACTAAAGTTTCTTCATCACTTTTGAAATTTTACTCTTATATGTCTAAAAATGAGCACGAAAAGTGGGCCTAATCCAAAGACCATTGAAATCCATGGAAAGTCTCACGAAAGCTTATGCTCTAATAAATTGGTTAGTCTCTAAGGTGCCACAAGTACTCCTTTTCTTTTTGCGAATACAGACTAACACGGCTGTTACTCTGAAACCTATGGACTTCAGTAGACTTTGGATCAGGCCCAGTATGAGGCAGCCAAAATTATTAGAGCTCATTTCTGAAAAGTGTTCACTCACTTTGGATACTTCGGTTTTCTTCTCATTTCACCTAAGGTACGTTTACACTGGAATTAGAGACCTGTGGCTGGCCTGTGCCAGCTGACTCGAGCTTGCAGGGCTCCGGCTAAAGGCTGTTTAATTGCAATGTAGACATTTGGGCTTGAGTTGGAGCCCAAGCTCTGGGATCCTCCCGCCTCACAGGTCCCACAGCCTGGGCTCCAGTCTGAGCCCAAATGTCGACCTCGCAATTTTTAGCCTGAATCAACTGACCTGGGACAGCTGCATCTGTGCGGCGGGTCTTTTATGCCTGTGTAGATGTATCTCTAGGTCCTGACTTCCATATAGCGCATCTTCCATTGGCTTCATTTTGAATTCCAATATCCTGGGACTAACTGTCCCAAGTTGGGCAAGTTGTCATTTATGTCTTAGGATATGGAAACTTCCAGGACTGTAATTCTGCTTATTCTACCCCACTCTTCCAATCTCTTAAAAATGAATGGTTTGCTGGATTGAACGAAGTGGTAAGGTAGTAACTGAAGGACTGCACTGGGGCTACTGCTTTTCTCAGGGCATATTCATATGCCATGTCTTCGTAGTCAGGGAAGTGGTTAATTCAATACTAGATAGTCAATAGTGGAACATCACGCTGCCAACATTTTGGATGAAAAAGCCTAATGAAAGGACAGATTAATTATTATGCCAGAGCAATACAAAGCATTTACCAGCCTAAGCAGCTGTTAGGTCATTTTAGATCAATCCTCCTGCAATTTTACATTAACCTAAAACTAAAAGCAAACCTGCCTAAGTCACCTGTGTTCTGTGAGAGATAAATAGATGCAGGATGTAATGCTGAAAAGCATTGTTCCACTAATCACTATTCCAAACAGCAAGTGGCATGTAGCCCATTAAAGCTCTCGTTGGGACCCCAGCTAGAGAGCCAAATTAAAATTTCAGATAGTAAAGAGAAACCTGCCATGTAGGTTAAGGAAGATTTGAAGAACATGTTGACAAAAGCCTGGAAATTCAAGACAAAAGCTGCAAACTCTGTCTCCTCAGTGCCTAGATAGTGTAGCCCTGTATAGTATATAAATACAGAACAGGGTTTAAAGAAGGAATTTTGGGGTGCAGCCTGCACAGGGGGGTCTAGATGAAACAATGATTCAAAGCAATGGGCAGCAGTACAACTCCCCTGTGACAGGCGCCTGCTAATATGGTTCAGGCTGCTTTATGGGGTAGCTGATCAAGACCCCAGGCGTGGGAGAGAGGTAAAACTGCTTATAAGAGTGAATGGAGATCTGGGAGGAAGGGTTTGGGCAAGTCTGCATTACAGTACTAAGTTGACGCATCTGGTGAAGGTGCACTATGCCAACGGAAGAGCGCTGTCCGATTGGCATTGGGGGGGGGAGGGTTCACACCCCTGAGTGACGTAAATTAGATCGACTTAACCGGTAGCGTAGACCTGCCCTTTGTCTGAGCGATGAGGATCGAACTCGAAGAGTCTGTCAAATGCTGTCCAAGGCTTTGGTGGATTCATACCCCATTTAACCATAATCTACTTTTGACACTTGCTAGAGATTTGGGGAACAGGAGATAGTGTGTTGAGCCTGGTTTTCATATTTTTGCCTCCTAATATAGGCAAAGACATTTTCACGTGGTTCTGAATTTTCTCATCGGAGTTCAGGGTTTTCAGTGCTGCTGGTGCCGCTTTCCTGAGACTGTGTTTGTGTGTGTATGTGCATTACGCACTCATTTATTTTCTCCACCCTTTCTTCCTTTTTCTAATTCCTTTTTTTTTTAATTGCATTGATCTGAATATTGCTGGCTTGGCTGGGCTACAGACTGAAATCCTCTGTTAATTTACAAAAAGACAGCACGGGCAGCAGCAGAACAAGCTTCCCACGGACCAAATTGTCCTGCTAGTACTCCCTACCTATGACCTACACGAGCGGCTGTTAGATGTAAGAGGATAATTCAGACATCATGGCCCACTCAGTCCCTAACCTTTGTGTGGAGAGTGCTATCAACAGGGCCCATTATGTTTTGATGGCATGGGCATCTGCATTATGCATTCTGAAACATGTGGCACAGGTCAGTGGACTTCGCCTCCTACAAGCTTTTCAAAGTGCCACATCTATCCCACACCTTCCCTTTCCTCTCAGAAGTGCGGTGACATAACCGTAGTTTGCAGCACTTATGGTGTCACTGTGAATGAAGCTGTCGCAGGATAGAACAAGCAACCGAGGCTGAGTAACTGACAAAAGGTGACAATAATTGACACTGGGTTTAAGACTGCTCCATGAAGGCTTTGGCATATTACTCACAGCAAAAACCTATTCTCCCAAATATCGCCCACAGAGCACAAATGGATATGCCTCTAAGAATATGGCAGCAGCTCCTTGACATTTAGATGGAGACAAGCAGGGCATCGTAATCGCAATTAAACATGTTGCACCCAACATCTTCCCAAAAGAAAACAGGCCCTTTTCCTGTGTGGAAACCTCCCATCCCTTGTTTTATTATTACTTTAAATGTACATATTTTCATGTGTGTTAGAACCTTGTACAAAATTAGTGCTTCCCTAAATCCTGCTAACAGGCTACTTTACATCTGGGTAATTAATAGAATGAGTTGTAAACATGCTTTCTGACTTACAAAAATCTCAAGGATAACACACTGACTTACACTCATCATCATGGAGAAGCAAACAAATGATCCCTGCCTTTCTCTTTCAGCAATACTTATTACTCTCCACATTTGTCCCCTGATCCCCTTGAAGTACAATGACCCGGCTTCATATATGATCTGAAAGAAAAGAAACTTGATGTAGCTATTAGAACGGAAACTTTTTCCCTGGGACTGTCCATATTTCATCAAAGACAGGCACCCAAGGATGGAAAACATATTGGTGTCAAATATTCATATCTATCTTTTTCGTAAGTGTTCAGTTTAAAAAAATAGGGTGATTTGGCTTTATAATTGTATTTCTTCTAATGTTAGATGGTGATTACCAAGTGTATATTTTTTCTTTTTGGTGTAATTGCTTCCCTATTACTGGCCACTTACTCTCTTTCTGCCTGGCCTCCCCTGTAAGATCCGAAATGATGAATTAACCAAGTTAAACAAGAATCCTAATGCACTCTGTCATATATAATCACACTGAGGAGAAACAGCAAAATCCCGGTCAATATCAATGTCAGCTAGTAGTTGGGGGGTGGAAAAAACACATCCGGGCCCTTTAACAAAGAAGCAGGCCACTTTGGGTGAAACATGCATGGTATTTTTTGGCATCATATTATTAAATGTATAGAGATGTGTGTACTTCTCCTCTCTCCCCTACAAATGGGCTGGTTTGGAGGGGCTAACTTTGGAGATTAACAAGTTTTAAAGGATAAATGATTAAAGTTTGACTGCATGTCTCTCTCATTGAGACATTGTCTCAAAACATTTTCTGTACCTCTCAGTTATGATGGCAACTTTTCAAAGAATTGCTCTGGTATGAATAAAACAATGGTTATTCCTGACGCTGTTTTCTTTTAATCAGTAATTATTACAAGTGCTCTTCAATATGGTTGAAATTCTTCCAGGAGCAGAGATTCAGAATGGGACCTATGCATCACTTGAGGCCTTATTTTCAGGACTTAATATGTTTGTCTTAGCCTTGTGTGTTAGAGATCTCGACCAAAATTCTGGATATGAAAACTCACAAACTTTGGCAAAGTTTGGATGAACCTTACTTTGCATTCAGTCCTGTATACATAAATTGTTGTTTACAGTGTCGTTGTAACTGGGTTGGTCCTAGGATATTACAGAGACAAAGCAGGCAAGGTCATATCTTTTATCGGACCAATTACTTTTGGTGAAAGACAAATTTTTGAGCTTTCGGGTCTGACCTGAAGAAGAAGCTCTGTGTAGCTTGAGAGCTTGCTGCTTTCACCAACAGTAGCTGGTCCAATAAAAGATATTACCTCACCCACCTGGTCTGTTTATATACAGTGAAACTTTGACAAGGGATCTTTGTTAGGCAGCCTCCCATTTTACAACACTGCCCCAAAGCATTTCCAAACTCTCCATTTATCAACCTCTTTTTGTCAGTGCTTTGAGTAGTCACTTAGCACAGGCACCTCTGTTTATATGTACGTCCGAATTTAACTTTGCAAAGTGGCTTCTGCAGCTGAGCAGCAGCTGCTATTCCCTGTGTTGGCTTTTTCTGTTTTTAATCTTCATCCATGCTGTGATTCTCCACCTGGGATGTGACTGGCAGGGATGTTGCTTAATATCCTATCTGATGGTGTAATTCACCTCCTTTTGGAAGAGCAACCATCCTCCCTCAAATGCTTGATGTGGGAGTCAAATGCAAATGCTAAAAGGTTTCATCTGGAAATGAGAAAGAAATGCAAAATGCCATGTTGCTTTCTCATGGTGATGGTAAAATATGTGCAAATAGGGTTCATAAGTCTTAGCTCCCTGGGGGTACAGCATCTTGTTCCTTTGCTTTTTCCAGTGATCCTAGTGCCTCCTCATGAGCAATAAGCTTGCATTAACGTGTACACAATGATTGGCTGCTTGAATTTCTCATAAATAAAACCAGCTGGCTACAACAACAGTCAGTGTTCCCAAGGCTTCATAATTATTTATGAGTCAGGCCAGCCAGGAGAATGCTCTAAAAATACAGTGATAGTAAACAGGCTTTTATTTTCCTTGAGAAAACTGCTGACTTATAAAATCCACCCCACCTCCCCCCAAAAAGCCCTCCCTAATACATTTAGTTTCACATTGTTATCTTTTTATGCTTATGGATGCTAAATCACATTGTTCAGGCCCAGAAAGATAGATTTGAACAAATGAACTTTGTTAACTATGAACTAATTTTAATTAGTCCGTCGGTCTAAGACTGAAGCTTGGTATTTTAATATCAACTGGCATGTGTCTGAATGATGCTTGAGTAGCACAATATTGAGTTATACTGCCAGTATGTTTTTAAAATATAATTTCTGTTTAATATCAATTAGATGTATATATGTATCAATGACATTAAACAGAAATTATATATATATATATATATATATATAATTGCTTATGTTTGAATGTTGATTCTGCAATAGGCAATCTTACTGGGGGGAAGAGAGACTGCTGTGTCTTGCCATACTGTGCCATGCTGGGCTGTGAAAGGATGTGCTTGCTTTACCAGTTTGAGAAGCCAATTTGATTGAAGGCCTTTTTTCCTGTGCTGCATGTCTTATTCCCGCCTCTTTAATATTTGTTTAATTTTAGCTGTCACTGGTTATGTGACTTTACTTTTTGCCTGCAGTCTTCAAGGTCAGATTAAGGTTTTGCTTGAATAAATAGAGAAGCATCCTTATGGGAAATAGTAAAGCTTCTAGTATACTGATAGCAGACAGAAAAATTAACAATATAGTAAGTTTACTAAAAGCCTAGATGGTGTAATAGGTTAATGCACCAGCCTTCCACCTGCTGTCTCGGGAGACTTGGGTTCAGAACTGCACTTTGGCTACATGTGTAAATGAATCTGAAGGCTCATCTGGGTTCCAAGACCATATTTATCCATCTCTTCGACAGGAGAAGACCAATAATGGGCATTAGGATTGATGGGAACTGATCTGTTGGAGACCCAGATGTGGAACAGCAGGAAAAGTTGTAAATATAGGCCCTGAACCTACAAACATTTACATACATGCTTAACCTTCTGACTTCAATGGGGCTACTGGTACTTAAAGTTGAACATGTAGGTAAATGATTTTGGGATCCAGACTGCTGACTGAACTGCATGTGAGGAAGCTTGCACAGCATTTGCCCACATTACTAGGGCTTCAGAGTAGCAGCCGTGTTAGTCTGTATCCCCAAAAAGAAAAAGAGTATTTGTGGCACCTTAGAGACTAATGCATCTGATGAAGTGAGCTGTAGCTCATGAAAGCTTATGCTCTAATAAATTTGTTAGTCTCTAAGGTGCCACAAGTCCTCCTTTTCTTATTACTAAGGCTATTCGCAAAAAGAAAAGGAGGACTTGTGGCACCTTAGAGACTAACCAATTTATTAGAGCATAAGCTTTCGTGAGCTACAGCTCACTTCCTCAGATGCATATCGTGGAAACTGCAGCAGGCTTTATATATACACAGAGAATATGAAACAATACCTATTCCCACCCCACTGTCCTGCTGGTAATAGCTTATCTAAAGTGATTTCCAGCACAAATCCAGGTTTTCTCACCCTCCACCCCCCCACACAAATTCACTCTCCTGCTGGTGATAGCCCATCCAAAGTGACAACTCTTTACACAATGTGCATGACAATCAAGCTGGGCTATTTCCTGCATAAATCCAGGTTCTCACATCCCTTCAGCCCCCAACTAAAACCCCTCCAACGCATTATTAAGGATCTACAACCTATCCTAAAGGATGACCCAACACTCTCACAAATCTTGGGAGACAGGCCAGTCCTTGCCTACAGACAGCCCCGCAACCTGAAGCAAATACTCACCAACAACCACATACCACACAACAGAACCACTAACCCAGGAACTTATCCTTGCAACAAAGCCCGTTGCCAACTGTGCCCACATATCTATTCAGGGGACACCATCACAGGGCCTAATAACATCAGCCACACTATCAGAGGCTCGTTCACCTGCACATCCACCAATGTGATATATGCCATCATGTGCCAGCAATGCCCCTCTGCCATGTACATTGGTCAAACTGGACAGTCTCTACGTAAAAGAATAAATGGACACAAATCAGATGTCAAGAATTATAACATTCATAAACCAGTCGGAGAACACTTCAATCTCTCTGGTCACGCGATCACAGACATGAAGGTCGCTATCTTAAAACAAAAAAACTTCAAATCCAGACTCCAGCGAGAAACTGCTGAATTGGAATTCATTTGCAAATTGGATACTATTAATTTAGGCTTAAATAGAGACTTGGAGTGGCTAAGTCATTATGCAAGGTAGCCTGTTTCCTCTTGTTTTTTCCTACCCCCCCCCCCAGATGTTCTGGTTTAACTTGGATTTTAACTTGAAGAGTGGTCAGTTTGGATGAGCTATTACCAGCAGGAGAGTGAGTTTGTGTGTGTATGGGGGTGGGGGGGATGTGAGAACCTGGATTTATGCAGGAAATAGCCCAGCTTGATTGTCATGCACATTGTGTAAAGAGTTGTCACTTTGGATGGGCTATCACCAGCAGGAGAGTGAATTTGTGTGGGGGGGTGGAGGGTGAGAAAACCTGGATTTGTGCTGGAAATCACTTTAGATAAGCTATTACCAGCAGGACAGTGGGGTGGGAATAGGTATTGTTTCATATTCTCTGTGTATATATAAAGCCTGCTGCAGTTTCCACGATATGCATCTGAGGAAGTGAGCTGTAGCTCACGAAAGCTTATGCTCTAATAAATTGGTTAGTCTCTAAGGTGCCACAAGTCCTCCTTTTCTTTTTGCGAATACAGACTAACACGGCTGTTACTCTGAAACTAAGGCTATTATTCACCATTATACACACTCTTCATAGCAGGCAGTTTGACGTGTGTGAAAATTCCCATGAACTACCTATGCCACTATATGAATAAAAACATTAGGGTGTTAGGCTTTGTGACAAGATGGTGCTGGGTGTTGCTTTCACTCCTTCCATCTGCTAGGGTTATTGTGAGGAAGGTTCTTGCAGGACTTCTGTGACAAAGAATTGGTTTTCTTGCCATCCCCTGTTCATTTATTTAGGGGAGACTGGTGCTCTTGACAAGGGGAGCATGGGAGATCTTCATTCAAAATTGCAGGGGATATTCCCACCAAACTTTAATAGTACCTCCTGCTCTAGGAGCCATTTCTGATAGGGACAGCTGGGGTGTGAGTACTTAGTGTCACCCTCCGTGAATCCTGGTTGTCTGTGACCTTCCCAGAACAGAGAGGATAGTATGCTTCCCCCCATAACCTCCTCGTTTCCTATTTACAGGGCTTTTTTACCTGGAAAAAACAGCAACAGTTTCACTTCTTCAGTTCTGATCTAGAAAGAGTCAGAATCTGAAAAGCGGTCAGTCACTCCTTAGCAATGGAAGCTGTAGACACAGGCCAGCAAAGCCAGGGCCATCCTTAGGCATACGCAGCATACGCGGCTGTGTAGGGCACCTGAAAATTTGGGGCACCATTCCCTTCACTGGCCGCAGCTGGAGTCCTCTCTTCTCCAGCCCCTCCCTTGTTCTGGGCCCCCAACCCTGCCCCCTCCCTCCCTCGCTCGCTCCTCAGCCTCTGGCTCTGCTCTCAAAACTTGGGGCAGGTCTACGCTAGATGCAACTGTGCTGCTGTTGCGCATCTGGTGAAGGTGCTCTATGCCTAGGGGAGAACACTCTCCCATCGGCATAATTATTCCAGCTCCGCGAGAGGTGGAAGCTGTGTTGTCAGGGTCCCTTGCCGACATAGCGCTGGTGTGGATAGTGCTTAGGTCGCTGTGACCTGTTGTCATAAATATAAAGGGAAGGGTAAACCCCTTTGAAATCCCTCCTGGCCAGGGGAAAGCTCCTCTCACCTGTAAAGGGTTAAGAAGCTAAAGGTAACCTCGCTGGCACCTGACCAAAATGACCAATGAGGAGACAAGATACTTTCAAAAGCTGGGAGGAGGGAGAGAAACAAAGGGTCTGTGTCTGTCTGTAGTCGTCTTGGCCGGGGACAGAACAGGAATGGAGTCTTAGAACTTTTAGTAAGTAATCTAGCTAGGTATGTGTTAGATTATGATTTCTTTAAATGGCTGAGAAAAGAATTGTGCTGAATAGAATAACTATTTCTGTCTGTGTATCTTTTTGTAACTTAAGGTTTTGCCTAGAGGGGTTCTCTATGTTTTTGAATCTAATTACCCTGTAAGATATCTACCATCCTGATTTTACAGGGGGGATTTCTTTATTTCTATTTACTTCTATTTTTTATTAAAAGTCTTCTTGTAAAACACTGAATGCTTTTTCATTGTTCTCAGATCCAAGGGTTTGGGTCTGTGGTCACCTATGCAAATTGGTGAGGCTTTTTATCCAACATTTCCCAGGAAAAGGGGGGTGCAAGTGTTGGGAGGATTGTTCAGTGTTCTTAAGATCCAAGGGTCTGGATCTGTAGTCACCTAAGCAAATTGGTGAGGCTTTTTACCAAACCTTGTCCAGGAAGTGGGGTGCAAGGTTTTGGGAAGTATTTTGGGGGGAAGGACGCGTCCAAACAGCTCTTCCCCAGTAACCAGTATTAGTTTGGTGGTGGTAGCGGCCAGTCCAAGGTGTAATATTTTGTACCTTGGGGAAGTTTTGACCTAAGCTGGTAAAGATAAGCTTAGGAGGTTTTTCATGCAGGTCCCCACATCTGTACCCTAGAGTTCAGAGTGGGGAAGGAACCGTGACACCTGTGTTGCTCGGTGGGGTGGCTTTTTCACATCGCTGAACTAAGTAAGTTAGATTGACTTAAGTGGTAGTGTAGACCTGCCCTTGGTCTGAATCCTCTTTGTGCAAACCTATCTCAGTATATCTCAGCCCATCATTTTAATTGACACAAAATTCAGAGCTTCCTTTAAGCATGCTAAGATTAACAACCTTCATATAAGAGCATAAAACTTAGCATGGATGAGTTTTGGGACACTGTCCTTTCCTTTTTTGATATGCTGTAAAATTTCCCAAAATACAGCAATAATTTGACTTGGGATTTTTGTCTCTGTCAACCTGTGCTGCATTATCTAACAAAACAACATTAATTGTGATATTAAGAATGAGCTCAACCCACAAAGTTCTGATAGGGTGCAAAGCTGAGCTTTCTAAAGGTAGGGCTAGAGGGTTTCACGTACGATCATTATATATAGCGGGTGGAGGGCAGCTGAGACGTTCAGGTGCCTGACAACATCACTTTATTCTTCCCACTGTGCAGCTATTTGGGCTGCTCGCTACAAGTTGATTGACTGACTAGCTTGAGGGGAGAGGACAATCACTGAAATTTTCTCCCACTCATTAGCCCTAAAGGAACAGCATGATAGATGGAACTTGAACCATTTCCACCTAGGAAATCTTAAACTTGGTGTGGTGTGGGTTGATTGCAAAGGATCTACCCTAGCTGAGTGGAGCCAGCACTGCTAGCTCCTCATCGTCAAGAACACTAAGGATCCAATTCTGAAATGAGTTCTGCCTGGGGTTGGAGCTCATTGGAGGACACAACCTAAATGTTCACAGTTTTTAAAGAGAACAAATGCCACAAATTAAAATCCCTATGAACCTTAAATATTGTTGAAACTCCGCAAAATACATTCCTACCACCTCTTATTGATGGCAGATAATTTTGTTTTGTGTATAGCTGACTGGATAGAAGTAAATATTTTGTACAGTGTGGTTTAATATTTTGAGTGCACATCCAGTCTTTTGAAAGAGAACAGTGAACAACAGAAATGGAATATGAGATGAAGAAATAATATAGTGCAGGGGTTCTCAAACTTCATTACACCATGACCCCCTTCTGACAACAAAAATTACTACACGACCCCAGGAGCAGGGACCAAAGTCTGAGCTTGCCTGAGCCCTGCTGCCGTGTGTGTGTGTGAATGGGGCGGGGGTGTCAAAGCCCAAGGGCTTCAGCCCCAGGTGGGTGGTGTGTAACCTGAGTCCCACCACTCAAGGTTGAAGCCCTCAGGCTTTGGCCCCGGGTGATGGGGGTTGGGCTTGGGCCCTAGCCTCCAGCAAGTCTAAGCCAGCCTTGGCGACCCCATTAAAACAGGGTTGCGACCCACTTTGGGGTCCCGACCCACAGTTTGAGAACGGCTGATATAATGGATAGACCTCAACTGACTGAATCTTGTTCACCTGTCAGATGTAAGGCTTATGAACCACTTGTATTCTAAATAATATAGCAAACTAAGCTGTAGTAACTTCTATCTGTTTTAGGTATTTATATAGTTCCCCATTACCTCAGTATCTGAGCATCTCACAAGCTTTAATGTGTTTATCCTCACAAAATCCCTGTGAGGTAGGGCAGTACTATTATCCCCATTTTACATACGGGGAACTGAGATGCACAGAGAGACTAAATGACTTGCCTCTGTGTTGGAGTACAAACCTGAATCCAGGTCAGTCAGTGCCCTAACCAATGGGTGATTCTTCCTCTCTCTCTTTTCTGGCTATGTGTAATAAAAACTGGATTCTTGTTCACTATACATGATTGCTAATTATTTATTATAATTGGTTGGAGTAACACAAATCCTGTAGGTAGATATTAATGTATATCCTTATAGATCTTCAATTGTAGAATCTTGGGCCAAATGCTGCCTTTCAATTGCCCTGAGCAACCTACCAAAGAGAGTGCTGAAGGCAGTGGGTTAGCGCAGGGATGAATGAAGGCAGAGGTTGGTTCTGTACTTCAGTTTTCTTTAGGCTGATTGTGAAACTAACATGATTGACTGCACAAGTGACATGATCAGTTATAAATTGAATGCCATCAATTGAGTGAGCAACCACGGCAGTCATCTGCAAATAAAAGCTTCTTTAATGAGTAAGTCTGCCACTTTTGAGTGAGCCTGGAAGCATTGCAGATTGGACAACTTCCATCAGCGAAGAACTGGATGAACACTTCGTCAATATCATGAAACGCATCCATAAGCATAGCTGAAAAAAGGATGGAAAAGAGCACGAGAACCAGCACGCAACCTTGTGTGGTGCCATTGGTGACCAGAAAGAGGTCCGATATCTTGTCATTTTCCATCTGTTTGGTGTCATCCCATCATGGAAGGACTGAATGATAGAAATATCCTTCGATCCAAGGATGAACACAAATTTCTAGAATCCCTCATGATTTACAGAGTCAAATGCTTTATTTAAGTCACTGAATGTCATATAAAGACCATGGTTTTCCTCCTGGCGCTTTTCCTGAAGCTGAAGGGCTGTGAAGACCATATCTATAATGCCCCACCCAAACCCAAATCCAGATTGAGATGTGGACCATGGTTTCCACAAGATAGATTTTAAATCTATTCAAAATGACCCATGCTAAAAATTTTCAATAAATAAATAAATAGAGAAAGAGAGAGAGAGAGTATTGAAATGTCATAGTGATTATCACAGTTTGCCCTACCACCCATTTGTTTATAGAACTGGACAGTGTTGGCATCCTTGAAATCCTGTGGAGGATGAAATGGAGATGTGATAGCGGCCTTCAAATACTTGAAAGGCTTCCATAAAAAAGATGGAGAAAAGTTGTTCTCTTTTGCCACAGAGGGCAGGACAAGAGGCAATGGGTTCAAACTACAGCATAACAGATTTAGATTAAATCTCAGGGAAAATTTCCTAACTGTAAGAACAGTAGGACAATGGAACAGACTGCCTAGGGAGGTTGTGGCCTTCACTGGAGGTTTTCAAAAGGAGGCTGGATAGCCATCTGTCTTGGATGGTTTAGACACAACAAATCCTGCATCTTGTCATAGGGTTAGACTAGATGACCCTTGCGGTCCCTTCTAACCCAATGAGTCTATGATTCTATCACTAGAAATCTTAGTCAGAACCTGTTCTTGTGAGATCTCCAGTACGGTTTTGCAGATCCAAAATGTCAGGATAGTTTGGCAAGTATCAATGTTTTGGATTACCTGAATTTCCAACCTTTCTAGGGCTTACTCCTCACTTATCTTGATTTGAGGAACAGCAAGATGAAAGAAAGCAGATTTACTACAAATCTGTTCCTGAGGAAATGTTCTTGTCATATGAGAACAGGTAAAGCAATGTCAAGGCTAAAGAGATTGTTATGGTGCAACCAAAGGTAAAACAACATTGTTATTAAGTGGATACTGTCAGTGGTTGCCTTTGACCTTCAGTGCCCCTTTGTGGCAAGACTGAGTAACATGGTAACTCTGCCCCAGTTTCCCTCCTTGTGTGTCTTCTAATCCATTTGTTGATTCCTTGTTACTGTTACCAGTCACCAGTAATCCTTTCCCCTCTTGTGGTGTTGAAGAGTTCAATACTTCTGGAGGCTGGTGGCCCTAGATAAGGTGTTCACAGTCCTTGGCCTCTTTGGGTCTGGCTGACTTGTTCAAGGCATTTTAATATGCCCACTTTGTGGGAGAATCCAGGGCCACCCATTCTCTTGGGTTCTAGGCCACGTACTCTGCACAAAGTGGCTGGCACCAAGCTCTCCCAACCACTTCTGTTTCCCTGGCCTAATTCCTACTGTGCCTGACCTCCAGGCCATTCCTTAGTTACTCCTGTGGTCCCCTCCTCCAGAGGGTCCATTTTCCTTGGTGTCTTCTCACCAGCCTGTTGCTGAAGGCTCCTGCTCTCCATGGCTCCTCAGCCTCTCTGGCAAGCACCCCACCCTTCTGCTCTGTAGTCCTTTTATCTCTGTAGCTGTTGTGAGGCCACCAACCATCCCCAGCTGAGCAGTCAGTCACGTTCCCTAGTAAATCTTTAGTGGCCTAGATGGCACTGGGGTCTGTACACCCTATGTACACAAACTGACAAAATCATAGAAGGAGAAATCCTGGCCCCATTGAGGTCCATATAACTTTTGCCATTGGCTTTCATGGGGCCAGGATTTCACCCAGAAATTGTAAATGTCATCACAGCACTTTAAACTTAGCCCCTTGCATGTCGATGCTGAACTACACCAAGTCATCTCTCAGGACAGTGGATGAACTTATGGGCTACCATAGGTAATAAACATCCTGTGCACAACAGAGCTAAGTCTACACTGCAACAGCAACCAGAATTTATTTGCTTTTATTGGTTTATGTCTCACCCTTAACACATTTAAGGATGTGTGTGTGTGTGTGTGCGTGCGTGCGTGCGCGTGCACCTGTGTGTGTGCACAAATGTATGCATACAAGCTTTAACCATATATATCTTGTGATTTATTGGAGACTGCTAAAATTACAAGTGATCACTTTAAACTGCAAGGGGTTTACTGCTTGCAGGCTGTGTGTGTATGTCGGGGGGTCCCTCTGAGGGAAGTCATGTGATCTGGGTCTGCTACTGTGGCAGTCTGCAAAGAACCAACTTAGAGCAAGGTGGGTCGTTATGTCTCTCTCTGCCTTAGGTAGCAGCCTGCTGTGTCTGTCTCTGGTTTTTATGGTGGTTGTGCGGTAGGGTTCTGAATTCTAAAAACTAGCATAGCACTCCAGCTTTCCTTAAAGAGTATCTCTCCCCCAGAAAGCTTCTCTGTGTGCATGCTGTGAACATAACATATCGTGTATATAAATATTATGGGTTAAAACACACAAATAATAGCAATGAAAATACTGAACTGTAATATACTCTGCCAGCATGCTGTACTTTATCCAGAACTCTGCAGCTGACAGCTCTCTGTTTCTAATAACTTAACCACTGGCACGATAGAATTTCAAATCACTTTGTGTCTCACCAAGAGTCCAAAGTCTGCAAGAATAAGTTAGGGTTGATTCATTTCCTCCATCTTTCATATTTCCCTAATGAGCAGTGCAATGTCATGGAAATTAGGACGGAATGGGAAATAAACAGCTGCACCATTTTCCTCTTTCTAAGAATATGAAGGTCAAAGACACCTTCATTCTTTTTGACAGTTTTCCTCCCAAACGGGTTGTAAATAAGATGGCAGCCCAATGCAATTAATTGAGAAGAAAACCAATTCTGATTGCCTCTCAAAGGGGTTGATCACCAGTCTACTTGATTACATTAGACTCTGCTTTGTGTTGCTATATTCCTGCTCTATAATGGACTCTGAACTCACGGAGATAAGAAGGGACTAAGTTAGACAGCTTCTATCACCACTTGACCCTCATTGTGTAAGATCTCCACTTGCTTTCTGCGCTCCATAGTCTTTAATGTGGATAAAAACTTCCAAAATCTCATTGTCAGCCAGGCAACAGAAAATCTTTGCTGCCATATCATACAATCTTGTCAATTTATTCCCCAGTTTGCTCTACCGTATACTATGCAGTGAAATCTGAGATCACCCTAAATACCTGCTAGCCTGCTACGCCTTTCTGGAAGTTACTATTCTTTACCCTCTTGTACATGGCTCAGTCCTGAAGTCCTTATTCAGGCAAAATTCCCGTTCAGTGGGAATTGGTATGAGCAAGGAAATCGGTACTGAGTCTAGCACACAGTGAAAACTGCTCTCTGAGGTATCAGTGGAAACCTTAATCTGCTCCTTTGTCCTCATCTGAAGGGTTTCTTTTTTTTAGCAATAATTTTGCTTGTAGCATTCCTTTATTTTCTACAGCCACCAAAAATGGAGACGTGGGCATGTGTTGTGCACTCATTCATAGAGGACTATGACTTTGGCTATGGACTAAGCAGGAGGAGTGGATGAATTGTTCAAAAGCCAGACGCTGGCCTAACTTTATGCCTGATGTAACACTCTCCATCCTGGGGTTAACAAGAGCCAGCAAGCACTTTTTAAAACACCTTTGTCTACACTAGGTACTAAGTGGTGTTTAAAAATATGTTAATTTAAAAGATACGAGACTAAAGCGCTCCTATCTTCTCAGTACAGGTCAGTCCCACGGGTGGATCTAGTCTCCGAGGGAAACCAAGCACAGAAGATATGTTATATAATGCAGACTATTTCTAAATAAAATGTATTTTGTAGTTTTTAGAGAGGTATCATGAAGCTCTTTAAAAATATGGCCTTATTTTTCCCATTGCAGTTCAAGATCTGGGAAGAGTCTTCAAGGCTCGATACCTCATGTTTTCCTCATTTGTTTGAAATAAGCAGAGTTCTGGAAACTGCCTCCCTAGTGTATTTGAAACGTATGCTATTGACCAGGTTTTGCTTATTGGTACATTTGTGACTTAGTGAGCCAAGTTAACTCAGACTTCAAGGCTAGTCACCATTAAGAATACAAATGTAAAGGGTTAAAACAAAGTACAGTATTTATCCCTCGGTCTACTGCAACCTTATGATGAAATCAACCATATTGAGAGCAATGAAAGGGTTAAGGCTCCTGAGCTCTACAAAATATCTTTCAGAGTAACAGCCGTGTTAGTCTGTATTCGCAAAAAGAAAAGGAGTACTTGTGGCACCTTAGAGACTAACCAATTTATTTGAGCATGAGCTCACGAAAGCTCATGCTCAAATAAATTGGTTAATCTCTAAGGTGCCACAAGTACTCCTTTTCTTTTTACAAAATATCTTCTAAGCCTGCTTTTGTAAAGAAAAGGTGGATTTCTGAGCAATATGTTACTTGAGCTCATTTTAGCCCTCAGCATATCTTAAAGCAAAACCCATCAACTACATTATAAAGTATGCATTCCAGTCATTATTGAAAGATTTTAGACTTCCCCAGGAGGCATTTAACTAATAAGAGGGTTACAAGGGCACATACACTTGTCAGTCAAATGAAAGGTAGCCTACAAATCCTCCCATGGAAGAGAAAAGGAAGAATAAAACACACAAAAGATGGAAAATGTACCATGCAATTTCCCACACCCATAAGGCAAAAATCGTTGTCATTGGAATATTCTGGCCCACATCAGCTAATCTAAACCTCATATCAAATGGCTCTGTGAATGAAAGTGCTGTCATTGGTATGATTGTATCTGTGTAATGTAGCGTGTTACACTTTGTGACACTTCCATCTCTTCCCTATTATATAGTAATTATTTCTGAGCTTAATCTTTGGCAAATTATATATTTCATTCAAGATATTCATGCACAGTTGGGACTCACATTTATATACATATTCTATGGCCTACACTCCTGCCCATTAGCATTTAATATAGTTTTTCTTCACTGGTACATAACAGGAAGATGTTTCACAGATATAAAATTAAGCCAAGCCTGTTGCAATAAATTCAGTTGGAGAAGACTGAACTTCCATATCCTGGTTTGAAAGAGATCAAAATCAGGACTTAGAAGTACAATACTTGGTTAATGGAAGAAGATTGAAATTTGTTTTACATGACATTGAATCTTTATTAAATTTCTATGCATGGATATTTATTCAGTTTCCAAAATCTATAATGTGGACCAACAATTTACAGAGCACACAACTGACAACATAATTTGTTTTAGAATTGTTGATATTCTGATACCCAACAAGTCTCACTTATTGTAGCATTTGAATGGGCTGGGGTGGGTAGAAAACTTCTCCATGTTTTTGAGAAGTCCCTACTTTGGAGGAAAAACAGAGATCCCTAGGAACCAAATTACAAGGACCACATTTTGCTTTCAATTGCACATGAAGGACTCATTAGCTTACTTAGATGGGGTCAAGCTGCAAAATTCTGATTTAGATCCATATTTTGAACCTGAACTTCTGGGGTATTTGGATCCAAGATTTTAGTTTGACACATTAGAACTCTTGAAAAATGAAGATCTGGAGTCAGGTTTAGATATAAATACCCCCAAAGTCAGTGGTCATGTCATAGAATTCACCTAGTGGGTTGTGAAAAGGTTCCTGCGGTTAAAAGTTGTACTTAAATGTTTGGCTTTGAAGATTCTTTCTACTATAAAATGCCCCTTTTAAATGTCACATGCTAATACAACATTCAGGCAGTAGCCATCTCTGAATTATTCATATTTTATGTTTCACAAGGAACTTAGTTCTCAGGATGCAGGAATTTTAGATAGATAGATGGAAAGTCCCTTGGCTTCACTGCAATGAGAATTTGAATAGAGCTAACAACTTTTTAATGGGAAAGGTTGAGTGTGAGTAATTAATTAACTAATAACATTCAGCCCTAATAGATAGTGTCTTTTGTATGAAGATTTTAAAACATTAAAAGCCAATTTTGTTCAGTGGCTGCTTGTAGAAGTGTAGAGTTAGACATGGCCAATGCCTGCCCTTACCGTCCACCATCTGAGGAGACTGGATTTGTCGGATAAACCCACTTGTATGATTTCCCACTTAGGAGGAAGGTAATACAACCTGTCAGCTCTACTAACATGCTGTGGTGGAAATTCCTTTGCTGAAATGCATGTCTGATGAGCAATTCAAACCTGTGAATGCAAGCAAGAGTAGTTTTCATGTACATGGAAAAAGTATGCAAGTTTCTACAGTGCAAATCTTACTTTCTTTAGATCAGAGATCAGTGTAAACCAAGTGTACAAGATGTTTTTCTTAGGAAACCCAATAAGCTTTCAGACCTTACCAGCAGACCATTTCCAACACAACATGTATGATATGATCAGGCCTCTTGGTTGCACTGGAACAATAAAACCCACAAAGGTCAGTCAAATACACCCCAATCAGTGTAGCATTCACAATCCTGACTTACCTTGACGTAACTTTGTCTGTTGGCATTGGCAGAAATGATAGTACTCCTAGGAAACAATACATATGGGGCAGTGAACATGAAATGAAATTGTAGTGTATGATAAAGCAATACGTCTCCCAGAATGAACTTTAAAAAAGCCCTCTCATTTTTATAAATTCCTGTTTTCTAACATTTTTCAGCTGTAAACACTAATCCAATTTAAAACCCTCTTCTGCCAAGCCAGACTACTTTAGCTTTGGTCTTCAGAGGTGGAGAGGTATTTTGCCCTAAAGGAGTGTAAACACATGATTTGTGAATATAATATTACATAGTGCTTCTATAGGGGCTCTCGCACAAAGATATCAAAGCGATTTACAAACACTAATTAGAATTAATCATCACAACACCCCTGTGAAGTAAGTATTATTGTACCTATTTAACAGTTAGGGATAGTGAGGTACTGTTATATAACAAATCACTGTTGAAAACTGCTAAACTTATTTGCTCCTGGAATCAGTATTATGGCTAGATTCTGCAACTAGACCTATATGGGAGTCACCTGTGCCTGCCTGGAGTTCTGTTGACTTCCCTGGGGCTCCATTCTGGCACAGGGTATACAAGCCAAGCAGATCCAATTGCAGGATCTATCCCTCAGAATACATGATCACCTTCACTACAGTTACTACTTCAATATAATTACACATGTTGAATAGTTGGTTGTAGTCAGCTGGAATTTGAGAGAAGCGATTTGCTATATTATATCTCCACAGGAGTATAGTATAGCTCTAGAAGGACATTATATAGACAATATTTTATATATAATGTCCTGCTGCATCTGTAATATAGAGACCGTGTGCTGTGGACTTGCTTGGGTTCTTTTATGTATGATAGATTAATATCTATTATGTATAATAGTGTAATATAATTTAATTGAAAAAAGTGGATTGAATTTATTTATGTAACAGTTCATAGAACAAAAAGCCTGCTTTTGTTAAGAACTTGTAAATCTTAAGATAACTCTGTCATACCTATTCCTTGGATCTGGATGCATTGGCTGCATTTCTCTTTCTTTTCAGCCTATCTGCACCCTCCACATTTCCATGTGGTCTTTTCCGAATCAGTTTGTGTGTGTGTTGTTTTAACCATGAAAAATATCTGCTTCCTTTGCATACTCTGGCTAAATGGAAGTGAAGAGCTATGTAGGTGACAAAGAGACCAAACAATGATAATGTAGACTATTGCAGCTCGCCTGTATAAGTGGATGGGAAGCTGCAATTCTCTCATTATATGGTGAGTGTGTGGCTATTAATCAGCACCACTGGTATGTTTCCTTCCAGCATGGCATCCTTCATCCAAAAATTGTTGGCTTTTCTGGGATTCAGAGGATTAACCAAATACTTCCCTATGATAGGAATGCCCAGGTCTCTCTCAGTGCAGGAGAATGAAGGACAACAACTGTAGAATGCACCTGTTACTCTATTTTCCTATTGAGACCCCTTTCAGAGAAGCCTTTTACTGTACTTAGAATGCCCATTTGGCCTAGCCTTTCCAGTGGACTTCCCCTTGGACTTTCAACCTTAGTCATGGATTCTTCATCATAACATACAAAATCACATTGAGTTCTGTTGATTTGAACAATGGTCTAAGCGCTCTACTCCATTTTAGCCTGCTTCTCAAACCTTCTTGTTCTGTTGCTCTTTTATTTCATTGACAGTTTACTTGATTTGTCTACAGACAGATTGTATTGGGCCACGTGTGGCTTGATCTTTCTATAGCTAGTCTTGGATCCATGCAGTGTGTGTGGTTGCACAGGGTGTTCCTTCACCCCTACGTTCCCCACTCAGTGCGGGAGGGGTCTGGTATCTGACTAGATTCCTGTGGTGGCTGCCTATCCTCGTAGCAGGCAGTGGTTGCTCTCCTGCTGCAGCTAAGTGGACATGGCTAACTGTTTTCTATGCACTGCTCCTGGCTCTTCTCCTTGCACATTCTACCTGGACATGTGTCTGACTATCTAGAGCATGGAGAGAAGAAAAGGTAAGGGAGAGAGCACCAAAAAATTGTCAGTGTCTCATCCCATGTTTATAATTCCAAAGGGTGGAGAAATACCAACTAGTTGTGACCTGTGAACCAAATCTTTCTGGCTATTCTCTCTGTTCCTGTTAAGAAATTCCTAATGCACAGAGGTTTCCAGTACTGCCCCTTTCTACTGTGTGGGAAAAAATATATATATATTAGCTTTGCTTGAAACAGATAGCACTGTGAAAGTTTTCACCCTCAAGTAGAATGTCTGATGTAGAGTGAGTGAGTCCGTCCATGTTTTGAATACTCAGGTGTGTGTTCTAAGCAGCCTTGAGAAAGTAGGGCTTTATTTTTTTTTACCGTTTAAACTATGGCAGCACCCACAATGTGCTAAACATTGTGCGGACATAGGAGACATGGTCCCGGACCTTGTATGAGGGCAAAAACAACCCTACCCCCCACAAAAACTCCACAAAGGGCTGGGGAAAGATGCAATGGACTCGTTCAAGCTAAGTGGGCAGATTGATAGGTACGTTTCTGGTTAGTCCCCTGGTGGTGGTGCGTGTGTGTGTGTGTGGGGGAGAGAGCTGTGCTGGCTGATTTTATAAAATAATTTTTAAAAAGATGGATCAGAGTGTTAAATTTGATGCTAATCGTAAGCATAGGTTCATAAATCTGGCCTTATGTTTGTGAAGTCAAAGGTCACACCCTGCTCTGCAACATTTCTTATCCCTGCCACTGTGATGTATTAGCAGTGTGAAATCATCAGTTACACAATGCGTTTTTCAACCCCTGTAGCGCCAGGCAGCCAAACTACATAATAATGACATTCTCAAACTAGAAAAGAATTCTCCATAGAAGGCTTGAGTCAAGGTTACTGTGGCCAATTGACGGCATTTCTGATTTAGTGTTACATGCCACTTCATTCAGCCTGATAAATCAAACCTCCTCCACACATTCAGAACATTCCTAATTTGCAAAGAGGGAGCAATTCGCTTCCTCCTGGAATGGCAGCACTTCTCAGCAGCCATGATTTTGTAGTCTTTGCAGAGATTCACCTTCACATCATTAGCATCGACCCCTTCTCTTTCTTTCTTTCTTTTTTTTTTTTGATGTCACCTTGTAAGAAACTCCAGTGCCACGTGAAATGTAAAAGGGAGTTATTACACTGATGGCATTTTTTAGAGACTCTTGAATGTAACTCCTTAATGGCTCTGATCCTCATCCCCTGGATATTTTCTTTATTTTAGAGTAGCTCAGGTTTCTTTCCTCTGACCTAGATGCCCCTCTGCTGTCCTTTTTTTTCAGTGACATATTTGGTATTTGTTAGCTTCCTCAGTGCATTGACTGAATCCAGTTAATAGTGTCATGAGAGGTGCTATAATTAATAATGAATGTTTCTGTCCCTGGTTCCTTACCTTCTTTTTGCTTCTGAGGACATTACAAAGAAGTTGTTTTTGCCATATAAACAGTATAGTCCAAACATAGTCTCCTCCCTGGGTATATACCTTGGTTGAACTGTGGATCTTTATGCATTTGGCAGGGAGGAAGGGTGTGGTGTTCAAGGCTTGGGAAATTATTGCTCAGAAGGACTCATAAAAAGTGTATTTTGAGGAGGGATTTAAATGTGGAATGGGAGAATTGTGCAATAAGGAACAGGTGGAGGGGAGATGAGGATAACACGGATTTCAATGGGCTTTGGAACAGGCCCTTAATTCACATGTTCAGTATCACTTCACAGGGTAAGAAATACAAACACAATTACCGAATATTACTGGAGTGTTTGTGTTACTTCTGATTTGTCTGTGTATGTGTGTGTGGGGGGTACTAGCTTAATTCACCTTGACAAACAGAACTTGGGACAAGTTCTCACAGAGACTTAAAAGGTAAGTTACGGTGGTAGTATGTGTTAAACAATACAACAGAGCAATGTCGGATGAGCAACTGGAATATACAAATATGCATTTCACATTGGGTTTGGAGACCACGACTTCAAAAAGCCAATCAAGTTATATCAGAACCAAAGAGATGTTGAAATTCTCTTAAAATTTTTCTTGGGAGAAATTTTTATTGCTTGTAATTACTAAGAGGTATCCTGTGAAGCTCAGGCAGCAGAAAAATATTATATGCATTGCTATTTAAACAAAAAGTAAAAGAAGCTGCTCTTGTCTGGTAAATATGTCATCCTTTCAGAGCGTGAAAACACAATTTACCATTCGACATCTTAGAACTTGGTGTGATTCTCTCTTCTTTTTCCTATGCTGCTGTGCTGAAGTTTACTCTGTTGTATAATTCTCAGTTCAGCAATTTACATTTTCTCTTAGGTTGAGCAGCTCTCTGTTGCATAGTACTTTACAGACGCTATAAGGTATCCCTACATGCAGGCAGTTTTCACCGAGAGCCTATTGTGCTGGTGTTTCCTTGATTATGCTATCCTCTAAGATTGTTAAAAGTGTAAAAGCCCTTAACATGTCAAATGCAGCTGAATTGGCCTCCTGTCTTTGATATGAAAAGTGCAATTAATGTTTGGAAAGAGAAGCTGTCAGCAGAGAGGTGTGCTGAGGTGAAGTGTAGGCTTTTGTTTTCATATTGTTCACAGTCTACCTGAAGACAGGCCAAAAGACACAATGACCAAGGCAGAAGTAAGATCTATAAAGAGGAGGTAATACTGGCCAATTAAATTCTCCCAGTCTCTTGTACATTTTGTGTTTTGCTTGCCATCCATGTGTGAGCTGGACAGATGGATTACAGTTGAAGCTAGTCAAGAAGATTAGCAATGTCTAGGGAAGATTACATAACTGGTAATATAAAAGTTAAGATACCTTTATCTAAGGGACTTTTTATAAAGAGATGGGTACAATTATTTCAGTGAGTTAACTTTTTCAAGGGTACAGGTCTGTGTGAATGTCTCAAAGTAAATTAGCATTGTGTGTGTTAATAGAAGACTTGATGACATCATGGTGTGCATGGCCTAGAAAAAACAACAACTGAGAATTCTAAAATCCTGATTAGATGCATTAGAATGGAATTGCTAAGCCAAATTTACTAAACATGTTCTGTGGAGGATGAAGGATTGACTAGTTTAGAACACAAGCATGGGAGTTGCACATGGGGTTATAGAAGAAACAAGGAACAAAAGATGAATGATGAAAAATGCAACATATAACTGGAGAGTGTCTAGGAATCAGAGTGAAGAAAGAAACATCAGTCAACAGAGAGGTTTCTGGAAATGGTTTGAAGTCATGAAGGAGCAGGCTCAAATGCATGAGAGACAAATTGATGTTGCAACATTCTAAGTTCTGTGTGGGAGGGAGTTAGGAGGCTGTTTGCTGTATTGGTGTTGAACAGTGTGGTTTGTAAGGAAAGCAGAGAGGGCCATAATTCTAGAAGACAGATGAAAGGTGTCATGTAGAGGAGGTTGGGTTCCTGAGACATGATGGCCCCAGGAACACCTACTGACATTTTCAAACAAAACCAAATGTTTCAGTATTCCCACACTGAAACTTCAGTTTCAGCTTGTTGCCCCAAAATGAAGAGAAATTAATTGTTGCCTTTCAGGTGGACATTAATCTCTGCATATGCCTGAGCTTCTGTGGTGCCCTTTAGGAGTTGTAGTTCCTGGTCTCTCATGCCTCTGTTTTCTACTAAGCCTCTGGCAGAAGTAAATCTTCCATCATGCACCTCAGCATCTTCCTGTAGCTGAGCTGTCATGGTGCATCATGGGAAATGTCAACCCAAAACAAAATGACAAGCCAAAGTGAAATATTTAGCTTCAGCTGGTTGAGAAATGGAACATTTCATTTAAATTTTCCTGATGGAAAATTCCACCAAAATCAATGTTTGCCCATGATAACTTTCTATTTAGATGAAACCCCATTTTTCCAATGAGGAAATATTTCATTCAAACATTTTTGACCAGCCCTAAGCAAGGCTGCGCACTGGTGCCAAGTAGTGCTAGTTGTGGGGGTGGTTTTTTGATGCTCAAATACGATAGTAGCCAGCAGCTTAGAAATGCACGGTAGGAAAACAGATATTTAATAAACTAAACAATACTCTCAACTCACTCCACTGACTACCAAACAGCCATCAATCAGACTGTGATAACTTCCAATCACAACCAAACTGGGCTAAAGTCAAACCATTGACTTAGGGTGTAAAGTTCTTTATAAACCATTCATTCTGTTGTGTCAATTTCCCACCTGTTAATTAATTAATTAAACAACCCTCCTAAAACAAACTCTAGCAAAGAAATAGGATTGGAAAGATATTTTTAAAAAACTTCATGTCATCTTGGCCAGCACACATTATACCTTCATCTTCAAACTCCTTTATTTTTGATACGCTTAAAGACATAATGAACAAAATTAATGCACTGATTAATCTTAAACAATGCATTATGGAAGCATCGGGAGAGAAATTCCACATGGAATGTTTTATTTTACATCTTATCTGCTTTCAGCATGATGGGCATCTCTCTTTATTTTTGGTTTATGGATTATTGGGGTTTGATATAAAAGTACTTCCATAGCTTTTGACTTCAGAAAGCCTAATTGCTTTATTACTTTTATTCCATTGAGTGGTTTTGGTTTCTTTTTTTAAATCTCTCTTTACTGTATAATAATTCAGAGGCTACAGGCTTCAATACTGTGTTTAGATTTAGAATATCGAAGATGAGCCTGTTGCACTCATGAACTTTCAAGATGACTAGGTCAGGATAATATTCAATGGTGCTCTGATAAAGCCTGAATTGTGTGTCAAGTCCTATAGGTGATATTACCATTATGTTGTGTGTCAAGTCCTATAGGTGATATTACCATTATGTTGTTTTGAACAGGAAATGGCCTTTATGATGCTTTCTTTAACAAGATCTCAAAAGGTCTGCTTTTTAATTCAAATTGCAAGCTGAATCTTCATATTGATAAGCCCGAGAGACTAAAAAGTAGTGATACTTGTGTTTTTGGGTGGCCATTACACAGTGCTCTTCATTCATCCAGAAGGGAGGTATTTTTTCACCTTTTTGAAGTTGATGCCAAAGACATTCCAAGAGCTATACAGAAATTGAAATAGCAGTAAGATTAAGAATAGTGTGGCATGGAACTTCTACTTTATTAAGAATCTACACAAACAGCTTCATGTTTACAAGTACAAAATACTCTACTGGTCCCCATTATCTATAGTTCTCTTACAGTTTGCTCTATTATTAGAGATGGGTGGCTAATTCATAGTGTGTAACTTATTAGATGAAAGTTGCCACATTTTTCTTATCTGTGAATTGATTACAAATTTTCTCACATGTATTTGCTTAAAATTATTCACTGAAAATATTTTTCCGATTCTGAGTATAACTCCAAATCTGTGGCTCATTGTCAAACAGGGCATTTAAAAAAATTTGAGGTGTTTTGGTTTAACCTGTTGGTCACATGGTATGTTTCCATTCCTGGATTGAATTAATTTAAATCTCAGAGCTGGATTTTTGGTGTGAATGCTCATGAAATTCACTTTCCATAAGTAATCTGCAGTATATGCTCTTTCTGAAAACATTCTTGCCACTAATTCATTTTCTAGAATATTCTTGGAAAGAAACACAAAAGGAGGCACAAACAGAATAGAAACAAGTTGAATTAAAATTTGAAAAAATATTTGCAGAAACTTTGTTGTATTTTACGTTGTAGACAGGATTTCAAAATTCTAATTGCTACATGAGAGGTTTAACACTCACCTTTATTTCTCTGCCCTCCTATTTTCTCAGAGACCACATAAAGCCATCTCCTTGATGCACTTGATCTCCATTAGTCCTGAAGGTAGGTGACTCTTCAATTTTCTGCCACATCACATAAATCACAGTTCATTTATTGCCGATCTCAAGTAAAATACTCGTAGAGAGAATGACTGGATAGGTCAGAGCATTTCATTTAACAGTGATGAAATGGATATCAACATTTCCATACTGATGTCAGGCCTAGTAGAGACAATGCATGCATCACATAGGTTGCCAGCATGGTTGCATCTTAGCATGTTGTGCAAGGCCCATGAAATTGTCAGCTGTCCTGTCATATACAAATCAGAGAAAATCAAACCCTTGATTTTCGAATCTTTGTCAGCAGCATTTTTAGTCCAGGTTCACTCTTCCTCATTTAAAATGGATAAGGCTTATCTGCATTCATTTCTTAGATCATTGCTTTAGCATTTCCAAGATTTTACCTAAGCATGACTTTTATAACCTTGTCAAAATGGTAGTGATAAAGGATGCATCAGCAGTTTTCAATCCTATTTCTTTTTTCAGATCTGCTCATCAGCTTTCTTTAACAGAGTAATGGATAGGTTCACAGATCTTTTATTATTGTCTTTCATTTGTAAAGGAGCTTTATTTTGGTCAATGAGACATCCAGTATAGAAACATGGTGAGCATGAAGTTCACATTGTCTCTGTACGTCTAGATGAATCTGATCAAACGTTAAAATCATGCAGTTAGTTCTACAATATTTACCACAAAAAAGTAGCTTTCTGGGAAGTGGTTGTTATGGAAACAGTAGCCCTGAGTCCTTCCAAATGGAAAAGATTTATTTGAAGGGAACTAAAACTGTTAAATATTCAATAAGGATAAAGAGGTGAGCACCACAATGTTCATCGTAGCTGGCCCTACATAATGCTTCAAAAATGAAGATAAAAACATGGAGGTGGTACAGTGGAGCAAGTATAGATGCTTTACATAGTTAATTTATAATGTTACTGAAAACTGTGGGGTTCCTAGATTAAGGAAGCAGGAAATTCATAAACCCAAAAGAAAAGATCACTCAAAATAGAGAAAAAAGAATAAACATCTCCCCCTTTAGGAGACTAAACTCCCAAAACAGAATTCAGCCAACATGTGGGCATATGCAGCAGCTTGATGAAGCTCATCCCAATACAAGGAGCTTGCAAAATGTACCTTACAAGCTCATGTGAAGAATTTACATGTGGGCTGAAGCAGTTCAGAACACCTTTCATGGGCTTTCTGCATTTGGGTGAATTTCATTTATAACAGTTATATGCACTTGTATGGTCCATAGATTACATGTGTATATGGTGTCCTGAGGTCACTTTAGCTAAGATATAGGGTATCTCAAGAACATTCTGTGGTATACGACTGTGAAAAATTGTTAAGACACAGTGCAGATGAAAACAGATGCACCTTCAAATGTCAACTTAAAATAGTGTAATTTGTTGAACAGTATAACAGAAAAAAAATCCCCCAAAACGAATTAAATAATTAAAGCGAAAGGGGTAGTGAGAAACATCGTTTCCCCAAAATTCATTCAAATGCAAAATCAAACTTCAATTTGATTATATTTCTGTCCCTTTTGTGTTTGCTTTCTGTGAGCATTTAGAACATGAGTTTTTACTAGCTCAAACACTAGTTAAAATGAAATTTAAGCTTGGCTATTCACTGGAGATAAATTTCAAATTCTGTAAAACTCAAATTCGTACTGTGCTGGTTAGTTACAGAACCCACACAGTTACATGTTTTGTTTCTGATTTGTTATATTAGTCATTTATAATTTAACAGAAAAAAAAATACTATGCAGCTTATGTAATAAACTAACATAATATGAATTTGAGAATTAAAACTGAATACACTCTTTGAAATTCGTTTTCTATCTGGGGACAGAACAACTAACATAGCAGGAACTACAAATACCTGTGGATGATTCATAAATTGTGGACCCAGAATTATTTCCTGGAAAAATATGAGAACAACCTTAAATAATGAATAATTTCAGTATTAGTGACAGAAAACAGGCAAAATTCAAATGATGTTCACCACAAATGATTTTCATAGCTCTAAACGTGACAACATTAATTTTATTAAAATTAAGATTGCTTTCTCCCTTTTAGCATATCCTGAACTTGGAACAGTCCTATAGCTATTGTGGAACAAACTAGGTGCAGTTAATTACACAGCATGGGATATCTGCTAGCTATGTGCAAAATTATGGTAAGGCATGTTCAGCCTCTTTAGCAATTTGGGTGGCTGTGCTTTAGAAATTACCTTTTTCTGTGATTTCAAGGGAGGAGGATGCTGTTGGGAGTCAGTTACGTTGAGAGCAGTGCAGATGATGTATATAGTCTTTTTCACTCTGTATCTTAGTCCTTTGATAACAAAGACAAAGAGAATAAAGCAGACAGAGGGAGGAAAAAAGGCCTCAGAGACAGGCACTTGAAATGAAGGATATGATACTTATGATTGTTAGCAATCAGTGAACACTCTCCCGCCCCCCTCAATATATTACTATTATTATTGGGATGATGATTACCTGACTTTGAAAGGCAAGGTGAGGAACTTGAGGCCTTCAAATGAAAGGTGATGTGTAAGTACACAGTACTAGTAATACTGGGCCCGCAGAGGGAATAGAAAGCAAAAGAGTAAAGTAAAACAGAAAGCAAAGTTTCCCCAGGGGTAAAGAGTTCCTTCCCCCTTTTGGACTCCATGTAACAGTAGCATTTTCACCTCACTGGAGAAAAAAGCTGGAGTCATAAGCGTGTTGACAAACATAATCAAAATAGTCTATTCCCAGTACCATGGAATCTTAATTAACATTGCAATTATATGCTGACTCTACTTTTTTTTCCTGTGTAAGCATTTTGATTGTAATTAAGTAAGACACTGCTTACAATATCACATCTGACTCTAACTCACAGTATTTCATTGTATACTAAAACAATTTATGCTTTCAAGTCAAATGGAAACTAACACTGGGAGTGGAAACTTGAGCACGGCTCTAATTAATCTTTCAGAGGGTACTGGTGTGCTTTTTATGATGTGCTTTTGGATAGGAGAAAAACGTCAAAGCTTTTGATAGAAGTCCCAAATTGTAGGTGTGCACTGGAAGACAACTCACAGCATTCCCATAACCATTCTGGCAACACTTTCTGTGAAAAACATTTGTTCCCTTCAAAACTAAAACAACCGAGGCTTACATTAACAGCTGATCAAAAATGCATGCCACTGCCATATAATGATACGGGTAAAATGAAATTTAGTTCACTATTTCCTCTGTATGGGTGAAATTCACCCCTGGGTGGAGCACCAGCATAAGACCGAAACACCAACCACTAACTTCCACTTAACCTCTATTTTGCTGGCCTTGTTCATAGGGATAAATTTCACTGTCTGTGAATAAACTTCTCAAGTATGTAGGGTGGCAAGTGAGTTTCAATTCTATATAGCTCTTATCTTGAGATAATTTTGTTTCAGAAGGTCACTGCTTATGATAATTCCAGCAAATAATCTCATAAATTTATGCCATTTTAGGTTACCATGGTGGATGGTGGCATTTCAGAATTCTTTTGTATGGTGTTTTTTTTCTTGTCACGTGATTCAATACCTATCCATTAGATCAAGGCTTTTGCACGAGTCCACAAAAGTCATGCAATAAGCTTGTATTATATTGGCAGTCTTCTCTGGAATCTGGTTTGATGTCCCTCAGTGATCCATAGCTGGGGACTACAGTTAGTGTAATTAGTTCATCAGCGCCAGCCCACAACATTTTGGCACCTGGGGCGGAGAGCTCAAATGATGTCCCCATGCCCCCTTGCTTGGGCCAAAACTTTGAAACGTCTCAATTCTGCCTTCTTCCTGTTCTACTCCTCTCATGGTACTGCTCTGCTACATACCCCAATAAAGGAGAACTAACAACGCCTTGTTCAAAAATTTTAAGTAACACTTAACTTTCAAATGCCTAAACAGCAAATGTAACTTTTCTTGTCTGCATAGTAAACATTGGCATTTTTATCTGTTTGAATAATCAAAGTGGTGCTTTCCATGCCTTCTTGGTTGCAAAGATTTGAACTGCTTCCTGAAGGTGCACAGTCTGGGCCAGCTCATGCTCTATTGAGATGCTTGCAATTGTTGTTTTGGGTCTCTTATGGGATTATCCCGTGCCTCATAATCAAAATGTCTCCTTCTTTGGTGGCTCTTGAATGGGTGGGAAAATAGCTTCAGTGCAAAGTTCCTCTGCCAACTTCGGTGCACTCTTCACAATGTTTTGAAATCCCTCATCTGACCAGTAAGACTGTAGGTATGATTTTGCTTTGTCCAGTTGTTCCATTGCTCCAGATATATCAAGGTCAACACCTTGGAGTCTATTGCTTACAACATTTATTTCAAACAGTATGTCATGCCACAGCACTAAGCCACACAGAAATTTGAAGTTATGTATGTTTCTGGTGATTCCATTTCCCTCTGCCACTGTTCTCCCACGAACAGTTCCTGTCATAGCATTATCCTCCATACTGGCAGCTATGGCACCATCTATCTTCCCAATTTGGTGTTTGATAGGCTTTATCGCCTCCACTTGACTTTCCCACCATGTGGCACTCAGTGGTTTCAGTGTTTGAGAGGATGTACCCAGATATTGCTTCAAAATTTGCCATTGATGAGTTGATGCAAAGAAAAATACATAGATGCTTTGAATTACATTAAAAAATTCAGCAGCCTCACGAGAAACTAACGCTGCATCACTGACCACCAAGTTCAGTGAATGAGAACTGCATGGGACAAAAAAAGCTCGAGGGTTTAACTCTCAGATCCATGTCTTCACTCCTCTGTTCTTTCCTCTCACGCTGGCACCATTATCGTAGCCCTGACCTCTCATGTCAGCTATTGCAATTCCCATATCTTCCAGCTTTTTAAGAAGCACATCTGTCATACCAGCTTCTGTAGTATCATCAGTGTCAATAAATTCTAGAAAATGCTCTCTGACCGTCACCATTTCAGGGATATTTTCACTAGGTTCTGTTGTTGTTACAAAACCCACCATTAAAGTAATTTGTTCCGTATGGCTGATGTCAGGTGTGCAGTCCAGAATAACAGAGTAATATCTTGCTGACTTCAGATTTGCCACAATCTTCTGTTTGACTTTTGTTGCCAGTAACTGTATGATCTCATTTTGAATTATTTTTCCAAGGTAGTGGTGTGTGTACATTTCTTGGGTGGTGACTCTTCTTAGATGCTCCTGGAGTACAGCATCAAACTCAGCCATCATCTCCACAATTTTAAGGAAGTTTCCATTGTTTGGCACATACAGCTGATCTGAAGTGCCACGCAGTACTAGGTTTTGGGTAGCAAGCATTCTCACAATGGCAATGAGCCTTTTCAGAACATTTTGCCAGCAAAGAGACTTTGATGCAATCTTCTCTTGATGCTGATCATCTATGGTGGCCTTTAACCTTAGTCTCATCTCAAGCTCTTTCCACCTATGGAATGCTCTCTGGTGATTTGCTGCCTTCTCATGGCATGCCAGATTTCTAGCCAGATTTTTCCAGCCCTTTGTTCCTGTAGAACCCAATGTGGCTGGAACATTAGACTGGAAGAGTTTGCAACAAAAACAGTATGCAGCCTTCTGGGTTTTTGAGTACATAAGCCATGGCCTCTCCACTTTGTCACCATTGGGGATTTCACACCAGTAATGTGTTGGATGGAAACTTCTCTTTTCATTGTTTTTGGAGAACATGAAGTTTTTCACTTGCTGTGGCCCATGCAGTACAAGGAAGTCCCTCAGGCCACTGCTCAAGTGGGTCCACAATCCTGGATCATCTAGACTTAAGGAACTAAACTCAGCAGCAGCTGTTTATTGTGCCTCCACCACACTCTTCTCTGATCTACACTTTTCTTCAGGAATGTGCACGGTTACATCCATTTGAGATGGAGATATGGATGCTGCAGTAGCTGCCAGGTCACCTGTACTCTGACTAACTGGAAGATCAGGCATCTCCTCACCACTCACATCCTCACTGGGTCACTTAGTTGGGAGCCATACCTATCACCTCAATGTTAAGATGCACAGGTCAAGGTACTATAAATGCTGTAATAGGGGCTGTGAAATGGCCATGGTGAGATTCCAGGGAGTGGGATTGTGTTATCTGTTTCTCATAAAAAGAAAAATATTTTTTTAAGATGATGTCCTGGTGGATTTCCATGAAAGTTGCAAAAGACACAAGTCAAGGCATGTATTGATATTAACATTCATTTTAGGCATGAGTTCTTAGAAGGAGCATGTTTGCTTTTAGTTTATCCATTTCATATATTCTTCCTTATTGTATCACAATAGCTCACCCCTTAAGGGCTGAGGCTAGCTAACCCTGACTCCTAAAGAGGCACACCTGAGGTGGATCAGGGAATTCCTTATAAGGAGCATCAGGAAGCTGCAGGCTGTGGTCTGATAGGAGAAGGAAGTCAGTGCCAGAGCTCCACCCAGAATGGGCTGGGACTGATGGCATCAGATGGAGCAGATTGGGACAGAGGAAGGGCTCTGTGTGTGGCAGAAGAACCAGAGTTGAGTATGAACTTATGTTTCGGTTGTGGGCTTTATTCTGGGGATTGTCTGAACCATTTTTGTTGTTGTTATTAAACCA
Source organism: Lepidochelys kempii (assembly GCF_965140285.1). Classification (NCBI taxonomy): domain Eukaryota; kingdom Metazoa; phylum Chordata; order Testudines; family Cheloniidae; genus Lepidochelys; species Lepidochelys kempii. The sequence goes on along the minus strand of NC_136387.1, from coordinate 17,928,616 downwards.
GCCCTGGGTGGGGATGCTGTTAGCCCCTTCTTGATGGTCGCTTAAGCACTCCTACCAGAGGCGGGTGCCTGCAAAGTGATCCCAGCCCAGACCATAAGGTGGTGCTCAGTAAATGGCAGCTCTGTTACTTATCCATAATATTCCTCTTCTCTAATTCCCAGATCTTAGACCTTCTCCTCACTCCAACTCTTCTCAGGTTGTCCTTTTAGAGCAGCAGTTCTCAAACTGTGGGTCGGTACCCCAGAGTGGATCATGACCCTGTTTTAATGGGGTCTCCAGGGCTGAAGCCAGACTTGCCGGGCCTCGGGGCTGAAGCCAAAATCCGAGCCTCACCACCCAGGGCTGAAGCCCCCAAGCTTTGCCGCCTCCGAGGATGGCAGGGCTTGGACTTTGGCCCCCCTGCCTAGGGTGGTGGGGCTGGGGCTTCGGTCCCCCATCCCGGAGTCATGTAGTAATTTTTGTTATCAGAAGCGGGTCACGGTGCAATGAAGCTTGAGAAACTGTTTTAGAGTCATCTCCTCCATTCTTTTTATCTCTCTTTACTTTGCTAGTGGTTGAGAATTTTTAATGTATCGGCAGTAACACTCAAAGGTCAAGTTTTGAACTTTGCTACTTACTAGCAGGGAATGCAGATCTACTTTAGAGACGCTATGAGTGAATGACAATAATGTTTATAGATTGATCTCTGAACCCCTCTCCACTGTAACTCATGGTCCCAGGGACTAACTCACATCACTCAATGAGACTTTCCAAAGGGGAGTGATCTTTAACATGCAAATTGACGTGTGAGAGCCTTCATGGAAAAGCACTAAGTATGGTATTTGAAAGACACTAGAAGACCTTGCTGCTGTTAGATTTCAGTGTATTAAACACCTTTTCAAAACTAAGCACTATTGATCGTTTCTAGCTCCTGTATGTGACTCTCAATGTAGTGGATTCATCTTTTATAAACTCCCTGTTTATGACACCCCTGCAGTGACACTCAGTATAGCAGGAAAAATCGTGCGGCGCCCCCTCCCTGCCCCCCTCCCCCCAAAAAAAAGAACTTTAGAATTATAGAAATGTAGGACTGGAAGGGACCAAGATAGTCATCTAGTCCAGTCCTCTGGGCTGAGGCAAGACTAAAACCATGTCTACACTATCACTTCTGTGAGAAAAACTTACATCTCTCAGGGGTGTGAAAAAACATGCCCCTGAGTGATGTACGTTTTACCGGCATAAGTGGTAGTGTGCACAGGGCTATCTCAGTGGGAGAGCTTCTCCCACCGACATAGCTACCGCTGCTCGTTGGGGGTGGTTTAATGATGTCGATGGGAGAGCTCTGTCCCATCAGCATAGAGCGGCTACATGAGAGATCTTACATGGCGCAGCTGCATCGGTACAGCTGTGCAGCTGTAAACTCTCTAGTGTTGACATGGCCTTAGTATTATCTTGACTATCCCTGAAATGTGTTTTGTCTAACCTGTTCTTAAAAACCTCCAATGACAGAGATTCCACAACCTCCCTAGGTAATTTGTTCCAGTGCTTTACTACCATTAGGAAGTTTTCCCTAATGTCTCCAACCTAAATCTACCTTGCTGCAATTTAAGCCCATTAATTCTTGTCCTGTCCTCAGTGGTTAAGGAGAATTTATCACCCTCTTCTTTATGTAACTTTTCTGCCAGGTGGAGTCGACAGCAACAAGGGCCAGGTTCTATATCTAGGGGTTCCTCTTAACAATACAAAACAGAACCGGCATGAGCCCCTACTCAGTAATCTGGGAAAATTTAACACCACCCAGGTGCCTGAGAGGTAGTACTTCCCCACTTGCAAGCATAACAGAAGAGAACTTTTATTAGAAGGGAAATGGAACCAAGCATTAATTTGGGAAAACACCAAAACCACATTCTAAAGCATGTGATCATAAGCAAAACTGACCACACAGTGAATTGTGGGGATTTCCCACCTTGTGAAAGTCTTAATGAATGAATGTCCCTTTAAATCATTGCATGAATGAATGTCCCTCCCCCATTGCACCCCACTCAGTTGGCTATCCTTGGTTAGTGAAGACCCAGAGTTCAGAGGTGTGTTCACAGGGGTTCACCTCTCACCCCGGGACTTTGGGGCATGGAACAACGACTCTGCTGCTGCCTCTGCAACTGGCTCACACCTGCGGCATCTCTTTGCCACTTGTTTCTCTGCCACTGCTGGCCACTGTTTCTGCTGTTGCTGTGTTTTTTGCTGCTGCTGCTTCCGCAATATCCTGTTCTGACACTTAACCCAGCTCTTAGTGATTTCAGTGGTAGCGGGAAACTTCACAACCAGTGCAGTCTCTGCATTGTCTCTCTTTGTCTCCACACAAGGTCTAAGGCTTTTCCCCTAGATCTGCTCAGCAGGGAGGACAGCTCTAGGAATCACTAACCAGAAATAAGGACTGAATTGAGTCTAATCAGCTCTGGCATTAAATCTTGGAGAGGAGCAGGTCAAATGGAGTCTAAGACTTTTTAGGCAGAGTCCACACCAGCAGGTAGAAACACCTGTCCCCACCCACTCTGAACTTCGCTGGGATGTGGCATCCCTACGCCCTGCTTATCAAGTGAGGTGCTGTTCAGGGTGACCCCCTCACTCAGGGCAGGCTAAGCACAGTTCTGTTGCCCTTTACTTGTACAATAAAGATAACATTTCATTACCCCTGCATTCAAATACCAGAATGATTTGTTAACCCCAAACAAGCCAAAATTGATTATTTTGCAAAGCAGCTCCATCTGCTGCACACCTAGGCAGAGTAGGCATGGCTATGCGACCATGGTCTGTTCCTGAAGTCTTTTCCCCCAGCTCATCATTGGATGTCGGGGGAGAGCTCATTCAGACTGTGCTTATATTTATAACCACCCTGTATGTTCTTGAAGACTAGGCTCTCCAGACTAAACAAACCCCGTTTTTTCAATCTCCTCTCCCCACCCCCTCCCATAGGTCATCTTTTCCTGAGCTTCAGTCGTTTCTGTTGCTCTCCTCTACACTGTGTCCATGTATTTCCTGGAGTGTGCTGGACACAGTGTTCCTGCTAATATATCCCAGAATGATGATCACCTTTTTTTTTGTGTGAAACAGCATTACATTGTGTTGACCCATCTTTAGTCTGTTATCCACTACACGCCCCAGATCCTTTTCTGCAGCACTCCTTCCTATGCAGTCATTTCCCATTTTGTATTTGTGCAATTGTGCAACTTTACTCTGATAATAAGATGTAGCATTTTACCTTTTCCAAGTATTGTGTTAGCAGTAGGTCCTTTTGCAGAAGGAAGCTTTTATTTCAACAAAAAAAGTGGGGTTTTTTTTTGTTTTCTTTTGTTTTTTAAAAGTCTTTTTTGCTTATGACACTGGACTAAGGAGACATGTGCATTTGGTTCCTGGCTCTGTGAGCAGACATCACAGAACATGTAACGGTGCAACATTCATGAATTGTGGAGTTCTTACCCATTTGTTGTTGTTTGTTTGTGCTAGGGTAGTGCCCAGCAGGTCTTCTTGTGAACTGAGTGTGATTTTTGATTTTTTTTTATCCTCCATAAAATGGGAATAAAAACACCTTCACAGCGGCATTGAGTCTAAACTAATTAATGCTTGTATAGCCTGTTAGTCTCAGGTGGGAGGTGCCTTGAAAGGTCTAACACCTCAAGTCACTAGTGCTCCAGCAGGATATGTTTTTTGCCTTCCTTGGGCTGGCTTAGCCTTAAGGGAGGCATAATTGAGTTCTGTGGTATGGAAAATACATTATTAGATTCCAGCAGCCAAAGTACTGAAAGTTAGCCCTGATGAAAGTCTGAGTCCCCACACTAGCAATCTGCACATTCTTGTTCATATCCACATCTAGTTCACTTCTCGTGAACTTTTTTGCTTTATCTGGAACTTTATGAGGATTTTGTTCAGTGTATTTCAAGTCTGAGGGGATTTTGAAAATAGTCTGCAGTTGGAGACATTTGAATTATAGTAAAATTGGGAAATTTCTAACATATAAATAAGTGTATGTTGAGTGAAATATGAGGGTATATATGTGAAGTATCAGGGGTTAGCCATGTTAGTCTGTATCCACAAAAACAACAAGAAGTTCGATGGCACCTTGAAGACTAACAGATTTATATGAGCATAAGCTTTTCTTGCATTTGAAGAAGTGGGGTTTTTACCCATAAAAGCTTATGCTCATATAAATCTGTTAGTCTTCAAGGTGCCACCGGACTCCTTGATGTTTTTATGAGGGCATATGTGCATAATAAAGTTGGTTGGAAAATGGCATTTTCTGGAGGAAATTGAAGGAAAAATTTTCATTTTTTAAAAAGAAATTTAATGGAAATTTTCTATTGGGGGGGAGTCGTTTTCAAAATAATAATAAAAAAAAAACTTTAAAAAAACAGGCAACTTCAAGCAAAATGAAAATTGCCCACAACAATTCATTCAGAAATAAAAGCATTTTTGTCAAAACAACATTCTGAGAATACATTTTTGACCAGCTCTAGTTCATAGGCAGATAAAAGTATGTGCGCATACAGCAATTGGTGAATCTAAACACTTATACAGTTTCAAGATCAGATACCAAGGTGATGGGTGCAATAGAAACCACAGAAAGATGATTTTTATGAAGACTGCAGACTCCCTAGTTGGCAGGAACCATTAATGCTTAACTGCTATTACCCAAGTCCTCTTTCAGAACTGTTCTGTGTTAAAACTGCAAGGTGCAAGAGGATGATTTAGCCCCTCGTATCCTGGTGACTGATACAATAATTTTATTTTAAATGTTTCCATAGTAATTTTGGTCTATAAGCACAGAAGGTATTCTGGTCCGCTTGTCTTATTATTCTTATATATACATAAATATGAAATGAATCCATCATGAAATAGTTCAGCACTTCCAATTAATTTTAATGGTCTGCTAGTTTTAACTTCATTGGATCAGAGCCTGGGAATTGAGAAGTAGTTCAGCTTTTTAATAAACTCTTACTAATCTTGTTCTAAGTATTGCTCATGATTTATCAGATTCATGCTAAAGAAGAACTTACTATATCAATTTACCCTGACAGTATGTGTCTCTGATGTTTAATATAATTAATAAGGAAACATTTGCACAGAGCGTGGAGCTGCCAGAATGGTACAGGGCTGCCACCATGGCAGAAAGTTAATAGCCTTGAAAGAAATTATTGCTCCAGGGCAATTGAGGAAAGGTGACATCAGAAGAATGGCTTTTGGATTTTTAGGAACCTCTTTCCACTTAGTTACTTCATACATCTCACTTGACAGGATTGTCTGTGACATGATCCAACCCTTTATATGAAAACGAGAAGATACAATTGAGTTGCACTAAGTATCTAATAAAATGTCTTAGGGGAAAAATATCTACCCATATTTTCAAGATCCGTTTTCATTCTCTCTCACTCACACATGCACTAGAAAGATGGTTCCTTTGATTTCACTTGAGCTAACAGCTATTTCCCCCACTACTTTGACTGAAGACTATATCTTTGTTCCATCCATGGTAAACTTGCTACTCCATACAGATTCATTAAGTTGTCAGTCTCTTTTTCCCCCCCAGACCGTCTTTCAAGGTTTATTCTGCTCTTTGTTCAAGTCCTCTACCTCCTTTTCTCTTGCCTCTTTTTTTGCTCTGTCTCTCTGCTTTGAATCCTGTGTGTCACAGAGTGGCTGGCTTCTTTAATGGGAAAATGGGGCCTCCACCCGACGAGGGACAAGGTGGCCTCACCTCTCCAGGTGGGTAATAATGAATAAGGTAATGTGATTAACTGAGGCCAGGCCTGGCAATATAAAGGAGGACTAGAGTCTGGAGTAGTGCCTGGGAGAGGGAACTTGAGTGGGAACCTAATGCACCAGATAGGCAGGGCTGGGAGTACCTGGCAGGTGGGGCGTGTCAGATGGCTAGAGAAAGCAGCTGCAGGGAACAAAGGGACAGTTTGAACTGAACCCAGGTCTAGGAAGGAGAATTGGATACTCCTGACTTAGGAAGAGTAAGGAGCTTGAGAGACAGCCAGAGTTTGAAACAAGGTAACAGTGAGATAATTGATTGACATAATAAACAGTGGTGTCACAGTTCCAGGAGTGAACCCACTGAGTGTGAAACATGTTCAGTTGTATAGCCAGCAAATAGTAGGTAAATCTAAAAGGTGGAAAAGGATATGGATGGAGCAGCAGAAGGAGACACAGCTCAAATTTGGAGGTTGGGCGGGGTAACAGTCTTTGGGTTTTATCAAGTCAGGATTGAATGGGAGGGTGGATTTATCTAAACTGATCTGTACCTAAACAGATAGTTTGATATAGGTTAGGGAATGTACATAACTTTTATTTAATGTCCCCTACATCATTAATCCATGCTCCTTACTGACCACAACTGATAATGTGGAACATCTTGCCACAAGAGATCAACTCTCCTATTTCAGATCAGAAATCATTAAATCAACCTCCAATTAATGGGCACTCGGAGGAAACTTTTCCTGTGGGTAGGTGTTCCTACTCCAGGGTTTCTTATATCATCCTCTGAAGTATCTTGTTGTTGACAAGGTTGACAAACAAGCTGGGCACTGGTCTGATTTAACAGAGCATATCTCATGTTCTTGCTTTCCCTTTGAAATTGGCTGCTATCAACTGCTGGAAGTCTTTCTTCATCAAAATTCTATTTCTTGTGTGATTCTTTTTCTAACACCTACTGTCACTATCAAGCTAAGCTGTTTAGCTCATTGGTCAGTGTTGTGTATTGCCACCTTGAGGGAAGGGCAACTTCATTCCCTAGACTTGCTCTCACTTCCAGGGATAGTACAGTGTTTGGGAGCTCTGCATGCAGAATTAGTATGGTTGGGATGAAGACAATAACTTGTATCACTCAACAGGATCCCTTGTAGCCTATTAAAAGAGCAGCGTTGGTGAGGACTCTTCCCCCCCAAAGCACAGGGGATTAGACTGATGGATGGGGAACACAGTAAAAGGTAGAAAGCTGGTGATGGGGAGGGAAGGGACACTGCTAGGCTCTCTGCTGTGGATGCACAGGCCTTCCTGAGAAGGAAGGGTGGATCTTCTGTTGGTATCCTTATATGATAATGGTGTGCATTTATACATTGGATTTTACCTGAGGATCTCAGAATCCTTTATAACATTAAATAAATTCTCACAACATTTCTCTGAGGCAGTCAAAGGGTACAGGAGAACTCTTCACCCACTGCTGAAATACATCCACCTCTGAATGTGGCAGCTGCTTAACAGGGCTCAGCAGCACAACACAATAGTTCAGGGCAGAAAGTGAAGTGCACTGCCCCAGATTGAAACCACAATAGGAATTTACATAAGGCAGAATGAAATAGCTGGAATTGGAATTTGCCCAGGGCACCAGGAGTAAGCCCCCTATGAAAAAATACCAGAGGATCTTTAAGGCAACAAGCAGGCAGGACCTCAATGGGTACATCTATACTGCAATTAAAAACCCACGGCTGGCTGATGCCAGCTCACTCTGGTTCACTGGGCTTAGGCTAAGGGGCTGTTTAATTGTAGTGTAGATGTTCAAGCTCAGGCTGGAGCCCAGACTCTAGAACCCTGTGCGGGTCCCAGACCTTGGGCTGGAGGCCAAGCATCTACACTGCAATTAAACAGCCCCTTAGCCCAAGACAGCTGGCACAGGCCAGCCATAGGTGTCTAATTGCAATGTAGACACACTCAGTGTTGCATCTCCGCTGAAGTCAGCACCTATGCTCTCCTCCCACAGCATGAGGATCTAATACTGATTCCAAAGGAAGAGTGGCCACCAACTGTGCTTCCTCCAGTGCTTAGGTGTAACCCCTAGGGAGGTCTCCCATCCAAGAGCTTACCCAGACCAACCCTGTTCACTTAGACAAGGTGGGTGAGGTGTAACATCTTTGTATTGGACCAACTTCTGTTGGTGAGAGAGACAAGGTTTCGAGCTTACACTAGAGCTCTTCTTTGTGTAAGCTCCACTCTTTCACCAACAGAAGTTGGCTCAATAAAAAGAAGTTACACCTCACCCACTTGTGTCTCTCATGTCCTGGGACCAACACAGCTACAGCAGCATTGCATAGGCCTATTGAGTTTGTGAGATCAGAGAGAGGTCCTAGCATATGGTGTTATGCTGCCGGCAGGTGACAGCACATCATGTAACTAGTGAAGATGATTCAGGTGCAAGGTAGTGGAAGTGAGAGTTTGACTTGTGCCTGGTAAACCGAGGCAGTAAATTCCAATTTTCACGTGTCCTTGCTTGCTGTGCAGATGGAGCCCAAATCTTCACCCTGTTGGTTTGGGTTTGAGTCTCGTTGTTGCCGTGATAAAACAGCATTAGAATTTCCAGCATCTGTTTCCTGGCGATAGTATTATTATGCTCCTGCTCGCCATCCCGCAAAGCTCATTCACTGCTTCCCCAACTCCCTTCAGCTGCTGCTTTAAACTTACTTCACACCTGCTCTAGCAATCTGTGGGACAGACACATCTCAGCAAAGCAAACAAAAGCACTGTGATAACAAGCCTCCAGGCTAAGAAGCAGCAAGCGTTTTCTAATCCATATTGCAGCTGGCTAAATTGTAAGGCGACCATCATTCTGTGGCTCTTCCATTATAGGTTTAAAATTGCAGTAATGGCCAAAGTTATCTTTTTTATTTTAATTTGTTGGATTTAAAAGGGGGGGAGAGGGAGGAAATGCATGTGGAATGGCTTGATGCATACTATGCCTTTATCACCCGTTTCAGGAGGTGGCCCTCTTAGCACCCAAGCTGTGCCACTGGCAGGCATGAATTATTAGGTAGGTTTTATATACACGTCCAACTAAAATAAATATGCTGGAGGCACATTGTCTGTGCACCCTGGATGCAGTGTCTATGTAAACAATAGCTCCGAAAAAAAAAAGTGCTAAAGGAATCCATTTCAGACTGAAAGAGGAAAGAGCACCAGCAAACTCTCCAACAAAAAAAAAAAAGCAGTTTTGTTTTATAGTTCCCCAGCAATGAAAATATTTTATTCTCAAATCCCTGTCTGCCTATCCCAAGCAGACCCTCCCCCCCAAAAAAAGAAAATGTGCCAGAGACTCTGAAATCCAATAAGTACTTAGGTATGGCTACCAGTCTTATGAGGAAGGTGCTGAGAAGATACGATAGTGATGGGCTGCAGTATAAGCTATAAACTCTAAGCTAGATGGAAAGAAAGCTTGTGTGTAACATTTAAATTAGAATTCTTTTTTAAAGGCTGAGGCTTATGAAGTGAGAGAGGTGTCCAAATTCCACCCTGGACATTCATATCAGTGTTTAGCTAAGTGCCAACCTGAGCCATTGAAATTGGAATATATCTGATTTAGGCCCCAAATTCGAACCCTGGAGTCCTCAGACAGCAACATCCAGCTAGGTTAGATCTTGTAGTAGAGCTGTCCAGAAAATGGAATTCCTGTTTTTCAGAATTTCTCAGAATTTTTTCAATTTTTCAGAATATTTTATCAGTCTCAATCGAGACAAAAAGCCCCAAACGGAATCTTTTCCTCAGAACTGAAATTCTGCAATATTTATTTTTAGAAACACCAAAATGTTCCTGCAGTGGGAATGTTTCAGTATTTCCAAAATGAAAAATGCTCTACGGGATCCCTAGGCTGTCCAATTCCCAGGTTCCTGAGGCTGCTGGCTCCCTAGTTGCTGAGCAGCTGGGGAGGTCATCCACCTGCCAGATGGGCAGCCCAGGGATCTGGCAGCTGGGTTTTTTTTAGCAGCTGGAAGGTGCTGATGTGGCTCCTGTCCCAGATGGTCAATGGAAGTGGGGAAAGGCTACCTGGTGCCCCAGTGGCATGGTCCAAGAGGGAATGGTCTGCAGGGGAACTTGGCATGGTTTGTAGCCTAGGCAGTCCAAATGGCCTTTGCCGCCCTCGAGGCAGTCTGTGAGGAAAGCAGGGAGTCCAGGGAGCTAGGCAGGCTGGCAGAAAACCAGGCGGGCAGGTTAGTCAATTGGTTGGCCTCCCTGCCTGGTTTCCTTTTCAGAGGAATCCTGTCCTATGGGATGTGTTGAATCTGTAGAATCTCAGCCTTCTCTGATGATGGAAAAATTTCCACCAGCTCCAACTTGTAGTAATGATAATCTTAGCTTTCAGTGCTTTACAACAGAATACATACAGAGGGATTGGATTACTTCTAAAATGTAGCCAAGGAGCGGAGGGGAGATTAAACACAGATTTGAATACAATTTTTACTGTTCTTTCCCCCATCCAAATTGAATTAACCCTCGACTAGGAAGTTCTTAGGATCACAGTGTGAAAAGTCATTTCTCCTCCCCCAAATGTGCTGTCTCCTTCTCTCTTGTAGTTGTCATCTCTTGTTCTCGCTGTACCATTTCTCCATCGAAACTTGCGGTTTCTGACGCTAATGTGTCTGATGGTGAGGGCAGGCTCCTGAGGCTCTGCAGTGCTGCCCTGGTTCTAATGTTGCTGCTCCAGCCCGAACCCTTTCCTCCTGGGGAGCTGAGGCTTTTTCAGAATAAAAGGTCTTAGGAAGGAGCAGTTATTTAGCCAGCACATACAGAAGATGCTGCCGACAGTGGAAGGAAGGGAAACTTTGGTCCAGGGCCATGCGGCAAATACCCTAATTTTACAAAAAGTGCCATGGGACCTTTAAACACTGAGATCCTGTGTATTGTCTGAGAATGTTAAAAGTCTAATTTCAAAGACTTAGGAACAGTGTTCCCTTACATGGCTTGGATGACGTTGATATGTTGTAACAGACTGATCTTAAAGGTGACATTGCTAGTACTTACTGTACTTCCTCTCATATGTGATGATAATCTCTCTCTCCCCCGCCTCCCCCCAGCTCTATTGTACGAGGAGCGTACATGGAATAAACAAATCCTAAGACATGCATGTTCCCATTCAAATACAGCTTCTTAAATCTCTCAGGATAACAAGTATTTTTTATCCCTTTGCGCTACACTTTCTTGATCTCACATTCTTGCAGAGAAGGTGACACCTTACTTCCAATTTAATTGATTTGGGCTAGTATCACAAATGAGTGTGGGAATGGAGCATAGAACTGAGATCATTACTAAATGTGCAATGAACCTAGAAATGTCTGGGGCAGGCCTACATATTTTGAGTGACACCTCAAAGCTGGCATTCTATGTTACAGACCATCTTTGGACACAGTTATTTAAACAGGATCCAGAAGCATGCTTGCCCTGCAAAATCATTAGGGATCACTGCACAGACCCTTCTTCCCACACTACTGCTTCATCTTCCTTTCTCTGTCCCTCAAACAGACCTTTATTCCTCATCTTTCCCAGCCTCCCTGCTTTCTCACTATATGTGCTATATTTTGGTCCCTTATGGGGATCCATTCATCCTTCTTTTATGTACAATGTGTGTCCAGAAAAACAAATTTAGGAAGCAGAGCACAATACACTTAGTCTCCATTTTTATATCCTGGCATTTCCTGAAAGGTCTGTGGATGGACAACTGTGTAGTTGAGTGAATAAACTTACGTGCTCTGTCCATATACCTGGAGGAGGGAGTTGGGGGAATTTGAAGTCATTGCACAGAAAAGTGACTGAAAATCAATCAACTCAGATAGATGTAAAGAGCTCACCGGGGAAATGCAGTCAGGCAAGTCCATCCTGAACTACTTACGCTATTACAATGGAGGCAAAAATTCCCACTAATTTGATTGTCTTCAGGGCACCCCTGGTAAGCAGGTCTTGGAAACACTTTAACAGTACAACTGTGCAGATAACTGCTGTGGGAAGCATGGCATGAGGAGACTGTTAATTGCACTGCCAGAGGAAGCAAGAGGCATTTCAAAATTTCACTTGTCCAATGTGTGATTCTTCACGTGTTTCTCAAGAGAGGGAGCACTCCATTATTAAAAAATAGAAGGCGATGGTTCGTTGTAGCATTGTCTCCAGAAGTGGCTGCATTTCAGTGGTTGGTTAAGTGAAGTGCTGTATGTGAGTGGGTGCATGTATATATAGTGTATGTATGTTTGTCCTTTTATTTGCCTGGGTGTTTTGCTAATGTGTTAGCACTGGTTAGCCATTGGTCTGTTACCACATCCCTACCATTGTATTTCGTGTCTAGGTTCACATGCACACTTGTTCACGAATAAATTATTTTGCTTATGTGGTGCTATCAATCTTTTTTCACATGCTATTTATGAAACTGGTAAACTGAGCTCAAAGGAGAATGTTTGTGTTGGTGGGTTTTTTATATATTGTACAGACACACACATTTTCCTTTGAGCTTTGAAGCCAGAATTGGGAAGAAGTCTCGATCCTCTGAATGTAGTTCTGAGACAGCTGAATCTTTTATTTTTTGGAGGTTACATTGCCAATTTATTCTGAAGGGTGTGTGAACTGGTTTTGAGAAAAGACCCACTTTGACCCTCAAACAGAAACTAATCTGAAACTTTTTTATGGTTCTGAAAAGTTAATGATCCCTTCAGTCTACTCCAAGGTGTAAAGGGAATGAGTGTCGTATGACAGCTGAGCGCTAGAAATGTAATGGATAGCTCAGCATGTTGGGAGTTGAGCTCTGGATTCTGTTCTCTGATGTGCCCCTGACTATGATCGCTAACATGTCGCTAAACCTCTCTGTGCCTCAGTTCCACCACCTGTAAAATGGGGTTAGTACTTAATTACCTCTGAAGGGTGTTGAGCCTTTATTGGTATCTATTAAACCACTTTGAGAGCCTCTGTGCAAAGTGCTGCTCTTATAACCAGTTGCTAGGCATGTAGGGCCATACTTTCAAAATGGGTTCAGCTCAGGCTGAGTGCACCCAAGCCTTTCATTGTGCAGTTTTAGGGAGTTTAAATATTGATTCCTCCAAATACCCCAGAATTGCACAAGCAAGTGACATCTCACTGTTTGAAGATGAAACCATCAGAAGTCTCTCCAGTTGGCATGTAGACTGCCACGTGCATATGGAGGTGTGAGTTGAGCATGCAGAAGTTTAGATATCAAGGTGTGTGCTCCAAAATTTTGTTCTCTTACAATTTTGGGCAGGCAGATTTAGAGAACGAGGCTCCAATTCTGCATCTCTAAGAATGGTGCACTTGGCTGGGCTGGAGACAGTTGTTGCAGGAATGAAAGGAACATAGTATTGGAATTGGGGGAGAGAAAAGGGAAGTGGGATGCAAGGAGCATAAGTTAGAGTTCAAGATAAGCTTCTTAACTTTGGGGAACTTATCAGAATTGAACAGAATCTCCAAACTGCCCCAATATATATAATTCATATGTTTATTAAAAACACCTGGAGGTAAATCTATTCTGGCTCTTGACTCAGCGCAAGTTCATTTCTAACTGAACTATGCACTTGTACTGCACCAATCACTAGGGTTTCTAAACACCTCTATAGTCTTCCTCCTATGTACCGTCTCATTTATAACCAATGCTTTGCTCTGACCTGTAAAGGACATGGCTCCTTAGAGCATCTTTACATCAAGTGAGCACTGTAGTTCTGCATGCTTATCTGCTAAGAAGCAGAGACAGTGCAGCTCTTCCGGGCATTGTCCTCCCCATCTTTGCACTCAGAGCTATGCTTTACATTGTGTCTTACCTCCCCTGGCTATTCTCTTAGACCACACTGAAGTTTTTGCCAAGAGCAAGGAAATAAATTTTTGTTTTTACTCTTTCTATATCCCTGTTCTCGCTGAATATATGATTAGTTGATTCCTTTTTAGGTCAAAGATAAAATAGGTCCCCATCATCCAATCACAGACAGATGGAGCTTCTCAGAAGGGTAAAATTCATTTGAAGTTCAGTTAAGTAATATGTCCACAAGACATTATTTAAACTTGTGTTGATTAAAAGCTAAACAGTAACGAGTTTGGGTGTGCATCGAAAAGAGTTCTTTTTGGATTCTAGAGAATTTTAACACAACATTAGTTACTACATAATGGGGACTTACCATTTAATACTCAGTGGTTAAACACCACTGCAGTTCTTATTTAGCATTGAATCCAGTTTTATGTTTAGGATCTAGATAAAGTCTGAATAGTGTGTGCCACTCTGCTACTGTCTTTTAAATTTTTGTTCCACCTGAAACCATGTAAAATAAACAGTGCAAAACACCACTGTAAGGCGAGCTTGGTGTAATTGTGCCTAAGAACCCTGGTACACACTCTGAAATGAAACAGGGGAAACCTCCTCAGAGTGGTAGCTCCTATGGGAAAGACACTGCTATGTTGCAAGTTTCTAGCTCTCTGGTAAAACAAACAAGGCCCCAGTAAGGGTGTTAATTCCACTTAGTATGCTGAGTAGCTATTTCCTGCCCAGTCACCTGATTCCCCCTTAATGTCCGATGCACACACAGGATCTTATCCAGCTTCCATTGAATTACATGGCAAAACTCCTGTTGATAGCTTCATGAATAGGTCCTTCTTATACCTCATCTCACTGGCTTCACTAGATCTTAGAAGAGCTACAGTGCTAAAGAACTACAAGGATATATTATAGGAAATACAAGTGTTGGAAGGTGAAGTAAAGACGGGGCAGAGTGATGTAAGACAAAACCCAAATTCCTATTGTATTAAATGGGAGCTGAGAGCTCTCTCTGGATGAGGCCTATCATAATTGTTCTACAATATTGTACAACACCTAACACAATGAAGTCCTGGTCCATGACTGAGGCACCTTTGTGCTACAATAATACAGATAATAATTAATTAGGGCTCATTTCTGCCATGTAAAATTATTCCTTAAAGCTTCAAAGAAAAAAAAATTAAGATCTAAGAAGATGTTGACATGGTACAGTAAATCATTACTTTACTTCTATATTTTTAACTGCATCCTCTTTCGGCTCTCATAAAGTCACCTGAAAATGAATACGAAGTATTACAGATATGCTTGTAGTTCTAAATGTCGCCACGAGATGGATACCTAACTACAATAGGCACATGCTTTCCACATACATACACTTACATTTCTGTAAGTGGCAGCAGTGACAAATTATTTAAATAAATAAAAACAAAACAATTTTCAAGGACAAGATCCTTTCCTGCCAGCAGGCAAAAGACATTCCATACAGGAGCCCATCTTCCAGCTGTCAAATAACATTAGAAGCCAGCATGAGAATGACTGTCACTTCTTGGTGGCTCGCCCAACAGATATAACTAACAGATTTTGAAAGTGCGGTTCATGTAGCAGAGGGAAAAAAATTGAGCTAAGTGAAACTTAGTGAAATTTCACTTCATTGGTGAAATCCTGGCTGCCTTGAAGTCAATAGGAATTTTGTCATTGACTTTAGTCAAGCCAAGATTTCATCCCATATGACTAGTTTATTCCATTTCAGTCTATTTGACTTCACATATCCACCCCCACACCCCTAGTTTCAAGTACAGTTTGGATATGAATGAACTCAACCCCTCAAAATGACAGTTGGGGAAAAAATCTGGAATTCTGCATGGTTGCCACATGAAATCTTAAATCAACCCAAGCTCTCTTGAAAGACTGATTCTCAATGAATCTTTAGAAGACCCTTGTTTAATTGAGTTGCAATGACTGAGTTTTCTGTGGTTTCATGTTTTTTTCACACAGCTACATCATAATAAGAAAGAAAAGGGGAGTCAGTCACTAAAACCCATTCATATATCAGTCCTACCCTATGCCAAACTACCACCAACTTCAGTGGAAGTGGACGCAGTTTGCAGGAGTCTAGGAATTTGCTTCCTCATGGACGAGACAGCCTTTATTGGGAATAGAAAGAAACTATGTGTGTTATGAGGCAAGGTAGGACTTTGTCAGTAAAGCTGGATTTCATGTCTATCATAACAACTAAGTTCAGGAATCTTCAGGCGAAATTCTGCTCTTGGGGTGGGAATGGGTTCCCACTGGAGTCTATGGGAACTGAATACAAAAAATCCAAGCAGGGACCTTTAGTTTCTAAAATGTCAGTGTCACGTCCTTAGTCCTTTTTCTGCCTAGGAACGTATGGTTTATGTCGCACACAGAGGGAACTTCTATGGCTGTCAGCCTGTGCTAAAGTACTATTGGAAAGGATGGCGTTGCCTTGTGAACCCTTAACTGGTGCAATGAATGAGATACACAGGAAGCTAAACTTTCCCAGTTGCACATCAGTGCATAAAACAACATCAAAAAGAATCAGCTTTGTTCGCATTTAGAATGAATAAACACCGAGCATGACAGCAGTGGCTGTCCTTTAGGGCTAGTTTGCTCTCTTTGAATGATCTGTATCTGCAGGCCACTCAAGCTGAATTTCTTTAGTTCTGCTTTTATCGCCTTTCCCACTGGACTATTTCAGATTTACTGAAATTAAGTAATATAGGACTAACAGTGTTTAGGTCGTTGGATTACTTTGGTCGGTGGTGGAGATGCTCTGATTTTTCTCTCTAAATGTGTGTCTCTGCACATGCTTCTTCCCTCTCCTTCTCTCCCCCCGCCCCCGGTAATAGTTATGCCTTCAGGATGGTGAAAGGTTTAAGATGATCCCATTAGCCTAAAGTATGTAGATATAAATCCCTTAGATGCTGAGTATTCTGTGATAAGGAAGAGAATACTGTAGTTGGTTAGGCCACAGGTTCAGTATGTAGTAGGGCTGTGGGTCTTAAAAATAACCTGGAAAAATATTATTGTTCACATCTCCCTCAAATAATTGGAAAACTAATATCTGGCCCAATTCAGACCCCAAAATGAATCCAATTTAAATATGAGATGAACTCAAGCGGGGCAGAAAGGCTGCTCTTTTCTTCACAAACTAGGTTCTTGCTTTGCTGAAACATTTTGTGAGTCCTAAGGTTAGTAAGTCACAAAGGCCTGAACAAGCAAAATGTACTTCCCTAAAAATCTCCCCTTCCCATCAACAAGCCAACAAAACTCCCTTTAGCAAGAGGTTTGCCATATTCAAGAAGAATGAAGCAAAGGTCAAAAATAATCTATGCAAGATGTCTCCTCTCATCTTATCACATCTTAACATTTCGACATGGCAGATTCCACCTCCAAACAGACCACTGCAAAAAGAACAACTGAGAACAAAGATGTGACTGTGCGATCAGCAACCATGGTGGTTTTGATATCATAGTTATTGATGGATGTCCAATGCACATGTCCCTATTACCCCCCCTGAGCCCGTAAAATCCCTAGTCCTAAAAGTCTTGCAAACAAACATTAGGAGAGATGGGGTAAAGGAAAAAATAAAGGTGAAAGGAGAGGAAGTGTAGAGAGACTCTAATGTCACACTATGGACTTCACTGTGGCTATTCTTGACTTACACTTGTGTAAATGCAGAATCAGGCCAAATGCCTATTGCAGGGCACAGCAGGCATTTCTGAACCTAGGAGACCAGCGGCGATGTTTGAAAAATAAGCCATATTTTCTTGTGGATTTTGAAAGGCATCATCTTTTTAATAACATTTTGAGCTTAAAAATAAAGTCTAATCTACCTTGAAATACAGAACAGGTTTGCTATGGGGGTGAAAGAGCACTGAGGTGTCTCTTTGCAGACTTCAAACAGACCCTGCAGTGAGTAAATCCATATCAAATTCACGTAAAATTGGGTTGGCCAGCAAGCTTTTGATGTCATTGAAATGCTACAAAAAAATTCCTCAACGGAGAGATTATCCATTAAGATTTTTAGTTCACCCAAGCAATTTTTAAACAAAAAAAAGCTTCTTTTCTAGTGAGCTCTAGCTAATAGGAGTAAGCATTGCTAAAGCGTACATTTTCTGATGTAAATTGGATCAATTTATCCACCTAGCTGTCTTCTGCCCCTTACCCCCAACAACATTCAGTTGTCTTGTAACAAAAGTTATTGTCAGATACCATCCTCAAATATCAATATGGAGGATAGGCTTGACTCTGCTTTTCCAGTTTCAAAACCCTCTTATGGAACCCAGGACATATTAATTCAGCATAAGATGCACAGGAACCAGTGATTTAATTTCTGAGTCTACAGGAGACAAACCTGAAGATGCTGCTGGTATATCTTTCTTCGTATGCAAGCCAAGAGAAGACTTTAAAAATGTATTTAAATTCTTCCTGCCTTTTTCCTTCACTCCGGTGAATCTGCCATTCTGGTGTCACATGTCCCAGACAGATTAGAGTTGTTTAATTTCCTGTGAATTTAGAAAGAAGGGAATGATGGGACCTAGAAATCTGATTCTGATACTCTCTCCCCACTTTGTTAGCTGTACTAATTGGTAATACTGATGAACTTGATCCAGGAATAAATAGAAAAGTATGGCTCTAAATTCAGTTAAACTCTAAACTGAACCAGAACCTTTTCAAATGGTTGAGTTATAAGGCCTCCACTGAAACCAAGCAAAAGCACTCCATGAGCACTATGTCCATGCAGAGTTTCATATTTCAAGCTGCAGTGGCTTTTGATGTAGTCTTCCAGAGAAAAGTGATTTGAATTCTTTATTTACCATAGGGAAAAAGGTATATTTCACCCTGCAGAATCCAAAACTGGCTGGTGGGATTTTGTTCAAACTTTAAAAAACAACTAAATTTGAGTAGAGACCAAATGTGGAAGATTTCAGTCTCTGAGGTGACTGTTTTGGAAAGCTGTGAGATTGTAAAAACAGGGATAAACTGGAAATGGCTGTGCAAGCTTAATGCTAGTGCAAACTACTAACTGTTTGCTGGACTACAGTGCATCTGACAGGGACAATAATGCAATGGCTAGGGATGATATTATATATCCTTATAATACAGGGAAAAGGATAGCTTTAAGGAGAGGATTATTTCCTGCAAACAGATAGGTATTATTTCTGCAGAGCCACAGAGAGGCAGGCAGGACAGTACAGGAGATAAGGATGCGATGTTGTTGTTAATCAATTGAGGGAAAGCTGGGATTTTGGAGAGGGAAAGAGAAATGACTTTAGTGCTAGCATGGTGAAGAAAGGGGCATTATATAATAATGCTCCTCATTAGTGTTACACACAGCTCATTACTCATTACTCCCTGGTGCACAGGGGAAAGACAAAGTGATAGTCACATTCATCTGAAAGCACCCTGCTTGGTGACACACTAGACACCCCCCTCCTTGTGGTCCTCAGCATTTACAGCTAAATTATTTCCTTCTATACTGGTGCATCATCTCCATCCTCCAATATGAGGCCTGCTGAAATTGGCTTATAGACTACAGCATTCAGGGACTGCTGCATTCAGCTGCAATATCCCTTGTCTTTGTGAGCTCTGATGCCCATGTTAAATATTTTAAAGTGGCGGCATCTAGTTTCTATTATATGTTTGTGGCTTTAATTTGCATTTGACTTATGCCAGTGTGTATGTATCAAAGCTGAACTCATCCCTACACTTACCCCTATTGTAATAAACTTCCATAGTGCCTCTCAGCCTCCCAACAGAGGCACTGAGAGGTCAAGCCACTTGCCCAGGCCCTCACTGCATGTTAAAGGCAGAGCTGGCAATTAAGTGTGAGAGTTTGACTCCCAGATCCCGGCTCTCGTCCCTCTGCCATGCCTACTATTTCCTTGTGAAGATACGGGTTGTTGACTGCATTAGTCAAAGGCCTCCACATAAAGTTAAAAAGATTCAATTATTCTAGCAAGCTGGAATGGGAGGCACTTCTCTGTGCAGAGAACTCCCCTTTGGAAAAGGGGTGCGCATGTGTGAGGTTATCCCCTGGTGAATTTCTATAGGATTCTCCATGGGAAGCACCTCTGTTGCCATGTGTAAGGGGACTGTTGCCCTCTTACTAACATTCACTGGGGGTGTTTTGGTTGGCTAGCTCCCAGTACTAAAAAGGGGGAATGGTTGATGGGGAACCAGGACCCTGAGACTGACAGCCCCCAGGAACAATGGGGAGAGGCCAATGCTTCAGGTCAGCCTGAATGACAGGGTGAGCAGGCTAATCAGGGAGTCAGGAGGCCAGGGAGGTCCCATCCTCCCTGTGAGCTGAAATTGCCTGGGTCAGACAGAGTGGGGCTGAGCTAAGGAGAAAGCAGGGGCCCAAGCTGAGCTGGGGAGCAGAGCTGTGCCAGATCCAGAGGGACCAGAAAAGCAGCCCAGAGAGAGCAGACCCTGTCCTGGGAGCAGAGCTGCAGCCCCAAAGCCAGAGGCACAGCCCAGGGAGAGCAGACTTGCCCTGGGAGCAGAGCTGCAGCAACCAGAGCCAGAGGGGCCAAAGAAGCAGCCCAGGGAGCTGGAGGTAGAGCAGCAGCAGCAGTGCAGAGACAGAGCGGTGGAGCTGGGACTGGAGCAGTCCAGAGCTGGGTGCGGTGAGCAGCTGGGGAGAGCGAGGGGGACCCTGGGCAGCGGGCCCAGCACAGGGAGACGCCTCAGCCAAGGGGCTCTGCAGGCCAGGCTTGGATCATAACCCCGACGGGGCAGGGGTGATACTGGGAAGAAGGGTCCTACCCCTTAGAGCCTGAGAGCGTGTGGCCACCACCAGAACAAGTGTCCAACCCACAGCATCCCTACAGCACAGCCAGGGCCTGAGAAGGAGGCCTGGACTTACAAGGAACAGACTGTGAACTGCCCTGACATTCCAGAGACGCTGTTTGTGATGTTCCCTGCCACAGAGCGGGGTGATGTGTTTCCTTTAACCTTTCCCATGTTTCCTTATTCTTTTTAAATTTAATTGTTGATTAAATAACTTGCATTTGCTTTAACTTGAATGTAAAGGTCAGTGGGTCAGAGAAGTGCCCAGTGCAGACAGAGTACCCCGGAGTGGGGACACCCAAGCCCCTGTGCTAGGTGACCACAGCAGGGTTGGGGGTCGAGACCCCTAGGAATCCTGGGCCCAGCCTTGTTGGAGTTACAAGGACTCTGCCAGACAGGAGAGTGGAAGGGGAGTCCTCAAGGGCAGGGAGGCCGCTGGGTAAAGGAAGTGGGAGCAAGGACTCAGATCCTTTCGCTAGCCCACTTCACTGGGGTAGTGCAGAAACCAGGAAAGTTCCCCACAAAAGCAGGACTATTCCCCCGCTTATACATGCTCTGTGGCAGTTTGTTTTCCATTTGACTATATGCTATTTTAGCTTGATTATATGGTCTGTTGCTTGTGCGCACGAATTATTGCTTACATGAATAGAGCCTTCAAAAGAAACCTGAGGGGTGTAATTAAGAGTCAGTGTATTTTACAGGTTTAGTGACTAAGCCGACTAGATTCTCATTGTTTGTAACCATAAGGGGATATCCAAGTTGATTCAGGGCAGAGGGAGGGCGGATGGGAAGAGGATTCCCATTGCAGGAACCTAGGTTTTCTTTTTGGAACCAACAGAACTGCATCACTCAAGATCACATTAAGTAATAAATGCCAGGCCTGTGGGTGGGGCAGGATGTCTCAGATTTGGCCCTCTAATCCTCTCAGTGGGCTAATTCTCTGGCTGAGACGGGGCGGCGGGGTGAATACCCTTTTTGGGCAGTGCTAGAGGGCTACCAGATCATGCAGCGTATAAGGCTTTGATTTCACAGTGGTGATTCTGTCACTTGGAATACTTTATCCTGAGTCTTCCATGTGGATTGCAGGAAACATGGATTTATTGTAACTTAAAGGGCTTAATTGTCATGGAAGAGCCAAGAATCTGAGCAATAGGGATGAGAAAGCCAAAGCATCTTGGTGAGGCCTCCATTTAATTCATGGTTTACAGCCAAGCAGTTAGTAACTGCAGAGTTGACAACTGCATGACTTTACCGTGGATACGTGGCAATGACGAGCAGCACCTGCAGAAAGTGTGACTCACTCTGCTATTGTCCTATCATAATGGAATGATTTTTATCACGAGATAGATGAATCCAAGTCAGTTCTAGTTCAGAGTTTGCATTGTGGTCACAGCTAGGACCTAATTCTAGAATCCACTGAAATGTATTTAGCAAGGCTGGCCTATGACTCTGTTTTCTTAGGGGGAGGTTTCAAAGGCAACAAAGGGCTGTTAGGTATCCAGCTCCTATTGAAAGTCTAGTACTTACCAGGTATTGCCATCTAACTTATTGTAAGGTACTTGCAAACCATCCTGAACAACTACCAACATCTCAGATCACATCTGAATCTCTCTGTTGGCTGGGAAAAGTGCAGCCCAATCCTTCTGCCCAACCTCAAAGTCCTGGAGCCTGAGACACCTTTTCCTTGGGAAATCCTACACAAATCAGTGTGTTATGGCTCCAAGGCAAAGCCCTTAGAAGTCAGGAAATGCCACAGTTCAGGTTGCATGAATAACACCTTGATACTACCGTTCTTTGTGTATCCTTTATAATACTCCCTACAACCTTTGATACACAGCTGTAGCACCTTACAGTACTTTGTCCTACTCTGTATATGTTAGTGAAACAGCAGGTTTTGAGAGAGTGCAATGCTAAAGGCAATATAAATATCTTTAGATATACAAAGTTTAGCCTATGGACCATAGTAATGAAACAGATTCTGACGGTGCTTTTTGGAACGCCTTATGAAAGCTCGTCTGAGAGTCAGAACCACTGATTAGGTTAAGGCAGAAAACACTATCAATAAAAAATTAACTATATTAGATGTGATTTGTCACAGGTGATAATCATGAAATTGTAATATCTCATGCCTATATACCATAGTGATGAGCATATTATATGCGCACATATACATACAGATGGATAGAAAAGCAGGCTAACAAAGGAGAGTTTTACTGAGACATCTGCAGATGGGTTGTTATGCTCCAGAAATAGTTAATCAAACAATCTACCAATATATCTTATGTTTTCCAGTAAGTCATTAGGTGCTTAAATGAAGTTGCTCATGCCAGTTTTCCCTTTCATTAAATATTCATATTTACTAATGGAAATTGTCTTGACAAATTGGTCAAACTGAGCAACGTATGAATTTGTGCTATGCAAAAAAGTTGTTTTTGGAATTCCCAGGGAGCCAAAGTAATGCTTGAAATCATTAACACTTCATTGATTTTATAATTAAAAACTTGGAGAGTAAATATAGCAGGCTTTTTAGATGTTGTAATAGTCATTAATCTTGATGCTAAGAACTGATACCCTTCTTTCCTGTGCACATTTAGGGGCTTCTGAATGTGCCTTTTACTGTTCTATTCTCTATTTCAGAAAGTTTAACTGGATTGAGGTTATATTCATTATTTTCAAGGGGCACTTTCTTTATTCAAGTTACCTACCCAGGAGCCAGAGCGAGGCAGCAAGAAATAATTTAAGTGGCAAATAGAGAGACCCATCCTAGAGAAATTATCTGGGCCCATTAATTAGATGATAGTCATTTCCAGAAGCAGTAGCAACTGACTATAGACAGACTGAACTGAGCTGAGTGAAGCTCTCTCTCCAGTCCATGTTGTAGTTTTCAGGGTAGTATAAGATCAGGAAGTAGGAAGACATAAAATTTACTGTGGCATTTCTATTTTCTATTCTTATGTATAAATATGGGGACCAGGGCTGGAGGAAATATGACTTTGCCCTGTTTATTCCAGCCATAAAATCAGGGCCAAACTCAATTTTTTCATTTACAGCAGGATAAATTCATAGTGATGCTAGTAAATCTGAAGTAACAGACTTAGTAGCATGACAGAGCAGAAGCGGGCTCATAGGCTGCGGAACTCTCACTCTTCTTAACTTTGTCAACTCCTATTCTCAGTTTCAGGTGACTCTGAAAGAATTACTCCTGATTCAGACTTGTTTAACAGGGTACAGTATGGCCTCAGACCTTTGCCCAAGAATATACATCACTTTGTAAAATGGCTACCCTACACAGGTCTCTGCAGAACAACTCCTGTGGGGATAAGTCTACCTAGCAATCTGCATCATTCTGGATCTGGGAGCTATTATGTTACATATTTATATAAAACATACATATGGAATGAGTGTGTGTGTACACACACGAAACTACAGCAAATGAACAGTAAGATAAATCAAACACTCAAAAGTTAGGAATGCCGGAATTCAGGTTGCCTGAGGCAACATTGACTAATGTTAATTTACCTTCACAACACCCCTAGGAAGTGAGGGAGTGGTATGTTCCCCATTTTATAGATGGGGAACTGAGTCACAAAAAGACTTAAGTTCAAAAGACTCCAGCCAGTGGAAGAAGCAGCAATTAAAGCAGGGACTGCTGCACTGAGGGGGAAGGGGTAGAATGGAGTCCATCTAGGGCCACCCCACCCTCTAGGATCTCCAGGACCCGAGACTGGGCAGAGGAGACCCCACATATACTTTGTGGTTACTAGGACTTAGGGCATGCCTACACTTGCCATTTAAAGCGGAAAAAGTCCCTTTTTTGGTCAAAAACCGTGGGAGCGTCTACACTTGCCAATTACTTTTTGCAGTGAAACTCAGAAGTTTCACCGCAAAAAGAAAACCACCTTTGCGAGAGGCGTACAGCACTTATCGGTGATTCTTTTGCGGATGTGACAGTGAAGACATGTTCTTCCTGTTTACACAGCTTGTAGCCTCCTGAAGATATCCCACAGTGGCCTAGGTGACCACTCTAGCCAGCAGCTCTGCTGCCAGGTAAACAGACATCCACCCCTCCACCTGCAAAGCGTCGGGAACTTTGAAACTCCCCTTCCTGTTTTCTTGGCAAGTGCTCACTTATCATTTGGCCAGGTGACAAAGCCTGCTCCATGGGGCAAACGATCCCCTGCTTGGAGCAATGCTGAGCTACTGGAGCTTATCAGTGTTTGGGGAGAGGAGGCTGTGCAGGGACCCAGGATGCCCTGTGATCACCCTCCCCTCCCGCCTTCCCATAAGACCCATTGTCAAACTGGAGAGATCTGCACTGTGGGATAGCTACCCTAGAGTGCTGCTCTCATAGGTGATGGCAGTGTTGCTAATGTAAACACTCTCTGATGCCTGAGGAATTAAGTGAGTACACAAACCAGCGCTTTACTTTCACCGGTACCCTATCACTGGTGAAACTTACAGTGCAAAAACTTTGCAAGTGTATCATAGAATCATAGCATATCAGGGTTGGAAGGGACCCTAGAAGGTCATCTAGTCCAACCCGTTGCTCAAAGCAGGACCAATCCCCAACTAAATCATCCCAGCCAAGGCTTTGTCAAGCCTGACCTTAAAAACATCTAAGGAAGGAGATTCGACCACCTCCCTAGGTAACGAATTCCAGTGCTTCACCACCCTCCTAGTGAAAAAGTTTTCCCTAATATCCAACCTAAACCTGTAGACATACCCTCAGATGGTCCCTCCTCTCCCCCTGTCATGTGGCCTTGGGGGCAAACCAGCTGGCTTCTCTCTGCAGTTAGGGGCAGAAGCAGCAACTTTCGGACATTGAGACCTTCCTACAGTTCTGACTGAACTTTGGCTGTTGGCACCAGTTGTTCTCTTCTCCACTGCCTCTCCACAGTCTCTTCATCTCAGGGTAACTTCACACCTTACTCTCTTCTCCCCTGCTCTGGGGCCCTCACCTTCCTTCCCTTTTCTTTCTGTGAGCTGATTCCCCTCTTAAGTAACTTGACCAAAAAAGAAATTGTGCAACTAATGTGCCATTGGCTGCCATCACATTGTTCACTCTGCTCGTGTGTTCCACCCTTCCCCCACCCTGTGTCTGCCTTGTGTAGTTAGGTTGTAACTTCCTTAGGACAGGGGCCATCTACTACTGTTTGTACAGTGCCTATTGGCCCGTAGGCGCTACCATAATAAACATGATTACTAATAATATATTCACAAATTTGGGATGGCTAATTTGAGAACCTAGGACCTGATTTTTTTTTCCAGAGACCTAAGTTATTGTATAATACTTTATGAGTTCAAAGCACAGCTCCCATCGACTTCGCAACTGAGTGCTCAGCACATCTGTAAATTAGATCCCGAGGTCTCAGATCAGGCAGCCAGAAAATGAGCAACACACAGCTGGTGATCACCCGTGATAAGGTTGGTTTAAGTTGACTTGCTTAGCACCATGTAGGAACTCTGTGGCAAAGGCAGGGATAGAATTTAATTTCCCAGGGCGGCATTTAGCTGCCTTAATCATGAGCCCACCCTTCTTCCTGCTATCCCCTATCTCATTCATTACACACCTTCCAGCTTTTGCAATGAGGGTACCGCAGACAAGTCTCCTTTCCTGCACAGCCCTGATCCTTTCCCTTGAGCAGGTCCATCCTGTGCATTGAATGATGCAGGGGTCCCGTGGAAAAAAATGTAATCGTGTAATTGAAGACTATCAAAATGTATACACACAAGGAGGGACAGCTAGGCTTGCACAGGCAGCCCTAATTCTGGTATTTTGTAAGTCTTCAGTGCCTCATGTTGAAACCTTAATATTCTTTTAACATAGTTTTTGTGTGTGTAACTTCCTAGCATTTTTTAAAAAGCAGATTGAACTAACATATTCCCTGATGTAGTATCATTGACAACATGGGTCATCAGTTTAGTTGGAAGGAAGGTTATGAGCAGCTGAAAACAGGATCTTATGATGGGAAGTGTTGGGTAGCCTTAAATATAGGTGGCACTATCAGCTTCACCTAGAGTGTGTGTGTTTGGTTGCATGTGGCAGTGTACATAACATATGCAGTGCTGGGAGCAGCACGAGACAATCTCCTTCCTGCAAAGGACTCTACATCACATTTCTTCTGAACTGAAAAGGGAAAAATACAGGTGCTCCAGCACTCAGACATAGCGCAGAAAGCAGAAATCTCAGCTTCAGCAGTTAGTGCAAGAAGCTGCCTCTCTATTACATAGCACCATGCTCAGAAAGGCAAATTGTTTTTCCTCTTGCAATCATTTGGAACTAATATACAGTACTGTCTCTACCCTATATTCTATGCCTCCTGTGATCTCCATTTTCCCCACCACACTTCAGAAAACAGGGAGACAGTTGGCCTTTTTTTCTTTTGCTTAATGATAGTTTTCTGCTCTCTGAATACCAATCTGTTCCCCCCCCCCCACGTTAGCATTCACCTGCTCTTAAAATACTTTCTGTAGCTGCAAACTTTTAGAACAGTATAGTGCCCAGCCTCCCCCCACAACCCCAAAGTATGGCATGAATAACAGAATCTCATGAATACATTTGCACTTAGATTTTAACTAGTGAGAATCCAGGGCATGGTGACTAAATTTATGGCTACAAAAACAACTGCATCTGCTATTTAGATTTGAACTTCAGGATCTCTTATCTGATCAAAAAACTATTTTTAGCAGCTGTAAATATCATAGATGGAAGCACGAGTGCCTTATCAGCATGTTATTTAAAAATTAATGAACTTGTGGAGTGCTATCCCCACCATCATAAAGCATGGGAGATCTTAAGTTATAATTGCCTCTTAGCTATTGAGTCATGTATTTTTTTTATTTGCAAACTTCTCCATGTTGCATACATCATATAGTAATCTCTTTGGGTAGGAAAACTGTTTTAGCAGTCCAGTGTTCAGTTTTCAGTGTGTGTGTGGATTGTATTAAGTAGGCATAGCACAAAGATCTCAAACTGCAAAATGAGATAATTAGCCAAGAAAACAAAACTTGTATGACATTTTCTTGTTCAGTTTCTGAGTGAGTTACCTCTCGTAAATAACCGTTCATCAGGTTTGTACATTATCAGGGTTGCCAGCTGGCTGTCATCTTTGCTAACAGAGGTCTAGAAACCCTCCCGTAATTATCCATATGTCCAAAAGATTGATACTTCAATCCAGAAGGAGATGTTTTTCTACAAGAACTCTGCCTCCAGAGATCTCACGTGTGTATTTATAATATGGGCAAAGGTTTCGCAGAAGAGCTGGATGAGTACTGTTTAAAAGCATGCTCAGAATTTTGTTCAAATAAAAACATTTGTGGTGCCCTTAATTCAGTTACTGTGCAAACAATGTCATTATTGCAGAAAACTAAAGCTTTACAAATACTCAGGCAAACTCTAATCTCCTTTTTATTTGTAAAAGTTTCACTCATCCAATCCAGAATCGGAAACAGTATCATGTGGCCCAGATGCACAATCAGAACTATCCCAAGCGAATAGCTCATGAACAGCCCAGCTGGAAAGTAATCCTATAAAGTGTTCATCTAGAAGGACAGACACATTCTTAAAAATCTAATTTTATTCATGGATAATTAACAGAAGAAATAACAGGTTAATTGAATAAATCGTTCACTATGAATAGTTCTCATCTAATTGCCACGATGATCCTTTGCAATGTACTGTACAGACATATTAGGAATAAAAGGTAGATAAGTAATAATAAAATTAGGTGTTAATTATTTCCATTATATTTTGTGACTGCTGCTGGGATTACCTCTGAGATTACCTCTGGGATTACCTTTTCTTGGAAGCCAAGTGGACTCAGTTTAGACTCATGTTGGGCCAGCCCTGAGCTACGACTGCTGGGAGATTCCCTGGTTGGTATGGAATGCAGTCTGTCCCAGAGGTGTAGTATAAAAGACACTTTTGATTGATAAATGTTATGGGAGATCTCAGAAGAAATAACAAATTTATGCAGAAACCAGAGCTGCTGATTGAATAAGTGCACCCTTATCTCTGAGTCAATACTGAGCCAATGATCTAACATGTTGTTTAGGAGCATTGCTTCAGAGGAAGGAGATAAAAATCTCCCACAATACGCTGCGGGGATCCTTTCCTGACCCCTGCTGGTGGCCAACTGGACCCCTGAAACATGAGCTTTAGGAACATAAGATGTAAACTAGAAGTCAGTCCTGAGGCTGCTGAGTCTTGCCCCCAACCATCACAGGCAATCCACTCATACAAATTGCACTCAAATTTGTCCAGCTTTCTCTCAAAACTAAGTTGTTTGACCCCACAGTTCCTACTGGGAGGCTATTCCATGATGGTTAATAACTTTCTTTTAACTTCAAGGCTGAATTTGTTCAAATGGATATAAACTGGCCAAGTCTTTGTGCCAACGTTGTCCTTCATCTTAAATAGTTCTTCACACATCCTGGTATTTACCCCTCTGTTGTATTTACAGAGAACCCTCCCTCCCAGTCTTCTTTTTGCAAGACTAAACAAGTCAAGCTCTTCCAGTCTCCTCTCAGAAGACAGGCCCTCCATTCCTCTGATCGTACTAGTAGCTCTTCTCTACATCTTTTCAATTTCAATTAATCTTTCTTGAACATGGGTGACCAGAATTATACACAGTATTCCAAAAGAGGTCTTACCAGTGCCTTGTGCAATGACATTACTAGTTCTCTATGTCCTCTGGAAATGCCTCATCTGATACATTCTAGGATCACATTTGCCTTTTTTCATAGCCACATTACATTCAGGTCTCTCATCCTCTGTCACTTCCAATCAGTCCCCAGCTTGTAGCAGAAATTCTTGTTGCATGGCTTTGTACTATTGAACTTCACCCCATTTCTGTCACTCTAGTCTTCAAGGTCATCCAGATCTTCCTATGTAATAGTCTGATCCTCCTCTGTATTGACAATTGCCTCCCAACGTTGCATCGTCATCAAGTTTCATTAGCGCACGCCTACTTCTTGTGCCAAGGTCATTCATAAAAATATTGAATAAGATTGGTCCGAAGACTGGTCCTCGAGGAACTCCACTAATAGCGTCCCACTAGTCTGATAATTTACCTTTCAGAACAGCCAATTGTCTTACAAACCTTACAATGCTTGTACTGATCCCCACCCCCCGCCAACCTTCCCAACTTTAATGATAATACCCTTGTGGTATTATGTCAAATGCTTTACTGATGTCCAAGTATATTATATATCTTACACTTGCCTTACAAAAAATCAGTTTTCTCAAAGAAGGAAATCAGGTTATGCAGGCGAGATCTGTGTTACATCCCCTTTACCATTTATCTCTATGAATTTAATTATTCTTTCCTTCACAATTTGCTCTAAAATTTTGCATGCAACTGAGGTCTGTAATTGCCCATATAATTTCCCCCCTCCTCCTAAATATAGGTATGATATTAGCTATTTTCCAGTCATATGGGATTACCCCCAAATTGATGGATTTATTAAAAATCCTTGCTACTGGACTAACCATCAGAAGTGCCATTTCTTTCAAAATCCTGGGATGGCAGTTATATGGTCACCTTGATTGGCTGCATTAGGCTCTTTACATTTTTCTTCCACCTCAGATGTGATAATTTCCATTTTTAAACACTAATTTCCATCAGCCATATTGCCTTCATGCACACATTCCATATTATTCTGATTATTGAAAACTTATTTGCTTATTCTTTTAGATTTTGGGCCATAACTAAGTTCTTAAATCTCCTTCCTATCCACACTGGATAGCAGACCAACCTCATCCTGCCTTATTCTCTTATATAAATAACTAAAAAACCTCTTGTTTCCTTGGCAAGAGCTAATTCAGCTTGACTTTTAGCAATTCTCACTTTATTCCTAGGTTTTCTAACCTCTACGATGTAGCTTGCTTTGCTGATCATCTCCCTTTTCCATTCTTTTTAGGTTATTGGCTTCTTCCTAATAGATTTTTTTTGAGGTGGTTATTCATCCAGCTGGTTCTGGAGTCTTTTCCCTATAAGTTCCCCCTAGCCCTACTACTGGGATGAAAATTTCAGATAGTTTTTTGTATAGTTGGATTTGAAGAAATCCCAAGAGTTCCTCCACATTTAAGTCCTTGAGTTCTTCCTCCCATTGATTTCAGTGGAAGCTGCACAAATGTATTTGAGGGTAGAATTTGGTTCTGTTAAATAAATAAAGAGCGGAAATGGATCCAATAGGATTGTATTTCAGTAAGTAACACACATTATTATTGAAAATGATTCACCATCATCGCTAAAAATTAGAGATCTGGTCATAGATATATAAAGAGAGAAGTGGGTTTCTTGCTATCAGACCTCTAAACAAGCCAAAAAATGGGCTTCCAGAAAAGCAGTGACTTCTTTTCTGCAAACACGTTGTCTGGTTGAGTTTAAAATAAAAAGAGTGTGTCTTAATAACTGAGCCGCAAACAGGTTAATACTTTTTTTTTTAAATAAAAAGACAGCTTGCAGAGTGTGGGAGGTTTCAGCAAGATATTAGTGCTGATGTTGTAGGGATTGCTCTCTGAAATTGTTCTGAATATGCAGCTAATGGGTAGTTATCTTTGAGAAGCTTTCAGAGTTTTGTGCCGCTGAGAGAAATTCCCCAGACAAGGGGGAGGTGAGGTAATGTCAATGTGATTTCTCATCAGTCCTGGCTCCATGAAGCAGATAATATCTCTGTCATGGTGATGCTCTTAATTAATTTAGGATGCAGTAGAGGAGATATGCTTAATTAATAGACTAATTTGATCCTCTTTAAAAAAAAGATAATGGGCCAGATCTTCAGCTGGTGTAAATCAGCATTAGCCCCATTAAAGTCAATGGCAATATGGGGACTTTCATCGCAGGAGGCACATTTCTGCATAATCTGTCTCCTTGCAGGAGTAGGGTTAGGCCTCCCTAAAGTCTTATCCAAAAATTAAACATCAGTCAGTGACCTGGATATGCTGAGACCAGAGTTTCAGCATGCTAGATTCTGGAACTCTTTTTCCTCATTTTCCCCCTCACGGGAGGAAACATTCTGATCTCTTTTAGCTTTCTTGTGTTAATATCTTTTTTCAATTAAAATCCTATATGTGGTAAACTAGAGAGAAATCCAGTCTGCCAAGTTCAGATCCATATCCAACCTCCTACGCCCAGTTTTGGAGGTATTCCATTCTATGGTTTTTATTCAGGCTCATCTATTGTATAAACTTCTGGGAGTAGCTCCCTGTAACAGGGGGCTTGGAGGGCTGGGCTGCCTAGTGGTTGGAGCACTTGGCTTTCAGCCCCCGACTTGGTTGAGGAGCCTCAGTCTTCAAGGCCGGAGCCAGGGCGTAGGGTAGGGAGACATGCGTCCTCCCTCTTCAGCAGGTCGCCTAGAGTCATGTATGCAGCCTGACCAAGGTTGGTGGGTGGGCATCCAGCCCTTCCATCAGAGTGTCTAAATCCACTGCTCTGGGCTACTTCCTATCACTGTCCCTTCCATAGCACCCTGTCATGGATCTTGGGCGGAATCCTGCCACCGTCCCATGCTCCTTTGAGCAGGGCAGTCATAAATTGGTGAGGCCAAACCCCACAATGTCTCTGGGATCACACACCCAGTTACCTCTGGTACCATAGGCTCCTACATCTCTTCCGTAGTCCCCCTTGGCTGGGGGAAACACTACTCCCTGGTGGCTGCCTTGGCTGGTAGGCTAGGGACCCATCCTCTCAGGTAGGAAGGCAGCTAGCTCCTGTCTCTTCACCCATCAGCTGCAAACTGAGCCAGGTTCTCTTCTTTTCTCCCCCCACCTGACCTGGCATTGGCTGCAGGTATAACAGGGCAGGGCTAGCTGGGCCCAAAAGCTTTCTTTAACTCCTGCCACGTTGGTGGGCAGTTTCTCTGCTTCATCACACTCTCTACAACATAGAGTATTTCCACATTGAATGTAGGCGGGGTAACAAGCAAGAGAAGATCTTAAGATTTTTCATTTTAACATGTTAGTATCCAAAGAGGTTAGAACTCTAAATGTATAGAGTTGCCTGGGATCGTACAGATAAAACAAGAAACCTCTTCCAGAAAGTTAGCCAAACCTGAACTAAATCTTATGAGGTTTGAAATAAGTTGGCTAGTGTTTCCGATGTATTTTGTTTTTTGAATGTTGTGCCTTGAGTTTCACTCAAGGATTGGAGGCAGAAGTATCAGAACATCTGTGTTTTTCCTCTTGTTCAAACACTGTTCCTTGGAAAAACACGAGTGGGTTAGGATGACTTGTTCAAATGTCTTGATGTTGGCAAGGAAGTTTTGCTGAACAAATATTTCCACAAGTTTACAAGTTTGCCCACGTCTGGGCACTCACTGTTTCAAATATCAAGGTCTGTGGTAAGATAATCTAGGGATATAGATTATCTAGTTTTTTTGGGGTATGCAGGACTAAGTATTGTATTAACTTACTATTTTGACAAAACCCCAGGCTACTTACTAGAAATTAGGGACTAATATGTGGGGGGGGGAATGTAAATGCAAATATTTGTTCCAATTTTAAAATGAATTGGCTTCATCTAAATTCACTCCATCTTTGTTTGTGCTTTCCATTAACATTCTAATGATCAAGTTCTGCTAGCACACCTGTTGGGAAAGAGCCAATTTTAAAGACAAGTGTGTGGGTGTGTTCACAAACTCAATTTCAAATTTTCTCACAAGTAATCACACCAGAAGTACTTGTGTAATGGCTATCCTCTTGGCTGACACAATAGGGATTGAAGTGGGGACCTCCAGAGCTGAAAGTATGATCATCTAAGAGCCAAGACACTGTGTAGCTGTACAACTCATGCCCTCCGTACTGATCCACAGAGGAGAACCTGTACCATATACTCCTAGGTGGGTTACACTTTCACACTCCTCCATTCAGGGAACAGAAACTAGATCTGGTGACTTTTGATGCTCAGTTACAGTTAAAGCAGCATAACTTGAAATTCATGAGTAATCTACAGAGTAAAAATTGTTGACACATTTGAACAATGATAAAACTTGAGGAAATAGTGATCATCCCACTGTATGAAAAAAACTAAATTGGTCACATTATCTTCAGAATTATTTGTTCATCTCTACCAATAATCAAGGGCTTCTCATTCTGGATGCACCTATTTTAGCTGCTAAGAACAGACTGAGGTTCATAATTTTTTCAGATGTTATTGGCCGTGGGTTTAGCAATCTTACCTACTTAGCAAGCTTTCCACAATGGAGATGTCAAAACTAAGCAAGAATTAAGCTATCAGTTCTAATACTTTCTAATAAGATTTATCAGTAATTAGTCCCTTTGACCAAGTCATGAGGTTAAGATCCCTCAAAACAAGTTATAGCCTTAAGAATTGAATACTTGTCATAGCTTATTTCTACATATCATGCATAAGCTTTGTCTTTGCTTCTGTCTTTCTACCAGATTTAATAGAGAATCTTGAACTAGAATGATCTCTACTGATACAATTTGCTTTGACCCAAGGTATGGTCGCACTCTAATAAACCTGTTCTTAGTAAGCATTTTGATATGTTATCGCATACCATTTTGTATATCAGTTCTGATCACTATTGGATGCCTAATCCTGTAAACACATAAACCTGGTGGTAGTGTTTATTAATGTAAAAAGTCTCATTAGCACAAATTTTCACCCAGAGAGACCAACATGAATCTTCTTCCCTCCATGAGGAACGGGGCACAGCGGCCTCCATGGTACTCTTTCTCCAATCCCCTCTTCCCAATAGCCCTGTGCTCTGTGGGATTGGAGTCTGTGCTGGAGGAGAAATCCTGGTCCCTCCGAAGTGAAATCTTGACCCTACTGACATC
This sequence comes from Lepidochelys kempii, assembly GCF_965140285.1. Taxonomy (NCBI): domain Eukaryota; kingdom Metazoa; phylum Chordata; order Testudines; family Cheloniidae; genus Lepidochelys; species Lepidochelys kempii. The sequence goes on along the minus strand of NC_136387.1, from coordinate 17,894,459 downwards.
AATGACAAACTCTTACCAATTTCAGTGGGGCCAGATTATGGGTAAGAAAGGGTTAGTCAGAGATGGAGCCAAAAAGAAGCATACTGTTCACCGTGCCCCCACCAAGCCCATGAAATCTACCGAGAGCAGTATTAACTTTTCCATGGAGCCCCCAACTGAGGCTTTCAGTGGCAGACATGGCTGGGATGAATCTCTGGTAATGAGGGCCCAGTGGAGGAGTATTGCCAGCTGACTGGGGCATTAGGACTGCTAAGGGCCAGAGCGAAGGCGTAGGGCATCCAGATTGCCCTGGCCACCCATAGATATCAGGGGATTCACAAGGTTAAGGTATTAATCTTGCACTCCCTTGTTCCTCCAGTGGAGGGATGTCTGGTACATGGCTTCCCTATTCCCAATTGGAACACCTGAAATGGCCCTGTGGAGATGAGCCTTAAAGGCTATGAACTAAAGCCATTAAAAATATAGTTGAGTCAAGCTGCAGGAACCAGTTTTCTATCTCCGAGTATTCTTGGAGACGTGAGATTTTCCATTAGAAGTATTGAATGTATTCTGTAACCCTTACACAAACATCCAGCTCCAATTGTTGTAGAGGTTTAGTTTTAGTCTGCCCACTATGTATCCTTGGCTGTTGAAATAAAGCCAAAGAAATTGCCTTCCTCTCCCTCCGCACCAAGCCAAAGAACAAAAAACCCTGTAAGGATGAAATGGATGGAGGAGGATGGACACAGAAATGTTAAAAGAAAGAGAAGCAGGCTGACCCAGAGGCGGATTTGAGTAGATGGGCTTCTTTATTGTGGTACTTGTTCCCCTGGACTCAATTGTCCAGTGAGCACTCAATTAGTTACAGCACATTCTTTTTGTTTGTATGTACACGCCTACATCCGTTACAACACCCCGAAACCCCTTATTAAGTAATAAAAACAGCCATTTTGTTAGTAAACCCACCCTATCTATTGAGCACAGCATTACACCTATCACACAGGCATTTTACCTTGAAAATATATTTCTTTGCAACAATTTGTTGCTACAAATCTCCTCGGTTAGCAAGTCTCAGGGGAGGGAGGAAGGGGCCATAAGCCAGGGCTTGTTTATGTAGCTGGGAAAGGAAGGGAGGAGGAGATAACACTGCTTTACCCAACAAGTGTCCGTTAGATCCCCACATTTCTTATGAGCTGCAACACTTATGAATTCTTACAAGCAACAGGGAAGGCTAAAATATGGCAACTTATTTATTAAACAAAGAACTACAGCCTTCTTATGTCTTTCCCCCCTAATGCCATGTCAGAACATTAGCAGCTTCCCAGGTCTCTACTTTACCCATACATATCCCAACAAGAAATACAGAATGATTTCTATCTATCTTACTAACCAACTTTTCCCAAACAGGTCACAAAGGAGAAGAAAAACAAATGTGAAATACTACACTCCAAATTCCCCATGTGTTCTGTCCATTAACAGCATTTTTCCCAGCTTCTGCAAAAATATCAAGTAATCCAGAAACCAACATGTAAAAGGTGAAGTGCTGTCATTAGGGATCCATGTGCCATTTTATAGTTGTTCATAGTTTCCAGTTGTTAGGTAAGTCCTGAGGGTCATAGCTGAGCTCCTTAATGTCTTCAGATAAAGAAGCATTGAACCAATAAGGCCCCCTTCCCCCTAAAAAGGGAGGTGGGGAGAGAGAGAGAAACCTATAAGAAGTAACCCCTCCTTGCAAACTCCAGGATCCCTGTAAGATGATGGCTCTTTCAGATATGGACATACTAGTCAATTCATATTACTTGGGTTGAACAGCTTTTTCATACTGGTTCCGGTCATTCCTTACTTCTGCCAGACTCCAGACGATGGATGTGCGCTGAACCAGAACAGTGCATAGTACTGCGTTCACGACTCCCTAGGCTCTTGCAGGTATTTTTCTTCAGAACAGATTCAGAACTGAAATACGATTACATGAGAATTCACATTATGCTCCATTGATTACTTTCCCTGGATGATTCGAGTAGTTTCTCAGTCTATTTTTGCACTAACAGGATTAACACTTCACTTTATTTTTTTAAAGTGACTAGAGGAAAGAAAACAGGAAACTTCCATCTGGGTTATTCCATAAAATGTCAGCTTTATGAACATTTTATTTGGGATAAATCTAGTTAAGGGCTAGATCACATTTCTTCTGTGTGTAGGATTGGACTGACACACGCTCCTAATTCAAATCCCATTTGGATTTATTGACCTATAAAATTACTTCTACAAGGCTAATAATGCTAGGCACTGAATAGTTGGGTTACTGAAAATAAAGGATGCACTGGTCAGTTATTTAAATACCGCTATATTCAGTATAGATGCAATAAATAGGTTGGAATTTGATAGTTGAGACATTCCACTCAATTGTCAAATAACATAATAGTGCCACATAAATAAAGCTGGAAACATAATGCAGATCACAGCTTTAAACATGAATGAGAGAGCCTTAAATTGGCAATTTGACTGTTATGCCTATAACACTAAGATTCTTCCAAGACTCTGTCTACTACATGATTAAATACTATACCAAAATACTCATCTGTTGTTGAACTGTGAATTCAAACTGACCAGCTAACTAAACTCAACCATACCACCCCTAAATGATTTTTCTGCCTGTCCTACCACAGTTTAGTATACGTGTAATAAAAATATTACTTATAGTTCTATCTTGTGCATATACTTAATCTCTTTCAGAAATTGTCTAATAACAATAAATGTTAAAATTAAACTAGATTTGGGTAGCACTTCAGATGTGTCACCAAAGTATAACAATGTTTTCTTTCCTCCAACTGCACAAAAGAAAGACCTTGCAATGGGCACTACTATCAATAAAAACAAACCAGCAAACAAAAAATCTCACATCAATCACACTACAGTATTTGAGTGTATGAGGGTATTTTGGACGGGCAATTATTGAGCAGGGAACACTGGAAAATATTGCAATACAGTTAAAAGCCACAGTGGGGAAATAATGCTTTTTTTTTTTTAAAGTGGTCAAGAGTGCACAATGAGAGAGAGAGCGCACCCCTAAAATGCAGTCTAGAAATTGCCAGAGGATAAAAGCAGTTTAGTATTATATCTCACATGAACCATTAAAGGACTGAAACCTTCCTTTCATTATTTGATGACTGCACAGTTTTAATTGTCTTCATTGTGTTTCCCCAAGGAAGCAACAGGTTGCTATCTTCCTCTGCTTTAACTTCCTGTTCTTCCCTTAGCGCTTCCTGTTCCTTCCAAACTATAGGACTGTGCAGCAATGAGGCAGAAAGAGGACAGTGTTTTGACCATGGTCACAAGTAACCTTTAATACACAAAGACTCAGTTAGCTGTAATTCCTGTGTAACTGCAAGTCACTATGTAAAAATGACAATGTGATGACTAATAATTTACATACTTGTAGCATTTGCAGAGTACTTAGTGATAGTCATTGTAAAGCATTATCTAAGCTTGTTGCAGAAATACTTAGCCACAGGGAATTTGCTTTATGCATTGAAAAGAATGGCATGTATTTCAGTACCCATAGTAATGTCTGTTTTTTCTTTGAGAGCTTGTTCACATCGTTCCACATTAGGTGTGCGCGCACCGCGTGCATGAGCATCGGAAACGTTTTCCCTTATCGGCTCCCTTTGGGCTGGCGGGGCCCCCCGAATGGCGCCACTGTGCCGTGCATGTATACCCACACCGGCCCGACCCCCTCAAGTTCCTTCTACCATCTGTGATGGCGTTGGAAGAACCTCTCTCTCTCTCTCTCTCGTAGAGGAGCAGTTCCTTAGCCTTAGAGTAGCTGTTACCAGTTTGTTAACATACCTATTGTGGACACTTAAGTCATTAGGTGCTTGGAGGCCTCCAGCACCCGCCCTGGGCCGTGGGGCATGCTGCAGACTGACGGCTTCAATGCTTGCGCCACGTGCCGCAAACCTATGCCAGTTAGTGACCCCCACGACTCGTGTCTACGTTGCCTGGGGGACGGACATCAAACTGAACGGTGTAGGATTTGCAAGGCGTTTAAGCCAAGGACAAGGAAAGAAAGAGACTTTCGTCTAAAGCAACTGTTGATGGAGGCCGCATTGCAGCCGCTGGGCCCGGAGCGCCCAACGCCGGTTCAGGCTTCCTTGGTGCGTAGTGCCCCGGAGCCGTCGAGAGACCCGGCACCAGCTAAGCACCTCTCTCTCTCTCTCTCTCTCGTAGAGGAGCAGTTCCTTAGCCTTAGAGTAGCTGTTACCAGTTTGTTAACATACCTATTGTGGACACTTAAGTCATTAGGTGCTTGGAGGCCCCTCTACAACAATGTCGTACAGGCTAGGCCCCGGCACCACTCGTCCTCCCCGGTGCGGCACCCAGCGCAGCCAAAAGGAAGGTGCAATCGTTCCCCGCACAGGAGGCCGGCGCCTCCCGAGACCCCAAGTGCCAATAAGAGCAGGAAGGCCGCGGTACCGGCACAGACACCAGCGGTCCCGGCAGCACAAGCCCCACCGAGCCCAGACCTAAGTGAGCTCAGTACAGACGATGGGCTAGAGGGCATAACGGATCAGCCCTCTACGCCTGGCACCTTTGAGGCTGCAAAGGACCTCATCGAGCTGTCAGTGGCGAGCCCCCTCCCGTATGGCAGGGATAACGGGCAATATTGGAACAACAATAGTAACAATAATGCGCTGGGCCAGAACCAAGGCCAGCACAAACCCCAGCCAGGCACTAAGCCAGGCTTTTCAAGGTGCACTCGAGGACAGCGTACCAGACCAGTCACCGAATCTGTCCCTTTGTTTCCTGAACCGCCTGTTCCATTTCTCCCATGTGTGGTCCACCATTATGTCCGACCATTGGGTCTTATGCATGGTGTGGAACGGGTACTCGCTGCAGTTCGCCTCCCTCCCCCCCACACCCGTTCCCTGTCCCTCTTTAGGGACCCCTCTCACGAGCATCTCCTAGAGAAGGAAGTCTGCTTGCTGCTAGAGGCAGGAGTGCACAGCCTAGGGGGAAAGGGGTTCTACTCCCGATACTTCCTCATCCCCAAGGCCTTTGCCCCATCCTAGACCTGAGCGGGCTCAACAAGTTCCTGGTCAAGGTCCGGTTCCGCATGGTCTCTCTGGGCACCATTATCCTTTCCCTGGATCCAGGGGACTTGTACGCTGCCCTCGACATGAAGGACGCGTACTTTCATATCGCCATCCACCCAGCACATTGGTGGTTCCTACGCTTCACCGTGGGCCGAGAACATTACCAGTTTGCGGTTCTCCCGTTCAGTCTAGCCACAGCCCCAAGGGAGTTCATGAAGTGCATGGCAGTGGTGGCGGCCTTCTTACGGAGGCAGAGAATCCGGGTGTACCCATACCTCGACGACTGCCTCCTGGCGGGCCGATCCGAGGCGGAAGTGCGGGGCCATGTGGAGGTGGCCCTGAGGTTGTTCCGTAAGCTGGGGCTCCTGCTCAATGTCCTCAAGTCCACGCTCGTACCCACGCAGAGAGTGGAATTCATAGGGGCGGTCCTGGACGCGGTGCAGGCCAGGGCAAGCCTTCCAGTATCCCAATTCTGGGCTATCCAGCAAGCGGTGGCCTCCCTGCACCAGTTTCCAACGACAACGGCCAGATGCTGCCTGCGGCTACTGGGCCACATGGCAGCATGCACGCACGTGGTCAAGCATGCCAGACTGAGGCTCAGGACTCTGCAGGAGTGGCTTGCTTGGGTGTACCGCCCAGGCAGGGACCCCCTGGACTTGGTAGTGACAGCCCCAAGGGACCTGCTGGACTTTCTGCTGTGGTGGCAGTCCCAGCCAGTGGTTTGCGAAGGCATCCTCTTTGTCGCCCCACAACCGGACCTGACGCTGGTGACGGATGCGTCAGACCATGGATGGGGGGCTCACCTGGGGGACCTCATGATGGAGAAGTTGTGGTCCGGAGGAGAGCAGTCGCTCCATATCAATGTGAAGGAGCTCAGGGCGGTTCATCTCGCCTGCCACACCTTTCACGCCACTCTGAGTGGTCACAGCATCTCAGTTCTGACAGACAACACTACTGTCATGTTTTATATAAACAAACAGGGTGGGGCTCGTTCCTTGCCACTCTGTCGTGAGGCTCTCCTCCTCTGGGATCTTTGTATAGCCCATGCAATTCACCTCAAGGCGTCCCATCTCCTCGGGGTATGAAACGAGCTGGCGGACTCCCTCAGCAGGTCATACCACATGCATGAGTGGACGTTGAGGGCGGACATCATGCTTTCGCTCTTCCACAGTGGGGGTTTCCCAGGGGAGACCTGTTTGCCACCAGGGCCAACGCCCAGTGCCCGCAGTTCTGCTCGTTCCAGTGCTGCAGCCCGGGCTCGCTCACGGACGCGTTTGTGATCCCGTGGAGAGGGGGCTTGATGTATGCCTTCCCCCCGTTCCCCTTGGTGCACAAGGTCCTACTCAAGGTGCGCAGGGACAGGGTGGTGGTGATCCTCATCGCCCCAGCCTGGGCCCGCCAGCACTGGTATACATAGCTTCTAGAGCTGTCAGTGGAGGCCCCAGTAGTCCTGCCCCTACACTGGGACCTCATTACACAGGACGGCGGGAGGCTTCTCCACCCCGACCTACAGACCTGATGGTGTGGAGGCTCTGTGGCTCAATGCCCTGGAGTGCTCCTTTTCAGTGCAGCAGATTCTGCTTGGCAGTAGAAAGTCCTCTACCAGGGTGGCCTATATGGCCAAGTGGAAAAGGCTCTCGTGTTGGTGTGAACCCCAACAGGTGCGGCCGTGCCAGGCTCCGGTGCGGGCCATCCTGGAGTACCTCTTGCACCTCAAGCAGCAAGGGCTAGTCCCGTCCTTACTCAGAGTACATCTGGCGGCCATCTCTGCCTTCCATCCGGGGTTCTCGGGGGGGCTCGGTGTTTTCCCACCCAATGGTGGGATGGTTCCTTAAAGGGTTGGAGAGGGTGTTCCCATACTCCCGCCCACCAGTCCCTCCATGGAACCGTAACCTGGTCCTCTCTAAGCTCATGGGACCGCCTTGCGAGCCCCTTGGTTCCTGTTACCTCCTGCACCTTTTCTGGAAGGTGGCATTTCTGGTTGCCATTACCTCAGCCAGAAGGGTGTCTGAACTGAGGGCCCTCACCTCTGAGCCACCGTAAATAGTATTTCACAAGGTCAAGGTGCAGCTCCGGCCGCACCCCAAGTTCCTCCCTAAGGTAGTCTCCCAATTCCATTTGGGCCAGGACATTTGTCTGCCGGTGTTGTTTCCGAAACCCCATATGGACCCGAGTCACCGCAGCTTGCACACCTTGGATGTGTGTCGAGCGCTGGCGTTCTATCTGGAGCGCACCAAGCCCTTTTGCAAATCTGCACAGCTGTTTGTGGCTGTGGCCAAGAGGTTAAAAGGCCTCCCAGTGTCGGTGCAGCAGATTTCGTCTTGGATTACAAGCTGCATCCGGGCGTGCTCTGAGCTCACAGGTGTTCCGGCCCCGGTGGTCATGGCCCACTCGACCAGGGCGCAAGTGACTTCCATGGCGTTCCTGGCACAGGTCCCGATCCAGGAGATCTGCCGAGCAGCCACCTGGTCCTCGGTGCACACCTTCACGACCCATTGCGCAGTCAACCAGCAGGCCAGAGAAGATGCGGCGGTTGGCAGAGCGGTCCTCCGAGCAGTTGTTCCATGACTCCTACCCTCCTCCAGAGGTAAGCTTGTGATTCACCTAATGTGGAATGGACGTGAACAAGCACTCGAAGAAGAAAAAACGGTTAATTACTTTCTCGTAACTGTTGTTCTTCAAGATGCGTTGTTCACGTCCATTCCACCACCCACCCTGCTACCCCTCTGTCGGAGTCGCCAGCAAGAAGGAACTGGAGGGGGTCGGGCCGGCGGGGGTATATATGCGGGGGCGCAGTGGCGCCACTCGGGGGGCCCCGCCGGCCCGCCGGGAGCCTCTAAGGGAAAAGGTTTCTGATGCTCGTGCACGCGGCATGCGCGCACCTAATGTGGAATGGACGTGAGCAACACATCGCGAAGAACAACAGTTACGAGAAGGTAAGTAACTGTTTTTTCCTCAGCTTAAATACCACTATCCAGTGTTCTTTCTTTCAGCGTAACTTTTTATGTATAAGAAGTTAAATTCCCAGGCAACATAATTACATGTAAATGCTGCTAGGCTATTACACTCAAGGGGCCAATTTTCTAGCCATTTGTTGGCTTCTGAAATGTCAAATTTATTGCATGGAGGGTATAGTAAGAAATACTACATATACTTCAAAATAGGATATGAAAGGCTCTAATCAAGTCTGCAGAGGTAAATTATGAAGGTAGCTGGGCATCACAGTGGGAAATGAGCTTATTTACGTTAAGCCAAATGATTATTTTATTTAAAATAGACTGTGGATGAGTTTATATGTTGAGACATTAAGTCAGCCTCTCAAAGTTCTTGAGAGATACCTTGGAGCCCTTGGAGCCAAGGTTAAGGTGCAAAGTAGAGGAAAATATCATAGAGGAGCAACATGATTTTAGAAAGGGAGGGAGTACTATATACCAGGGTTTCCAAAGCTGGGGGTCCGCGAGTCATGTCCGGCTCCAAGGGATCTGCGAGTCATGTCCGAGGCCACCGGCCCCGCGGATCAACTCCTCCCGCTCCCTCGCAGCACCTCCTGCACGCCGCAGAACAGCTGTTCAGTGCGTCCAGGAGGCGCTGGGAGGGAGGAAGAGGAGCGGGGATGGGATGCACTCGGGGTAGAGGACGGAAAGAGGTGGAGGTGGGAAGAGGTGGGACAGGGATGGGGTCTTGGGGGAAAGGGTGCAGTGAGGGCAGGTCTGGGATGGGGGGGTCGAGCCCCCTCCCCCAGATAGAGAGGAAGTCGGCATCTGTGCTGCCTTAGTTATACATACCCCCTAGCACCTGGTGGAGTCTCAGCCCCTTCCCGGGCAGTGATAGAATTTTATGTTCCTCCCTACCCTACTAAGATGGATCCCTAGAAGGGGGGGAGGTGGCTCCACTTCACTTTATTTTTCCTTTATATGATTCAGCTAGCTTTAAAGAGACCTATCGCCAGTATTTCTTGCCTAATGTGCCCTGTGCTCGAGCCATCATTGCATGCTCATTGTCAATCAACTCCTCCCCCACCCTCCCAGTGAACAGCTGTTCAGTGGCATGCAGGAGGCACAGGGAGGGAGGGGAAGGAGCAGGGATGGGGTGTGCTCGGGAGGGGAGGTGGAAAGAGGCAGGGAAGAGGAGGGAGGGAGGTGGGCCCTTGGGGGAAAGGGTGGAGTGGGAGTGGGGGTGGGGCCTGGGGCTGAGAGGGGGATTTGGGGGTCTGTGAAAAATTTTAAATAAAAATGGGGGTCCTCAGGTTGCTAACGTTTAAGAACCGCTGCTATAGACACACTGTTTGCAATGAGACAAAATTTGAAAGAATGATAAGCAGAGGGTGTAACTGCTATGTAGTGTTTCTTGATATTGATAAAACATATGACTTGATTCTGCAGCAGTTGCTGTTTGGACCATTAAGATGGGTGGGAGGGAGACTTCATGAAGTGAAGATGATAGAGGAGCTGTATTGAGGATCCAGAGTGCTGATAGTAACATGTGACATTTCGGAGAGTTTTGAGGTGACTTTGGGATTGAGACAAGGCAGTGTGATGAGCCCATTTCTCTTCATCCTAGTTATGGAGTTAATTAGTAGGAGAACCAAGCCTGTGGAGACACAGAAAAAACTAATTTATGCTGATGATCTAGCCCTTTTGGCAAAGAGGGCTTGGTAAATATGGTATCAGAGTGGATACCAGAGTGAAAACTGTGGTTTGAAAGTAAGCACAAACAAAACTGAGGTTATGTAAGTAGAGACGGTGGAAGAAGAGCTGCTGTTTGAATTTTCAGCAGAGAAGCTGAAGCAGAAGAAAAAAAGAATTTCTGTGCCATCAGAGAGAGATCTGGAGAATTTAAGACAGGAATCCAGTGTGCATGGGCAGCAGTGAAAATGGTGGCAGGAGTATTGTGGGACTGACAGTTAAGTAACAAACTGAAAGAAAAAGTGTACGCTGTGTGTGTTTGTCTTTGCCTGTTCTATTGTTTAGAAACTGTGGGTCTTATGGCTATGGAATAAAAGAAGATACAGGTAGACAAAAACAATATACAGAGGAAAATGGTAGACAAGCAGAGGATAGACAGAGTGTGCCTATAAGACACGAAGGGGAAGATGAACTGGAACTGTCTGTGATAGGGTGGAGAGTGCAAATTTGAGGTGGGCTGGATGTGTGATAAGAACAGGAGGAGGACAACTATCAAAGAGAGCATAGAAGGATGAGGACAGCAAAAAAGGATGTGGAAGACTGAGAAGCTGATGGAAATTCTCTGTGAAGTCTGAAGAGAAAAGGACTGGAACTCCAAGACCTATGAACCTGTGCCATGGACTGGAAGGAGTGGTGAAGAATCATGGGCATCTCTGACTTCATGAAAGCAGAAAAAGAAGCTGAGAAATGAAGTGCGTATGAGGATACATGTTCTCTCAATGTTACCAGAGGCAAGTGCTATGGTTTTTATAGGACCTCTTGCAACTAGCTAAACGCAGCTATCACACAAGATTCCTGATATCTCCTCCTTCCAGTTGAGCCAGAGATAACAAAAGACCTTATTTTCTTCTAGCATTATAATGAATTGGATTGTGTGCATGTGTGTGTTTGCCCTCTAGTGTGCAATTTGTTGGACGTGTCATATGCTCCATATTGCTGACAGAGGAGACTTTCCCTTAGCGCAAGCAGCAGGGGCACATTCTTTTGGACCAGAAACATCTGGGTTTGGTCCCCACTGTTGCTGTGATGTTTCAATATCCTGTGGTATGATTAGGGTGACCAGAAACAAGTGTGAAAAATTGGGACGGGGGTGGGGGGGTGATAGGAGACTATATAAGAAAAAGACCCCAAAATTGGGACATCTGGTCACCCTAGGTATGATGACCATGAGGTTCTTGGCTGTCCATACATTTGTTTGTAGTATTTTGAATTTTCTACTGCTAGTTTTGAGTTATCGTTAGGAAATACAAATAAAAATCTCACTCAGTGCTCCTAATCTTAGTTTGCCCCAATTAGAATCTCTCTCTCTTTCAGCCCAGCGGTTCTTAACCATGTTAATCAGCTTTCCTCCCTTACCAGATGACCTTGGCTATATTAGCCAGGTCATGCCACCATCTCTTCCATTCTACATGCTCCAGTCTATAGTGAATCTTGGGCTGGGGCTTAGAATAGCCCCTTTGATTGCTGGTGCACCCACAAGGGAATGGTGAAGCACTGGATCACAGCATAGAGGTTAATGAGTAAGGCCCCAATTCTGCAACCTTTTTTGTGAGCAATGGACTGCCCTCTTGAATAAGCAATGCTCAGTGTGATTGAGGGTAGCAGATCTCTGCCCTAAGGTATGAAGTGGGAGTCCAGAGTAGCAGTCATAGAAGCCTGAAGTAAAGACTGGTACATGTACTAGTGGTGGGCCACCACTGCTTTTTAGTTAGTGGCACCAATGCTTGCTTTCAGTTTTCTATGCCGGGTCAAAGTCCTGTCCTCTGTGGCAAGCCTGAATAAATGTTTTCCACAGGGATACTCCATTGGTATCATGGAAACAAAATTCTCCCACCCTGGTCCCAGCAGTTATTACTGCAGCCCATGGAGCTTGAGTAGCTTCAACTGTACTTCCCCATATGGAGGAAGTTTGGCTTGTGAATCCATCTTGTTCTAGATCAATTTGCCACATCTCTGCCCCTTCACAGTGGCATACAGGTGATGAAGACTCTCCACCTACCAACCCCTTCTGTACAACAATATCACACCAATTCCATTGTGCTCAGGGTCTTCTATGATCCTTACTCAGGCTAGAGGATTTTGCCCATTGCAAATTAAGCCTAATGAGCTGTCTGTAGCATTTCATGTGATGCTAACTTTTAAAGTTTCTGTATATAAAAAGAGGGGCAATCAATATAAACTCCTATCGCCTTGTAAGATAGATCACTAATGAGTTGTAATTGGTTCCCTACCCTACAGGAAACTAACTTCTTGAAGAGTTAAGGATTATATTGCTGTATGGCCCTGGGAGGTTATTATTTTCGGAAATTAAATTAATTAGTTTGGACCTATTAAAAGCAGAGAGGGTTGAAAAATGGCAGAGCAGAGGCAGAACAATGCTTTTCTGAAACTGCAAAGACTGAGAGTGAAAGGGCTGTATTAGCAAAATTATATTTTCCTTTGGGGGTTGTGCAGTTGTTGGGGAAAAGTAAAATTTTGTGCTGAACTTGTGTGTGTTTTAAAGGCAAAGAACTTTGGTCACTTCTTTAGGGGAGAGGAGAATATATAGTTAATACATAGCTTTGTCACATTCAGTTGTGTACATTGTACAGCCGAAGCCCTCATCCTACTTGCCTTATCTGAAGTAAGGAAACAGAACTATTCATGACAGTCAGATGATCAGGATTTGGCCCATGTTAGAGTACATTCAATATTTAGAGACCCAGTATGAGGCAACCAAAACTGATTATGAGGCTGTACATAGTGTTTCTCTAAATGTGCAGCAGAAAGTCAGGAAGGGGGTCAGGAGTGCTAAAGTGAAGCACTGAATGAGAGGGAGAAATGGAGTAGTATTAGAGATCATTAATAACACTTTACTTTTATTACAATTATCTAGATTTTTTATATTGAGCTCATCACCATAGTATCTGAGTGCCATATGAAATGGTGTCAGCGATTGGCTCATTTTGACTCACATTTTTAAATTCAGGAAAAAAAAATTATTAGCCATGAAGATCTCCAGGAGGAAGGCCAGGAAAATTCCATAGTGGCAAACACAGGATGGACGGTGATGTGCTGGCAATATTTTCACGAAGTGCTTTCCCAGACATTTTCCCCTTTACTTCTCATGCCCTGGGGCAGTGTTTCCCAAACTTGGGACACAGCTTGTTCAGGGAAAGCCCCTGGCAGGCCAGGCCGGTTTGCTTACCAGCCGCGTCCGCAGGTTCGGTATGTCCCTCGGCCCGCGCTGCTTCCTGCAGCCCCCATTGGCCTGCAGTGGCGAACCGTGGCCAGTGGGATTCGGGATCGGCCGAACCTGCGGACGCGGCAGGTAAACCGGCCTGGCCCGCCAGGGGCTTTCCCTGAACAAGCAGCTTCCCAAGTTTGGGAAACACTGCCCTAGGGGACATGGTGGGTGTGATGGTTGGGTCACAGAAACTCGCTCAAGACTGTCACTAGATATGCTGGGATACCACTGAGAACAAACCCTCTTGCCAGAAGAGGCTTCCCTCCACTCCTGTCTTGCTGAGTTAGACACTACAGCTTCAGCACAGACCCAGGGCTTGGGCCGCACCTCTCTGCAGTTCACTGAAACTGAGATCCACTCAGCTCAGGGGCTTCTTAGTTAACAGGGACTTTCCCAGCACCCAGTATTCAGTCTTTCTGGGAGCCTAAACCCTGAATGAATCTGTTTTACTCTGTGTAAAGCTTATACAAGTACATAGCCAACGTTCATAACTTCAAATACAAAAATGATACACACATACACACAGCATAATCATAACCAGCAAATTACAACATTTCTATAGACACGTCACTTGAGCTCCTTTGTACAAGGTTTGGTGCAGCTATAGGACCTTGGTTGCAACAATGAGCTATACGGTCACAGTTCATGTCAATAACGTCACAGTGGATTGCAGAAAGGAGAGGTAAGGGGCTAGGAAATCTCTTCATTTCACTTGCCTGCATTTAAGGAAAAAAGCTTTCTTATAACGAAGGAGGGAGCCTGCATTTGGCAAATGCTGGACGGTCAATTTTGATTTTCAACAAGTCTTGGAGCACTGGGGAAATTCCAGAAGACAAGAAGAATACCCAGCTCATACCTTTTTAAAAATTGGCATAATGCTGGTTATTATAGGCCTGTGAGTCTGACATTGATCCTGGACAAGATAATGGAGTATCTGCTGCAGGACTAGATTAATAGTAAACTCAATGAGGATAATGTAATTAATGCAAATCAATATGGGTTTGTGGAAAATAGATCTTGTCAAACTAACTTGTTATCTATTTTTAATTAGACATAATGTACTTAGATTTTTATAAAGCAATTGACGTGGTGCCGTGTGACATTTTGATTAAAATGAACATGGCACACATTAAGTGGATTAAGAACATAAGAATGGCCATAGTAGGTCAGACCAATGGTTCATCTAGCCCAGCTTCCAACAGTGGCCAATGCCAAGTGCTTCAGGAGGAATGAACAGAGTAGGCAATCATCAAGTGATCTACCTCCTGTCGTCCACTTCCAGTTTCTGGCAAACAGAGGCTAGGGACAGTCAGAGCATGCTGTTGCATCCCTGCCCATCCTGGCTAACAGCCATTGGTGGACCTATGCTCCAGGAACTTATGTAGTTCTTTTTTTAACCCTTTTACAGTTTTGTCCTTCACAACATCCCCTGGAAAAGAGTTCCACAAGTTGACACTGTGTTGTGTGAAGAAGTACTTCCTTTTGTTTTTTATAAACCTGCTGCCTATTAATTTCATTGGGTGATTCTTACTTCTTCTGTTATGTGAAGGAGTAAATAACATTTCCTTATTCACTTTCTCCATACCAGTCAAGATTTTATAGACCTCTATCAGATCCCCCGTTCGTCGTCTCTTTTCCAAGCTGAAATGTCAGTCTTTTTAATCTCTCCTCATTTAGAAGCTGTTCCATACCTGTAATCATTTTAGTTGCCCTTCTCTGTACCTTTTCCAATTCCAATATGTCTTTTTTGAGATGGGGTGACCAGATCTGCACACGGTATTTAAGATGTGGGCGTACCATGGGTTTATATGGAAGCATTATGATATTTTCTGTCGTTTCTATCCTTTCCTAGTAGTTCCTGACATTCTGTTAGCTTATTTGACTGCTGCTGCACATTGAGCAGATGTTTTCAGAGAACTATTCACGATGCCTCCAAGATCTCTTTCTTAAGTGGTTACAGCTAATTTAGACCCCATCATTTTGTATGTATCGGGATTATGTTTTCCAATGTGCATTACTTTGCATTTATCGTCATTAAATTTCATCTGTCATTTTGTTGCCCAATCACACAGTTTAGTGAGACCCCTTTGTAAGTCTTTGGACTTAACTATTTTGGGTAATTTTGTATCGTCTGCAAACTTTGCCATCTCACTGACAAAAGATCTGGCTGACTGATAGGTCTCAAAATGTAAACAAGGAATCACCATTGAGTGGGTCTGTTTTCAGTGGGGCCCAGCAGGGATCAGTTATTGGCTCAATGCTATGTAACATTTTTATCAATGACTTGAAAGAAAACATTAAATCACCACAGATAAAGTTTGCAGATGACTCTTAAATTGGGGGAGTGGTAAATAACGAGGAGGACAATCGTTGATTCAGAGCAATCTAGATTGCTTAGTAACGGAGTGCAAGCAAAGAACATGCATTTTATTCCAGGTAAATGTATATATCTAGGAACCAAGAATGTAGGTCATGCTTATAGGATGGGGAACTCTGCCTCTGAAAAAGATTTTGGGGTTGTGGTGCATGATCAACTGAACTTGAGCTCCCAGTGTGATGCTGTGGCCCAAGGAGCTAATGTGATCCTGGGATGCATAAACAGGAAAATCTTGAGTGGGGATGGAGATTGTTTTACCTCTGTATTTGGGTGTGACTGCTGCTGCAATATTGTGTCTGGTTCTGGTGCCCACAATTCAAGAAGGATGTTGATAAACTGGAGAGCATTCAGAGAAGAGCCATGTGAATGATTAAAGGATTAGAAAACTTACAACAGTGGTTCTCAAACTTTTGTACTGGTGACCCCTTTCACATAGCAAACCTCTATGTGCGACCCCCCCTTTAAATTAAAAACATTTCTTTACATATTTTACACCATTATAAATGCTGGAGGCTAGGTGGGGTTTGGGGTGGAGGCTGACAACTCGCGACCCTCCCCATGTAATAACCTTATGACCCCCTGAGGGGTCCTGACGCCCAGTTTGAGAACCCCTGCGTTACAATGACAATAGATTGACGGAACTCAGTCTATTTAACAAAGAGAAGGTTAACGGATTAGTCTATAAATACCTACATGGGCAGTGGTGGATTATCCAGTGGGTCCATGTGGCCCATGTCCAGGGGTCCCGGAAAAATGGGTGCCCTAGCAGCAATCCACTGTGGAACGGTGGAAGACCAGAGTCCTCACAAAAGCCCTGGGGCAGGCCAGGGAAGCCCCAGCGCCAGACGCAGGGCCCCGGCAGAAGCGTAGGGTGGGTGGGACAGGGGAAGCCCCAGCACCCTGACCCTGGTCCCCAGCAGAAGTGCTCGTTGGGTGGGTGGGTCGTGTTGGGGAAATTCCCAGTAACCTGAACCTGTTCCCTGGCAGAAATACTGGTTGGGTGGGTGGGTCGTGTTGGGAGAATTCCCAGTAACCTGAACCTGGTTCCCGGCAGAAACCCAAAGCAGCGGAAGAAGCCCCAGCACCCAAATCCTGGCCGCAGCCCTAGGACTGGAGGAACTCTCGCTCCCTGTTGCAGCCTCAGGGCTGGAGGAGCACTGACTCCCTGCTGAGGCCTTGAGGCCATGGCCTGGGGACAGAGCTTCTCTGGTTTTGGGACCTCAGTGGGTGGGGGCTAAATCAGACGGGACCGTGCGCGAAACGAGAGCAGGGCCCGGGGGAAGGGCTGGAATGGGGTGTGGCCCTGGGCGTGGCCACAGATGCAAGTGGCAGGACAGGCGTGGAAATACAGGCAGGAGGGGTAGGGAAGGGCCCCCCATTTATTCTGGCTCCCGGAGACCTTAATCCGACTCTGAGTAGGGCTCCCTGCCCTAGGGTTAGGTTTCGTATGGATAGGGCACTGGGCGTTAGAGTTAGGATTCTTATGGGTAGAGCATTGGGAGTTAGGGTTCCTGGGAGTAGGGCTCCATGCCCTAGGCTCAGGGTGCCTATGGGTAGGGTTCTTGGAGTTACGGTTAGGGTTCCTATGGGTAAGGCTTCCCACCCTAGGATTAGGGTACCTATGAGTAGGGCACTTGGAGTTAAAGTTCTTATGGGTAGAGCTCCCCGCATTAGGGTTTGGGTTCCTATGGGTAGGGCTTCCTGCCCTAGGGTTAGGGTTCCTATAGTTAGGGGTCCCGGCCCTAGGGTTAGGGTTCCTATAGTTAGGACACCTGCACAAGGGTTAGGGTTCCTATCAGTAGGGCTCTCTGCCCTAGGGTTAATTTTCATAAAGGTAAGGGTAACTTGGAGTTAGGGTTAGGGTTCCTATGGGTAGGCTCCCCACCCTAGACTTAGGGTTCCTCTGAATAGGGCATTTGGAGTTTGGTTTAGGGCTCCAAGGGGAAAAAGGTCCTCATCCTAGGGTTCCGGTTTCTATGGGTACGGCTTGCCGCCCTAGGGTTTGGGTTCTCATGGGTAGGGCACTTGGCGGGGTTAGGGTTCCTATGAGTTGGGCACTTGGAGTGAGGGTTAGGGTTCCTATGGTTAGGGCTCCTCTCTGGGGTTAGGGTTCCTATGAGTAGAGTCAGTGGCGGATTATCTAATGGGTGCACATGTCCTGTGCCCAGGGGCCCCAGCGAATTGGGAAACCCTTGAAAAATGGGCTCCCCACAAGAAATCCATTGCTTTGCAGTGGAAGCCCGGAGCCCTCACAAAAGCCATGGGGAGGGCAGGGGAACCTCCAGCACCTTGAGCCAGGGCCCTGGCAGAAGCTCCGGGTGGGCAGGAAGCCCCAGCATCCTATCCCCGGCAGAAACGCTGGGTAGGCGGGCAGGGCAGGGGGGAATCCTCAGTGTCTTGACCCTGGTCCCTGGCCGAAGTGCCAGGCAGGCGGTAAGACCCAGTGCACCGATGCCGGTCCCCAGCAGAAGCATGGGGTAGTTGGGGAAGCCCCTATGCCTGGACCCCAGCTTTGACATCGGGACCCAGAGGGGTTCTTGCTCCCTGCTGTGGTCTCCGGTCTGGAGGAGTTCTCACTCCTCACTGCGGCCTCGGGGCCACGGTTGGGGGATAGATTTTCTCTGGTCTTGGGGCCTCAGTGTGTGTGTGTGTGTGGGGGGGGAACAGAAAGGAGCCAACAGGTTTGCTAGCCGCAGTGTGGGGGGAAGGCGTAATGGGGTGGGACTGTGGGTGAAAAGTGGGCAGCGCCATGGGGGAAGGGGCGGAATGGGGTGAAGTAGTGGATGGGGCCGGAGGCGGAAGAGGTGGGTCTTGGCAGTGGCATTGGTCACTGGCTCTGGATACCTTAATCCACCTTTGTACGTGAGGAACAAATATTTTGTAATGGGCTCTTCAATGTGGCAGAGAAATTTATAACATGATCCAATGGCTGGAAGTTGAAGCTGTACTAAGTCAGAATGGAAATAAGGCATAAATTTTTAACCATGAGAGTAATTAATCATTAGAACAGTTTACCAAGGGTTGCAGTGGATTCTCCATCAGTGACCATGTTTAAATAAAGATTTTTATCTTTTTCTAAAATATATGCTCTAAGAATTATTGTGGGGAAGTTCCCAGACCTCTGTTATATAGGAGGTCACACTATTGATCACAATAGTGACCTGGTCTTAGAGCAGAGTCACCAGAACCAGGGTGGGAGGGGAGAGGGGCCATGCCTGCCCTCTTTTTAACATGGGCATAGTAGCTTTGGGCAGGCGCAGAGCAGTGGTGGCAGGGGCTGCACTTTGTGGTGGGGGGCACCAGCCTCTTCCTGGAGGGAGGGCGGGGGGCTAAGGTGGGGCTCAGCTCCCCCTCTTCACAGGGCCCTGCTCCCGACTCCTCCTCTTCCCCCAAGGCCCCATCCCCAGCCAGGCCAGAAGCCAGAGCCAGACCCGAACTGTGGTAAGAGCTGCCCAGCAAGCCTGGACCCTTCACTTGCCGTGGGTGGTATGTCCAGGGGGTGGGGACATGGATTGGGGTCTGCTCTCAGGCACCCTGTCCCCAACCCCAACCAGGGTAGGTGGAGGGTCCGTGGGTGGCTCTTACCGGCCTGCCTTGGCCTCCATCCTGGCTAGGAGTGGGGCCTCGGGGTGAAAAGGAGGAGCAGAGGGCGGGGCCCCAGGGGGAAGAGGAGGAGCAGGGGGCGGGGCCACAGTTCCAGCACTCCTGCCTTAGACTCGATAAATTATTACTGCTCTTTGCTGGAATTGTTTGTACCTTGATCCCCGAAAATATACTGGGTGTCTTGATGATTTAACATGATACCCTGATCGTATCATTTGACATTGAGAAGGATCAGGTGAAGATCTTGCTGGGGGGAGTGGGCTTCCTCAAAACTTTCTTTCTTTTTAAAGTAACTACCCTTCGATGCAATTTGGACAATTCCAGAGAGTGACTGTGTGTGTCTATGTGCGCGTGCTTTCCCCAGAAGTAGGAATCCCACAGAAAAGTTGTCTCTGGCAGGAATGATTCAGCATGATCCAGACATGAGATATGGACTAGGTCAGAGGCAGGCAACTCACATGAACCCTCTCTTTAGTTGCGTGGCAAAACTTTCACAAGGGCTTTCTAAGGGTCCCTCCAGCTGGTCACTAAAAATGGTGCATTTAAAGCAGTTTTTACTTAACAAAACACCCTAAAAACTGCCGTGTTTCACAGTTCTCCAGTGGATTCAGGTGACCATTCAGAGTGCAGCTGAATCACAGATAGATGAAAGCTTGCCCCAGGTTGCTGATCAGCAGGAGATGGGGATACCAGTGGCTAGTCATTTACCCTCTCAGTGGGACACTGGTTTCTGGTTTCAGCTTTTTTCCTTTTCCTGAGGCAGCTCACATTGCAGGAGGAAAAATCTAAAGCAATGATCTGTAAGAGGAGATGGGCTTCATCTCTGTACTTGAGTATTTACTGTAGGGGAGTGTGAGATCTTTCCAGGAGAGGGTAAGAATGCCACAGACAGGGAAAAGAGCAATTTATCAGTCTATTTACATGTAAACTACCTGTGAGTGTGCAAGCATGTCAGGTAAAACTGATGCAGTTATCTGTGCACACACACTAATGTGTGATTTCAGAGTAGCAGCCATGTTAGTCTGTATCTGCAAAAAGAACAAGAGTACTTGTGGCACCTTAGAGACTAACATATTTATTAGCGCATAAGCTTTCGTGAGCTACAGCTCACTTCATCTAATGTGTGTTTTTACCATATAGATAGTCATTTAAGCAACTAAGCACAGATTTGCAGAGTGGCGGCTTCTCATTGCACCCTCCCCTTCCCTTTTGCATCTGATCAGGGCCAGCCATCATCTGCATCTTTTATTCTTACTGTTCTAATGAAGCATTATAGGATGGTTCTGGGATCAGTGCACTAGCCTGGGACTTGAGAGATCTGAGTTTAAGTCCCTGGCCTGCCTCAGATTTCCTGTGGAAATCATTTAACTTCTCTGTGCCTTGATTTCCCTATCTTTAAAAGTGAGAATCTTTCATAAAAAACAGACAATACTTTCTTTCCTCAGAGGAGTGTAGTGAGGAGAAATTAATTAAATATTGTGAGGCGTTCAAATACTGCAGTAATGAAAGCCATGAAAGATTTAGTCTGTAGAGCAGAGAGAATAATTTTCAGAGAGTGGGTAAGTATTCACTTCACTTTAATATACCTTTTGTATCCATTTTCAAAATGAAACATAACTACATTTTTATATACCCAAACCAGAATTATACAATTAATATGGTGTATATGACAGCTTTAATTTGTAGGACACTTTTGCTTTCACAAGCAGCTAGCACCATGTTATATTCTCAGAGTGTGATTAGCTAATAAACCTTCTCTGCACTAGGGAGATTTTGCAAAAAATTGCTAACATTGGTTCAGCTCCACTGTTGATAGCCTAATGTACAAAGGTCTCTGGCATTTTAAACAGTGTGTGACCTGCAAGTTTAGATGGTAAGATACCTTTGGCATCAGGGGTGCTGGAACAATTTTTATAGTAGGGATGCTGAGAGCCATTGAACCAAATTGTAAACCCTGTATGTGATGGAAACCACTTCAAACCATTGGAACCCCTAGCATTTCTATGCAAGTTTAGATGGTAAGATACCTTTGGCATCAGGGGTGCTGGAACAATTTTTATAGTAGGGATGCTGAGAGCCATTGAACCAAATTGTAAACCCTGTATGTGATGGAAACCACTTCAAACCATTGGAACCCCTAGCATTTCTAGTTCCAGCACCTATGTTCAGCATCTTTGCCTCTTCTATACTAGGGATCTTAGTGCTAGTCACATTGGCAGAGCTAACTCAGTATTAGCAATGATGGATGTTTTTTCAAAATTCCATAGTGTAGATAAAAAGAAAAGGAGGACTTGTGGCCCCTTAGAGACAAACAAATTTATTAGTCTCTAAGGTGCCACAAGTCCTCCTTTTCTTTTTGCAGATACAGACTAACACGGCTGCTACTCTGATAGTGTAGATAGACATGGCTATATACATATACAGCAGACTAAGGCTGAGGCCCACTGGATGGTGCCATTGTGGGGAATGCTGCACTGCTCTTCTCACTTAGCTGGTCTCTGGACAAAGGGCCTGGTTCTCCAGGATTCTCCTGCCAGTGGCCTTTGTGTGTCCAACATTCATACAACAACTTATGAAGAGGTGAAAGAGAAAATATCAACTTCCAATTTGAAAAGAAAAGAGAAAAAGTGCTTAATGATGGTTGGAATTAATTGCAGTGGTACAAATGGTTAAGCTGACTGATGGAGCCTGTACATGAAATGCTCTATTTCTCTTTTACAGAAGGTGCTTTCCTGTGAAGCTGATGCGAGCGTCTCCTACAAAAGTGTATTTCACAGCTGTCCCAATCTCATGGTATCTGTCATAACAAAATCCTGTTTGCCGCTGCTTAAAAAGGAACAAGTAGTACATTAAGGTAATTAATTAAACTGACAAAACTCTTGAAAATGGAAAGCCCTAGTCAGAAAGACAATGGATTCTGAGGCTGCAGGATGAAATCGTTAATAGCTGTGAAGTTTTTTTCATTTCATTCTCTGTACAGACAATGTTTTAATCTAGCACATTAGCGGGTTGTTTGCTACATACAGTGGGATGTATTACTGTTGCCTATTTAGAAGCTGCAAGAGAGGAGGCTGAGATGGTGTGGACATGTGTGAAGGATGGAAGAAGGGACTCCTGCTACAAGGCATTTGAGACTAGAACTCATTGTGGAGAACAAAAGGCTGTCCAGTCGAATGGGGAATAGACTGTGTACAGGAGGATGGAGTGGATATGGACCGAGCATTGGACTGGTAAGCCTGGGAAAGTCTGTCCTGGCAACCTGACCCCAGCTAGCTGGGAAAAGGGGAATAAGTTTCCAATCCCTAATTTTGCAGAGCATCAAGCATTCTGTTATAAAAGTGTGACTATGTACTATGAATAATTAATTGCAAAGAAAATAAAATGCTCTCCCTCTTTCATACAGTTGGAAAGGCAAGTGGTCACCTTAATTCCCAGTAAATCCTGGAAACAGATAGTTCATCTCAGACATCATTAGCTTCCAGTTTGCTGCAAGCTCAGGACAGCTTCCAAAGACCGTAATGAATGGGGTGAACATGTGCTTTCAGGGTTGTGGAGTATGTGATCAGGAAACTTTTCCTTTGCACAAAAGGAAAGAATGTTTCACCTAACAAAGTATATGCTCTATTCATCCATGCTGGGCAAATAAGAAGTAATACTTTTGAATATTTTTTTAAAAATCACAAACCTTTTATGTATCAGAATTATTTGTTCATCAGTGTAAGACCAGGGGATAATCAAGATACATCCATCAAATTATTAAAAATAATTACTGTGAAATATGACTGGTTGAAAATTTCCTATCAAAATTTTTTTTGATAGATAATTGGGTTTTGAATTAAACAAAATTTTCAGAAATATTGTCTGCTTTCTCTGGAAATTTCATTTTTTTACATTAAAAAATGAATGCCCCAGCCCCAAAATATTTGTAGTTGCAGCTGAAATTTCTGCTGAAAAGCAAAATGTTCTGGGGTGGAGGGGACCCACTTTTTGACCAGCTGTACTATGAAATTTATCAAATCCATTATTTAAAAGTTATTCAACCAGCTCAATTCATGAGGCTTCTTGAAGTTCTTCAGTCCACTGAAGAAAAGTACATACATCATACAAGTATACACAAGAAAAATACATACTGATGCTACTTAAAAAAAATCCTGAATTTTACTTCAACAATTTACTTCATGTTTTAGTGTTGCGTTCTGCAATAGCCACAAGACTGGAGAGGAGAATTTTGCCTATAGTTTCTAAAGCACTTTGGATATCTTTTATGTAAAAAGTATATATACTTTAGTTAAATACAAGTTATTGGTCTCGATACAGGGGAAACTAGGTAAAATGTAATGGCCTGTGATGAATGTCCGATTAGGCAATCTAATGGTCCCTTCTGGCCTTAAACAATATGAATCTATAAATGCAAGATATTAAGCAGTGGATTGTAGCAAAATAGGTCCTGTCTTTTGCATAAATCCTAATAAATCACAGTGTTTTAGGGCAGGACCATCTATCATAAACTAGAGATGGTCCTGCCCTAAAACACTGTGATCCAAACTTCCCTAAACTTTGGGCAAGTTTAGATCTGGATCCAAACTTTAACTGGTCCTTATTTGTGTAGCAGGCCAAATGAAAATTCAGAATCCAAATATCCCCAAACCTTTGGGAAATTTGGGTATAGTTTCTGATCTACTCTTTGAACTTCAAACCCAGCTCTTTAATAATCCAGAGCCAAAATATGTCCACATTGTTTTCTATGTACAGCCTGATCCAGCATCCATTGAAATCAGTGGCAAAACTCTTATTGACTTCACTGGGATTTGGATGAGGCCCAGAGAGAATAAGAGTTGACAGGTTCCTGCTCCTGGAAAAGCTGACACGTTGGTGTATGTGGTATAAATGCTCAGTGCTGTTTTCCTGTCTTCAGAATATGCTTGATAATCACAGGACTTCAATTTAACTGTTTAAAATGCCTAAAGTTTTGTCATCTAAAAATTGGAGTATTTGCTGGTTTCTAATCAAATAAGCAGGTCCTCATATAAAGTCTAATGCTGCATAGGTGCCAGTGGGAATTTTGCCATTGATTTCTGTGGTGGCAGGCTCAAGTCTGTTTTCCTTACTTCAAATCCAGACTCCAGCGAGAAACTGCTGAATTGGAATTCATTTGCAAATTGGATACTATTAATTTAGGCTTAAATAGAGACTGGGAGTGGCTAAGTCATTATGCAAGGTAGCCTATTTCCCCTTGTTTTTTCCTACCCCCCCGAGATGTTCTGGTTTAACTTGGATTTAAACTTGGAGAGTGGTCAGTTTGGATGAGCTATTACCAGCAGGAGAGTGAGTTTGTGTGTGTATGGGGGTGGTGGGGGTGTGTGAGAAAACCTGGATTTGTGCTGGAAATGGCCCACCTTGATTATCATGCACATTGTAGGGAGAGTGGTCACTTTGGATGAGCTATTACCAGCAGGATAGTGAGTTTGTGTGTGTGGTTTTTGGGAGGGGGATGAGGGGGTGAGAGAACCTGGATTTGTGCAGGAAATGGCCCAACTTGATTATCATGCACATTGTGTAAAGAGTTGTCACTTTGGATGGGCTATCACCAGCAGGAGAGTGAATTTGTGTGGGGGGATGGAGGGTGAGAAAACCTGGATTTGTGCTGGAAATGGCCCAACCTGATGATCACTTTAGATAAGCTATTACCAGCAGGACAGTGGGGTGGGAGGAGGTATTGTTTCATATTCTCTGTGTGTATATAGTATCTGCTGCAGTTTCCACGGTATGCATCCGATGAAGTGAGCTGTAGCTCACGAAAGCTCATGCTCAAATAAATTGGTTAGTCTCTAAGGTGCCACAAGTACTCCTTTTCTTTTAGCCTCTGTAACTGTTTCCAGCTCCTAAAGTTAATTAATAACTTTGAAAAAATACAACTTTGTTTAATGTTACTTTTCCATGTAAGCAATTGCTCTTTGGCTTTTCTGCTGAGACTGCCAGCAAAGGCACCATGTGCCAGACACATGCCCTCCAGGAGCTGTCCAGAAAGAATGCTAACTCATTTCATGCAGGCCACCAAACAGCCGCAGGAGAACAACTTTCACTCACTAACAACCTGAGCAAGCAGCCTAGAGGTGAAAGGTTCCATTGCCGCTCACTGGGGCCATGCAGTTTAAAGAACTCTTTCAATGCACAAAAAATGCTTGTGTTAGGCACCAGTCCAATGTCTGGTCATCATTGCAGATGTGTGTTTTTTAGAGCTATCCCAGATTATCTGTGGAATGGGGATGGCATGAACATGAAACAAAACAGCTGGAGAAAGGGTGGGGACAAGACAGAATTCCATTTCCAGATGAGGTGTTCATTTGTCAAATATATCTCCCTGGTGCTTCTGTTGCTGCCTCCTACATAGCTCAATGCTGATAGGAGCTGCTTCCACTTCTAGTTGTCAGCTGTGCTGGCATTCCGACGATTGTTTCCATTCCTCTTGCTGTTGCCACAGGTTAATATAGGAATGCGGTGGCTGCAGATCAAACTGGAAATAATGAAGCTTTTTTACAGTAAAAGGGAATGTACAATAAGGACTACAAAGAAAAAGAATTAGGTATCTGGGGCCATTTAAGAAGGAGAGGGCAGGAGTTCTGGGATAGATGCAGCCCAGCATTTCAATGTCTAATGACGGTGCGAGCAGCCCATGTGTCAAAAAGTCTGATCATTAATAGATGAGGTTCGTAGGGGTCACTTGATAAAATTAACAATAGTTAGGATAGACGATGATAAAAGCAAATGCTTCTTTATGAAGCCAGTGCAGTTCACTGCTGCAGGGGATTGTGGAGTCAAACTCAGCAGCTGGATTTTTACCCAGGGCTGTTTAATTTTTATGCCTGTTTCTCATGTGTATTTCATACTATGTGAGGAGTGATGACACCTCCTGTTTTAGGATGTAAACTGAATACCCACCAAATGGGTCAGGGAGCATTCTCCCACTCACAGTCTGATCCTGTGAGATGAGACGTGTCCTTGGGAGAAGCCAGTGGGAGATGAGGATGCTCAGGACTTTTCAGGAGGTAATTAGCACCTTGCTGGATCCAGCTGCTAAATCAGGTCCATTATTTATTTTGAAACAAATAAACCTTCAGCTAAAATATCAAGTGTCGATGACTACTGGAGTCCAGATAGCTTGAAGGGCTAAAGATTGGTAGAGGTGATTGATCTGATCTTAGGTCAATCCTGTTGGTTTTTTTCTCCTTTTTTATGTTTAAATGTTTTTTTTTTTCCCTTCACTCACTCACTTCTAGGTAGTCTCAGTGAAGTCAAAGAGTTGCATGTGTGCTAATAAGAGTGGAATTTGGCCTGATATATCTATTAAAATATTGCACCTAATGGACCCTGATACAACTGAAGGGACCTAGTTGTCATTGTAGACAGCTTAATGAAAACCTTTGCCCAATGTGTGGCCGTGCTTTTTAAAAAGAAGCAAACAATATTTAGGATGAATAGGGAATGGGATGGTGAATAATGAGAATATTCTAACACCTTTATATTAATCAACGGGTGGCCTCATCTAGAATATCATGTGCAGTGCTGGTAACTCCATCTCAAAAAAGATCATTGCACAACTGGAGGGCGTTCAGAGAGGGGCAATGAGAATGATCAAGGGCCTAGAAATAAAAACTCTCCTATGAAGAGAGATTGTGATTGCTTACTGTGGAAAGAAGACAATAAGAGGGGACATGATAAAAAATAATGAATGGTCCAGAGAAGGTAGATCAGGAACTTCTGTTCTCCCTATGCCATAACACATGAATAAGGGGATACTCAATTAAATTAGGTAGGAAATGCAAAACCAGTAAAAGGAAATACTTTTTCACACATCATGCAATTAAACTGTGGAACTCACTGCCACAGGAAGTTGAGACAAAGAATTGAACAGAATTCAAAAAGATAATGGGTAATTATGTGGATATCAAGAATATCCACAGGTGTTATAAATGGTAATTTTTTTTGAGGAATATTAAATTTCATGTTTCAGGTCTTAAGGAGACCTAATGTGTGGTGTGGGGCAGATTATCCCACATCTGCTACTACAGGGGTCTTATACCTTCCTCTGAAGCATCTATCCTGACCACTGTCAGGACAGGATACCGGGCTAGATGGATCTTGGGTCTGATCTACACTGGGTGTGTGTGTGGGGGAATCGACCTAAGACACGCAACTTCAGCTACGAGAATAGCGTAGCTGAAGTTGACATATCTTAGGTCGACTTACCTCGTGTCCTCACAGTGCGGGGTCAACTGCTACCACTCCCTCGTTGACTCTGCTTCTGCCTTTCGCCGCGGTGGAGTACAGGAGTCGATGGCAGAGTGATCGGGGATTGATTTATCGTGATAAATCGATCCCCGATAGATCAATCACTACCCGCCAATCCAGCGGGTAGTGTAGATGTACCCTAAGTCTAGATAGAACATGGCTTTTTTTCACCCCTAGAAATGTAAGGAAATGAACCTTATTGTCTTTTTACAACAGTGCAGTCCGGGATTTGTGTCAATACAAATTGTAGGTGGCTAATGTACGTGGGCTTTACAAATCCCACACTTTGAAATTTAATTGTTGCCGAGCAAATAAGTTTTGGGATTGCTTACATTTCTGTTGTCAGGTTATGCACCACACTTAGAATGTATTTATCTTGGTGAGTAGAAAGATAGGCCCTCAAATGGATTTTTGTGCTTAAAGCTTCAAAACATAAGCACTGTGCAGCTTTGCATTTGTTTTGCAAATCCTTATCGTATCACAGTTATTGCTTGTGAAGTGGAGCAAAAAATAAAACCCACAGAGAACTTAGACGAACCCTCCCTTCGCTGTTTGGTTAGCCATTCTGTTCCTCTGGAAGGACAAACACAAACATGTAATTGAAAGCCTACAAAATGCACATCTAAGTATGATAAATAGTCAGCATGTGACTGTGGATTTCTAGGAATTAAATACATTGAATTTCTTCTCAGATGTGTGTCTGCACACAGCTATTTATTATCTGGGTTCTCCTTAACTTATTTCATGCCTGTTTTTTATTTCATTTTTAGAATAACTGTTGTGTGCTTTAATTTACTCTATCTTAGCCGGAACATATTGAGAAAGACCAGTCTTCAAGATTTTAGATTGTCACAAAGATCTAACCATTGATGTTGAAACAGGAAAAATTGGATAGTTAAATGAGTGAATTGAATGTACCCTGTCTAATGGTTGTTATAGGCTGCCAGTTGTCATAGGCAAATTTTTTCAAATTTAAGCTCAGAGTTAAGCCCTATAACCCGTATTTAGGGACCTAAATAAAAGCAGGGTGAATTTCAAAGATGCTGAGCACTCACAACCCTCACGGAAGTTAATGGGAATTGCAGATGTCCAGCACTTTAAAAAAAACAAACTATTTTTATGTAGATGCCTGAATATGGAGTTAGGGCCCTGGGTTTAAAAAATTTGGCCTGGATCTCAACTGAAAATATGGCTAGTGAATTGTCCAGGAAACTAAAAATCCCTCTGGGTTCAGAGTTGTGCTATAGTCTATTTGAGCATAGTAATTGATAGCAGGGGGTCTCCTGTGGAAAGGCATTTTTATTATAAGAATGGCATTAGAATGGTATAAAACTATGCTATGGGTCACCTGGTTGTGTTGTATATAGCAAGATCCTTAAGTGACAAATCCAATCCCTACTCACATCAATCAGTGAAACCATGCTGGAATCCTGCTTGTGATCATTGTGTTAAAAAAGTTAGCATGGTTCTGATCCCAGCATGGAAAGGGCCAAACATTTCAAATTAAGATGAGTATAAGTGGACCATCAGCAAACAGAATAGAAGATATTTAGCAAACTGTAACATTATCTAAGACTGTGCTGAAGATTGGAGGGGGAATGTACGTATTAAAAATTTATTACAATAAGTTTAATTGTAGCAATGAAATGCATAAATCAGAAGCAGTGGAAAAGTGCCTGGTTCCACAGATTAAATCCAATGAATGAAGGAGTTGAAATGAATTTGATTCTAGGAATGTGCTTTCTGTAGAATGTCTACTTTCTCTGTAGTTACTTTTTAATAAGTCCAGTTGTGTTTTCTCTTCAGACAGCATGAGGTATCGAAGAAATAGATTTACAGCATCTGGATGGGGTTCATTGGTAGGGTTCCCTGATCTTGAAATTGAGTGTGAAATGCAAACTTCTCTCTTTCTCTCTCAAGACACTTCCCTTGACTGAGGGTGAGGTAATAAAAAGGGGATTGACACTGCAAAGTAATCTCCCCTGGAGCAAGATGGAGGCTCTAACCAAGAAAGAATGGCAAGATTTGCTGAAACTTCTTTAGGTGACAGCTGGATATTCTGACAAGTCCAAGGTACACTGAGCAGGCACTGGAGACTGAGGAGCACTTAATGGTGATGGTGTAGAGGGGCTATGGATTATGATAATATTCAGAGATGAACCAGCTACTGATACCCAGCAGTTCTGCACTGTCCTGCAGCAGCTGTCATGAACGATCATAATAATGTGCTTAAATTCATACTCCATGTAACTTAGATGAAAAGCTCCCTTTATTTCTGTTGCCCTAGTTATGTCTCTGTTTGTTTCTCACAGTAATTAAATCTAGAAAACGTATTTTCTAATAAACTTTATATCCTTTCTCTGAGGCACTGGATCTCAGAGCACTCGTGAACAGGGTATCTGTTGTAGCAACCAGGCAAGGTACTAACAAACTTCAACAGGACTTTATTTTTAAAGTGGAAGCCTCTTTACCAAGCTCCTGCTTCACCCTCGGTAGCTCTCACTCCACCTCCTCAACTTCCTCCCGCTCTTTCCTGTTCCCTGTCCTTTCAGACTCCCAACAGCCAGTGCTCCCAGTTCTAATAATTACAAGCAGCATCTAAACACCACATTCCCTCCTCTCTTAAGACACTCTCCCAATTAAAATAAACATTGTTGTTCTAACCACAGGAACAAATATGAAACAAGACACTATACTATTGGCAGATATATTACACTGAAAACACTGTAGATACTACATAACATAGTCTGTAGTCCAGACAGGTGGTCATCTGGGTCTGACAGGCTGTCTCTCAAGCCCCGGTTCCAGTGCAGTGTCTTGTTGTGTTGCTACTGCGGTGAAGTAATCCAATGCAGACTGGGTGTTGGCATAATCTCCTCTTGGTGCATAGGCAGGTGCAAGATAAGAAGCATTCCATACCCGCCCCTCAGAAAGTCGATAGGTGTAATGTGGCGGTTCAATGACAAGACAGAACACAGCTTTTAGCAAGCAAATGGCTGGTCTGCTAACAGGCTTCTGCCTGTCAGCTTTCCACCTTCCCCTTTATTCTTTCTCTCCCCCCGCGCATTACATTCTCCAACAGATAAAAGGAATACACTGGCTTTGTTTAACATTCTTATTTACCAGTTTCTATCTACCACATTCCTTGCTCTTGGGCCTTGAGCCCAGTCCTGGGAGGCTTCCCACGGTTCATGTCATCTGGGCGAGATTCCAAGGTTGATGCCCTTAAAAGGAGCTGTGTGTGCACAGGTCCAGCACAACACTCCGGGTGTGCCCTGAATGTTGCCAAGTGCATAAACCTTGTCTGAATCCTACATCCCCTCCTTTTTTGTTTATTTGTGCTCGGCCATCTCATGGTAGCCATCAATTCGCTTTTGCAAGCCAATTAACTCCCGGACAGACGAGGTCATAACTCATGGAGCCTGCCAGGGCGGGTCTCTACAAAGCCTTAACAAAAAGGAAATACATTGCACACAGAAACAGCAAAAAATGAGCTTAAGAAGGTAAAGTGTAATTGGCCGGGCCCCAATTAGCCATGCTAGAGTACTGGGAAGAGAGGTTCGCGTAAGAAGCGAGCATCATCTCATTCCCAGTTTCCTCAGGGTGATGACATACTGGAATAAGGCATGTACCTAACAATTCTTCAGCTGCTACAAAATCAGATAAACAAAAGTGGGTAACATTTGCTATTGAAGCCAATCTTTCCCATAGGTTATATGTCATTCGGGCCCGTAATGGAGAAAGCGCTCCCGAGCCAACCCCTACAGGAAATAGCAGGCACAAAAGGCATACAGTCAATACAGAATTAGCAGTAATTTGGGTGAGAATTGCCACAAACAAAGTCTCAGAAGTCTCTGGCTGTTGGTTTGCTGCCAGTCTTCGTTGAGCCGCGGCGACCAGTGCTTTTACTGCTCCCCATGTCATGGGCTGGCTTGGGACACTACGCCTCCTCCGTTTCCATCCCGCTGTTGTCGACCCAGGAGGCACCGCGTTCTCCTCCAAGGTCAGCTGAAACTCCGGTATGGGGTTCGACAGCCCCTGGTGCCACGCCATGCTGCTTCAGTGCCGGTCGCACACACCGGGCCGGAACCCACAACGGTCCTGCAGGGAGAGACACAGCAGCATATCCCCGACTCCAAGTAATTAAAGGTACCGGGCCCAACCATTGTGGATCGGGCAGCTGACGGTAATAGATACTCTGTCTTTCCAGTACCTCGGACTTATGAAAATGCCAATCCGTGGGGGTCTGCTGATCTGCTTTCAGCGTTAAATTATTTAAAATAAACAAAAGGATACGCAATTGTTGCTGAATGTCTCCTAAGGTTTGGAGACGCAGCTCCCCTTGTTTTAATTGTTTGTCGAGCAAGGTTTTTAGCGTGCAATTTGCACGTTCAACAATAGCTTGGCCTGTGGAATTATAAGGGATCCCATGTTTGAGACGGACGTCCCATTGGGCACAAAAGATGGAGAGGGCTGTGGAGCAATAGGCTGGGGCATTATCCATTTTTATCCGGCTCGGGCGACCCATAACAGCAAAACAGGCTAACAAATGGTGAATAACTTTGGGAGTGGCTTCCCCACGCTCTGGGGTCGCCCAGAGGAATCCTGAATAGGTATCAATGGAAACATGTAAAAACGAATAGGGGCGGAATTGTGGCACGTGAGTGACATCCATTTGCCACAGCTGATTCACTTCGGTACCTCTGGGGTTAATGGCATAAGAAAAGGTAGGGGCAGCAGCGGCACAGTGGGGGCAGGAATGAACAATAGAACGTGCATGATCAGCAGGAATGTGAAACTGTCGGGCCAAAACAGAGGCAGACTGATGAAAAAAGGAATGGCTTTCAATGGGGTCAGAAAAAAGGAAATTTACCTGACCACGTAACGCGAGATCAGCGCGCGCATTGCCTTCAGTAAGTAGCCCAGGCAGAGGGGTATGACTGCGAATATGAGCAACAAAATAAGGGAAATTACGAGTGGTGATGAGATACTGTAAGGACAAAAACAGGCGAAGAAGGTCCGCATCGACCTGAGGGGTAATAAGGGCAAGGGGTAAATGATCAATTACCTGATAAACATAATGCGTGTCCACGATCAAATTAAAGGGACAATCAGCAAAAAGTTGAAAGGCCAAAATAACAGCAGCTAGTTCCAAGGACTAGTAAAGCTCTCTAAGCGCTGTGCATGCAAATATTGTTGTACAAGTGAATGAAGCGCTTTCAGCTTTTCTAGGGGGATGGGCCACTGGTCAATCCATACGAGCTCTAAGGATTGCGATACTAATGGTAATGCAGATGGCAAGGTGGGTGAGGGAGGATTTTGGGCCATTATGTATTAATATCGAGGGTGGTGTCCAGCTTTGTAAGTAAGTCACGGCCCCAAATATTGAGGTGGACAGGGAGTACAAAAGTGCGGATTGTGGCAAGGGCACGGCCTCCTGGTTTAGAGACTGTGACCCAAGACAAACTTTGGCGCCCGGGTTTGCGAACCCCAATCCCCCACAACTCTTTAGAAGGAACTGTTGGCCAACCGACCGGCCACTCCGGATCACGAATCACCGTAACATCAGCTCCAGTGTCCACCAACCCTGTAAAAGGAACATTATTTAAAAGAAGTGTTAACTGAGGTTTCGAGGGGCGGACCGACATTGTTAGAGCAACAAGTGGAGAGGACGTGTTGTGAGATGGCGACTGAGCCCGCGTTGATCCAAAGCCGCCTCCGCCCCAGGCTCGATCCTCTGCAGCTGGCACCTGATAGGGGACTAAAATCAATTGCGCAATTGACCGTTCACGCGGGAGCGACTGCGGAAGATGGGTCCATACCTGAACCTTAATAACGCCGGTGTAATCGGCATCCCTGGGATGACAAAAAAACCCTGTTTCCCAGCGTGTGAGCGAGGGAGAACCAGTCCCACAAAACCGGCAGGGAGAGGTCCCGTCAGCTGTGTAGGTATGGCTCAAACCTCCCCCGGCAACTGAAAATCAGCGTCCTCCTGCATAATCAAATCAAGCCCTGCACTTCCAGCAGTCGCCGCCCTCATGGAGTCTACGGATTTTAAAGCAGAGGAACAGTTGTCTGAGTGGGAAACACCCCCGTTTGGTCCTGGGTTCGGGGGGAACCCGTCGTGCGGTTTCCCGACCCACTACGACACTGATTAGCCCAGTGATAGCCCTTCCGACACTTGGGGCACTTCTTTGAGGGGTGGGTGGGCGCCGTCGATGAGCGACACTCCTGCTGAAAGTGACCCTCCTTACCACAGCGGTAACAATGCTTCCCCTCCTTCCCGCTTTTCCGCAGGGCGGTGGCCAGAACCCCAGCTTTATGTGCTTGGGTTCCGATGTTTTGGCACGCCCGCAGCATGTCTGACAGCTCCAGAATTCCAGAGGCTTGTGCCGCCTGGAGAGCACGGCGGTAATCCTCGTTCGCATTTTCAACCGCCATTTTTAACAGGATCTCCTGAGCTGCCGCAGGGTTACCCACCTGTCGGAGGATAGCCTCCTGCAATCTGTTGGTAAAATCCATAAAGGACACTGATGCACCCTGATGGATACTGGCAAAGCTTTTGGTAGGCTTGCCTGAATCCGGGACCTTCCGGAAAGCATGCGGGGCACAGGTGGAAATAATGGGGAAGACGGCCTGAGGGAGTTGAGACTGCATCTGAACAGTAGCAAACTGGCCCTCCCCTGCCAACTGCTCATAAATGACACCTTGCTCTCTATATACCTGGGCTTGGCGTTCCGCCATCTGCCGATACTCACTAAGCCAAATAACATACTGACTGGGCGTCAGCATCATGCGCAACAGCGCCTTCCAATCTTCAGGGATCAGGGTGTACCCAGTACCTAGCCCTTCAATGAGACCACTTACATACGTGCTAGTGAGGCCGAACTCGCGAATCACTTTCTTTACGTCTCTGATCACTGAGTAGGGCAAACTGACCCAGTTTGCAACCTGGTTGCCCTGGCCATCATCCTGCCAGGTCACCGGACAAACTGAGACCAGCTCAGCCAGCTCCTCTGCTGTAAGATCTGAGTGAGTCTT
This sequence comes from Lepidochelys kempii, assembly GCF_965140285.1. Lineage (NCBI taxonomy): Eukaryota > Metazoa > Chordata > Testudines > Cheloniidae > Lepidochelys > Lepidochelys kempii. The sequence goes on along the minus strand of NC_136387.1, from coordinate 17,860,166 downwards.
CGCTGCATGAACCATTTGTTGCACCAGTGAAAGCCGCTGAGCAGACGCGGACGACCCCCTGGGGGGCCCCGGAGCATGGGGCCCCACGGGGGGAGGGTGATCACACACCAGCTCCGGTGGGGAAGGCCAGGGAGGCGGTGGTAATAGAGGCACTGGGGGCGAAGCAGGGGGAGGGATGGTTGCAGGAGCGGACAGGGGTGGTGGGATCAGCAGCCCCTCTGTTGGCGCGGGAGAGGGCCTTTCCAAGGCGACACCCTGTGTTGCATCGCCAGGAGGGGGGATGGCTGCAGGAGTGGACAGGCGTGGCGAGATCACCAGCCTCGCGAGGGAGGGCCTGTCCGAGGCGACACGCTGTATCGCATCACGGCAGAGGTGCCAGGCATGTAGAGCCTGCACGGGCGCCCGAGGCTCTTTGTGCAATGTCTGGCCCAACCGCTCCCAGTCCGCTAGCTTAAGGGTTCCAGCTTCAGAGTACCATGGGCATTGGGCACTCACCTCCTGTAGCAGGAGAGTGAGTTCTCGAGTGGGGCAATCATGCTGAGCCTTACGCAGCAAATACTGTAGCTCACTGCGGTGTTGCACTTGCAAAGCAGAGAGGGAGCTTCCCATACTTACCACAATGAAAAATACTCACCGGGATCCGCGAAGCGGATGAGTGACGCGTCTGAAACCCTTGCCGGGCGAGGTGAGTGCTGAGGGCCCCACATTTGGGCGCCAGTTGTTGCGGTTCAAATACAAGACAGCACAGAGCTTTTAGCAAGCAAACGGCTGGTCTGCTAACAGGCTTCTGCCCGTCAGCTTTCCACCTTCCCCTTTATTCTTTCTCTCCCCCCTCACATTACATTCTCCAGCAGATACACTGTTTCTCCAACAAAGGAATACACTGGCTTTGTTTAACATTCTTATTTACCAGTTTCTATCTACCGCATTCCTTGCTCTCGGGCCTTGAGCCCAGTCCTGGGAGGCTTCCCATGGTTCATGTCATCTGGGCGAGATTCCAAGGTTGATGCCCTTGAAAGGAGCTGTGTGTGCACAGGTCCAGCACAACACTCCGGGTGTGCCCTGAATGTTGCCAAGCGCATAAACCTTGTATGAATCCTACAGGTGTAAGGTCCCTTCTTCTCTATGATTTTAAGAGGAGCTGTGAATTTATGGTCCCCTTTGTGTAAAATTCCAGGTTTTCATATTTTAACCGCACTCAAACTTTGGTTCCTTAGCACCCCGCCGCTTGTCTGTGAAAGCCTTATACTTTGCTTGGTTCTGTTCAACTATTTTTCTCACATCATCCTCGGTTGGGGCATCAGGTCGTGCCTTTAACAATCCAGCAATGTTCAGTTTAATATTCATCTGTTTCCCATACAGTAACTCTGCGGGTGATCTTTGTGTTGTGGCATGTCGTGTAGCCCGGTATGCTTGCAAGAAATTGGTAGTGAAGGTTATCCGCAATTGCCCTTCCAGTTTAGCCATTTGCAAACTCTCTTTCAAAATTCTGTTAAACCATTCGATTTCCCCATTGGCTCAAGGGTAATATAGGGATGACCTTCTGTGTAAAATGTTCCTTTCTGCTAGAAAAGTTTCAGACTCCAGGGAAGTAAATTGACTACCATTATCTGAAACCAGTTCTCTGAGGTTACCTTCCCTGCTAAAAACTGAAGAGAGGAACTTAATTACTGTAGCAGAAGAGATTTGCGACATAAACGCTACCTCAGGCAATTTACTGAAATAGTCTAGTAAAGTAATGGCATAACGGCAGTCACTTGGAGCAGTATCAAAGGGTCCTACAATGTCAATCGCCACTTTTTCCCATGCAGATTCAGGAAGAGGAACTGGCTGTAATGGAGGGGTACATGTCACTGCTCTCTTATCATGGATTTGGCAAGTGACATAGGATTTTATGAGTGCTTCAGTTTAAGAGTCCATCTCTGGCCACCAATACAGATCCCGTAGTCGTTGGTTTGGTTCGGACAATTCCTTGATGAGTATCGTGTGCCAGCTGTATGAGTTTTGACTGTAATTCTTCTGGCACAAGGAGCCAGTGTGTACCTCGTAGCACACAGTCATCAAAGAAAGAAAGTTCATCCTGCACTCTAAAATAAGGCAGCAAAACTGGGTCAAGGTTTTTAGGGTTACTGGGCCATCTCTTTGTCAGAAAGTCCCGTTGTTTTTGTTGAATTGGACACGCTGAACAAGCATCTTGAAATTATTCTTTTGTAACTGCAGTAAGAGTGCTTGTAGTAAGCGCAACTACTACATCCTCATCCTCTGGTGGACCATCTGGTGAAGGCAAAGGCAGGCAAGAAAGGCAATCAGCTACCACATTTTGGTTTCCAGGCTCATATTCCAATTCATAATTGAAAGAGAGTAGTCTTGCAGGCCATCTAGCAGTACGATATACTGCTCTTCCCAGTCCTTTAGTGGTGAGCAACGTTGTCAAAGGGCTGTGGTCTGTGTGCAACTTGAACATGCGGCCCCACAGGTAAGTCTCCATTTTTCAGTAGCCCAGACACAAGCAAGTGCTTCTTTTTCAACTGTAGAATATTTCCTCTCAGCATTACTTAGTGTCCTTGAAGCAAATGCAACAGTCCTCTCTGTGCTGTCCTTATGAAGTTGTGTGAGGACAGCTCCAAGTCCATAATCAGAAGCATTAGTAGTTACAATTGTGGGCAATGCAGGAGTGCATAGTGCAAGTACTGGATTATGTACAATCAAGTCTTTCACCATTTTGAAACTAGCTTGTGCATCCATTGTCCACACTAAGGTTGAACTTCTCTGTAGTAATTCTCGTAATGGTTCAATGACAGAAGCATAATTGGGAAAGAATTTTGTATACCAGGAGGTAAGACCCAAGAAGGAATGTAAGGTTTGCAAATCTGTTGGAGGAGGAGCATTTGAAATTGCCAGGATATGATCTGGATCAGGTTTTAGTCCAGCCTGTGAAATTGTATGCCCCAGAAAGGAGAGTTCAGTTTGTCTAAATTTGCATTTGGACCTATTGAGCTTGAGGCCTGCTTTGCTGATGCAGTTTAATACAGACTGCAGGTTATTATCATGTTCCTCAGAAGTATTTCCAAACACAATAATATCATCCAGATAGTACTGAACTCCATGTTGATTCTTCAGAATCAATGACATCATTTTTTGGAAGGCACTTGGGCAGATGCGAGAACGTATGGAACACATTTAAAACAAAATAGTCACTCATGTGTAATAAATGCTGTGAGGTCTCTGCTATCTTCATGCAACATAACCTGGCAGTATGCACTCTGAAAATCAAGAGTGAAAAACATATTGCTCCATGGAGTTTTGCAAATAGTTCTTCTATGTGAGGAAGAGGATGGCTGTCAATCACAATAGCTTTATCTGGCTTCCTTAAGTCCACACAAAGGTGAATGCCTCCACCCATCTTCTGCGTCACTACTATGGGTGAAACCCATTCCGAGGAGTCAGTCTCTTCAATAATGTTCTTTTGAACAAGTTTTCTAAGTTCGTCTGAAACAGCTTCCCTGACTGAAAATGGTAAGCGCCGTAACTTCTGTCATACAGGCATCACATTATTCCGCATTTTAACTTTATGCAGAAACCCATAAGCACAGCCAAGTTTCTCCTCAACCTGATGATGGGTCCCAGCTGAAACTGGTGTGTGTACCGCAAGAGTGCTTTGCTGAGGAAGATCAATTCATCCATTAACTACCCCAAGATTTAACGCAGCCAATAAATCTCTACCAAGGATAGGAGTGCCTTTGTGGACAATGTAGAACTCTGCAGTTACACAGCAATCACCAAAAGTAACTATTGCTAGCAGGCATCCATGTACTGGAATATGGTTTTTCAAATAGCACACCAAGTGAAGTTTGGGTTCAGTAAGAGGCACATCTTTAAAGTAATGCAAATAGATGGAATCAGGTGGTATAGATACTGCTGAGCCAGTGTCCAACATTAGCTGAATAGAGTGTGATTTGCCTGAGGGTGTGGCGGAAACATTTACAGTGCACTTTATTTGTTCTGGAATATGTGCAGTAGTGATTTTGTCCATGCTCAGCACAGTAACATCTGGTATTGTAATTGCATGCACCTGTTGATTGAACTGGCTGCTGCAATATACTTTAGCAAAATACCCAATCTTTTTGCAATGATTGCACTGAGCTACTTTTGCCGGACATCCTGTGTAGCTTGTAAGGTGTTGTGGGGAACCACTGCGAAAGCATGCTTTTACTGTATTTTGAATTTGCTGATTCCGTGGCTTTCCATTAGTTTTCCTCTTGTAATCATTTGTCTGCAGCAATAGTGAACTTTTCTGCAAAGGAGTCACAGCCTGGACTGTGCCTTCTGTTTTTGCCATTATTTTGGCTTCACTGTAGCTGACTCAATCTGAGTAGCAATGGTTATTGCTTTTTCTAGTATAAGTTGTGATTCTAGAAGTAAGCGTTCTCTTACAAGAAGCATGGTTGTTTTCTCAATGAGCTGGTCTCTAATCATCTCATCTGCCATATTCCCAAAGTCACAAGTTACAATCAGACTCCTCAGGGAAGCAATATACTGCATTATAGTCTCCCCTGTTTTCTGCTCACGCTGGCGAAATCAGTAGCAATTAGCTAGTACATTCACTTTTGGCACAAAAAAATTCTTTAATGCAGTGAATGCAGTCTCATATTTATCATCTGCAAGGGGAAAAGTGTAAAATATACGCTGCCCTTCTGCTCCAAGGCAGTGGATTATCAGAGCATGCTTTCTTACTTCAGAAATCTCTGTAGAAGTGATTGCAAGCAGATAGGTCTCAAACATATGGATCCAGGCAGTAAAAGCAATTGGAGGCTCACCTGGGCTTTGCAGAAAGGGTGCAGGTGGGTTCAGAGGCAGAAGATCCATCCTCATCGCCAAAATGTTGTAGCAACCAGGCAAGGTACTAACAAACTTCAACAGGACTTTATTTTTAAAGTGGAAACCTCTTTACCAAGTAGCTGCTGCACCCTCGGTAGCTCTCACTCTGCCTCCTCAACTTCCCCCTCCTCCTTTCTGTTTTCTGTCCTTTCAGACTCCCAACAGCCAGTGCTCCCAGTTCTAATAAGTACAAGCAGCATCTAAAACCACAGTATCGCACTGTGCTCACTGGCCATGCTGGCCCTCCCAACTAATGGGTGTAAGCAACCATGAAAGGGTGGTTACTTATGCTCTGAGAAACATTTCCAAGTCCCTCTTGAGGTGTGTCTACACTTACCGGGGATCGATGCTGTGGTGATCGATGCACCAGGGGGCAATTTAGCGGGTCTAGTGAAGACCTACTAAATTGACCACACATCGCTCTCCCGTCGACTCTGATATTCCACCAGAACGAGCAGCGTAAGGTAAGAGTTTCTCCTGTCGACCCAATGCTGTGTAAACAACGCAGTAAATCAACCTAAGCTACATCGACTCTAGCTATGTTATTCATGTAGCTGGAGTTGCGTAATTTAGGCCGACTTACACCCGCAGTGTAGGCCAGGCCTTAGTTACACAGTTCTCAACCCACACAAAGCGACTGTCTTCCTGGATCCTCCCCTGAAGCTTGACTTTTCCAACTGCAGCAGACTCAGCATTGCCAACCTAAAGCATTCAAATATCACAAGTCAAGCTTAAAGATCATGAAATGTTTAAAAAGTACATTTGAGGTTTTTCGTATTCCTTATCAAGTTTCTGAGCTTGCTTCCCCTTTCCAACCTTTGTTCCACAACCGTGAGGACTAGGAGCTTACTTTTGTTTAAATGAAAGCCGAGACACTCATGCAGTCCCATGTTTCTAGTGTTGAGGCTTTAAGAAACACCAAATATCGAGAATAAATTGTAAAAATTGGCAATGTTGCAGATTGACCGTGCAAGCAGTCACACAGAGTGGAAGGAATGTGCTGTGGAACAGCCTTTTCCCTCTTTATGTTCAGCCCCTGATTTTGCACAGGACTTGAGCTAATTCCCTTTGCACTGTGCAGCAGAACAGAGCAAAGGCCCTAGCCATTTATCACACTCACAGCAAGGAGCTGATGCTGCCAGCACAAAAAAGTAAACAGTGAGACTTGCTCTGTACTTGTGGAGCAGAAAGCAAATCTCTCTGGACAGGCCTTTGTTGCTACTGAAATAACAACAAAACAGATGCTGTGTACATAGTAATAGCAAATAATTAAGATAGGATTTTCATGTAAGAAAATCCTGTACAAAATTCCACAATCCAAAGTGGTTCTTGTCCAGGACAAGAGGGACTTCTGATCATGCGAATAACAATTAGTTTTATTTAAAATAGATGAAGAAAGAAATTGTTTATAAAGTGGTTTAGAACTGTCCGTGGGGACATATAAATTTGTTTTTAAGTAGGTCAGTATGGCTTTTCGAATATCGCAATTACAATGCGTATGTATGTGAATTCAATTACAGAACTATGAATGCTTATAGGAGAAGCTACCTGGTAAGCAAGTTCTTTGGCTTGCTCTCTTTTACTTTAATCTTTCCAAGGTTGTGAGTCTGGGGAGAGCTTAATTAAAGTCAGTGGAAGTAATTCAAAGAAATAAAACCCATTGAGTACTCAGATCTCCTATTCTTATTCTGGCCTGTTAGTTAGTCTCAACCTCTCTGTCCATCTTCCTGTGCTTGCCTTGACTCAGTCTCAGAGAAGACTACAGAATGCAAAAAATAATTAACTTTCAGATACCGTTTTAATGCACAGACTAAGGGCTTGGTTCTGTAACTTGTAACAGGTGGGCAGACTGTGCATATGCTGTATGTTGCAGGATCAGGGCTTAAAAGGCTTTAAATGAGTTCATGAGTTCACTGAAGAGCTCTTTAGTTTTACATGTGTACCTTTTGCACAAACAATGTTATACTTGCATGTGTAAATGGGCTATTGTGCACCAGTTACCTGTTCAGCATGGTACATGCAGGACTTTGTTCATGCCAACAGATGTGGCTTCACATTTCCCAGTAATGCCTGGCAAACAGCAGGTTGCAGTCCTATCCATTATTACAAATGTTTTTGGTGCCATGTTAATTATAATTATTAATAATTTATTAACTCCTTACTGTTGGTGTATGCAGCATCCACACTATGCAAACAGGAGCATGTGGCCTCTGCCCCAAGGAATTTATGATCTATGGGCTTGTAATAGGCGGTTAGTGTTTGCCTGAAACACCCAACCCTATCTGCAGGTTTTGAGCTTGCTGGGAAAGAATTGAGTGGTTTTTGCTGACTTACTCATTGGATATAAAGGAAAAGAGGATCTATGATATGGGCTGAGCAATCTTGAGGGAGGACCCTAGAAGAAGGCTTGAGCTGATCTTTGTTACCTTATTGTTTTCTTTATTAATAAAGTCAACCCTCAGCAAGGGGGAGAGAGTTTGGATTGTCCTACTAGTTGGGAAAGGCACCTGTTCAGATGTTCAATCCTGCATGTGAGCAACTTAATTCACCAAGTAGTCCCACTGATTTCAGACAGAACAGTTGAATGTCAGAATTTCATTCAAAGTCCAAACTTCCAGCAATGCAGGTTTCTTATATATAATGTTCTGCACTTGGTGGATTATTACTGAAAGGTCTTGAGGAACATGAGTGTTTTAAAGAGAGATTTGAATGAAGGGGATAGAGGTCATTTAGTGAACAAAGAAAGGGGATGAGAACTCCAAGACTAAGGGGAAGGATGCTGAAAATGAAATGATGGGTGTGGTAGACAATGCAAGTCCTAATTCGGAGTGGTGGCTTTTTCGTTAGAAAGGGAAAAGGTTAGAGGTATGTAGGATGGTGAAAGACTTTGAGAAAGATGATGCCTCTTAAGCAAGCACAGTGGTTGTCTGAAGTATTTTATACATGAAAGGAGCATCATTCTTTCTCGGATTGCCACCACTGGTCAGTAAACTATTCTGTTCTTTTCTATTACTATTTATCTTGTTTCATTGATACTAGGGGGTCAGGCTACAGGCACGTTTAGAAGATAGAAAAGATAAATGGAGCCCGAGAGAGCCTTATTTATGGCTTTTATAAATGTCCTTTTAAAATACATGGATAAGCAGCACTGCAGTGGAAGAGCAGAGTTCTTCTCTGAGGAGAAAATGAAGGCAGGGAAATAATCTGTATTCAGAAAATATGTGCAGTTAAGAATGAAAAAGAGACTGTAAATGTTTTATTTTTATAGTTAGGCTGCCAACTAGTAAAGGCAGCATGTTACACAGTCCTGATTTGGGTTCATCCTTGAAGCTGTGCATTTTGCATGTGTAAATCAAACTTAGTGAGATATCTGTCTGTTGGTCCGAGATTTACACTCATGTCAGATTTTAATGGTGGTTTCTTGATATGAACAAATTTGCAATAGCGTCTTTGAAACCAACAGATTCATTTTTATCTGTGCCTTTGATGCAGCAATTAGATGGCTGACCATTGAGGGTAGCAAGGTGTTGCAGTCCATCCTCCAATCTTCTAACTGTGCTTCCCTCTACCACGTTTGACCATTTGCATCGCTGCTCTGCAGTCATGCTGTGCAGATTGGGCTAAGACAAATTTCTGCATTGTGGCAGTGACTCTGGCTGTTCAGTCAGCAGCCTGTAAAGCCTAGTCCAGGATCTGTGTTCCAGGTTGCAAACAGGTAGGTGTAAATTAGGGCTTCTCACATCTGTCAGCATGTCTGTCTCTATCCCAGAGTTGCTGCCACTCTGCGAAGACATAGCTGTCGGCCCTGATATGCCCGTGTTCAGCTGCGATTGGCACTGGAACGGCAGCACTGGACCGGCAGCACTGGACATGAATTCATGAATGACTGCCACAAAAGGATGTTGCTAAATCAGTCGTGGCAAATCAGCAGGAACTGACAGTATAGTGGCTTTCTAGATGTCGACTTGTGATGCATATGAAAGAACAAAACATGTGACCTAAGAATTTATTTAAATTGAGCAACTATGGGGTCAATAAATGGCAGTGCACTAATAAATAGACTCATTATTATTTGTTTGTGTTAGGTTACTACGTGCTATCCTAAATCAAGGATTCAGCCCCCCGCACTCGCCCCTCGTGTGCTAGGCATTGTACGAAGCTTAGTGAAGTAGTGTTCCGTGCTACTGACTGAGTCCTGTTTGTTGGGCTAATCCTGCTCCCATTTGAAGTTAATGGCAAAACTCTCACTGACTTCAGTGACACAAAATCAGGCCCTTTGACAGTGCTGGCAATGAGCTTACTACAAACAGATGATGAAATTGCTGTGGTCAAGAAGTCAAGCGAGGTCAAGCCCGCAAATCAGAATAATGCATGCATATTTTGGCTTAATACTGGGAGGATATATAAGCTGTTTATCTCCATCTGCATATTAAAACCTTATGAATAAATGAGGCTGATTTCTTTTTGGAGATGCAGTGTTAATCTGTCAGTGTTATTTACATTTCTATATGATGTGACACGGCTTTGAGTCAAGTATGACTCCTTTCATTAAAACCTACAATTTCCTTGAGAGAACCTTCTTCTTTTTCTCCCCCTCATTTTATTCACGGCTTTGACATTTCTGGCTGATGTGCTTCAAGCTTCAGTTGGGCTTTGAGGAAGCAAATCTTTTGTGCCTGTATATAATACTTGCATCATATTAGTATTCAATATACATGCCTGGAATAGCTATAGAGTAAAGGGAACGTCATAGTGGGACTGCTCATTGCATTGCCAGCCTGGTAGGCAATTTGCTCCTTCAGTGTGCATCCCTGGTCTTTAAAAGATTCATTTTGGGAAAATTTTATCTTGGAATCTGTGATATTTATTTGTATCTTAACTGTCAGGTGTACTATGAAGGTCCTTTAATCCAGGGGGCACTAGGAGTCAGGTGGTCCCTTGAGCTGTCTTTTTATCTCCACTGTCCTGTGTGTGTCTATTTCACCCTCTCATTGTGTCTTTCTCTATCCCCTTACTGACACAGGCCTGGATCCTGCAAAGCTCTGAGCATCCCTATGAGGTGCTGAGTGCCCTCAATACCCAGTGAAGTCTCTCTGTATTCAATATTCACTACATCTGAATAGGAAGATGTTTCACACCCTGTGATTTCCATACACAGGAAATATCTAAATTAAATCTGTCCACAGTTGTACTTTACTTACAGTAAAGGCCAGATTGTTTAGAATATTCTATGTGCAAATGAGCATATTTACACACCTAATTTGAGAACAGATGTGCAGAGATTGTGCATGCAGTCATTCATACAAATAACCAATCATGCATCCAACTGGCTATTTGTATGCACAAATAATTGTGCAGGGTTATGCACATGTGCAGATTGATGAAAGTTGAGATATTAGTGTCTCAGTAACAGGGAAACAGGAAGTGTGAGAAACCAGCTGAGGAAATATACAAGCAACAATTTAGAGTGGCACGATCAGGTTAAAAATGATATATGTCTTACAAACAAATGAATTTACCTGTGCTAATACCACCCTAGATTGGCAAAACAAATAAAATTAGATAGTGTGACAAAGCTCTGTCCTTGCCTCCGTGGGTCCCGTGTTTCCTGGCGGATTTCGCTAGCCTCAGAGGCTCACTGTGACCCTCCACGTAACCCTTCTTTCTCTAGAGACAAGGGTCACAGTCTATTGAGCCATTTTCATCATAAGCCAGCGAGGGAGGTGAGGAGAGCTTATCCTTCCTTGCACAGTCTCTGTTGTCTCCCAGTCTCAGTGATTAATCAGGCGGGCAAAGGTGTGGGGGGGGAGCCCAGGCCCACCCTCTACTCCGGGCTCCAGCCCAGGGACCCTAATAGTATCAGCTATGGTAGCTGACCTTTTAGAAACATGACATGTACAGTTCCCTGGGCTACTTCCCCCACAGCATCCCTCACTTCCTCAAGCTCCACTTCACCCTTACCTCAGGGCCTCTTTCCTTGTTCCTGATATGGTGTGTACTACTCAGCCTTTCCAACAGCGCAACTTCCTCCCACAGCTCCTGACATGCACACCCACCTGACTGACTGGGAGGCTTTTAACTAGTTTCAGGCAGCCCCTGATTGGCTTCAGGTGTCCCATAGCCTTCTCCCTGCCTTCTGGAAAGTTCTTAATTGGCCCCAGGTGTCTTAATTGACCTGGAGCAGCTTCCATTTCACTTAACCTGGTACCAGGGATTTGTTTAGCCTGGAGCTAATATATCTATGTCCCACTACTTTTCTATAGCCATCTGGCCTTGCCCCGTCACAATAGCTAATGCTCACCATTAATGATACTTTGTCAAGTGCCATAAAGCAAAATTTAAAAATTATGCACTTCAAATACTGATTTAAGTTTACAATCCAGCTTGGAATTTTATACACACGTTATCTGTTGCCTTTCTATGAAAATGCCAAAATCATTTTCAGTTGTCATTAAGGCAAGATTCAGGTAGAATGGAGGTATGACAGGAAAGTGAACACATGCAAACACGTGTATTGGCTACCTACTCAGATCTAGGACAACTGGCATGTGTTTTATTCTTGGTAGTCCTTTCAACTCTTACAGTAACCACTAAGTTATTTTGTAGAGTATAAATTTTCCATTGAGCTAGTGAGAATGTGACTTGGCTACTGCTATGCAAAGGTAGTGCAAAGGTAGCGTAAAGTGAGGAGAATATGCCACAGTACATTATTCAATCAGATTTTGCTGTAATTTTAATGAACACATTCTGGAGAATGCTATTAATTAAGTTACAATGTGATATAATAGGAGAGCAATGGAAAGATGCTAACATGATCTGAAGGATCCATCTGAATGACTTTCTCTTTCAGAACCACAACCCAATCAACACTGTACACTGGAGGGTGTTTTTGGCAGCATTTCAATGCAGTTCTGTGCCAGAAAGGTGCCTTTGGTGGATAGAAATAAATTGGAAGCATGGGGGTTCATTGTGATATCCCTGCCACAGGTAGATGGCATGGGGACAAGAAGCAGACCAGTGTATTACACAGGTTTGTGGATGAGTAGATGAAAAAAATCTCAAGCATCTGTTCAACTATTCGCCATTTGAATAACAGTTTCTAATTTGCTTGACACATCTTTAATAATCCTGGCAGCATCTCCTTCTATAATTAACATCTTCATTTTGTGGCACTCTCGAGGTGTAATGTGTATTCTCGCTCAGAGGAATTCAGTCTCTTAATCCCAGCTGTGGGAAGTGGAGACTGCATGGGGAAGATACTGTAAGAACATGAATAGAACAGTCCAGTCATCTGGGTAAATGAAACTAATGTACAGGGTTATCTCATTTTGCTCAGTTCGTAGTTGCTGAGGCTCCTTTGTATAGATCAGTTTGATATGAAACATGCAACGTGCACTGTATGAGGGGGGCAGGCGGGTAGGGATAGATGGGTGTATCAGATAATGTTAATAGAAGAAAATAATGGTTTGCTTAAAAAATTTGGCGTTACATGTAGGGTGGGCATTGGTTGTGATATAGGTGTACCACTGCTCAGCTATATGTTACTTTTACTGGCCAACTGCTTCTAAAAGCTAACACACTTCAACACTGTAGTAACACTATTACTCATTGTAGTATTTGGGCTGTTACTGTAAAATGTGAACAGCAGAACCTGTCTAATCCATATTTCCTATTTTCTCACACACTGTGGTGGTTGATAAATAGGCATTTAATTCAGAATTATTAAAACTAAGGAGAATCCTGAACTAAGACATGAGATCCAAAGACCCCTGATCTCTAGGAAACTCTGAATCTGAACTTTGCTTCTTCTTAAATGGGCATAACCAAACCCCAAGGACAAGCACCCACCAAACTTTGAGTATTCAGATCTGGATTTGAATCCAGATAGTATTTGACTGTAAAGGCCCACCTCTTATTAAAATTGTAATTACTTTGTATGAAGATAGGAACTACAATCATTGTAAAAAAGAGGACCATATATTGCACTCATTCTTCAACACAATTGTCATTCATATTAATTGGAGTCCTGTGTACAGATCAAGAATGTTATAGTATATGGTCCATAGAGAATAGTAATCAAACAAACACACAATAGAGTTTTCTCATGTAGATTTGTTTGTGCATGGTAATATGCATGGTTATATATATTTATATACACTGAACTACATAAATTGCTCCTGTTGGCCTTGTCTGTATTACATGAATATTCACACAGCACTGATGAAACTCCCAAGGTTCTGTTCCAGCATGCACTGGGCTCAGGTTTGTCTGTGGCAATTCTCTTTGCTGATCAGAAATGTGGCAGACACATTGTCCAAAGATTTTTTTAAGTTCATTGCTTTCATTTATTCTGATGAGACCAGTATATAAATACTTATAGATTCATAGATATTTAGGTCAGAAGGGACCATTATGATCATCTAGTCTGACCTCCTGCACAACGCAGGCCACAGAATTTCACCCACCACTCCTACAAAAAAAACCTCACACCTATATCTGTGCTATTGAATTCCTCAAATCGTAGTTTAAAGACTTCAAGGAGCAGAGAATCCTCCAGCAAGTGACCCGTGCCACATGCTACAGAGGAAGGCGAAAAACCTCCAGGGTCTCTTCCAATCTGCCCTGGAGGAAAATTCCTTCCCGACCCCAAATATGGCGATCAGCTAAACCCTGAGCATATGGGCAAGATTCATCAGCCAGATATTACAGAAAATTCTTTCCTGGGTAACTCGGATCTCACCCCATCTAATAGCCCATCACAGGCCATTGGGCCAATTTACCATGAATATTTAATTACCAAAACCATGTTATCCCATCATACCATCTCCTCCATAAACTTACCGAGTTTAATCTTAAAGCCAGATAGATCTTTTGCCCCCACTGCTTCCCTCGGAAGGCTATTCCAAAACTTCACTCCTCTGATGGTTAAAAACCTTCGTCTAATTTCTAGTCTAAATTTCCTAGTGGCCAGTTTATATCCATTTGTTCTTGTGTCCACATTGGTACTGAGCTTAAATAATTCCTCTCCCTCTCCGCTATTTATCCCTCTGATATATTTATAGAGAGCAATCATATCTCCTCTCAACCTTCTTTTAGTTAGGCTAAACAAGCCAAGCTGCCTGAGTCTCCTTTCATAAGACAAGTTTTCCATTCCTCGGATCATCCTAGTAGCCCTTCTCTGTACCTGTTCCAGTTTGAATTCATCCTTCTTAAACATGGGAGAACTGCACACAGTATTCCAGGTGAGGTCTCACCAGTGCCTTGTATAACGTTACTAAAACCTCCTTATCCCTACTGGAAATACCTCTCCTGATGCATCCCAAGACCGCATTAGCTTTTTTCGCAGCCACATCACATTGGCGGCTCATAGTCATCCTATGATCAACCAATACTCCGTTACTTCTAATTGATGCGTCCCTAGCTTATAACTAAAATTCTTGTTATTAATTCCTAAATGCATGACCTTACACTTCTCACTATTAAATTTCATCCTATTACTATTACTCCAGTTTACAAGGTCATCCAGATCCTCCTGTAGGGTATTCCTATCCTTCTCTAAATTGACAATACCTCCCAGCTTTGTATCATCCGCAAACTTTATTAGCACACTCTCACTTTTTGTGCCAAGGTCAGTAATAAAAAGATTAAATAAGATTGGTCCCAAAACCGATCCTTGAGGAACTCCACTGGTAACCTCCCTCCAGCCTGACAGTTCACCTTTCAGTAGGACCCGTTGTAGTCTCCCCTTTAACCAATTCCTTATCCACCTTTCAATTTTCCTATTGATCCCCATCTTATCCAATTTAACTAATAATTCCCCATGTGGTACGGTATCAAATGCCTTACTAAAATCTAGGTAAATTAGATCCACTGCGTTTCCTTTGTCTAAAAAATCTGTTACTTTCTCAAAAAAGGAGATCAGGTTGGTTTGGCACGATCTACCTTTTGTAAAACCATGTTGTATTTTGTCCCATTTACCATTGACTTCAATGTCCTTAACTACCTTCTCCTTCAAAATTTTTTCCAAGACCTTGCATACTACAGGTGTCAAACTAACAGGTCTATAATTACCCGGATCACTTTTTTTCCCTTTCTTAAAAATAGGAACTATGTTATCAATTCTCCAATCATACGGTACAACCCCTGAGTTTCCAGATTCATTAAAAATTCTTGCTAATGGGCTTGCAATTTCCTGTGCCAATTCCTTTAATATTCTTGGATGAAGATTAGCTGGGCCCCCCGATTTAGTCCCATTAAGCTGTTTGAGTTTCGCTTCTGCCTCAAATATGGTAATGTCTACCTCCATATCCTCATTCCCATTTGTCATGCTACTATTATCCCTAAGATCCTCTTTAGTCTTATTAAAGACTGAGGCAAAGTATTCGTTTAGATATTGGGCCATGCCTAGATTATCCTTGACCTCCACTCCATCCCCAGTGTTTAGCGGTCCCACTTCTTCTTTCTTTGTTTTCTTCTTATTTATATGACTATAGAACCTTTTACTATTGGTTTTAATTCCCTTTGCAAGGTCCAATTCTACTTGACTTTTAGCCTGTCTCACTTTATCCCTACATGTTCTGACCTCAATAAGGTAGCTTTCCTTGCTGATCCCTCCCTTCTTCCACTCCCTATATGCTTTCTGCTTTTTCTTAATCAACTCTCTGAGATGCTTGCTCATCCAGCTTGGTCTACAACTCCTGCCTATGAATTTTTTCCCCTTACTTGGGATGCAGGCTTCCGATAGCTTCTGCAGCTTTGATTTAAAATAATCCCAGGCCTCCTCTACCTTTAGATCCATAAATTCTTCAGTCCAATCCACTTCCCTAACTAATTTCCTTAATTTTTGAAAGTCAGCCCTTTTGAAGTCAAAAACCCTAGCTGCAGATTTATTTTTATTGATCCTTCTGTTCAGTTTGAACTGAATTAGCTCATGATCACTTGAGCCAAGATTATCCCCTACGACCATGTCTTCTATGAGGTCCTCACTACTCACCAAAACCAAATCTAAAATGGCATCCCCTCTAGTCGGTTCAGCAACTACTTGATGAAGGAATCCATCAGCTATCGCATCTAGGAAAATCTGAGCCCTATTATTATTACCAGCACTCGTCCTCCAGTCTATATCTGGGAAGTTAAAGTCTCCCATGATCACACAGTTTCCATTAGTATTTACTTTATTAAAAACATTAAAAAGGGCTCTATCCATATCCAAATTAGATCCCGGTGGTCTATAGCACACCCCAAGCACTATCCCAGGGGAGGCTCTAATAGTTTTCTTCCCCAATTTAATTTTTGCCCAGACGGACTCAGTCATATCCATTTAATCGCTTCTTATTTCTTTACATTCTATGTCATCATTGATAGACAATGCTACTCCACCACCTTTACCTTTATTTCGGTCTTTCCTAAACAGCACATACCCTTCAATACCTGTAGGCCAGTCATGACTACTATTCCACCAGGTCTCTGTTATACCTATAATATCTGGTTTCACTTCCTGCATCAGTAGCTCTAGTTCCTCCATTTTGTTACCTAGGCTCCTCGCATTGGTGTACAAACATCTTAATTTTTGCTGTTTGGCTTCACTCACATTCTGTACCCGATTAGGCACGGTCATTTTACTACCAGTATAACCTATTAGACTTGTGTCTACCCTGCCCTTCCTCCTACCCACGGCTGTATCCACTCTTACTTCATTTTCTTTCCTCCCAATGCTAAATTCTGACGTGGAGATTTCCTGGACATCTCCCAACCATCTCCCCCAAATTCCTAGTTTAAAGCTCTCTTAATCAGTTGTGCCAGCCTCCATCCTAGAAGTCTATTTCCTTCCCTACTCAGATGAAGTCCATCCCGAGAGAACTGTCCTCTATCCATGAATGCCTCCCAGTGGCCATACATCCCAAAGCCCTTCTTATAGCACCACTGCCTAAGCCATCTGTTGATAGTCATAATCTTGTCACACCTTTGTTGCCCTTCTCTAGGAACAGGCAGAATCCCACTAAAGATCACCTGAGCCTCAATTTCCTTAAGCGTCTTCCCCAGCCTAGCATAGTCTCCCTTAATACTTTCCAGCGAGAATCTAGCCGTATCATTTGTTCCCACATGAAGGATAATTAGGGGATTCTTTCCCGTTCCCTTTAGAATCCTTTTCATCCTCAGGTCTACATCCCGTATCTTAGCACCTGGAAGACAGCACACCCTCCTATTCTCTGGATCAGGTCTGGTTACAGGTCTATCTATTCTTCTCAGTAAAGAGTCCCCAATCTTTTCCTAGTGACGGTGCTATTCTCCAGTCTATCCCCTGTTCCCTCTGGCTGCAAGTTCTTTCCATTCCTATTCTCCCTTGTAATCCTCTTCAATCCATCCTGTATCCTCCTGGGGCTCATATTTGGTGTAATCTCCATTAACTCTTCCCCTTTTCATATAGGACTAGCCGCTCTTCTCTTCTTCCTTGCCCTTCCACCTTCAGTGACTACCTGCTGAGCCCCTTCTTCATTTTCCAACTCTGCATACCTATTCTTGAGCTCTATTTCTCCTTCACTAGCTCGTCTTTTCCTCTGCCTGGTTCTTTTAGTCACATGCTTCCACTGACCACTTTCCTCACCCAGTCTCCCCTCAGAATTTTGCCAGTCCTGCTTCCATCTGCAAGTCTGAGCTTTTCCTTTCAGATACCTCATGTCTTTGCTCCATAATCTGCTCAAACCCCTTCCTAAACTCTACCAGACTTTCCACCTGCATCTCCAAACCTCGGATCTTTTCCTCCATCAGCTCTATCAGACGGCACTTCATACAGACAAAACTCTTACCAGGTGCCCCCTCCAGGATCATGTACATACCACAGCTTCCACATCCAGTCATCTTCATTGTGTCTTCTGCTACATGGATCACTCCCACTGCTACCTCTGTATCTGTCATTGCCTTCCCACCTAAACCCTGTTAATCTGGGAGACAGAAACCGCACCAAAACGCCACCCCCACAGCAAAACACAAGCACCACAAGACAAACTCCCCTTACAAACTCCCACTCAAACTCCCCTGTTTACAGCTCTGTTTGCTGGCTCCTGTGCCGCTGTAGCTGTCTGCACTTTGGCAATGTGGAAAGGGATTTCCATTATGGATGGATTTCCCCCATCTTCTTTTGAAGTTATAGTGCAACACATAACCTGTGCCACCAGTCACCACAGCCTCTAGTTCCCTTAGATCCTTTGTGTGTAAGTACAGCATTTCAGGCAGATTCTCTGATCCTTGCTGCTCTCTTTGTGCTGCTCAGGCAATGCAAAGGGAGAAGAGGCTGACTGCAACCCCCTAGCTGGTGATTCCCTTTGCTTGGTGAGTACCCAGCAGGTATATGGTTGGATCAGGGAGGGGTGGAGTGTGGGCATGGCCAGTGTGGGAAGTGCTCCAGAAATCCCCGGCCAACAGAAGGTCCCTTGGGAATCATTGGCTCTGGCACATGTTAGTGTAGTGCTTAAACAGCTGTAAACTTCCCCTGCTGCTGAGGCCATAAGGAGAATCAGGGAGCCCTAAATCTAACTGCCCTCCCCTTTTTGTATCACTGTGCTGCAGAGAAACTGGCCCCACGTATTATTCCCAGGAAGACAGGACAAAAGTTATTTTCACCCCCATGCTTTCTTCTGTCGATATAGCCTAGTTACTAATTCACTGGACATGCACAAAACCACCGGAGTCAAAAACAGACCTTTTAGTTAAATAACACAAGCCAATTACTATTTTAAGCCCCTTATTATGCAGAAGAATTTCAAGCACAGACACACACTATATGTATAGCAGTGAGGTAACTATAAAGGCTCTTTTCCTGCCCTACTGTTTGACAGTGCCTGAGTTTCAGGCAATTAAAATCACTTCAGATGTCTTTAGTGTGCCTGCTCTAGTCTCCCTACACTAAGGCCAACACAATTCAGACATGAAGCAGTAAATTAACTCTTGTTTGCGGGAAGGCTTGTGTATGTGCGCGCACGCATCCAGGGTTCTTTTGCGCAATAGATGCAGAGTGAACATTGGGGGGGAGGGATAGCTCAGTGGTTTGAGCATTGGCCTGCTAAACCCAGGGTTGTGAGTTCAATCCTTGAGGGGGCCATTGAGGGATCTTGGGGAAAAAAATGGGGATTGGTCCTGCTTTGAGCAGGGGGTTGGACTAGATGACCTCCTGAGGTCCCTTCCAACCCGAATATTCTATGATTTCAGACAGATTAATTTAATTAAATGGCTCGGAGTTAATGTGCTGCTTTGGGAAAGAAAAAGAAACAGCACCCCACGCTGGTAAATAATGCAGATAAGCTATTTATTCTTTCTTCTGTCCTTTGTAAGAAAGCTGCAGGCTTTCCACCAGATTTAGAAAATGCTGAGGATGGTAATCCTTAACTTCGAAGATTTGGGACGTGCATCTTTTAAATTTTTAAAACATTGTACGAGGCTCCAAATGGGTGCACAGCAGCTGGGATGGTCCCCAAGAGACCTGCCTACATTTCAGTTGAGGAAGGTAATGTTGATCTGGGCTACTGTAAACTTATATTGCCATCAGTGAGAGGCCAAGCAGTAGTATCGGGCTGTTCTAAGGAGTGAAGTGAATTAGTTCAGGTAAGAATTAATTTTCATTACAAACAGACTAAATATTTATATTAAGAGTTCTTAAACAAATGCTGAACTCCATCCATGTTCAACAAAACATTTGAGCATATGCTCATGTCCCACTCATTTCAGTGAGATTTAAGCCCATGCTCAACATTAATCATATACTTTAAGTGTTTGCTGAATAGAGATGCAATTCTAGGGGGCACTGTCCTGTTTGAATGACACATAAGCCCAGGAACTTTGACAAAATTCAGATTGGCTTTGAACCTGAACTTTGTGACTGGCCCTTGTCTGTACAATGGATAAAAATGTCCTGGACTTTGGAAAACTGTGGAGCCAAATCTGACTTTGAACTATGCAACTCAGGCCCATCTCTGTTCCCTCTGGGCTAGCTAACTGCAGTGTTTGACTGGCATATCTGGTCTGAGTGTGAAGTGTGCAGTTTAAGAGGCAGGAAAGAAGTTGATCCTCATAACACTATATACTAAACAGCTCAGCAGGTTTCTTAGTTGTAGCTCTGTTGTTGCAGGGACAATATAGATACCATGTGATCATTTAAATCAACAGGAATCTATCGCCGTCAAGCACAGATGCAAATATACAAAGGTGAAACATTTAAGTTTGTTTTCAGATCCCATCCTAACTGAGCTGTGGCTTTTACTGCAACACCTTGCAAAGGGGAGTTGCAGGAAAGCAGGCTATAAAGCAACAGAAGCATGAATAAACTGTTTGGCATATTCCTCTTGAGGAAAAGATGCAATATTACTGCTTCCCAGTGCTGCTCGGAAGATGAATCCAGTGGCAGCCTGGTTGCTAAATTGATGCTATAAAAAAGACAGGGTGCAGTCTATGATTGAGATGACAGGAAACCCCAATGACAGACATGATGCAGCTTGACAAGGTGAACCTGTACCAATTTTTTTTAAAATGCACTTTGTTAGTCATTTTCCATATTCCCCACAGAAGCAAAATGATACTTTGGTTGCCCTTACATCCCTGCAGTACCACTGAAGATATTGTGACAAAGTTCCTCCTCTACCTTGGTGGGTCTTGTGCTTATTGACAGATTTGCTTGCCTTGGAGCTTTACGGCAGCCCTCAGTTTGGCCGTTTGCATGAACCCACAGTCCAGGTCAACTCCTCCTGTGTCTGACCAGGAGTTGGGAGGTTTGGGGGGAACCCGGGCCCGCCCTCTACTCCGAGTTCCAGCCAGGGCCCTGTGGAATGCGGCTGTCTAGAGTGCCTCCTGGAACAGTTGTGC
Source organism: Lepidochelys kempii (assembly GCF_965140285.1). NCBI lineage: Eukaryota > Metazoa > Chordata > Testudines > Cheloniidae > Lepidochelys > Lepidochelys kempii. The sequence goes on along the minus strand of NC_136387.1, from coordinate 17,839,436 downwards.
GACAGCTACAACTCCCTGGGCTACTTCCCCATGGCCTCCTCCCAACACCTTCTTTATCCTCACCATAGGACCTTCCTCCTGGTGGCTGATCATGCTTGTACTCCTCAGTCCTCCAACAGTATGCGTTCTTACTCTCAGCTCCTAGTGCCTCTTGCTCCCAGTTCCTTACACATGCACCACAAACTGAAGTGAGCTCCTTTTTAAACCCAGGTGCCCTGATTAGCCTGCCTTAATTGATTCTAGCAGCTTCTTGATTGGCTGCAGGTGTTCTAATCAGCCTGTCTGTCTTAATTGTCTCCAGAAGGTTCCTGATTGTTCTGGAACCTTCCCTGTTACCTTACCCAGGGAAAAGGGACCTACTTAACCTGGGGCTAATATAGCTGCCTTCTATTACTCTCCTGTAGCCATCTGGCCTGACCCTGTCACAATATTTACAACTGAATTATTATTCTCTGCCTTGCAGCCTATATTTTTCTTCTGCTCCATCCTGCAATTATGCCTCATTTTTTAAATACTGCACTCACTAGACTGCCATGCAAAAAATGCCACAGTATGACTTCTGTGGGATCACCCGGAAGGAATGATGGGAGGGATAAAGTCTGTATTTAAAAAGAGAGGGTGAAATTCATTCCTGGTATAACACTGCTAACACCAGCAATACAGCTTGAGTGGAGTTATGCTAGAGACGAATTTGGTCCAAAGGTATGATGAGATATGTGAATGGTCATTCAGCCAGTTATATGACTTCTTTGGGCCTCAGTAAGCCCATCTGGAAAACTGGCTTTAAAAAAACAAGAGAGAATCAAATGGTGTGTTTGAGTGGTGCTTCCTGGTGTGAATAAATGACACATGCACTCAGAATGACATGAATGCTGCTACCCATGGTTTGCTCTTACGATGTGAACATACTGTTCTGGGCGGAGGAGAGGTACATCATTTTGTTTTAAAAGCCCCTTATTGTCCTAGCAGATCCAGAGGAAAAACATACCCTTTGTTTCAAACATTCTGTCTCATGTCTTTGTGTTTCATTCTGCTTTTCAGGCAACCTCACCTGTTTGGAGCACAGCTCTAAATGCTGCCATTTGATATTTGTTCTAGCTTTGGAGTAAATGCACCAGTCCTCTTTGGTCTATTTCAGCGGTAAAAAAGAGTTCATGATGCTCTGATACATGCAGAGGCAAAAGAGGCACGCACCCATCTGCTCTTATTCATGACCCTTGAGAAAACCAGGATGGTTGGGATAATCTGAGAATTCCTGACACTGATTTTGCTAACTGACAGCAGGCAGGTTCATAATACATTTAGTAGCTCTTAATTTGATTTTGAAAATTCTGTCAGGAAGATTCAAAACAAGAGAAAGCAAGAGACCCAACCGTACAATAGCTAATTTTCTGTTGCAACATAATTTAGATAAATTGCTCCTGTGGGTTCCTAATAAAAGCAAATGTTAGCTTATGTCAAAATTAGTGTATGATTCTGATAAGAGGAGCAGCTATTTTTAGTTTTACATTAACCTAATTCAGTCTTACATCGTTATATTAAAATTAGAAGATACAAATAGGATTCATTCATTTTGCTTCAAAACATGCCAGAAACATCTTTTCTACTTTGCCTAGTAGGTGGGATAAATCAGTAGCTGGAAGGCAAATTATTTGTCATGTTTCAAGTATCACTTATCACGTGGCATATTAGTTAACTGGTGTGGTAGCATTAATTAAAGGTGATGGCTCAAAACAAATAGCTAGTATGGTAGAAGAATCACAAGTGCATGGAACAAGGACTTAGGCACAGACACAAGATTAGGCCGTGGAGGTGAGCTGGGGTGTGGGAGGGGAGGCGCGAGGAGGGCCGCCCGCGCTGCAGCAGGTAACCCGAGGTGGGGGGCGCGCAGGGGAACCACTCCCCTCCCCAGCTCACCTCTGCCTCCCTGGGTCTGAGCGCAAAGCCATCGCCTGCTTCTCAGCCCCGCCCCCGGCTTCCTGCGCAAAAAGCTGATTCGCGGGAAGCCGGGGGGGGAGGGGGCAGAGAAGCAGAGCAGGGCGGTGCGTTCGGGGCGGAGGCGGAGGTGAGCTGAGGCCGGGCATGGGGTGGGGAGCTGCCAGTGGGTGCTCTGCACCCATCAAATTCTCCAAATTTTCACCATGGGTGCTGCAGCCCCGGAGCACCCACGGAGTCATCGCCTAAGGCGCCACTTTCGATGTGATCAGTGGGGGGGAGCGGCTGCTCCCCCTGCTCCCCCCCCCAGCTATGCTCCCCCGCCCCTAGGAGCCAGAGGGACCTGCCGGATGCTTCATGGGAGCTGCCCCAGGTAAGCAACGCCAGGACTCCCCACCTCACCCCCCGGCAGGTCCCTCTGGCTCTTAGGGGCGGGGTGGGCACCCATTACGGTGGCCCACAAGACCCTCCTGCCCAGTTCTGGGGGCAGTCAGGGAACAGGGGAGGGGGGTGGATGGGGCAGGGGTCGGGGGTGGGGCATCAAGGAATGCAGGGGGTTGAATGGGGCAGGAGTCCCCGGAGGGCGGGGGTGGGCCACGACCCCCTCGTGGGGTGAGGAGGGAACCGGTTGTTAAGATTTTGGCAGCTCGTCACTGGTTATATGGCCCCTTTATACTACTGGGGGTGCTGTTGTGTGTTCTGACCGAGGATCTGGCCATGCATGTGTGTATGTGTGTCTGTGTTGTGCATATATACAGATATGCACACTCATTGTTATGGATGAGGGAGAAGCAAACACTATATTAAAATGAATTTCACTGTCAGCACTTGACTGGTTTGTCCACTCTTGCCTGCTGAGCGGAAATGTTTCCCATTTTATTGGTATCTCTCATCTGTTCAGTCCTTTTTCCTCCTCTTGTTTTGAAATGTAAATTACGGTCTCTTGCAGTAGGAATGAACATTTTGCTTTTGTTCCTTTTGATAAACCTATACACTGTTGTTACCTCCAGCTATGCTGGGAAAGAAGGAAAATAAAACTCACCTTGCTAACTTTTTAAGGAAACAGTCCACTGGCAAAAAATAGCATTAATCTCAGTGGTTAATTGCAAGACTTATCTATAAAAATAGACATCCCTTCACCTTCTCCTTAAGGTAGCACCTGAAAAATGTATCGACAGCAAGAGCTTTGCAGACGCATAGATTGTGAGTCCCCTCTTACACTGGCACAAACTCACTGGCTTCAAAAGAGCTGCACTGATTTGACACAGGAGAATGTGACCCATCCAGTTAAATCCTGTCTCATTCTGTGCCAAAATGTTGGGACTAGAAGGGTGGACTTGAGAAGAGCCTTGGAGTGCTAGGCTGTGCTAATACATCCATCAATGATCCCTAGCCCCAGGAAATCCTACTGAGGGTTTGTGTGTTGCCTGCCCTTCTCCTCTAGAATACATGCTGATATCTGGCAGCAAATACCGCAGGGAGTTCCTGCTGCTCCATTCAGTAGCAAAACAACAATTAGAGTTGTTGCTGTGTGCTCCTCCTCAGGCTGTGCTATGCCCTTCAGCCTGCATCTTCCCTGAGCCTGCAGGTTGCTATGGGACCCTGCATTCGGCTGATATTGTTCTTTCGCTCCTACCTCTAGTGTGGTTTGTATGTCTAATCTGACATACAGAAACCTGAGGTGGAAGAGGCCTTCTGGGCCAGCTAGTTCATTCTCCTGCCAGTGCAAGATTGCCCCTTCATTATGTTTTCTAATGCCTCTTCCAATCCAGTTTGATATGGGGCTTCAGCCCTTCCCCTGGGAGACACCTAATGGATTTCACTGCTGTTCAAGGATCTTTTTCTGAGCTAGTATTTAGATTTAATTGTTACTTTCAGCCCAATACTCTTAGTTAACTCCCCCTAGTACCATGCTAAGCAGTAATGTTACTATTTTGGTGTTTAAACCCTTAATAAAAAGGTGTGTGTTACTGAGTATACATCACATAGTGTGGAACTGGCTGTTTTCATCGTACAAGTCTTTTTATTACGTTGCATGAGGCAAAATGTCGAAGTGCTTCTACTCTGACAAAATGGTATTTAGACACAATGCTAACAATTGTTCAGATAACTGGGGACAGTTACTCAACTAACACTGTATCATCAACATTTTCTGGAGCCATATGTTCTATAAGTGTCTATGTAAGTATGTGTCTATATAAATATATCCTCTTGGGCTCATTCAAGTAATATATTCAACAGGAGATGAAAGAGAGAAAAGTGTATTGACACACCTCAAGTTTCCAAAAAAAACCCCCAAAAACCAAATTCAAATGAAAACTGGCTTCTCAACACAAATGGTTTCCACAAACTGTGACTGGGATTATTGAAATTACCTGCTCCATTTAAGATAAGCAGAGATACCCATCTTATGGTTATAAGAGACAGATCACAGCAAAATACTGGGATGCGCTTAACCCCGATGAACATTCTAAGAGTTCATTCATTTATGAATGAATAGAAAATTATTTTGTCACAGCTTTATAGAGAAAATAAAATGATCTAAGGCAGTGGTGGGCAAACTGTGGCCTGTGGGCCCCACGCGGCCCGTCAAGTAATCCACTGGCAGGCCGCCAGACAGTTTGTTTACACGGACCGCAGGCACTGCCATCCGCAGCTCCCAGTGGCTGCAGTTCATAGAATCATAGAAGATCAGGGTTGGAAGAGACCACAGGAGGTCATCTAGTCCAACCCCCTGCTCAAAGCAGGACCAGCACCAACTAAAGCATCCCAGCCAGGACTTTGTCAAGCCAGGCCTTAAAAACCTCTAAGGATGGAGATTCCACCACCTCCACTATGGACTTAGTACTCCAGATGTGGCCTCATCAGTGCTGAATAGAGGGGGATAATCACTTCCCTCAGTCTGCTGGCAATGCTTCTACTAAAGCAACCCAATATGCTGTTCGCCTTCTTGGCAACAAGGGCACACTGCTGACTCATATCCAGCTTCTCATCCACTGTAATCCCCAGGTCCTTTTCTGCAGAACTGCTGCTTAGCCAGTCGGTCCCCAGCCTGTAGCGGGGCATGGGATTCTTCAATCCAAAATGCAGGACTCCTCACTTGTCCTTGTTGAACCTCATCAGATTTCTTTTGGCCCAATCCTTCAATTTGTCTAGGTCACTCTGGACCCTATCCCTACCCTCCAGTGTATCTACCTCTCCCCCTGCTTAGTGTCATCTGCGAACTTGCTGAGAGTGCAATCCATCCCATCATCCAGCTCATTAATAAAGATGTTGAACAAAACTGGCCCCAGGACCGACCCCTGGGGCACTCAGTTTGATACCGGCTGCCAGCTAGACAGTGAGCCGTTGATCACTACCCATTGAGCCCGACAATCTGGGCAGCTTTCTATCCACTTTATAGTCCATTCATCCAATCTGCAGGGACATGCTGGCCACTGCTTCCCGCAGCTCCCATTGGCTGGGGACAGCGAACCGTGGCCACTGGGAGCTGCGGGCAGCCGTGCCAATGTAAACAAACTGTTCCACGTCCCACCAGTGGATTACCCTGATGGGCCGCATACGGCACGCAAGTTTCCCACCACTGATGTAAGGAGATTGTCATCATTCTCTCAAGCAGGAGTCTCAAAGTCCTGGCCCGAGGGCCATCCGCAGCCTGAGAACCTCCCCACTGTGGCCCGCAGAGGAGAGATGCATGCAGCCACGCTGCTGGCCCTGTCTGCTGCAGGTGCTGCCCCCCACAGCTCCCATTGGCTGGGGGAGAAGGACAGAGATACCATCACTAGTCGCCAGGCAGAGTCAGCCATGGAGACAGCGTCACTTTTTCCCACGATGAATATAAAGTTGTACGATGGTTTATTATTTCTAAGAAATTCAAAATAAAAAATACAATATAAACGTTTTCTTTTCTGAACACCATCTTCAGTGACATTATTGGCCCGCTGGGAGGATTTTAGGACTGGCACTGGCCCTAAGGTAAACTGAGTTTGAGACCCCTACCATTAAGGAAACAAAATGAGCAGAGAAGATCCATCACACAGTGGTAAATTTGCATAAAGGCTGTAAGGAAAGGGTGCTTGGATTACCCCTTTAAAAACTGATTCCACTGGTCTAAGTGTACCTGACATGTGGAAACTGCAGCAAAATGAGCAGCCCACCTCTTAATTAAGAATGTATTTTTGCAACATTGATGGTACAAGCATTATACTGTATTTAATCTTACTAAGTAACTTATTACTTGGTAGACAAGGTGGATGAGGTAATATCTTTTATTGGACCAACTTCTGTTGGTGAGAGAGACAAGCTTTTGAGCTTATACAGAGCTCGTCTTCTTCTGAATTGTTTTAATCCATTGTTTTATCTCATTAGTGCAAATACATTAGGGAGCTCAGCAACCTCAGCAAGGAACATGTATTGATGGGACTGCACAGAGGTGTTTATTGCCCACTATCCAGAATGTGATGGTCTGTTCCATTGCATGGTAGGCAGATGACATCCCAGTAAGCTCACTGAAGAGCTGCTGTTCAGACAGGCTGTTTCTTTTGTGGTGATGTGGCTACACAGCAGAAAGTAAATATACAGGACTAGAGTCTGTTCCCATTGAGGTAGTAGGAATTTTGCCATTGACTTGAATGGAGATGGGTTGGTCCCAAGGTATTCACCACATCTAGAACTTATGGATGTCATGTCAATGGAAAGAAGTTTGCGAACACGAGTAAAATTTGTTTAAAAGATCTAAAGGGAGATTTTCAAAGGCAACCAGACCAGTTAGGCACCCAACTGCCTTTGAAAGTCAATGAAAGTTGAGCTCCTAACTCCCATTTATACCTTTGAAAAATTTCCCTGTGAGTTTATTTTTAATGAATTTTAATTGGCTCATGTTTGTTGTTAATTGGATAGGGATGGGCAAAACAGTTCCGATTAAAAAGTAGGTTAAAAAATCATCGGCCCAAATTCTGACCAACCAAAAGCAAAACTGTGTGTGTAGATTTATTTTCTTTCTTTCTTTCTTTCTTTCTTTCTTTCTTTCTTTCTTTCTTTCTTTCTTTCTTTCTTTCTTTCTTTCTTTCTTTCTTTCTTTCTTTCTTTCTTTCTTTCTTTCTTTCTTTCTTGTCCAGGTACAGTTTTGATCAGAAAAGTGTCTATGAACGTACTTAATAGATCTCTTCATAGTGCGTCTTCCAGGTTACATCACCTCACTTCAATAGTATTACTGCTGAGCTCTTGCCCTCTGTCCTTATCTTTTTAAATGCATAATGTTTCCATCCCAACATTCCCTTCAATGATCACATATGGAGATGGAAAACCTTTGGAGAGAAGAAAAATATTGCAGTTTTAAATCAGGTCTGTATAACTACTTAGAATCATAGAATCATAGAATATCAGGGTTGGAAGGGACCTCAGGAGGTCATCTAGTCCAACCCTCTGCTCAAAGCAGGACCAATCCCCAATATTTATTAGCGTCATAAACCAAACACACAATTTTATACAACTGATTGTCTCTCACCTCAAGGAAAGCCCCAATAAATGACTAACAGGGGAATAATGCAGGTTCTGATTGAAGTGCACTGGTAGAGTTTTTCAAGGGAAACAGGACTGGAAGAACCAGAGGATGTTCTAGAGTGTGGTATTGTGGCTCAGCTGTGTGTGGAAGCTTATACAATGTCCATCTATGCTATGCCTGTCTCAGAGTCTCTGGGCCTGATTCTCCTCTCACTCCAGTGTAAAGCAGGAGTAACCACTTCCATTAACATTAGCAGACTTATACTAGTGTTAAATTGGTTTTAGTGAATCAAATCCTGTGCCTTTGCTTTGTCTAGCACTTAATTTTCCATTTTTCCTCCCATTTAAGAAAATAGTGACCTGAACTTCTCTTTCAGAGTAATATATTCCCTTGAAATGTAGTGCTTTAGCCTTCAAAATGTTCATGAGAGTTTGCTGAATTGTTAGGAAGTGTGAGTGTAACTTTTTTTTAATAAGGCAGCGTTTCTTGTGATGGGCATTAGGTATGTTTCATTACACTTGCAATTCATTTATTTAAGTTCTGGATTGTCCCAGAAGAGCAGTGACTTATTAGAATCTGATGTGCATGAAAACAGTATATCTGGGATTTTGTTTTATCATCTCAACTGTTAAAAAAAGAAATGTTCTCATATGAAGCTTTATTTTCTCCCAAAGCAACTTAAATAAAGGGAACTCAGTATATAGAAAAAATCCAACCAATTGTTTATTTCCATAGGGAATAAGATTTGTAGTGCTGCTTAGATTTTATATATCAGTTTAATTTTGTTTCAGTGATTCCTTTTCCTGGTTTTGAATGTATAGAGTTGATATCTTATTAAAAGGTAGCATTTACATTTTTAAATAAGGTTATCAAAATAGTTAATATGCATAATTAGAGCTATATATCTATGGATGTTTTTCTCTTCATGGGAAAAGTTTGACTTTTCCTCATAACTTTAGTGCAATACTTTTTACATAGTTGGACTATCATTAGAAAAATTTGGCCTATAACATTTAGGCTGGATTTAGTGCATTGGTGAGCAAATAAAAAAATAATGTAAGTTCTCTTCAGTTTCAATTGCTAAGAGTCAAAAATGTTATTAATGATGTTAAAAAATAGGCCAACCTTTTAAAAAAAGTGAGTTCTTTTTATGTGATGGAACTGAATAAAAATGGGAAAAACTCAGATTTATTTCACTTTATTTTCCCTCCCATGAACTGATAAAAATGTTAACAATTAAATTATCTCATAAAACCAAATTGCAATGCTGCCTAAGGCCATGCAGTATGCGTGTGCTGAGCCTTTCCTTATTACAAATACTGGGCTAGATTCTGATCTGTTATACCAATGTAACTCTAAAATAGCCTTGCTGAAATAAAGTGAGTTACGCTTGATTTACACGAATGTAACTGAGATCATATTCTGCTCCATAAAATACTGTACTACCTATTAATATACCTTTTTCAAAATCTTAAAGTACAAGTGAATAAGGTTTACAAAGCACAAGAATTGAGATGGTTTGGTGTTGCAGTTTGCCTTTGCTTCTGTACTTTCACGTATTATTTATTGTTTCTATTACTCTAATAGTGATCATGGTGGGGGCCCAATTGGGCTAAGTACTATATTAATATATAGGAAGATGCAGTACCTGCTCCGAAGAGCTTACAATGTAAGATGACAATAAGCATACAAGGGATGGGGAACACTTACACATGTGCTTAACTTTACTCCCATGAGTAATCCTGTCAATGGGAGTACTCACTGTAGTTAAATCAAGCATGTGCTTAAGTGCTTGCAGGACCAGGGCCAAAATTAGCTTTATTAATTCCTTGAAGATGCCAGTAGAGCACCTTGAGGATATAGTGTAATACTGCTTGTAGAAATGATACCACCCAGAAACATGGATCAGTATGCTATTGACTAGCAGTGGAAGATTTAGTAGATAGTACAAAGGAGAGTATAGGTGGAGGGATGCATCCGATGAAGTGAGCCGTAGCTCATGAAAGCTTATGCTCAAATAAATTTGTTAGTCTCTAAGGTGCCACAAGTACCCCTTTTCTTTTTGCGGATACAGACTAACACGGCTGCTACTCTGAAACCAAAATATAGGGACATTCCTGGAATTCTTTAGGCCTGGAGAATTATTCTAAAGCTTTTTTTGGCTAACTTCAACAGCCCTGTATTTGTTAAATATTTTTATGGAATATTTTATGGAAATACTCATGTTACATTTGTTCACAAGGCCTTCTTCAGTTCAGCTCTGTTAGAAGAGGATAACGCAAAAGTAACTGAAATGAATGTAGAGGAATTGGGCTTTTTGCTTCTGCTTCTACTTTCACTCACATATCTCTGCACTAACTCCAGTGAAGTCAGGGACATTACACCAGATTTACACAAGTTTAACTGGGAGTAGAATCTGGCCCAATTTACATTTGACTGCAAAGGGCATGAATGACTTCGAAACTGTGGGCAAAACCCTGGAAGGTGCTGAGCAGCTGCTGAACATTTACAGTTCCCAGTAATGTCAGTGGGATTTGCACATGCTTGTTATGCATACCTGAGTGTATGGCTTCTCCTTGCTTGTATTATTAATAAAGACCTAGCTCATACCTGTTAGCTTGTCCTCTGAGAATGAGATTCCACACTGGAGTCAAGAGCGGAGATAACCCTTTCCAAATCCTGTAAATGGAGTTGCAACAATATCGCCTATCAAAGACAGCCAAACAGTGTCACATCACCATATTTAATTTTTTAAGGCATGTGTATTCTTCCATTTACAGGATGCTCCATATTTCACCCTTTTGCATGATTTGTTCAAATGGGGATTTCTTCATCTCCTTCTACTGCAGAAAACAAAGATATGCCTTCATTCCAGAAGGAGAGACAGTTCTAACTGGAACAGAACAGTGTGTATCAACAGTTTAACAGTTGTGAAGAAAACCCCCCAGAAGAGATGAGAAAATAGCTGATAGTAAGTGATGGAATAATCTCTTCTCCCATAATAGAACCCTGCCTAGCTTAAAGCATTTCTCTTCACCCAATATCTGTCAAATACTAGCAGCAGTGTATGGTGACATTATGAAGTCTCCAGAGATATTTTCATGTCATTTAGCTGATTTGTGTCATTTGATAAATTGCATGTTTATAAAATCAATATTCTTGATGGTATGTTTTCTTCTTCTTTGTGAGTGTCAACGTTCTGTGCTAGAAACAATAATAATAACTCATATAAACTATCACTTCCCAACAGCAAATCACTGTCTTATTAAAAACCCTCTTTATTTTTCAGCATACTCAATGTTGCTGTAAAATATATTGATGTGTTGCTTGAAGCTACATAAGCTGGAAGTTTGGGTCGCTATTTTCTTAAATGGGAGTAAAAATGGAAAATTAAGTGCTAGACAAAGCAAAGGCACAGGATTTGATTCACTAAAACCAATTTAACACTAGTATAAGTCTGCTAATGTTAATGGAAGTGGTTACTCCTGCTTTACACTGGAGTGAGAGGAGAATCAGGCCCAGAGACTCTGAGACAGGCATAGCATAGATGGACATTGTATAAGCTTCCACACACAAGCTGAGCCACAATACTACACTCCAGAACATACTCTGGTTCTTCCAGTCCTGTTTCCCTTGAAAAACTCTACCAGTGCACTTCAATCAGAACCTGCATTATTCCCCTGTTAGTCATTTATTGGGGCTTTCCTTGAGGTGAGAGACAATCAGTTGTATAAAATTGTGTGTTTGGTTTATGATGCTAATAAATATTCACTAGTGACTGAGATGATTCCATAAAACTCATCGCCCATTGGGACCGAAAAGGTAAGATTTGAACCTAGGTTGCCAGAGGTGAATATATATTTCGTGAGCTGTAGCTCACGAAAGCTTATGCTCAAATAAATTGGTTAGTCTCTAAGGTGCCACAAGTACTCCTTTTCTTTTTGCATATTTGTATAATGTGGCCATCAATTGGACTAATAGATGAGAGACAGGATTAGGAGTTCAGCACAACGTACTAATTAATCTTAGAAAGAATTAGAGATCCAGAAGTGTTGCCTCTGAGCCTTTAACATACAAAATGCACTTGAGCCAGTGACTTTTATAATGCCTTTAATAACATGATGATTTTGACTGCTTTGAAAAATGCAGAGGGAGCCTTCTGGTCCTGTGTATCACAAACGTAGAGTAAAACCATATAATCTTTGCAGTAAGGAACAATTTTGATTAAAATTTCAAGATGGTAATGTCTGTATGTGCATATTTCAGAACCAATGTTGTAAGTTTTTGTTTACATTTGAGATTTGCTTTGAGCTCCGATTTTCCACTGGTAAGCTATTTCTTGAAAAAGTATTTATTGTGAAGCAACAGTAACTTTCCCTTTCATGAGAATCTATTTCAAAGTCATTTAATCTTTCCAGCAGAATATGTATTGTGAAGTTTTATGTAGCCCAGAATAATTTCTTTGTAAATGTACAGAAGACATGCTGAAAAATCTACCAAATAAGAATGCTTTTCTATAAATAACATTCCATTTGAAAGATTAAATATTTCTCGTCTGTGTTGCTTGGGTATCTGCGTGACTGTTTGATGGCTGTGATGGTTATTACTTAGCTTATTAGAGCCACTACTCATGCTATAAAGTTATTCCCCATCCTACTGATGATAACATAGACACTTTCCCTGATGGTTCATAAAGATGAAACACGGCCTGGATCCCCAAAGTTTTGAGAACCTCTGGACAAACACTTCTTCTCAGACTCCCCAGATGTGCTTCAAGGACTCAGAAGTGGAATGATCTTCAAACTGAGCATCCTTCACTGAGGCTTGCTGGTCTGGTGCTCCTTATAGATTCGGTGCCCCATATAGAATCTCTCTGACCATGGGAAGTAGACTGAAAATGGTCCTACCGTAGGATCCAAGCCTGCAAGCTTTATCTCAGATGAACAGCCTTTACTCATGTAAATAAGTGTGTGCAGTCCTTAATCTACCTAGTTATTCTGTTAGTGATAGCAAGTTATAGTTATTATTGGTATTACTGTAGTAACTTGGAGCCCCAGTCATATCCATTGTGATAAGCGCTATATAAACAAAGAACAAAATTATGGTCTTTGCCCCAAAGAGCTTACAAGCTATGCATAAGACAAGAGACCACAGATGGATACAAAGATACTGATGGAGTACAAGGAACCAATGAGATAGTATTGGTAAGCATGATAGACAGTGGTCTCAGCACACCAGGTGCCTTGCTGTTGTTAACTTCTTTTGTAGGCATCACAGCAAAAGAGAATTTGGAGGAGAGGGTTTTGAAGGTGGATAGTGAATTAGTTTTGCAGATATTTATGAGGAGCTCCTTCCAAGTGCGAGGAGCAGCTGGGAGAAACCATGAAGGTGCTGGTTTAAAAATTTAACAAGTGGATACAGAGGCCAGCATCCTGAGCTGATTGGAAGTGGGCATCAACATCTCAATAGTGACTGGGAGATGGTAGATGGGGTGGTTCTCCCATGATTCAGAAAAACTGGGACGGGGGGGAATTGTTTTCAGTCAAGCTTAACATTTTGTTCAACCCAAAATAAAATGTTTTGTTTAGATTTTGAACATTTCCTTTTCATTTTCTTTTTTTAAAATTCAAATTAAAGGAATTTTGAAATGAAAAGTCGTTTCGAGTGAAAAAATCGAAATGTTTCATTTTGAAAATGTCAAAACATTTTGATTATTTTTTTGGAATATTTTGGTTGTTTTTTTTTCAACTGAAAGAATTTGGTGAAATTGACATGAATTTGTTAAATGTTTTGGTGTAATTGAATCTACAAGTGTTGCTGAAAAAAATATTTTGACCGAAAAATTTTCCCAGCTGTAGTGAAATTGTCAAAGGAATGGGCTAGGAATATGACCTTTGCAGTAGCTGCATACAATCAGGGCAAGGTTACATTTGACAAGACCAGAGAGCAGGATATTGCAGTAATCAAGATGAGAGATGATGAGAGCCAGGATGAGAGTTTTAGTTGTATGGAAGGACAGGAAAGGCCATATCTTAGAGATAATATAAAAAAAATCTGCAAGATTTAAACATACTGCTCACCATAACGAGAACATTTCTAAGGAGCTCAGACGGAGCCGAAATGAAATGTTCACTAACTAGTTGTGACCAGTCAGGATACATTTGCTTTCTCATCAGTTGCATATTTAACCTAAATGATAACTTACATCCTGCTGCTTTTACACAGAAGAGTGACACTTTTGGACCTGCGGCTGCCCTATATCTTTATTGCAGCCTCTGCCATAAAGTTAGATTAGATTATTTGCGGTGAAACCACAATAGTAGTTTCCACTTCCAGAAAATACCATGTGCTTATTTATTAATTATTGCCTCTATCAGTAATTTTGATAGCTAGTTTCATTCTGTGTTAATATTTGTGTGTCCTTTTGTGTGAATGTATATGTAAATACACCTGTAACATGACGCTATACATATGAATTATAAGTACACATACAGGTATGAAGATATGTGTTTTTGTCTATACAGTACATGCTTTTTGTCATCTGCCTGTCACCTTAAGAGTCCATGTGATTAATGGACCATTGGATTATTCTGTTTCTGTTATGATAATTCCTATGTTCTTATAATAGCATGTGCAGTTGTCACTAGCTGGGATAAAAATTACAAATGCCATCAATCATCATGCTTCAGGGCTTCAGCTGATCACCAGCTAGGGCCAGGGAAATATTTCCTCCTCTTGGTATATTTGTGCACAAGTTGCCAAGTGCATAATGGGATTTTTTCATTGCTTTCTTCTAAAGCATCTGGGGTAGCCCACCATCAAAAATGTAGGAGATAGATGGACCATTGAGGCTTAGCTATATTCCTAAAAACATTATCTTTCTCAATGGATCAAGCTGATTCTCCAAAAGACTTTTGAAAAAACTATCTTGGCTCTGTATCTGGTAATGACTGGTACAGAACCTCAGAGTTATGAACACCTCAGCAGTGGAGGTTGTTTGTAACTCTGAAATGTTCGTAACTCTGAATAAAACGTTATGGTTGTTCTTTTTAAAATTTACAACTGAACATTGACATAATACAGCTTTGAGACTTTACTGTGCAGAATAAAAATGCTGCTTTGCCTTTCTTTTTTACTAGTTTATGTTTAACACAGTACTGTACTATACTGTATTTGCTTTTTTTTTTTTTTTTGGTCTCTGCTGCCTGATTGTGTGCTTCCGGTTCCAAATGAGGTGTGTGGTTGACTCATCAGTTCATAACTCTAGTGTTTGTAACTCTGAGGTTCTGAGAATTAAAGCAGACTTCACTAACTAAAAGAAAAGGAGTACTAGTGGCACCTTAGAGACTAACCTATTTATTTGAGCATAAGCTTTCGTGAGCTATAGCTCACTTCATCGGATGGATAAAGTGGAAAATACAGCATCCAATGAAGTGAGCTGTAGCTCACAAAAGCTTATGCTCAAATAAATTGGTTAGTCTCTAAGGTGCCACTAGTACTCCTTTTCTTTTTGCGAATACAGACTAATATGGCTGCTACTCTGAAACTGTTCTCTAACTAAGGGGGGTCTTTTATTTGGAGGCTGGATACACTGGGGACAAAGCCTGGCACAGTGAGTTGCATTTTGTACAATAATACAGCCAACACTCCAGCAGGCATCCTGGTGGTCCATATGCAGCATGTATGCCTGCTGACACACAAGGGAACCCCTCTTTAACTGAGCACAGCTCCTACTGTTTAAGTGTGTAAGTTTCTCATTTAGAAGTTTGCAGCATTAGAATATGTTGCCTTTTTACTACACCATGGCTGCAGTCTACTTCATACCAGAAACCACTTCTATTATTTTTACTATATTTGCCCAGACTAGTTGTGAGTCTAAAAATGTCAAAATCATTATGGAATGTTGTCTCAGAATGTTGTCACAAGGTGTTAGTTCAAGGGTGGGTGATTGCTGTTTATAAAAAAACATTGGAGTGGGTTACATTTAAAGGGCCAAATTCTCCTGACTTGCATCTTATGCAACCTAAATTGGCTTCACTGGGGTTCCAGAGGCTGTAACCCGTGGAAGAATGTGGGCCATTGTCTGACTTGTCTTATGTGTTTTGAGACTGAAGTGTAATTCACTACACAGACGTCAACAGAAAGACCAATATGCCATACATATATTTCAAGAAGTGACCAGTAACTCTTGTCTTCATGGAAAATCATATAGAAAGTTTACCCTGGAAATATAGCATCGTAATCTGGGGGTTCAAAGCACTTGCTAAAAATTTATGCATGGGAAACATGTAGGCTATATTTCCCTTGGTTTGTCAGTTGACTGAAATATTGTGAGCCCGGTACTGGACTCTGGACAGGTGTCACAACTCTTATCCATCATAGACCCCAAACAAACTAAGCTCATATTCAGTTCTGCTCCGTCAGCTAAGGTTCTTTCTGGAATTTGATTCTTCCTGACATCACTTGTACATTGCTGAGTGTTCAAACTCTTGATGACATAAATGCTGTGTCTGTCCACAGGATACTTCTGATATTTGTTCTACTGTCCCCATCTGCATACATGTATAGTCCTGAGTACATGTATCTCCTTGCCCACAGAGCTATAATTCTTCTCCTTAGATAAACTCTGAGGTTCTCCAGCTTAATTTTGTAATGGCTGTCAGCATTCAAAAGAGAGGGAGAGCACGCACAAGTGATTTTTCAGATACCAAGATAAACTGTTTTAATTTGCATTCTCCTTGCAAGTATTGGTTACTATTGGACATTCTGAAACTGATAGAGAGGCTCAAAGCATGTATCCACCATCATCATCAAGTTAATAGTGGTCTCATACTTTAAGAAGCACAACTAAGGTAGTTCATTACAGCCATCTGGATGATGATTTGCTAATTCTAAACCTCTTCAACATAACCACCAATTCTACCTCACTCTTATTCTTCATTAAATCTATATAACCTGCAAACTGTGGCAGCTTAAATCTATCTATTTTAGGGTTATGTAATGGTGCCCATTAAGGCAAGTTTAACGCAAGTGAGATTAATGAAACAGTTGCTATTCATTTCTAGGAGAACTCCTTTAATGTTACACCAGCTCTTTAGAAATAGCTTATTCTGACACACTAGTCCCTGAGCACCAACCTCGTGCTGTGAGTTTATAGCAGCAGCTAAGACTTGTTTGGTAAGCAGAGACTAAAGCAGTACATCTTAATGAACATTAACATGTCATTAGTTGGGGGGATGAATGGTTCAGAGGGTTAATGATGGGTTACGGATCCGTTTATCTTTAGGCCACTAGAGAATCTGGTCTGGATCAGTACTGACCAAAATCATTACCGTCTGACAGCTGTTCCGCAGCGTTTGTGAAATGAGTTTGTGGCCTAAATGCAGCTCCTAGTGGACAGGTATCTATATAACACAAACGAGCATCATAATTGATTCTGTTCAGTACCCTTATTGACAATCTTATCAATGCCTCAGCTTTCACTGATGTAAGGAAATCAAAAGTAACTCTACTGATGTCAGTGGGACGACACTAGTATAAAATCAGGCCAGAAGTCTTCCAGTCCTGCTGGTAAAATGAATGGAGACATAGTAAATGAACAAAGCCTGTATCCAGTGCTTAATTTGTAACGAAACAGGTGCAGTGGCTGAAGCAATTTTTTTACATTCAGAACTGATGTGATAAGCCCAGACATGCCACTGGCTAAGTCCTGGCACAAATTAAGCACTGCCTGTATCCCCGGTCATATTTTTTGAGACAGAAAATATCTCAGCATTAATTTTCTACTTAGCTTTTCTTGCTGCCTATAAACTTTTTCTTTTACAGGCTTTTTTGCCTTAGGACACAGCAGATTAGTGTTCAGCTCAAACCTTGCCTATCTATTTTTTTCTAGTTTCTTATGCAATAGTGTAAAGACTTCTCTGCTTATGCAGCACAATGTTCTGGTTTGTTTTAAAAAACAAAGAGAGAAAAATAAAAATGATATTTTATTGCAAAGTCACACGGTACAACATTTCTGTTAGGTAGCATGTCTGATCATAAATAACTTAGCTATATAAATAATGTATATTAAATACTGACTTCAATAAAAAAAGGCTCCTTTCTAGGCAGCTAGTGGCTAATTTTCAACAAATTTAGTTTGGGATCTTTATGGCATCAGTTGAGCAATGTTCCACAGTTGAGATAACAAAAACTAAAGAATAAGTGAGTCATTTCAACATTCCAAATGAATAGACTAGGCACTGTATTGTAATTTAATTAGAGTATTTCAATTTGTCTTTGCCAATCCAAAAAAGGAAGAGGGCAGAATTAAAAGTCCAGGAATGATCCATTGGATAAGTAACATATTTTATGGATGCATCAACTGTCTATTCATCTGTCCAAACCTACAGCTTTTGCTCCCTCCAGCAAACCATAAAGCTTGTCAACACTTCTAGTGCTAACTTTTTTAAAAGGTTGGCTATGTCCTTTCTATTGTTGGCCTGTAGGAGTGTGGATGTGCAGAATAAACTAGTCTGTCTTGCCAGTGACCGCAACACTGTATCACTGAATCAGAGGAGGCTTGTCAGCCTGTTGTCACAGGAAGGATAACGTGAAGATATTAAATGAAAATGAACAACACTCATCTAGTTGACTTGGCTCCAGGGGCCAGCAACGTGTCTGTACACGGACAGAAGTGTCCATGGTAAAAATGTTGAGGTCCATGGTAATTTTTCAAAAAATTGAATGAGTGAATGACATACCGTCCCACAATGTCCATCACTAAGTACGGTAATTTTGTCAAATGTCTGTTGCACAACATGGTGGTGCCGACCCCTGCTTGGCTCTTCCTCAGTGAGGCCTTTACATGTGTGTGTACATACACACACATACACACACACAGAGTTATTTTTCTTCACTCTTCCTCAGTGAGGCCTTTACATGTGTGTAGATACACACACAGCTATTTTTCTTGTAGGTTGAGATGAGAGAGAGAGAGAGAGATTGTTGCTCCTACTTCTCAGTTATAGAGATCTATTCAAATAGTGATGAGGTCATAAAGGACTTAAGAACATAGAAAGAGAAATGTAGAAAACAGAAATCCCCAAAGACATTTTGGTTAGATCACGAAGAGAAAATTACGTTCTAGCTTTCAGTGTGCTATGGTAGCAGAATAGGACAATGTGACTTTGGGCTGCATAAACAGAGGTATAATGTCAGGGAACAGGGAGGTGGTAGTTTCTCTGTGCGCCTTGTGACACCACATCCAGAAGATGTATTCAGCACTTCAGTCCCAGAAAGATGGAGATAATTAAAAGAGCAACAAAAATGATTAAAGGTCTGGTTGGATTTATGAGGAAGGTCTAAAAGAATTAAATATGCGTGGCTTAGCTAAATGATCATGTAAGGGGAAGTAGAACTTTTTACACGTATTTGAAGGTTGGAAATATCAAGGCTGGGAAGAGTTATTTGGCAGATGTAAAAAGTATAACTAAGAGTAATGGGGTGATATTAAGAAAAGGTAAAATCTCATACACCTGTGGGGCTGTTTGATCACATGACATTGGAAAATAAAATTTAACTCCTTAAAGATGAGAGAAACATCTTAGTTTATATAGTGCTTTTCATTTTCAAGGACCCTCAAAACTTTTAATAGACATTATGGAATAGCTTCACCTTCTCTGCAAAGGCTGGCAACTCTAGGGTGGAACACAGTGAATATTTAACAGCACACAGCAACATTACAAAAATTACTAATGGCTGTTAAAGCCCAGCTGGGGGAGAAGCTAGCTAAAGGCATACATTCAGGAAAGGTTGCAGCAGGAAGGAGCTGCCATGGGGAAACTACCAGGTATTCTCTGAGTTTAGAGAGGGGAAAAGAGGAAACCAGAGGAATGGCATAAGAACTAGCCAGCCCTGGGATCCTGGCCCTGAGGGAAGAATTTACCCAAAAGGGTGGAGAAAAAAGCCTGTGGGAGATGAAGTAGGAAGCAGCCCAGGGAAAGAACAGTGAGGCTGGAAGACAGAGATTTTCAGACTTTGGCTGCTGATTGTAGGGTCCCTGGCCTGGAACCTGGAGTAGTGTAGTGGGCATGGATACCCTTACTAGCCCTGGGAAGTGGCACAAGATTGTTGGATTTGACAGCTGATCCAGAAAGAGTTTAGTACTGCAGAAGGGGAAATTATATAGGGTATGTCTACATATCAGCTAAACACCCGTGGCTGCCTTGGGTCAGCTGACTCTGGCTTTCAGGGATTGGGCTGCAGGGCTAAGAATTGCCATGCAGACATTTGAGCTCAGTTTGGAGTCTGAGCTCTGAGACTTTGCAATGGGGGAAAGTTCCCAGAGTTTAGGCTCCACCTGAACCTGAATGTCCACACAGTAATTTTTAGCTGCACCGCCTAAGCCCCCCAAGCCAGTGGACCCAGGCAAGCCACAGCTGTGCCAAATCTTTTATTTTAGTGTCGTGACCTAGCTGGTGGGATGAGTCATGAAGACTGAGCACCCCAAGTCACAGAGAGAGAGGCCACAGGGCAAGTGAACGACAGAAGAGTTGCCAGATTGGATGAGATCTGATTCCCCAGACTGCGACAAAGAGGCACCCCAGTGGTGAGTGATCCCCGTGCCATAGCCATGGAAACATGGGGCCTAAACTCTCATTCTTCAGTCTGTATTTTCAGGTCCAGACTCTCTCCTTTCTTGGTTCTGTTTTTGGGAGCACTTTAAAGCATCTTATGTTTTTGCTAAGAGGCAACTTTTGTGATTGTTCTGGATGGATGGTTTTCCTTCACAGCTCAATACCACTGTAAGTATTGTTCTCCGCCCCCCCCACCTCCATTACAATTTTTCTAATGTTAGTAGCTCCTCATTATTCTAAACTTCCTGCCATTAAGCATTTTACTTGTCAGTAGCTGGCTGAGTTGGATGGGTTGATGAGATGTTCTCTCATTCTTTCCATTCCAAATAGCTTCACTCTACTTTCTCAGACATTATTAATATCACTGTTTTGTATTTGTTGTTGATATTAAGGTAGGGCTCTGACTCTAGCGAAGATCAGGTCCCCGCTGCACTAGATGCTGCAGAAACAGAAGCGGACATAGTGCCTACCCCAAAGAGCTTATGTTCTAATCACCTTATTTATGGTGGTGAAACATTTAGAATAAATATGAGAGGTAATCAGCCAAGTGTGTTAAGATGGAAAGTTCCCTATCATTTGGCTACACAAGACTCTGATGTAAGTAGGCTAGGAAATCAGTAAAGTATTAATGTGGTGGCAAACGTGGGCTTGAGAATCTGCTGTTCACTTACACTATCATATCCCAGCAAAAAAGTTACTTTCCAAATACCGTAATTTACTTTCGCAAATAACTTATGCTTGATTTGTTTATGGACCTCAGTCAGAGCACTGAAAGTAGAAAAAAATTCTGTTTGTTTTTAGCCCTGAGTGATGACTCTGAGTTCAGCCACATCAGCTAAAGGTCTTTCAGCTCCATAAAATGGATTGAATCAGAGTCATTTCTGAATAATGCCTTAACACAAAAGTAAGTGACTGGGAAAGGGGACAGTGGCATTTTCTAGTGACAGGGGCACCGGAATGGAAATCATGAAATCTGAGATCTAGCCTTGGCTCTCCAACACTTGCTGAAATCTTGGACCAATCAGTTAATTTCCTTGGGTCTCATACTCTATTGCTTTGTACCCAGTGTAATAATTTATACCTGTGCAAAGTGCTACAGAATCAGTATTCACTACTCATTTGCATCAGTAATAGCATTTTGCACTATGTTGCATAGATGTAAAGATTTGCACAAAGTGCAAGGTAGACGAGAACCAGGAACTCTACCTCTTCCCAATCTGTTCAACTGAGATGATACCTACCTTTGTAAATTGCACAACTTTGATCTTCAAATTAAGTGTATTAGCAAATTATTTTATTACTATCTGTTGAAATTAGATCCACATAGATAAGAAAATATGAAATAACCTTTAAGACATTCTCTATAGCTTCCTTAAGAAGAACCATGCAAGATTTGATGAAAAGTAAGGTTACTTAGTGAGATACTAGATTAAAACATAGCTAGCTTCAGAGACCGCATGGCTCACAGGACTGATAGTGGCATACAAAACCTTTGTAATGAAAAAGGCCAAATTAATTCTTGGTGTACTACCGATGGACACATACTGTAATTGCACTATTAATTAATTTGGGTCTATGCTACTAGTTAAAATGCTGTTGATTTTGTTGTGACTGGCAGCTGATTTACCCATTTAGCCCTCTCATAACCAATGGCCAGTTCTCTAAATGGAGGGTCTCTATTCATTTCTAAGTGCACAGCTGTCCATTTCAATATTTATACTAACAAGTATCCTTGCTGGCAGTATCATCAGAGAGCCCAAGGATTGAATGGATACAATGGATTTGATCTACTGTCCACTGAAGTCAATGGAAGTCTTTTCCATTCAAGTCAGTAAGAACAACCCCCTTACTCTTAGAGCTTGTTGCTCCAGGACAGGCTCAAGGCATGTTGGCAGGGCACTATGGGGAAGCAGGCACTATTGTATTCATCTTACTGATAAATAGAAGAATTAGTCCCGAGAGGAGCTAAGCCATCTCCTTTAGTAAACTTAACAAGTTTAGGTTAAAAAATGGAAAACAAAAATTAAACTGGTGCTTCCATAACAATGATGATTTTTCCTTTCTCCTTTTAAAGAATGAACCGTTTGTTTCCATTTTTCTTTCATTTTAAATAGATTTGTCAGCAGCTAACTTTTTGCTCTTATGTTTTTAATGCCTTTTTCCTGAACTCCGTTTATAATAACTATTGGACAGAGACAATGAATCCTTGCTGAGAGACAAAGCCTTTCTGGAAACAGTGTCTCTGACAGCTTCTTTATTGGCAAAGAGGCTATTTAAATGAGAAACTTGTGTAAGGGATGAACTAGCTGCCCCCATCTAATGGCAATTGGAAACTGATGAATTTTGCATAGGCAAACAGGTGACCTTTCTGCTTTTCACTCAAATTACGTTCCTGTCAGCTGTTTACTTAGAGTGACAAGGTCCCAAGTCCCCAAAGATCTCTGTTTTGTCTTAGAAGATTAAAGGATGGCAACTGCTTTCAACATGATTATCATCATTGTCTCAGGGAGATTTTATACTTCAGAAGTCAAAGTCATAATAGCCAAGCATACAGCAATTATTTGCAAATTGCCTTAATGTATTTTCCAAAAGCAGTTTTTGCACTTGGTAATTTGTTTATTTGCTAAAACCATTAGTGCACTAAAATAACATTTCCATGAACCAATATGAAGCCATTTGCAATACAGTAACTTACCATGGATCTTGCCACTCCCCCCACACCCTATACCCATACACATTTCATATTGAAATATATTTTCCCCTTGATTATGTATTTACTGACCTGAAAACAAAGTATCTGTGATATTACAGCTTGAATTAGCTCTATTTTCTGTGACTGTGCACTTGGCATTTAAAAAAATTAATTTGGCCTCTGTTAAAGCCCTTTGTGTGTTGCTTTCTGTCAGTGTTGTAGGAAATGACTTTACTGATGGAACTGTTCATGGAAATACTAAATTTTAAACAAATATTAGTCAATATGCTCACAAAGCATTGAACTTCTAAACATGAGTATTTTCCCTGGAAACATGAGTCTGAGAGCCTAATTAATCTAATCAAGGAACAAAAACAATAAAATCAGGGATTGGAATAGAGTAGTATTCCTTTAAATAGTATGGTAGCTGTCCATTGGGTTCTCCTCTTTTCTTGAAGAAACCACCAGATCCTTAGAGCAACAGTATGTGTGTGTGTGTGTGTGTATATATATATATATATATATATATATATACACACACATACATACCTAGTGTGTGTATATATATATACACCTAGGCTTTGTATGCTTGTATATAGCTAGAAAATACAACTATTTAGAACTTAGTTGGTGTCTTTATGGCTCTTTCCTATTCTTTCTTTCTTGTATAGAAAGTAGAGACACCATATGACCTGTGTGTTCAGTCAGAATTAACCAACACAACTTCTGAAATGCTCTATCCTTGGTCAATTAGTTGAATGTATAGACCACGAATTATTTGCAAATTTTGAATTACAAATAAACGCAGGAAACCTGGAAATGGCTCAAAATTCTAGAACAGAAAAAGGAAGCCTAATTCACTGAATAAATTATTAGCTATAGATTATTCACTCATCTCTAATGTACAGGAGGCTGATAAAAGCTTGTGCAAATATAAAAGCTGGTCCACAGAGCATTCATTAAAATGTTGCTGCCTATGGTTGGACAGGAGAGAAATGAGGACTCAGAGGGTCTTTGCATGATTATAGCATGATGTAAGACTTATCCCAGATTTCACTTTTAAAGCATCTCACAAATAACTCCCAACCACCTTGTGAAACAAGGAAGTCGTCTCATTCCCATTTTACAAATGGGGAAACCAATCTAGCTAGATTTTGGCCCATCTTGCATACCTGCAAGGAATTAGTTCCCTTGCCTGATACCCCCATGACAGGAAGCAACAGGGGAGTCTGTGGGGGGAAGCAGTTGCCTCGGAGTGGATACTCTTTCTTCTGCACTGGGGTGTAGGGACTTAAATGAGAGGCTCTCTCTCCAATAGCAGTGTGCCAGGGGGTATACAGTGCACCACAGATAGAACTGGAGCAAGGTATCTCATTCCACTCCTGCTCCCCATAGCTGGAGCAAATCTAAACTTTCGGAGTCACCGTCTGCTTCTGTAACCCACAAATCTCCTGGGTGTGGTGTTCTGTCCCATGTAGTGGCAACGAGACCCCTTAGAATGAGAGATGGTCTGCTCTACAGCCTTAGTTAAGGGCCTCGTGGCTTTTAGCTCATGGGGTAGAGGCTTATGCACTAAGCTGCAGAGGTCCCAGGTTTGATCTCGCCTGCCACCAACTGGGGTCTGTCGGCATTGCAGTTCCTGGTCTGCTCCTAGGGCAGTGCAGCTAGGCTCTGCCCCATATGAGTCTTGTGACAGGCCCTTAATTTAGCCCGCAGAGAGGTGAAGAGATTTTTGCCTAAGGCCACAGAGTGACTTGGCCACAGAGTCAATCTAGACCTTAAGGTTTTGAGAGTCCAGGCCTATGCTTAAAACATGAGACTTCACTTCTCTCCTTTGTAGGATCTTCCTTACCTCCATGAATTTTTCATGCTGAGACAAAAAAGCAACACAAAACAAAATAACCCAAAGCTAATTTTATGCCTTGCTAAACAAAACGCAGAACAGCAGATGAAACAAGAAAATCAACCCACAAGCCCATTTGACAAGGTCACGCCTAGTAAAAAGGAGTTATTTTTCAAGAGCCAGATTAATTGCCTCATATTCACTGTCTATCCGTGCCATAGAAGACTGTTGTGGTGGCAAAACATTGTCATGCAAGGACTGACCTTGCCTCATGGGGTCCTATCATTACCAGAAGAAATGGACACTGTTCTCCAACTGATCCACTCTATTCTAAATAGCTCTAGCTTCTTAATAATAAAAAAGGCCTGACCTGTTAATGGCAGGGCAAGTAAACATAAAGTACATTTCTGTATTTGATAGAAATCTGCAGAGGTTAAAATAATTTGTAGATCTTTACAGATAAAAAGCTTATAAAATGTCAATTTAGTATGATTTGTCTACGAATCTCAAACCATAAAATCCTGTCTGTTACTGAACAAGACCAATTTAATGTAAGTCTTTAACTAACAGCCGATTGTTTGATTTGGCCTGACCAGGTGCCTCAGCTGTGTGTCCTTGAGTGTAGCAGAGACTTGTAATAGTGGGACAGCTTAGAATAAACTACATGCTGTTAATGAAGCTTTAACTAGTATCACCTGGCAAGGGTTTATGTACTGTCTTTATAAATTTTTTAGGTTTTGTTCTACATCCCCTGACTGTTTAGAGCCTGAAACATTTGCACTGTGTTTGGCTATGTGCACAGCTATCGTAAACAAATCTATAAGTCACTTCCCATCTAAAGGAAGAGATGGATATAGTACTGTAAGCAGAGTCCTAGGTGGATGTCACTGCTGGTATGTTCCACTGAACAAGTGACATCCTCTGCTCAGTTGGTTTAAAAAAAAAAAAGAGAGAAGTTTTCCTGTGGTTTGATAAAGTTTAACAAAGCAAAACAAAAAGGCAAATGTGAATGTTAAGGACTTGGGGTCAAATACAAAGGGAGAAGCAGCTGTCAATCACAGGCACACACAAGATACACATTCTGGGGAGTCAGTTTTTACTGGTACTCTAACCAAACAGGCTACTTCTCTCTCCAGAACAACTCCTCCCAGAATATAATGCATGAAGTAAGCTTACAGTTGTCATGACCGAAGTCAGTCACTCAGGGGCACTCTAACTGAAACAGAAAAGCTCATGAATATTTCCATACGTATGTTGGTAAAATGACAATTTGTCTAACACAGATTGCCTGACTTATTGAGAAGCACCCTACGCTCCGTTATGAATTTCAGCAAGACAGGGAGGCCCAGTAGGATGGAAAGGGTGCTAACTAGCCAAAGTGTTTTTCAGAAGTTTGGGTTTGGTTTGATTTGATTCACTATCTTCAGTGCTGCTTAGTTATTTTGGGGCTATTTTCAAACCCTAACTTGGATTCAAACTTGCCACATTTCCATCAAATGACACCAGCATAAAGAAATTAGAATAAATGTCTTTTCCAGACATGCCTGAAGCTGTGCCATGATTGATTTTATTTATATACAAATCTAAATAGTTCAGATTCTTTGTCTTTCTGTCCAGGGAGGTTAAATCACAAGGAACCCTGGCAGCAGCACACTGTACACAGAGTTCTACAGACATAGTTATTTCTTTATATTATACAATGCAATTGACTCTAAATTGCATTTTCTTGTTTTAATTTATTTGCATGAAAAAGATGGCATAGCATAAATCATCTTGTATAGGTTGTCAAGTTATTTGTATTGCAAACATTGTTGGAAAGAAATTTGCAGACTAGGGGCTTTGGAAGGCATTAATTTTTAGTGATCGGTGAATCTCAAAAGGTGATGAATGAGGTTCAGTTCAGCTTGGAAAAACATCCCAAAGTTTGGGTACTTAGCAAAAGCTTATCCAAGACATCATAGGAAACTTTTGGTAGCTCTATCTGTTAGTAGGCTGTCTTACACCAACTCTTTTCTCCTCCACCAAATAGCATTGATATGTGACGCTCCCTTATTTATTTTGTAGAAACATCTTTTGGGGGTAGACATATGGCACTCTTGCTTCCCACCCCTTGTTTTCATGGGCTGGCCTAGCAGCTTCGGCGCTAACTGTGGTTGATTGCCTTTAGGTGAAGGCCAGGAGGAATGGCTAGTGTTTCCATGATCCAGCCATCCATCTCAAAGATTGCCTGATCCTTTCCCTGCTATCATGCAGCAGGGGACTCCACAATGACACTTACATTGTGGCTCCTGATCCTAATGGCTTCAGATTTCACCCTGGGCTAATAAATATCAGAATGATATGAGAACTCCAAACGGCATGGGGAAGAGATTGAAGGAAGAAGGTTCTCAGATTCTTCAAGCTTTTCCTGCCCAGGCTGCATTGGGGGTGTAGGTTGTGCCAAAGCACTAGGGGGCCTTTACAATGTTGAGTGCTCAGATCAGCAGGCCCAGTGGAAAATACTAGAACCAGCTACTGCAGAGCAGCAGTGGGCAGTTGGGCTGCTTTTGGAGAGATCCAACACGATGGGGACACAAGTTTTCTGGTCTCTCCCTCTGAAGATAATAGGACTCGGGTTGGTATCATAGAAATGTAGGGCTGGAAGGGACCTTAAGAAGTCAGCAAGTCCAGCCCCCTGCACTAAAACAGGACTACATAACCCTAGATCATCCCTGTTCTTAAACCTCCAATGATGGGAATTTCACAACCTCCCTTGGAAGCCTATTCCAGAGCTTAACTACCCTTCTAGTATCATAGTGACCACTGGGCTGTTTTTTTCAGGGTTACAGTAGAACCTCAGAGTTACTAATACCTTGGGAATGGTAACTCTGGAAAAAAATGTTATGGTTGTTCTTTCAAAAGTTTACAACTGAACATGGACTTAATACAGCTTTGGAATTTTACTATGTAGAAGAAAAATGCTGCTTTCCCTTTATTTTTTTAGTAGTTTGTTTAACACAGTACTGTACTGTATTTGGTTTTTTCCCCTCTGCTGCTGCCTGATTGTGTACTTCCAGTTCCAAATGAGGTGCGTGGTTGATTGGTCAGTTTGTAACTCTGGTGCTCATAACTCTGAGGCTCTACTGTATATCAAGGTATGTTACGAGGAAAACTGTAGCATTTATAGGCCATTGTTTTGAACTGGAGAGATTTGATAGAAACAGAAATTTGTCACTATCTGAGAACCTGTCTGAGTCAAATGGTGGATTTCAGTCCATTTCTGAGAGAGAGAGAGAAGTTCACAATGCAATTTTAAAAAAAAACCCAACCAAAACCAAAACTAGCCCATCATAATTTGCCACTTTAGCTGTGGGAACTGAGAGGACAAAGAATGAGCTGGGGTGTGAACTACCCTTTCATCCCTGGAGGTTGACATTGAAGATCCTGGCCTCTGAAACAGCTGCTTTGTGCTGTTCTAGCAGTGCAAAGCAACCTTAAAGCCGTCTTAACTGGCCTGGTGTGTAGGGGAACACCCACGTGGCATAGATTCTAGGGGCCATTGAAGCCTGGCATAATTGCGACTTGTCAATCCCCGGCAGTGAGAGGTATTAGTAGAGTACAAACCTGACTTAAATCCCTGCCTCCCTCTCCAAACATAGCTCTGATGCAGCAGAGGTTGTATCCCTTTGGTGGAAACCTTGCACTGTATCTGTTCTGGAGGTAAAGAGAGGATTGTTAGGGTATGTCTACACAGCAATTAAACACCCGCAGGTGGCTCAGGTCAGTTGACTTGGGCGTGGTCTGTAAGGCTGTAAAATTGCTGTGTAGACATTCAGGCCTGGGCTCTGGGACCCTGTGACAGGGAGGGTCTCAGAGCCTGGGCTCTAGCCAAAGCCTGAACATCTACATGGCAATTTTATAGTTCTGTAATTTGAGCCCTGCAAGCAGGGGTGCAAGTAGGGCAGTACCCTCCACTACTCAGTACCGGCAAGAGATTTTTAGTGGTCATGGAGTACCGTAAGGAGTTGGGGCTAACCCCTGCCCTGTGGGGGTGGGGTTGAACTCTGCTCCTTAAAGGAGCAGAACAGGACTAGGGAGGACATTTTTTCTTTCTTTGGCTTTAACAGCACAATACATATGCTAACAAACTTAAACAAAGCCTTTAAGTTTGTTAGCATATGTAATGTGCTGTTACGTTGGTCAGGAGTCCTCAAGTGGGGAGGGGTAGAGGGGACAGAAGGTGTTAAAACAGGTGTTTTTTTTTTAAATTATGTTTCTCCCCATTGGTCTGAATTATCCATGACAGCTATATTGCATCACATCAAGTCCAAATCATTAGAGGAATGCCTCTGCTTGCACTGACCAGAGGATGTTTGGATTCTGATGTCAGCCCAGTTCTGCAGCCTGACAGGAATCGGATGTTGTCCCCAGTGTACGTAGAATTTTAGTTTGCAGCCAAATTAGTCTAACATGCATGTTGTTAACTGGAACTGGAGCAGCAAAACAAAGAAAACAAATGCCTTATTTTCCAGCTTTGTGGGTGAGAGAACTATAAGTGAAGATTATAATGCTGGACTCTGGCGGCCTTAAACCAGCTGCCTCAGGAATCTGCCAAGAACCTTGCTGAAAATATGTTCCTCATCTTAGCAACAGAGCTAAGACTTATCACACATCTGCGCACCTTTATTTGAATGAAGCTCCTTCTGATCTGACAGCTCAGGCATTGTCAGTTTCATCCAGAACAATTTATAAACTTGGAACCTAATCCTGTAAACCCTTAATCATTTGATCAATCCCATTGAAGACTATGGGACTATTTGCATGACTATGGACCACTTCTGTGGATCGGTAAGAGTTTCAGGAGTCCGTTCCTATAAAGGAAGTTAAATCCCCCATTGAAATGCAGTGTTTGGTTACAATACCATAAACTACCTTTTAGGATACAGTTCTACTTAAAATTTGTTTTAATAAGTCATACATATGTTGAAATGGCTCCTCACCCAACTCCCATATTCCATCTAAACAGATTGAAATACTACATATTTTGGGGGAAAGTGAATAGTTAAGCATGTTGATGTTTGTATAGACAAAGGGGATGTCAGGGAACAGTGAGAGCATGGGGGCCATGGGCTGGGGTGGGGTGGGGAGGAGTCACATGTGGAGGTCACATGCCCCCCCCCTTGTGTCCTTCCCATGAGTGCTGTACTGGCAAGAAATGATTTCTACTTGCACCAATGCCTTCAAGCCCAAGTCAGCTGACCTGGGCCAGTTGTGGGTATGTTTGCTGTGTAGACATACCCTTAATCTCCAAGCCTGTTGGTCTTGACACTTTTCAGAAGCACTAATTTTGCTTAAAGACAGGATAATTTGAGACAAGGTTTCAGTGCCAAGACTACAGTCTGAAAGGTGTTTGGGGCTTAAAAAAGAATCAGCTATCGTCCTAAGCTTTTATCTCTTCTGCTGAGTAGGAATGACTGAGACTGAGGCTTTAGGAAGTTGCTAATGATTTTTTCTTTTTGAGTGTTTTTTTATGAGTGAGACAACAATGGGAACTTACTGTTAGATTTGAGCCAAAGCTAAAAGAGGTGAAATTCTGCTCTCGGTTATGCTGGTATAACTCCAATGAAATCACCTTGTATTTACAGCAGCGTAACAGAGATCAGATTCTAGCTCAAAGACTTTAAGGGCAGCTGCTGAGCAGTTCAAATAATGGAGTGTGCTAGATTGCAGTTAAATGGAGGAAAAAAGCTGCTCTTGTGGAGAGAGAGATGAAAAACTGACACACCCCTTCTGAAAAGGGAATAATCAGGCACAAGGCAGGATATTTTCACCAGCATTCCCTGCCTCCATTTGCTGTTTGGTTCTCATTAGAATGTTTGTTTAGTAGCATCTGAGGCAAGGCAGTAAGAAGACTGGGAAACTTTAATGAGCTCTGGAGGTGACTGTTTCCCAATTGAAAATTTGATGAGATGTTGTATCTTAAATCCAGCACAGCATGTGCACAGAGTGAACAAAACAGCAGAATAAAATGTATTTTATTAATGATGAACCAAGGCTGGGCATGAAAGAACCTTTTAAATATCTGAAATGTTAAAATGCATCCTTTCCCTTCAGGAAAGGAAGTATTCAAAAGGACAGGGCTGATGAACTGAGTTTATTAAATTGACTTGGCACTGATGAAAATAGTATGGACAAGAAGACTGTGGTATACTTCAAACACACTTACTGCAGTAATGAACATAAAGCCGTGTTCTGGCAAAAAGTTAGAATTGCTTTATGTACTGATGCAGAGTCTCCAGCAGATGCTCATCATCTGGAGTGGAGCACAACTCAGGAGTCAAAAGCACTATGAAAAAAAAAATAACAAGCCTCTTAAGGTGGGGTGGAAATGGAAGATCACAAGAGCCAAAGCCATTGCTGGTGTAAGCAGGAGCAACTCAGCCGCACCTAGAGATGAAACTGATCCATTGGCAGAGCTTGTCCAGTTGCCTGCCAATACGGGAGATAATGATTTTGAAAGCATAGTGATGTTGCTCATTCTGGTGTTATGCTACTAGTGGTTTCATATCAGCTGATTGATTTGAACACGTCACTTATCACTGCCCCTCAGCTTATTTACCGGTAAGCTGGATCTACTCTCCAGTACCTCCCAGGGATATGGTGAGGCTTGTAAAGTACTTTGGGATCCAGGGCTGAAAGGGACTATAAGCATGCAATATTAGATATATTTGCAGTGTTGTTGTAGTCATGTAGGTTGCAGGAGATTAGAGAGGAGTCGTAGGGGAGGTAATATATTTATTGGACTAACTTCTGTTGGTGAGACCAGCTTTCAAGCTTACACAGAGCTCCTGAAGAAGAGCTCTGAATAAGCTCAAAAGTTTCTCTTTTCTCAACAGAAGTTGGTCCATTAAAAGTGTGCGTGAGTACGACATTTCTATGGTACTCCAGTTGTCTGCCACAGGTCTCGCATGCTAAAACTTGCCAAATTGTTTTTCCTTTGAACTGAACATTGCCACACTTGGTTTCTACCTGAAAAAGTTCTCTGGGATTTGGCATTCCAGCGAGTTGCATTCGTACCAGGGAATGGAATGCATTGCTTCTGGCTGCACTGGCTGTTGCCCACCCAGAGAAGACTGAAGGGGTAGCGGTCAGCTTGACTTTTCCAACAGGGAAGCAAAGCCATACTTCTCACCACGTTCTCATGCAGGCTTTCCGTGACCCTGCCCTTCGGTGCAGTAGCACTATACCATTTCCATTGCATTTCAGAGTATTGGCAGGCAGGGGGCAGAGAGAAAGGATTTAGGACTTGAAATGTGTGATTTTTAGGAATTAGATTGGAGAACTACTTCATGTCTAATTTTTGGACAATTAAGACCTCTTGGAATGAGACCTGATATATTTCAGACTTCCCTAGGCATGGGAATGAATCATTTACAGCACAGGAAATTGGCTTCCTAGGTTTACAGTCTTCCCTATACCGCTCTGCCTCCTTTGGTAGTGACACAGTTGACTAGGTCTGTGTAATATCTTTTCCTCAGTTCTGTGCACTAACTACTTTGACATTCTAATCATGACTGCACTCCGGGGTTTAGAGCTTCTCTCTGTATATGAACCATGCCTTAACACCAGCAGGGCTCATCTTTGACAAGGAAGCTATTTTATTACTCTTCTTTAGTGCTGGTCCTCCAAAGACTGAGAACTGCAGAGAAATTGATATCTAATTTGCTCTCTGTTTTGTCAAATGAATTCTTAAATTTGTGAAGATTTGTCCACTCCCCGTCTGTTACTACATTCCTTAAAGTTAAAAGGGATTTTTGGTAAATGAGGGGGAAAGAGCTAAATGAAACATTTACACTTGAAAGAATTCAGAGCTAGGAGAGCATACTAAATAGATTAGCTGCCTTGACATTAATTCAGTTTTATTATGAAATGGCTTTAGAAACCCATACACAAACAGAGCTCTTCTAAACTGGCTGTTTAAATGTCTTACACCAATGTCAATATTGCAAGTAAAAATACAGATATACAATTTTCTACAGACACAAGATGGGTGAGGGTAATATCTTTTATTGGATCAACTTCTGTTGGTGACACAGACAAGGTTTGAGATCAAAAGCTTGTCTCTCTCTCTCTCTCTCTCTCTCCAGCAGAAGTTGGTCCAATGAAAGATCACTTCCCCCACCTTGTCTCTAATGTCCTGGGACCACCATAGCTACAACCCTGCATACAGTTTTCTACAAACAGACTTTTTTTTAGCATAGAAGTTCTTCAGGCCATAGGCTGTATATTCTGTTTCTACAACTTTCAGGATAATGAGGCCCTAAACCTGATTAGGACCTCTGGGCACTACAAGAACAGAAATACTTAGAGCTCAGCTGTTGACCATTTATGCTCACTGGTGAGTAATTGGATCATTGGGTTCAGGGGATTAATCTTGAGTAAGGGCTTCACAATCTAGCTCTAAATAACTAGTCTCACCATTATCCTCTTATCCATTATCCTCTTACTGCTGATTTTATAGCCCAAGATTAGGTGCCACTGCCCATTAGGCTGATCAATATTCTCCTTGTTTCCTTGTGTTTCCCCATATGTCTGTATCCAACTGTTCTCTTGTCTTATACTCAGATCCCAAGCTCTTTGGGGGCAGGGACCATGTGTTTGTGTGGCACCTACCACAATGGGATCCTGGTCCATGACTGGAACTCTTCAGTGCTACAATAATACAACAAATAAAGAAAATACTGTTATGCCTTCCATATATAGGAAAACATGCTCTTAAGTCTAGGAAGTTTGTTTTATTTATTTTACAATAAGGAAAATGGAAAGGAAAGACAGAAATATAAAATCTCAAAAGCTGAATCTGTCTTATTCTGAGAACCTCCACTCTGAACCCCTTATTTCATGCTGGGAGACAGGACAATCTGACCCCATTGAATTCAATGGCAAAACTCCATTTGAAGGCTCAGTACACAGATAACTGAATCCTAGCTACACACCTCACAGATACTCAGACAAGTCCCTTAGAAATACATTCAATACTTCTAATAGTTGTGTTTATCTAATGGTAAACCCAAAGTGTATGTTAGCATTACTGAAAAGACAATAGGAAACCTACAGAGATTACTTACCACATAGACCCTTACAAGCCTGAGAACCCAATGAAAGGTTAATTATTTGGGGTCACCCATAGGACCTGTCCAGCTCTGATCTTTTTTTTTTAAGATGGCTGTACATTAAGATTAATAAAGCCTCAAATAGGGAGGAGACTTCTGGGCTTTTATTACTTGACTAGTGTGATTATGCCCGCTGTCCTCTAGAAATGTATTTTAGTGTGGTTAATTAGTAATACAGCTGCTACAAGCTTTGGTTGTTCATGAACAATAGAGCTGCAACTAGCTTTGTCTGAAGGTTGGTTCAGGTGAGCTGCAGAGGTTTAACATTTTTCTATTCACCCATTAGTCTCCTGTCCAGATCATATAACTTTTGCATTGCTTTAAAAAAAATCATTTATTTTCTGCAACAGAATCCAACAATTTCTTTCCTGCTCCTATTTTTAACTCAAGATGCTTCTACATAGGGACCTGTAGAGAATTTATTGGAAGAAGTTGCATTAGGCTCAGTTCTCAAGATGATCCCTCTTCAGAAAAGAGAGGCAAGAATATAGATCTGTTCCTTTACATACATAAATGTATATGACGCCTTCAGCAGCATCTGAGCAAGAGGGACTGGCAATGCCTGGGGAAGCAAGAGCAGGCATATTACTTCGGGAGTCTTCAGGAACTTACTCAGCAGCAGATGAATCCATTTAAAAAAAACAGTTCAGTGGTTTTTAAATATAAATCACCATTGGGAGGACTGAACCACCTATTGAGTTTCGCTGCAGCATCCAGCCCCCCTCTCAATGAAAGCTTCAAAAGCTATTTTTAAAATGCCAAGTGTCAAGAGCTTTGAGTGGCTGCTAGGTTTCACTGCACATCTCCTTGTGGAGCAGGTGGGCCTATGCTAAGATAGCAGCAAGTACTGTAATGTTAAATAAATCTGTCTGTACTCATTAATGTAGAGAGTACTACTCACAATTCCTATACATTTCCCATGCTGCTTCTGGCATAGGCATGTTATCTTGTGGTGCTGTGTTAGTGTAGCTGTGAGGATGAGAATGTGTTACTTTTCTTATTTTCCCAATTGTTTTTTTTATTATTATTATTATTTATTATTTAATCATGTTCACAATAGTGTCTAAGGGCCAACCAAGAACAGGGCCCTGTTGTGTTAGCCATTGTACAAACACAGACAATTAGACGGTCCTGCTTGGAGTTTACAATCTAAATAGACAAGACAGACACAGCATGGGAGAAGGGGTACAACACCTCAGCAGAAAGAATAACTTGATGGCAGAAAATATTGTTAGTTCTATGGTGTTTTTTTCCCTTTTGGCAGAATTAATATTCTCTGAATTGCTGTGTATACATTTTTGTACTTTTTGATGCCTGGAGTTATTCCCCTTTAATCTTGGATTTTGTTAGATCTTGCAAGCTAAGCTGGTTGGAACCTGGCTAGCACTTGGATGAGAGACCTTCATACGAAACTCATGGTACTGAGAGAAATTTTGTGATTGGAGATGGCACTCTTTTGCGTCAGCACAAACCGATACCCCAACATGGGGTTAGGTTTCCTATGATACTGCATGTGCCCTCTTTCAGAGGAGAGGTAAAATTAAAGTTCATGACCTTTTTCTCAAGAGTGTTAGTCTGCATGCCCTGGCCAAAATCTAATTTGTATAATTGTCACTTTAAAATTCCCCAGGAAACATTTCTCTTCATTTCCTATCCTAACCCATTGTCAAGTTTGAGTATGTACAGCTGCAGCATTCTCTAGAAGGACTGTGTAAAAAATTCCTGCAGACAGCCCCAGAGTTTCAGCTACTCACATGCAGTTGCATGCATACATTGGCATATACCTAATTTATTTGTTTTCACATATGCCTACATGTATCAGATATTTGCATGCATCATCGGCCAGTTAGATTCCTCAGTGGTGGTGTTGACATGCAAATTACTAATTGCTCTGGATATTTCTGTGCATGTTAGGTACAAACAAATGTGCAAATGCAACTGCCAGAATTTATGGCCCCAACCCTGCATTAAGCTCCATATATAGGTGCATCCCTGTGTCCATGTGAGCATTTGACTTCGTTACTCTGCACCAGTGCAGGTGTGTGGAAGAGCTCCTATTAAAAGGGGTGACCATCCTACTGGAATGCACTACAGGACACTGAGGATGCTGAGCAGAGCAGTGTTGCCTGCTAAGCTAGAACTAACTTTGTGCAATAGATTTCCATGTGTTAATGTGAAGAACACGTGTGGAGCTAACTTTGGAAATCTAGCTGTAATTTTTAAAGCATTTGTGGATCTTTAGCTACACTCAGCAAATACACTGATGCCAACTAATATGCTAACTCTCTTACTCACATGGAGAAGTAATTACTCATGTGAGTAATCCTATTGACTCCAGTTGGACTGTATGCTGCAGTTCTAATTCAGCCACTCAGCAAAGAACTCTTTTGTTGTTTGGAACACAAATGCTGCTGGTGCTAACTTTCTAGTTCATTAAACAAAGCATCCTGAGAATTATCAGTTGCTTAAACAAGTCAAGGATAAGTCAGCTTTCAACCATAAAGAACTCCACTCAAATGAAAAAAATGTTATGTTTATATTTATTTGCTGTTAATTTGAAGAAACACAAATTTGACCAGGACATACTAAGTTTTCTGTGACTTCGCAGTCAAAAGAATTTTTTGTATGGAAAGAGGTAATGTATTTTTAATTCAGGCTTGCAAGTCTCATGAGAGTTTGCTAGCACCGGCAAAAACTCTGTTCATTACTGTGATGAGGCTGATACTAGAAAAAACATATTTTACTTGCCCATCAAATAATGTCACAAGCTCAGGATGAGGAGAATTTTGCCAAGTTATTTTAGTGGATAATGGTCTGTTTAAGCCTTCTGTTGTACCAAATAGCTCAGATGAAGGAACTTTTTAATTTTAACTATCTCAAATAAACCTTGAACCTCTCCCGTATTCCAGCCAACTTTACAAAATGTAATATTTTACCATACCTATCATGTATGTTTCCTGTATGTGTTCTTATTACCAAATATTCCAGTTCTTGACTTTTTCACTCAGTGACATTACAGTTCATTGTTTGTGATTCCATTAACGGTGTGGAATCAGGTGGTAGGTACCTGTTTGAAAGGTGCTGCCTCTCCTAATTAACACAGTCAGGAAAATCATCTTGATGGGAAAGAAAGTAGGAAAGGAGTTTTAAAATTTTAGTCCTAAAAAGCCCAATCTAAACCCCATTGAAATCAATAGAATTCCTTCCATTGATTTCACTTTCAGAGTAACAGCCGTGTTAGTCTCTATTCGCAGAAAGAAAAGGAGTACTTGTGGCACCTTAGAGACTAACCAATTTATTTGAGCATAAGCTTTTGTGAGCTACAGCTCACTTCATCGGATGCAAAAGATTTTTGCATCGGGCCCTGAGTGATTTGTAAACTGATTGTGGGCTTCCTACTTAACTCACTGATTTTTGGACACTCCCCCACCCCACCCCAACTACCAGCCCTGCAAACTCGTCTTAGAATCCAACTTGAATTGTGATTCCTTCTAAACTGGGCATCACCAGACCTCCTTTTCCAATTTATGTCTTTTGCTATTTTATTACTGTAACTCCCCACTCTAAAGTGCCATGTGTATGAAGTATTGTCTGGTTTTGCAGCTTTGAGTTGTCAAATGGCATAATTCTATTGGAGGTCCTGTGAAGCATGCAGAAAACACAGACAAGCTGTAAGTCCTTCACCTTTTTGTACTTTTCATCACTTGTTTCTTTGTGATTAATTTATTTTTATAAACTCCCAAAACAATAACATTCTGCAGTTGGAACTTGGTTAACCATTCTACTGAAGATGGAGGATTCACAATAGAATCCAGCTTGCTCTTCAGATCTGTGTTCAGAGTTACTAGCATTACAAAAAGAAACTTTAGTCAAAAAGTAACAGATGAAACTCCGGCTAGTCACTTAAGACTGTCCATTCAGCAAGAAGGGACTATTTTTACACAGACATTTTGCAGAGTAGAACAGAAAGTTTACATTCAATAGCAAGGCTTTTGTCATAAATATAAAGGGAAGGGTAAACACCTTTAAAATCCCTCCTGGCCAGAGGAAAAGCACTTTCACCTGTAAAGGGTTAAGAAGCTAGGATAACCTCGCTGGCACCTGACCAAAATGACCAATGAGGAGACAAGATACTTTCAAAGCTGGAGGGGGGGAGAAACAAAGGGTCTGGGTCTGTCTGTGTGATGCTTTTGCCGGGGACAGAACAGGAATGGAGTCTTAGAACTTAGTAAGTAATCTAGCTAGATATGAGTTAGATTATGATTTCTTTAAGTGGCTGAGAAAATAAGTTGTGCTGAATGGAATGGATATTCCTGTTTTTGTGGGTTTTTGTAACTCAAGGTTTTGCCTAGAGGGATTCTGTATGTTTTGAATCTAATTACCCTGTAAGGTATTTACCATCCTGATTTTACAGAGGTGATTCTTTTTTACTTTTTCTTCTATTAAAATTCTTCTTTTAAGAAACTGGTGTTTTTATTGTTCTTAAGATCCAAGGGTTTGGGTCTCTGGTCACCTATGCAAATTGGTGAGGATTTTTATAAAACCTTCCCCAGAAAAAAAGGGGGTAAGATTTGGGAGGATTTTGGGGGGAAAGATGTTTCCAAACGGTTCTTTTCTAATAGTAAACCCGGTTAGACGTTTGGTGGTGGCAGCGAAAGTCCAAGGGCAAAAGGTAAAATAGTTTCTACCTTGGGGAAGTTTTAACCTAAGCGGGTAAAAGTAAGCTTAGGAGGTTTTCATGCAGGTCCCCACATCTGTACCCTAGAGTTCAGAGTGGGGAAGGAACCTTGACAGCTTTAATCAAAAATGTTATATATTTTTCAGTGCTTCTTTAGAAGTAGTTACAGACAAAAATCCTGGCCAAATTCCAGTTTGGGTAATTCTATTCCACCTCCTTAAATTTCCCCTGCAGTTTCAGCTGGATCGGACATCCTCCTTCATTTCTTCTCCTTTGGTAGTTATGTAAGTGTGCTGTCAAACTGCTGCTGTGCTGCATTCCAGGGGAAGGTGAAATGAGTCTTTGGTATATGAAGTTTGTAGAGTGCTTTGGAATCCTGCAGGATGCTGAAACACCCAACATTATTGTCATGGGCTAGAGTGGCAATCCAGGAAGGGCCAAACTAGTTTTGCCAGTTTTGATCTCAACTGAAAGTCATGGGTTTGAAAGTTTGGATCAGACCTCAAAGTAGTGGAGATGGGGGAAAAAAGGAACATAGGGTGGTATTCTCAGGTCTATTGTAACTATTTTGTGCTGGTCTTCCAGGGTATGTCTACACTGCAATAAAACATCCTCGCTTAGGGTGACTATATTTTCCCAAAGGGAAAATGGGACATGGAATGGAGCTGTCCTGAGCGTGCCTTCCTGTCCTCGCCCACGGACGTGAGCCCACCCTCCTCCATGCCTCATGTCCGAGGCACTCCTTTCTCCCTTGCGTGAGTCCAGCACAAGCCTGCCCCCGCTGCCAGCGTGGGGCCAGCCTGAGGCCTCCCTCCCCACCACACACGAAGCAGACCCAAGGCTTTCCTGCCGCCTGCCTGTTGGGCTGGTCCGAGACCCCCTCTTGCTTCTCTGCACATGAGACCAGCACAAGCCCCCCTCCGCCGCCAGTGCAGGCCAGCCTGAGGCACCCCTCTCGCCCC
The DNA here is from genome assembly GCF_965140285.1 of Lepidochelys kempii. Lineage (NCBI taxonomy): Eukaryota > Metazoa > Chordata > Testudines > Cheloniidae > Lepidochelys > Lepidochelys kempii. The sequence goes on along the minus strand of NC_136387.1, from coordinate 17,800,054 downwards.
CTGCGCATGGGGCCCACTCAAGACCCCCTGCTACCCACCCACACAGGGCTGGCCCAGCGCAAGCTGCTCTCCCAAGCCCTCCCTTCTGCACAGGGCTGGCATTGCCGCTCCCCACCCCCACCCTGCACATAACCCTCCACGCCTCGCTAGGGGTCGCACCTCACTTTTTTTGGCAAAACTGGGCATTTGTCCCAGCTGCTCTTGACAACTGATCATCAGTTGGGAAGAGCAAACATGACGAATGCCCAGTTTTGCCATAAAAGTCAGGATGACCAGGACAGGACTTAAGAAAAGGGACTATGCTGGCCAAAATGGGACGTGTAGTCATCCTACCTCAGTTGGTCTATGTCAGCTGACTCAGGCTGCTGGGCTATAAAATTGCAGTGTCGACCTCTGGCTTTTGGAGTTAAAAGAAAATTCTAGAATATTGAATTGGGTTAAATAATGGGGAAATCCCTGACCCCAATTATACAGCATCCCTTTGTTCACGAAGAACCCCAGTCCAACTCTGATCCATGGCACAGAATCCCCATGTCCTAGGTGTAGATGGTGAAAAAAGAATCTCTGTAGCAGAGCAGGAAGGAAAAGAGACTGTGAGGCCTTGACAGATTGATGGCCCCTTCCTCTGTCTAAATCTTTGTAGATTAGCACATCTATTTTCTTTCCACAGATATATTTGTTAGCACTAAATCATCAAACTCAATCTGTAAGGGAAGGATATATAGCCTAGCTCTATTGGGCATTCATATTGTTCACTTGTCACCAAGACAAATGGGAAGGATAGGTAAGATAATTTCAACCCTATTAAGGGCTAACAGATGGCCATGCACATGCTAGTAATAGGACACAGGGATATGTTGTCAGTCTTAGTTAACACGCCATAAAGCATAATTACATAATAACTGAATCCCCACACATGATGTGAATAAGTGAACTGCATATATTGCTTATTTTGTAGAAACAGCTCCTCCTTTTTAAAATGGAGGAATTATTATAATGGAAATTATATTTTTCTGTCTCTAGTCTGGTTGAAAGAAGGTGGGTGCCTGGGACTGCTCAGGACAGGGAGTGAGTTAATTACAGTCTTAGCTCAGTCACTCCAACTTCTGGCAAGTTCATTCTCTCTGTACTTCTGTTTCCCCATCTTAATACTCGTCTATATCACAGGGATGTGTGGCTTCATTAATTCATGTTTGTTGAGTGCTTTGAGATCCTCTGATGAAAGGTTCTTTGCAGATGTAAAGTTATTGTTTTGATTTAATGACACTACATCTCTCTCTCTCTCTGTCTCTCTCTCTGACACACCATACATTTCTCTCCTTTAACTGTCAAAACACCCAGTTTTACATTTTTATTGAACTACTCCAGGGAGATATGTGCTGCAGATATGCTGAGGTTTCTATTGAACGGGTCTCCTGTGGGTTTATTCAGGGAGCATTAACTTAAGATCCTAGTTTTATGGGAACTGTGCTTCTACTAGAATATTTTGGCTTAGATTATTCATGGGATAGGGAGAGTTTTAGACCTGAAGTCGCATAAGACTGATTACATAAGAGAGAAGAGACAACTTCTAGAACAAATTCAAAATATCTTTTAAAGGTTTGCTACTGCATTTTAAGAAAATCCTAATTTGATGCATAAGAGGGAATATTTGAGTTATTTTTTATTTGCTGGCCATCATGGTTCACTTTAAAGTCAACCTGAGTAGTCTCAGGTGCTGTAGTAACAGTAAAATAGTATCATAATGAACATGGAAGAGACTGGAATGTTTTCGGTCTCAGAGCTATACATACATCTCAGGGCACCTTGAGGTAGTGTAACAATGGGCTAAGACAATGTGGGAGAGATTTTTTCAAAGGCCCGGACACTGAAGCAACAAACTCCCATGGGAGTTTGGGTACCTAACTGCCCTTCACATCTTTGCCAAACGTGCAGCATTACCTTGAGCCCTAGATCTCTAATTCTCTGTAGTCCCTCCTACAGTAAAGAGAATACAAAGCCCGCAATAGAGATGGTGCAGCTTTGGAATGAGAACATTCACCAGCAGTTACCAGTGCACTTTTAACCTTTTCCAGATTCCTAGATATTTTATGTTGTAGACTCTACACACCAGTAACTAGTTGGGACATTCCCTCCAGATTCCTGAACCAAAGATGAGACTGAGCTTCAAAGTATCTTTCCTGGGTTTTATGCTTAGACCAGTACATGTGCGGACAAGATCTTATTAGTCAGTTTTGTGTGATACTTGATCTGAGTTGTACATGACCAATCAATAGCTCACCACAAAGGCTCAGAAACTTATTTTAAGCAGCTCCCAGAAACTCTGGCAAAATGGGATCACTTCATTGTTCTTTATGAAACTGAGGATTTAATAGAGAACTATCCCTCTTTCAGCCCTCCTTTAGGGTGCTGACAACTGACTTCAGTGGGAGTAGGACAAAAGTCCCATTGACTTCCATGTGCCAAATCAGAGCCTAGCCTCCATTGAGATGCACAAATTAAATTAGTAGGGGTATTGCTGGTGGGAAAGCTGACTGGGGAAAGGCTGGGAAGTACCCACTGGTGAGAGTGTGTTACGTCCCCCTCTGTGCTGGTCCATGGAGGACATGAGTTGTCACAGCTCCCAGTTACAGAGCACTGGCTTTTTAGCTCAAGCTGTAGCAGATCCTGTAGAGGTCCCCCATTCAGTCCCCAGTGTGTTGGCTAAGAGGGTGACTGGCACATGCTGTTTATGGCATTAGCCACAGTTATTCAATCTTCTTTCGCTGAGCACTAAAATAATTCAGATTCTTTTAAATCACAGAAAAAGCCCCCTTCCAAGCCTGCTCAAACCTCCCCCACCTGTCTTCATAATGGGGTTCTACTTAATCTCCTATTAGGTAATTGCTCCTCTGGTTCAAAGGCATAATAGTCTAAAACAAACTGTATCAACTTTGTGCTGATTGTGAGTAAACAAATTACTTAAGGAAGGCAAATGTATTTAAATGTTTGCGAATACTAACTTAAGATGTAAGCAAATGGCCTATGAAGAATTAATTTGGTAACTAATTTTGATGCATATAATTGTTTTAAAATGAGAGGGTGCTGGAAATACTTGAGAGCTAGTAATAAACCACTTTAAAGTAATTGTGTAACTGACCAATAAGACATAGCAGCTAGCGGAGTTTAGTGTATATATTTAGATGTTCCTATAAGGCCATCTGATTTTAATCATGCAAGAAATTACCTAGAAGGCTTGTCTTACTGTCATACTGAAGGGGACCTTGTGCTGGATCCCAAAGAAACTTGGGGTGCTACTGGAAATGGTGCTGCTGAAGTCAATGGGACTTCTCACTTGAATCGGACAGGGAGCATTTGTCCCTCAGTAGGACAGCAGAACTCTTTATAATAAGAAATAAATGTTATTTATTATTTGGTAACTCGTGCTCAGAGGTCCCAGCTGAGATCCATGTCCCATTATTTTAGTTGCTGTACAAACCTAGTCCTTGCCCTGAAGAACTTGCAAACTACACAGACAAGATAGAAAATGGATAGGTTTGTAAACAGAGGCTCAGAGAGAGTGTCACTTGCCCAAGGTCCCACAGAAGTCAGTGGCAGAGCTGAGACTAGAACTTGGGTCCCCTGACTTCCAGTGGCCTAGCCATTGCTCTCAAGGCAACATCTCTTTAAAAAAAAAAAAAGACGATTAATCTTGAGCAAATTTCAAACTGAGTAATGGCTTCTCATGTAACTTTATCACTTCAAAGTGTCGTTCTGTTGAGTTAAATTTCACTCCAAGCTTCAGAAACTGGACTTTTAAAGTTATTTTGTGTTTGTACTTCTGATGTGGAAGTCGTCAATACTTTGGCCTCACAACATTTTTAAAAAGTCCTGACAAAAGCTGAATTTCATTTCCCATATCTGTAGGTACAAACAAAAAACCGATTATGAATAACTTCCAGTTGATGTAAGGAATTTATTTGTCCGTTTATTTTACTAGAGTGTAGGCTGAAATTGAAGTTCTTGATTGATGATCTATGGGAGGGAACACTTGTGAAATCTGCTGTTGCAACCATAAAAAAAAAATACGAAGGGACTTAATGGATTATATAATATATGGGCCCTAACTGAGTGCAGGAAGATAAACTGTATTTATGTGAATGGACAAAAAATCATGTAATGGTAATGCTCACCCACAACCCTAAAGTAGCCCTCTTTCCACCTTTTTATATGGAAATATGCCCAATAAAGTTGTTCAATAACTGAGTCATCAGAAATAACCTTGAAAGTAATGCTGCTAGATGTAAAAGCAACTCTAGGTTACATGAATAACTTTCAGTCTACCTTAGTAGAGGAGTTAGCTTTTAATCACCAGCTGCTTCCCTCCCTAAATAAAAGTGAGGAGCTGAGGCCAGTCCTGAGGTTTTATTTTCAATGAGGAGAATAATAGGAAGAAAGGGAGGAAGAGCAGCTGAAAATTAACCTTTTTGAACATGATATGCAACAAACCCATAGCTCATTCTGCTAAAGTGGAAGTTTATAGGTATGCAAGTCATGTTAGGAAAAACAAAAACCCAAGCAATTTTGTAGCTACTGGATGATGCAGGAAGGAACAACTGCCAAGATCATGCCAGGCACTAAAACTTGATTCTCTCAAGCTGAAATCCTTGCTAATTTTTTACTTTGGCTCAGATCATCAAAGGTATTTAGGCACCTAACTCCAATTGCTATCAATGGGAGTTAGGTGCCTAAATAACTGAGGATTTGGGCCTCCATTCTTAGGCAAAACTCTAGGTCACATAAAAGAATTGTCTTATTTATGGAGAAATTTTTACTAAAATGCAGAAAAATACTTCATCTCGCTCTTTATTATTGGTACAAACTACGCTACATTGAGTCTTATTTGCATGGAAGTTTGCACACAGATATAGTAAGTCTTATGTGAACTAAGGAATCCTAAATGCCTCATAGCTCAGTGACTTCCCAGATCTTTTGTTCTGTGGATCAGTATGTCAGATTTTTTTTAATTCCTCAGCCCTCCAATATTTGACTCTCAAAATATTCTGTGGTCCATGGGGAAGGACTCCACCAACTGGTAATTGTACATAGACCATACATTGAGAACCAGCTCTATAGCCTTTTTATTGAAGTCCCTACTTTATTATTAATTGTACTCAATAACCCCGTTTTCATTGGTTTAAAAAAAGGCTTACACATGTTGAGCATGCCTCTTGCAGGTGCAAAGTATCTAACTAACTACCTATATATGCAAATGCTCAAATGCATATGAAAACTGGTTGTTAGGCATACAATTACCTGTTTGTGCAAACAGGTATATGCATGGGCAAGTAATTGTTTGCACGTGTAAGTGCAAGAAGAATAAGGAAGACTCAGGCTCTGATGGCTGAGCCACCATATATGGCTTTCCACAAGGACAGTGACCTTTAGGCCTCACCCCAAGTTCTTCCCTAAGGCATTCTCCAACTTTCATGTCAACCAATCTATTCATCCCCTTGTCATCTTCCTAAATCACACTCCTCTGTGAACAAAATGAGACTTCACTCATTGGATGTTGTAAGAGCCTTGTCTTCTTATTTGAACAGGACTAAGCCATTTAGGCACATTAGCTGCTCCTACAATTGAAAGTTTGGCCCTGTAAATTTCTGTTGCATAGCAAATTTAATATCTGAAAATTCCCATGCATGGCATCATACTGTGTAAAGATGGCACAACATTTCACTACCCAAAGTTATTTAATCTTAAGGAGGGTAGTTTCATTGATATTTATCTTTGATCACTGGGAACTGAGAGGGAGTAACCTTAAAATTCTGATCCTGCATGATGCAGCTATAAAGCAATTTGGCACTTTCCAGTTTTGTGACTGAAGTCTGACTTTAATGAAAGCAAGATTAGGTCCATTTGATGTACCTGGAAAAATGAACAATTATTACCTGTGCTGGTAATTATGTAATCTATCTAAATGTAGTCCAGGTGTATAGATTAGAGCTGATTGAAAAATGGGGTTGTTTTCTTCAGAAAACTTGCATTTTAAAGTGGCAATTTGAATATGAAATATTTGTATTTGAAAATGCTACCATGGTGCCTCATGGGTGCTGTAGTTTGAGTGCCTCAAGCACTCATTCCCCTATATAGGCTGGACTCCCTAGTTGGACTACAACTCCCATGATGCACCTTTACCTTTATCAACCTAACTTACTGTCATCAATAAAAAGAAATTCTTAATTTGACAGGATCAGTTTTCCACAAATCCATGTTGATTGGCATTAACTGTATTACCCTCCTTTAATTCTTTATTGAGTTACATATCGGCTGTTCCATTATCTTGCCTAGGATCAATGTCAGACTGACAGGCCTATAATTAGCCAGGTTGTCCCATTTACCCTTTTAAAAATATTGGCACAACATTAGTTTTCTCCTGGAACTTCCCCAATGTTCCAATAATTGAAATAAACCGTAATGGTCCAGCAAGCTCCTCAGCCAGCTGTCTGAACCCTCTTGGATGCTGGTTATCTGGACCTGCTGATTTTTAAAATATCTGACTTAAATAGCAGCTGTTTACCATCTCCTTGAATTTACTGTTGGAATGGAAAGTTTCATTATCATGTGATATGACTACATTCTCCCAATTATTTTTTTATCCAAACACAGAACAAATATTTATTGAACACTTCTTTCTTTTCTATATTATTGACAATTCTACTATTTCCATCTTGTAATGTCCCAATTCCATTGTTAGGATTCTTTTTTATTCCTAGTATACTTTAAAAACCACCTTCTTATTGCTGTTAACTCTGCTGGCCATAGATTTCTTCTTATGTCCTTTTGCTCCCTTTATCAATTTTCTAAAATTCTCAGCTTCTGATTTATATTCATTACTATCATTCCCTTATCTTCCACTTGTGTTTTTTGTAGCTTAAGTTTTATTGTTGACCGCTCCCTGCCCTTCCCTTCCGAGCCAGTTTAGGTTTTTAGCCAGTGTGGCTCTTTCTCAATTATAGCTTTTTGTAGTATCTAGTGAAGTATTCTTAAACCATTCCCAATTATCATTCACATTTTTCTATTTTCCAGCTGATTTGGCTCATAATTGTTTTCAGATTTGTGAAGCTGGCCTTTTTAAAGCACTAAATGTATATAGTACTGGTTTGGACTTTGTGCATAACTAATGTGATCAAGTCATGATCTCTTGTACCTAAGCTACCATTAACTTTTAGTTCAGTGATCAAATCCTTTTCATCTGTCAAAACAAGGTCTAGTATAGAAATCCCCATGTTGGATGTAACACTTCTTGAGTTAGGAAAGTGTCATCTGTAATATTTAGAAATGCCAAGGATGTTTTAGTACTGGCACCATGAGACCTCCAGCATATCTCAGTTTTTTGCCTACTCAAATTGCTTTCAACTGGATAGTGTTTTCCACTTCAGTCTCAACCTGTTGTGCAGTATTGCTGTGGGGTGTTAAGCAGCTGCTATGTTCCACACCGGTGCTGCCTACCTGGTGAAATGACTCCTCCATCTTCTGTAATGCATATAATAGCCTATTTGTCTATTTCCTGAGGTTGCAACTATTCTGGATGAGCAGGTCCTGTGATGTCAAGGGCAATGCTGTGTGAGGAACTTTTGTAGAGTTAGAGAGAACTTACTCCATTGAAAATTCTGTCGATGCTATCCTGGACCAAGACAACAACAAAATTAATGTATGCATAAAACAATGAGATACACTCGGGTGTCTGCTGGCTTGCAGCTTGAATATGGTCCTTTTGCACAAACGGTGATTAAACTAACTTCCTGTTGGTGTCATGGTATTTCAGGTGCATGGCTGGGGAAAGGAGCTTAGGTTGTAACACTGCTGCACTCAGACAATTCCCACTGACAGAACTGCTGGTGGTGGGTTGTGGCAGCTGGACTTAAACTTAAAGTAGCTCTAAACTGCTTTAAGTTTTTTTTTTTTTTTCTGGGGACCAATCTCCTCGGCCAGCCCAAACTGAGGCCTGGGCTTAGATTATCCAAGTTCTATAGTCTGGAACTATTTCCGTGGACACCATGGAAATAGTGCCATTGTTTGGTGGGGCCAACAGAACACCATGCTCTTTTGATCAATAGGCACTGGAATCTATCCACCTGGGAAGGAATAGAAGATTCCTTATTCCAGGTCTGAACTCCCTGAAACATTAAGTGTGAATAGGATGGTTTGTAACAATTGAGGATGACTAAGAACTATTGTCTGTCAAAATAGTAATGCTCAAAGCTCAGCTACTTCAACTTTAAACCTGCAGGGTTAGAAGGGAGGGTAAGTGGCGAGAATGCTTCTAAAATAGTAAAGATTGTAAACAAACCAACCCCACTTTTCCTATCACAAGTTAGAGACGGAATTTTTAAAAAGTAATTTTTGGGTAGACAACAAGCATTTGAAAATTGGGATTTTATAATGTAAACTCTTTTGAAACTTCAAGTACAGCAGTCACTGCTCCTCAATATATAGAAAATCTCTCCCATTATATTTAAACGTGTGTGTGTGCACATACATTTTAGATTAAAGTTGAGAGTTAAGGAGCAGACATATGGTGGTAGGCATATTTACATATCTCTACTGCACTGCTATCACTTACCTACATATCTGAAACCATTTTGCTGAAGTTATAACCATGCAACCTGTATAACTAGAAAAGCTACAATATATCTGATGTGTATGAGCTATGCACGCTTCCAAATGAACAACTGCAAGGAGAATATGCATAATAAGAGGTTGTGGAATACTGCAGTAGTTTTTGGCTGAACTTGTATAATTTAATCTTCAATCAGTTTAAAATATAAATAATGCAGAACCTGTTAATGGGGCTTTTGGTTGGTCAAGTGTCAAGCCAGATTGCACAACACACTCATCATAAAGAATCGGGAGCAACAACTTGCTTAGTTATGTAAGTCTGTTGTATATAATTAAAAGATTCTTACTGGCAACTGTTTTTCCCTATTCTAAGCTTTCTAAAGTTGAACTTCCTTGTAATTTAACATATGCCAGCAGTTTAAAAGCAGCTTCAGTCTCTTAAACAAAGTACCTAATTTATGCTTTCCATTCAACTTTTCATGTTAAAAAACCCTATGAATTCTGAGGAAGAAGCATAAGTTAAGAATGAAATCTTTACTTTCAACCAACGATGCAGATTCTCAATAAACATCTACTTACAGTAACAATTCATTAACTTGCATTTCCAAAATGCTAAGAGCCACGCAATGCTTCTTTGAATGTTTTATATCACCGAATGAATTGTTTTCCTCTCTGCAAGCTCTTGACAACTTCTTCCCCCCAAAGTATTTTACATTTTTCATCCCAATAGCATGTATTGCCACAAAATTACTTTTGTGCTATGGAATGATACCATGAATAATGCAGCTGCCTGGTCTTGCAGATGCCCCAGTGCACTGAATGGTATATTTCCTAAATTTCTGAAACTGCAGACTTTTAGCCCCTTTGCACCTATTGAAGTCAACAGCAACACCACTAAAATCATGCACAATACTTTGAACTTGTAATTTGCTCAGGAAAGCATCTATGCTAAATATTTATAGCCAAGTAACATGAGGGTAGCCGAGAATTATGATCTCTTTATGTGAGAGTTAAGGTGTGTGAGATAATATCTTGTATTGGACCACCCACAGGTGCCACCTTCCTCTAGGCCCTGAGGGTGGTCAACCCCCCACTCTGCCCCAGGCTCTGCCCCCACCCCTTCCCCATAGCCCCCATATCTGCCACACCTCTTCCTGCTGCCGCTCCTCCCCCACCCCACCTCTTCCCACCCAGTTCCGCCACCTCCCCCGAGTGTGCCCCATCCCCGTTCCTCCCCTTGCCACCCCAGCACCTCCTGTATGCCTCAGAACAGCTGATTGCAGCAGGCAGGAGGCGCTGGGAGGGAGGGGGAAGACTTGATCGGGGCCACAGGCAGGCGGGAGGTGCTGGAGGGGAGGAGAGGAGGTGGCTGCCTGTGGGTACTAAGCACCCACTAATTTTTTTCTGTGGGTGCTCCAGCCCAGGAGCATCTATGGAGTTGATGCCCATGGGACCACCTTCTGTTGGTGGGAGAGAGAGAGAGAGATCTTCTGGTCTCTCTAATATCCTGGGACCAACAAAGCTACAACATGCAGATCTCTTTATTTTGCAAGCTAATCTAGTCTCCTCTATCTTTCTCCTCCTACTACCTAGATTTCTATATCAAACTCAACCCCATCAATAGCTGAGAGAGACTCCTCAGGAAGGGGCAAACCTGACAAAATTAGGGATTGAGATTGGTAGCCAGACAAAGGTTTGGTGAACCCAAACCTGACTGCAAGCTGCAATGTCATGTGATAATGGTGGGTGCCTCAAAATGTTATCAGTTCTGATAACTTATGCAGAACTGTCCAGCTGGAAATTCAGTCTCCTGCTCTTGATGTCTAGAACAATTTTGCAGATTTTTGAAGTTTGTCTCCTCCTATGTGCAGTGGGTGCCCAGTGGATGGTCTCTACCAGCTTCTGTCCTCAGATGAGCTGATAAAGCTACAGTTCTGATGGAAATGAAGACCTACACAACCCCCAACCTTATCCTACAGGAGGCTCTCCTGTAGCCAGATTTTTAAAGGTATATTAGGCAACTACCTACATATGGTAGACAGATATCTAGGTACTTCTGCAAATCCAACTAGACCCTAACTGCAGCTTTAGGTGCTGTCAGGGTTCCCCCCTCTGAACTCTGGGGTACAGATGTGGGGACCCGCATGAAAGGCCCCCTAAACTTATATTGTACCAGCTTAGGTTAAAAACTTCCCCAAGGCACAAACTCCTTTCCTTGTTCTTGGACGGTATGGCTGCCACCACCAAGTGATTTACACAAAAATTCAGGGAAGGGTCACTTGGAATCCCTATCCCCACAACATATCCCCCCAAGTCCCTTCACCCCCTTTCCTGGGGAGGCTTGAGAATAATATACCAACCAATTGGTTAGCAACGTGAGCACAGACCAGACCCTTTGGTCTTAAGGACACTGAAAATCAATCAGGTTCTTAAAAGAACTTTATTTATAAAGCAAAAGTAAAAGGACCACACCTGCAAAATCAAGATGGAAGGTAACTTTACTGGGTAAATAAAAAGATTTAAAACACAGAGGATTTTCCTCTAGCTCAGCTTCACAGTTACAAAAACGGGAATAAAACTACCTCTGTAGCATAGGAAAATTCACAAGCTAAAACAAGGAAATGTGTTAGGTTATCTTTTGCCTTACTTACAATTTCTGCAATTTTAGATGGTATAGTCCAGGTATATTTTCAGGGGATGTTGTGCCTGCTTGGCTTCTCTCTCCGTCTGGAGAGGGAACAACAAAGAGAGCACAAACAAAACCTTCCCCCCAGATTTGAAAGTATCTTTTTCCCTCATTGGTCCTTCTGGTCAGGTGCCAACTAGGTTATTTGACCTACTTAACCCCTTACAGGTAAGACAATTAAGTACAGCTGCCAAGGAGGGATTTTATGCTAGCCTTCTTTCTATATTTATGACAGATGCCTAAACGTCTTTAAAAATCTGGCCCCAATTCTGCTGCTGCTTCTGATAGAATGGGACCATATTTTTAGATATAACTCCATACTTCCTTGCATGATATTTACAAGCTTCCCAGCACGTGCAAACCCTCAAGGAGAAGTGAGCCTCTGTCAATGCATGTGAACAGAACCCATTGGTTTAGGTTTATCAAACTTGCTTAAATCAAAACCAGTTGTCATAGTGCTCCCTCTAAACATTAGACCCACATATCACAAGGACCTATTACCCATCCTTCTCTCTAAGAATTGTACCAATAGGTGCTAAGAAATTTTGCTCTCTTAATACAAGAAGAATGGATTAAATACTTTATATTCCTTTAGGGCTCATTAACCATTCATGTAAATGGAATCTGTTCATTACTATTAATAACATCTGTAATTAATAATTGATCAGAATCTATGCTTTTATTCAATAACCAGGATACCAGGACTTCTGAGCAAGAATCTAGTAGCCATTATTTCATTTACATCAGGATCTCCTGGGATGGAGTTTGCAAAATCTGTGATCCTTTGTGGTGGTTCTATGCATGCTTGACCCTTAAGAGTTTGCATTGCTGTATTTTGTTTTCAAACCAGGTTTTGGGTAGCTTAGTTTGTGTTGGCAATATAATATATCCTGGCTGAGATTTTCAGAACTGCCCAAGAGGTTTGGATACCCCATTCCCGTTTGAAAAAGCCATCCTCTAAGTACTTTAACATTTTTGCCCCATGAAAGTCTATGGGAGTTTTGCCATTGAATTCAATGGGACCAGAGTTTCCCTCTTACTAGTAAGTAAATAAAACCCTGGAAATTAATGGTAATTTTGTGTACTAGATGAGTGGCTTCTTGATTTCTTCCCCTCCACGCCCCCATGGAGAGCAGCTGCCTTTATTAAGTTTCTTATGCACAAAAAGAATTACTTTGATGCTAGGCAGAGAGTGTTCTGAATAATTAAAATTTCAATTGTATATTTTTTTAAACAAACAGGTTTTGTCCAAAGGTTTCAATCTACAACAGGCTTACCTTCTGTTCACTCTTAATCAGTTCTATCTCTGGGTGTCCACAAACAACCCAATTAAATAGAAGTCAATAGTAATGAAATACTACATGTATTTTTTTAAAATGCAGGGAGCCTTTTTATAATTTTTTTTCATGCCTGAACATCCTTTAGTTGCAATATCAGGAAAACATATATAATTGCCATAGTCCAACCTTTGTCTCATTAAGATAATGAGTACTTGTGGCACCTTAGAGACTAACCAATTTATTTGAGCATGAGCTTTCGTGAGCTACAGCTCACTTCATCGTGTAGCTCACGAAAGCTCATGCTCAAATAAATTGGTTAGTCTCTAAGGTGCCACAAGTACTCCTTTTCTTTTTGCGAATACAGACTAACACGGCTGTTCCTCTGAAACCTGTCATTAAGATAATGATTACAGTTAGGGTAGTGTTTTGATCTCAAGATGGACTGAGCTAGTAGATGATTTTCTCCTCTTCTCCCCACCCTCCAATTTCTGTTCTTGTATGGCTGAGAAGCAGTTTCAAGCAATAGGCTAGTCCTGACCTCAGCAGTGTTCATCGCTTTATCTTCCACTAGATAAATTAGTCATGAGGTAAATAAATGATGGCGAGAGTGTAAAAGGTAGAAGGATGCAACATTTTTCTTCATCTGTTGATTGATGCATTAGCGGAACAGCGTGTACAGCATACTAGCTCTCGTTGGCAAAAGGAAATGCAGTAAGGTTAAGGATGGAGTAAAATTAGAGCTCCTTTCCTACCAATCACCCTCTCCACCATCACCTGGTTTTGTAACCAAACCTTTTATCACCTTCTGAAAGGCTTTTGTAGAGATAAATACAGTTACTACACTTTTGGTCCAGCTGGTGGGACTGGGACAGGAAGTGTCAAAATCACTGCGTATGCAGTGTTGTGATAGCCACGTCAGTGCCAGGATATTAGAGAGACAAGGTGGGTGAGGTAACATCTTTCTCACCAACAGAAAAGATACGCTTTCGAGCTTCCCAGAGCTCTTTTTAGACCTGAAGTACAAAAGCTTTGGGTAGCTCAGAAGCTTCTCTCACCAACAGAAGTGGGTCCAATAAAAGATATAAAAGACCCACCTTGTCTTTCATATCACTATGTGGCAAGTGGTGTTTGCAAGTGTTTCCAATAGCGAAATTATTAGGAATTTCAGTAGGAAGCTTACTTTTATATGAGTTCCAATCTAATTTTGCAGACTATAGTGTTTTGGACAACCAACATCACAAAAGCAGTTATTTTTCAGGTTGCATATTTGAACCAAACTCCAATTTTTGAGGCTCAGAATTCAGGACTAAGCATGTGAAACTGTCTACTCAAAAATCTATGTTCGTGGTTTCTTATGACTATATGTGTAGTGCTGCTGATCTAGACTGAACTTTTAGAGGATGATTCTCCATACAATATAGGCTATCTTTGACTCATGCAAAGTGTATCTTGAATTTACCAGAGTTTGCTGGCAGGGTAGATTGAAAAGATCCCTGTGGTAGATTTCTGGTTGGGATCCTTGAGCTTTGCAATTTTTCTTGCACCAGACTGAAAGTCCTGTCATGAAACAAGAAAAGAGTGAAATATTCTCCTTTGGTCTCTACACAGGACCACATTTGAGATTATTTTTTCTGAGATTCTATCTACACGTTGGCTGTGTCACACCTTTCTTTTTATTTCAGGATAGTGGGTCAAATGACACTAGATGCTCATTTAAAATAAATATTAATCTGATCATTGTGCAAAGAGGTATGTCACATGATATGCAACTCAGACAAATCGAAAGATGCCAAACTTTTAAAATGTATTTTTTCTGAACCAGAGGTTAGAAATCACTTCCTGCCACTATTTAATAAATTGGCATGATCATGTAGAAGAGAAAAATATCTACAACCCTAATCAAGTGTCATTTACCAGGATGACAGAGACACTCTGTAATTAAGTTTTATTATCTAAATATGGTTGAATAGAAGAGAGGAGATGGCTCTGGGAATTGTTAATTGGAGACACAGCATTCTGATTCTGTATTATCAGTTTAAATCTGGTCTGGGTTGCTGGGGATCTGTTTAATCAGTTGCGGTATTGGTCTTGTTCCTAGCATTCACATCACAACATAAGTTGTATTAAATTGCCATTCTGGATGGTAGTCACAGAATGGCAGAGAACTGAATGGCCCAGGGAGGTATAACTGCTTTCTCACCTCTAGGTGTGGTCTTTCATTTTCAAGGTAGTTTAACTTGTTAATTATATTTGTTTTGCATTTATAATGTGCTCAGTGTTGTACAAAATGCAAATGAGACTCTTTGCCTTAGAGTGTATAATCTTAAAGATTACCCCAAGAATACAAGCCACAATGAGAAACTCAGAGGAAGGAAAAACTTGGAGGATGCGTTTTTTCTATTTACTTGTGGGCTTTTTGGAAGAAATGAATCTACATATTGAAGGAGCAGAATGTGGTGGCTTGATGAGATTTGGGCAACTCTGGGGGGTTGGTGTAACCCACACATCACCTGGGTGTGGTGGTCTTTCCCATCTTAGGGGGGGCATGAAGGGGCAGGGGAAGAGAGATTGAGTCTGCTCTACAGCCTTAGCTACTGGCTAGTTGGCTTTGAGCTCATGCTGTAGAGGCTCATGCACTAAGCTCCAGAGGTCCCTGATTTGATCCCGCCCGCCGATGACCGGGGTCTGTCAGCGTTACATTGGCATACAGGAAGTTTGGCAAAATTTGTAAGCAGGCTGAAGTTCATCCCTATTCAGCAAAATGCTTAAAGTTTTAGAGTTGGGATTTGTGTGAAATAATGTGGAAAATTCTGCATTGAATATCTTGTGAAATACACTTGAGTATTTTTTAACAATCTCTGCAAACTTGGTGGATAATGTGGGGAAAAATCTTAATTAACTTGAAAAAACAATATTGCAGAATTCATCAAATAGTTTATTGGACAGATATTTAACCAGCTCTATCCATGTTGTACCTGTTTTTTTCAATAATCTTTCTGATTCAGCATCTGTATTCATAGATTCCAAGGTCAGAAGACTCCATTGTGGTCATCTAGTCTGACCTCTTGGATAATACAGGTCATAGAACTTCACCAAAGCAATTCTTGGAGTGCATCTTTCAGGAAAAAAAACCATACAATCTTGATTTTAAAATTGTCAGTGAAGCAGAATCCACCATGATCCTTCATAAATTGTTCCAATGGTTAATTATTCTCACTATTAAAAAAAATTCTTATTTCTAATCTCAATTTCTCTAGCTTCAATTTCCAGCCATTGGATCATGTTATACCTTTCTCTGCTAAATTGGAGACCATTATTAAATACATGTTCTCTCATGTAGATTCTTATAGCCTGGAATCAAGATTCCAGCTCCTTAAGACCATCATAAGGCAGGTTCTCTAATTCTTTTAACTATTCTTGTAACTAGTCTCTGAATCCTCTCCAATTTTTCAACATCCTTCTTGAACTGTGGCGATCAGAACTGGACACAATATTCTAGAAGCACTTGCACCAGTGCCAAATACAGAGATAACATAACCTCTGTTTGAGATTCCCACTATTTATGCATCCAAGGATCATGTTAGACCTCGTGGCCAAAAGGCTAAATGCGCACACACACCTTTAAAATAAATAAAAGCCCAAACCTAATTTAATGGTAATTCAATAATCTTTATTTTTGTGGTAGAGAATTTTGCAGCATTTTCCTCTACAATCCAGAGGGGGGCAGGTAATCCTTTGGAAATGGAATTACATTTAAGCTTAAAATGTGATCTGTTTCGTTCTTGTAAAATACCGGTTTCGTCTCACTTACGGCAAGCTTCAGTGGCAACAGCTGTTGTACGTGAGAGAAGCAGGGTGCTCTTATGTACTTTTTGCCATTATGTGTTTGAAAAATCTGGTGTATTCAGTTCCCAACAAGAGACATCATTGCATTTGTCTCCTGTAGTAAGGGACATTGAATCTTTTCTCTGTTCTGATTAAGATCTTCTTGTTAAAGGGTTTTGCATGAAGCCCCTTCCCCCTCTTAGAATTTTTTTTTAATGTTCTTTACTTTGGGCCTCATCCTACTGAGTATCCTCAACTCATAACTTCTTTAGGTGTAGTGCTTAGTGTCTCTTATAAACTGCTCAGTACCTCACAGGATTGAGTGCTCAGGTCTTGGGCTGTGCATAGTCGCATGTCCCCAAGGGGTCAAGTCCTAGTTCAGTTTTGCTGAAATAAACCTTTCCTTTTTTTTACCAGTGCAGTTTCTTAATTTTAGTAAAGACCAAATTCAGAGACATGCAGATCTAAATCTCCCATCTTTCTACCAGGCCTTTAATAATTCATTTGTCTTAGCAACAGTCTTGCTGCTTAATAAGAACCCTACATGAAGAAGAAATATAATCCCTGTTGGATACAGACAAAAACCTAGTAACGTTAATGAAAATTGTAATGGTGGTAAGCTGTTTTAGAAGCACTGCTAGACTTTAAAAATGTAATTTCCCACCTTTCCTTTCCTGCCTCTTGCAAATTTAGGACTGGCACAAAGAATGGAGATATTGTGAATATATGGAGAGCAGTGTTCCCTCTAATTTTTCCCACACGTGTGGAATGAATTATGTGCACAGATATGATGCACATAACAAAATTGAAGTGGCGGGGGTGGGGCTGAGGGGTTTGGAGTGTGGGAGAGGGCTCAGGGCTGGGACTTTTGGGTGTGGGGGGGTGAGGGCTCTGGCTGGGGATGAGGGCTCTGGGGTGGGGCCAGGGATGAGGGGTTTGGGGAGCAGGCTGCCCTGGGGCTATGTAGGGGAGAAAGGACTCTTTCAGCTATCTCTCGCCTCAGGAGCATCTGGGCTGGGGGGTGGGGTGGGGGACAAGGTGCCTCTCCCCACGGCAGCAGCTTCAGGGCTGGGGCAGCAGGATAGACACCTCTCCCTCAGCCGTGGCAGGTCTGGGGCTGGGCTGGGTTAGGGCCGGAGGGCAAAGGCATCTTTCCCCCAGCCACAGCAGGTCCTCCAGGGCTGTGCCTCTTACCACCGTAGCCTGACCTGCTGTGCAGTGCTTAATAGGCTGCTGTGTGGCCATGCAGCTTAGAGGCAACTTAGATGGAGAGTACCCTGTATTTCTGGAGAGTCGATAGTATTTTTAGAAAGATCTGGGATCCAAACTATATACACATAGGACATGGCTATGGCTTGTTTCCCATTGGCATTTATTCTAAAACGAAATGCTTCCACTAAGTGTTATTAGGTATAATAGTAGTGACTGATAATATTTTATGTACTTAGTAACAAATAAGGGTTAACAATTTATCATAAAGTGTATAATGTCTAATTCTGATCTTTCTTACACTGGTGTAAAGCAGGAGTAACTCCTCTAAGACTATGGAATTATGCTCGTATAATCCATATGAGGTCAGAATCAGGCCTAGTAGTTAATGAAAGTACAGTAAATTACTCATGTTACTAACTTACCGTTATAAATTCTTATTATTTATATAGCTCCATAAATGTGCATGGCACTTTATCAACAATTAAGACAATGGTCCTGCCTGCCACAAATGATTATTTTACACTATGACAGCCCAAGAGCATGCAAGGCAACTCAGTGTCTGCTCTCAGAAAAGGAGCTACGTTTGTGAAATAATGTACAATGAATAGTTCAGTCAAATTCAGTGCGAAGAGTGTCACAGGCAGAAACCATGGGTAGAAAAATGTAGAAGCAATGAGTTGAACTGCTGTGTTAGATGAACATCACCACCATTATAAATGATTTTTCCAGCTACTTTTCCAAACTGCAACACTCTCAGCAGCTTGGTGTGTGTGTTTTCTTTCCTGGTTTCCGAGATATCTAGTGGAAGGATGTCTCCATTCAGCCTTTTACTGAAACACAAGCTTATTTAAATAGTCTCTGTGGTGATTGATCAAAGTTTTACACTGGAGGTTTGCAACAGTTTAAACTGTTGCTTTTCAGACCTGACACTAAATCTATGGAAATAAATCACTTCAGAAAGTCCATTATTTCTTAATTACAGGACGTATTAATGTCTAGCTTTAGAAAATCCCCAGTGGGTTAAAGGAACGTTTGGTTAGAGGGGAGTTTTCGCTTAACCTTCCTGCTGTGTCAAACATCAGTGGAACATCATTATCAGTTAGAAAAAAGAGAGATGGAGACATGAGGACTAAAGAGAGCAACAGGGTTGTTTCAGAGCATTCCTCAGGATTACTGACTGGGGGAAGGGCCATGGGAGTTGGAATGGGAAATTTAGAGAGATTTCTTCCAAGGAGAAAAGGTAAAAGGAAGGGTAGGAATTAAGTAAGGGGGGCGAAATACATGGCTAATGATTCGTTTGAGGTTCTGACCATTTAAACTCCAGTTTCTACTCCCAACCATCCGCACGTTCCCATTCTGTGGGTCTAATCGTGTTTCTTTGTTGAAGTTCCCATTAATGACAATGGGAATTTTGTTGCATGAGGGCTGCAGGATCAGGACTGTTTATATTTTTACATTCCCCAAGATAAAATGCTTTCCTCCCTGCCACTTGGGAATTCTGTGCTCCTTCCTCTGCACTTATTCCTCTCCTAGATTATCCTCTGCTTTCTGAGGACAACATCCCTTATGTGACAATAGGTAATATACTTGTGGCCGGACACCAGGCCACAGTGGTGAGGTGCTTCGTAAGTACAGAGAAGGAAAGAGGCGATTTAAAGGAAGTAGCTTGGAAAAATCAAATCTACAATTTTTAATTATAAAATATGAAAATGTTTCCCAGGAGAAGACTTAGTTGCAGTTTCAGTGCAGCCCTAGGGCGGTATTGCTTTGCACACCAACTGCACAAGTTTTCCAGAAGTACGTCACTACTTAACAATTGCCCAAAACAAATCATCTGCACTAAACACATGGCTCTCATCACCAATCATCCGGAGATGCAACAAAAAAATACAATAACTATTTCAGATTTTATTGTCATTTCTTTCATGTGAGGCTTTTGAAGCTCTGTTATGTAAGTGGTATGCCCATTTTACAGATGGATATAAGTGAAGTATAAATTCATCAGCATGTAGAAGGCCAGCACAAAGCATGCATGCCACTTTGAGTCCCATTTTAAGTCCAGTCAAATTAAGAAACTTATTCCTTAACTTTGATAAATCAGCAGTAGCACAGTAACGACAAGCATGGGCGTGTTCCCACTGACATCGAGGGAGTACTCACCTGCTTAAATGTTCTGCTGAATCAAGTCCTTATTTATGTCATTAATGAGGGATGATCAGAAGTTCTGACAAGCTGATGTTTGCTTCCCCCCGCCCCCTTTCTCTCTCCATCTATTGCACTTGTGAGTTGCTTTCTGCTTGTATTTCTTTATTTTACAGAATGTGAGTTTCCTTTAGGGAAAGGTCAAATTGAACTTTGGGTTTGACCTCACCTCTAGAGGAGACCATGGGTATGTCTATACCGGGATAAAAGACCCACGGCACTACCATGTTTGGCCCAGGTCTGCTTATGCGGGCTCGCAGGGCTTGGGCTGTAGTGACGTTCAGGCCTGAACATCTACACAGCAAATTTTCAGCCCTGAGCTGCGCAGCTGTGGGTCAGCTGACCCAGGCCAAGCCCTGCGATTTTTTATTCCTGTGTAGACATACCCTCTAAATGCTTTCTTATAAATTATGCTTCAGGCTAGGCAGCACCCTCAGCTCAAAGCAGAACTCCCATTGGCATCGCATGGAGTTATGCCTGGGGATTGGGATCAGTACACAGACTTCAACATCTAACCTGTCTTGTGCTGTTTGAGTTGCACTTATTATAATAGTTTTAATTTCATTTCCACATTCACAGTATGTTGCATTCTCTTCTCTATACTGTGAATAGTGGAGTACAAGAGCAGCATACCTAAAAATAGTATCAAACCAGGTATAAGTGGGTACCTCTCCATTGACTTAAATGGACTTGCACCTGCCATCAGCCAGTCTAAATTTGGCCTGTACTTTATACATCACGTATAACTTAAATTCCTTGCAGAGCTTTGGCCAAGTTATCTGCCAGACAAATGCTTATATTAGATGCTTGTGAGAATTCAGTTTGATGGCTGACTGAAAGTACTCTCTTACACTTTAAGCCTGATGAATGCTTTCTATAATTTCTTTACAGTTGGAATAACAGGCTGGATTACTTGGCACAAGATAAATGAACAAAACACACAGTATCCCCATAATCCATGGTCCACATGGAGATTAAATTTTAACTCCGCCTCTTTGTTCTCCTGAAATTATGTGTTCTCCCTTCCTTTGCTATCAAGCGCTGCCATTAATTCAACAACACCCCAGAACGTACATTTGTCATATGAATAGTCACTTGAGAATCCAGCTCATGAAATGCATTTTGTTTTTGTGTTCTATGACTTTCAAAGCTTTTGCAGTTTTTGTTGTACTCTAGAAAGAGCATTTGTTTAGAATATTTGTCTTTGCTCTGAAGAATTTTTCATCAGACTGCTTCATATTGTACTTTGCTGTTTGTGGCCTAAGCATATTACTAAGAGGAAGAGAACACAGGCTATGAATCTTCACTGAGACAACAGATGGTACATGGTGTGTTTAATAAAAAAAAAAAAAACAATACATCTTAATAAGGGAAACTTGAAGCATTGACAGGAAAAAAGCTATTAACATACATTTTTGGGTTAGGTACATCACAGTTCCAAATCACTGAAGGATTAAAAGGCACAGATGGGCTCACTTATGTGCATGGGTAATGTGTTGCACTGGATGGAATATGTCCCATGGGGAGAGGCAGTGTGGTCTCATATATTGAGCTTGGGACAAGGGGACAGTAATTTTAGTTTTAATTTAATCTCTGCTACTGACTTGAGACCAAACTCAGAGAGGAGTCTATGGGGAAACTAAGGGACTCTGAGAGCATAATGGACACCATCATCTGACCCTCTGGATGTATAATTTAGACTCTCGTGTTCATTTAGTTTCACACCCATTTGTGTGATTTGCACCTCATAGACTGGATTTGTGTCTAAGGGACTCTTGAGTTGCTACCATTTACATGCTGAAGACCTGGAAGGAAGTGTGACTGATTTAAACGTGCACCTCCTTTACATCCTCCTGTTAGTAACGTTTTCTGCTATGCCCCTCTCATCCAGCCCTCTGGCCTAGGAGACCCCATTTTACACTCCCTTAAATTCCTAATCCTAAACTCTTGGGCCTAATTTAAGGGGTGTAAAATGCACATTGGCAGGAGGTTTGACTCAAAGGGAGTCTGATGTACAACTTGAAGGAACTTGAAGAAGGTGCGAGTTACAGCAGCTAAGTTCTCTTTACATTCACTTAAATACACCTTTGTATTGGCTTCATCCGCTGAGGCCTTCAGCAAACCACTTTGTCCCAGAACCACAAAGGGAGTTAGGCTCAGATTTAGATTCCTAAATTCCAATTTTAGGCACCACTGCAATCCACAAAACCCCCACTTGGTTGCCACCTAACTGTGTAGCTACTCAAACTTACTAGGCCCCTAAATTTTCACTCTGAATGTCCCCTAAGCTGCTGCCTCAAGCCAGTGCCCAGATGTGTCCCTCTCCCTAATGTGATCCTCAAACCAGGGGAAGATAAGCATTCACCTGCAGGGCCTGATATTAGAGGGGTGATCTGAGCATGCTTAACTCCACACAAAATGGGATGATGATGAAAGATGATTCCTATAACTTTTAGCTCAGTGGCAAGAATACTCACCCATGATGTGGGAGACTCTGGTTCAATTCCCACTGTCAGTGTTTAAACAGGGGTTTCCCACTTCTTAGATGAGTGCCTTCTAATCACTGGAGGACAGAGTGGTTCTCACACTGTCTGGCCCATTGAATATTTAATTGCTTACACAAAGAGAACAGCTTCAACAGGAGAGATTCGAAGTGACTCACATCAGAATATCCCATAGTCCAGTCGTTAGGACAGTGCAGAAGTCCCTATCTGGATTTAGGCCTTAACCTCGCTGTGTGTTTCACCATTTGTAAACTAGGTATCACTGAAGGGGAGGTGTAAAAGTGTAATATTTTTACAGTGCTTTGACACTATAGGGTCAAAATAATCTCTAGTTTAACTTCATTAAAATCAATGACATAACACTAGAGATGAATTTGGCTCAGTAAAGAGCTAAGCGTTATTCTTCCATTTCCCCCTGCTGACTGAGGTAATAGAACAGTTTGTTGAGATGACCAGGTAGAGCTGTCAGGTCAGTGCTTGATATTCAGCCCCAAAAATTCTATTTCTGAGTGCTTGTATATATTTGAATATTCATTTGTGTTCAAAATGATCTAGTTCAAGTTCTTCACGTTCTCCTTCCCTTTTAAACAAGCACATTAGAAGAATTCTCTGTGCTTTATTCAAAAGGGAAGACCTTCTAATTTCACTGTAGGTGCCTCAAGATACAGCCAGGCAAAATGTCTTTTCTGCATCATTCTATTAACAGGCAAGAATTTTGTCAAACCATAACCACCAAGAAAGATTCAGCATTAATTGTTAAAAGTAGCTTCCTGCCGTCACTGAAAATCAGTGAGAATTTTGGTGTGCTAATCTACAGCAGGATTCAGCCTTTCAAGTGTGTTGTAGATGCCAGTTCAATTTAGATGTCTTTCTGGCAGGGGCGCCATTTCATATTTTGGTGGGGTTGGGGGCAAATTTAAGGATGATCCCTTAGTCTTGGGAGACAGGCCACAACCTGAAGCAAATACTCACCAGCAACTACACACCACACAACAAAAGCACTAACCCAGGAACCAAACCCTGCAACAAACCCCGGTGCCAACTCTGTCTGCATATCTATTCAAGGGACACCATCATAGGACCTAACCACATCAGCCACACCATCAGGGGCTCATTTAGCTGCACATCTACTAATGTGATATATGCCATCATGTGCCAGCAATGCCCTTCTGCCATGTACATTGGCCAAACCGGACAGTCTCTACGCAAAAGAATAAATGTACACAAATCTGACAGGAATTACAACATTCAAAAATCAGTAGAAGAACACTTCAACCTCCCTGGTCACTCAATAACAGACATAAAAGTGGGAATTCTTCAACAACAAAACTTCAAAAACAGACTCCAATGTGAAACTGCAGAACTGGAATTAATTTTCAAACTGGATACCATCAGATTAGGCCTGAATAAAGACTGGGAGTGGATGGGTCATTACAAAAGCTAATTTCCCCCTACTGTTACTCACACCTTCTTGTCAACTGTTTGAAATGGGCCACCCTCATTACCACTACAAAAGTGAATTTTCCTCCCTTGATATTCTACTGTTAATTGAATTGTCTCATTAGACTGATGCCCCCACTTGGTAAGGCAACTCCCATCTTTTCATGTACTGTGTGTATCTGCTACTGTATTTTCCACTCCATGCATCTGATGAAGTGGGTTCTAGCCCACGAAAGCTTATGCCCAAATAAATTTATTAGTCTCTAAGGTGCCACAAGGACTCCTTGTTGTTTGTGCTGATACAGACTAACACGGCTACCACTCTGAAACCTAAACAAAATACTGACTCCCTGTCCCAGGGTCACCTCTTTTCTGCAGAACTTACATTTCACACTAATGCTGTGCTGTAGTTAAGAGCTCAACGTGGGAGCTTGCTCACCTCCTATATGAAACTCAGGGGGGCTCCTGCCCCCTGGCACCTCTTAATTGGCACCCCCGCTTTCTGGTTTCCACCAATCTTTCCTTAAACTTTATTCTTTTAAGTTTCACATTCCAAAGAAGAAAGGAAGTGTAACTATTAGCAAAGCTCTTGGTAGTCCTGTGAAATTTTGGCTTTACTCACCCGATGTATAATAATCGACCTATTTTTTAATTCTCCAAAAGACCTGATAGATGTAGGCCAAGGAGATATTTGTCCCAAACCTCAACTGCTAGAGAAGACCATGCCATGCTGAACAGATCATGTCAACTCTTTTTTTCTAAGATGGAATGAGGTTGGTAATATCCTAAGCCCTTGAACAGCTTTGTCTCATGAATTCTCTCTTTTCCTAGATGGCATATATAGAGAGACTCATCCAGTGCTTTAAAGTGCCTGTCACTGGATCAATTTGATAAAAAGGTTGATTATTTATTATACCTAGTGCTTAGCATGGCTTAGATGAAAATGCTGTTTTGTCTTGGTTTTAAACCTCCCTTACTTTGTCAGTGATTAAGCAATGGTGGAAAGTTAAATACCCCCAATTCAAGCAGAGAAGGTCAATGTGTCCCACTTGAGAAAACAAACATTATGATCTCTGTGGTCTTCCCGCAGAGTAATTAGCGTTACGGTAACCTTAATGAAACTGGGAAACCTGACTTTCAGTAAGAAGGTTGTTGACATGCTCAAGAGGAGTTGAATGTAACAGAAATCAATGGGAACTACCACCCATTTCACTTCTTTGTTAGTCAAGCTTGAAAGGCTGATTCCAATTTATATCAATATTGTGGATCTGTTCTTTCTCACTCTATTCAGAGGAGGTTGTGTACAGTAACTGCTTCACTCTCCATCTCTTGAAAGCCTGGTTCATTCTATTTTATTTTTCTCCGCAAAATGATATATGCAAAGGATTAGACAATATTAGTTATTTAGACTATATTTGACCTTGGACTTCATTTGCTGTACCTCTCGGTCTCTCTCTGAATAATGAACTGATTTCCACTTAAGTTGAGGGGGATGTGCGGGCCCAGTTACTGACCTGAATGCTGTTCATCTTAAAGAGTAAAGAGGTCAGTTATAATGTTTAGCAGTCACTTTGAAATTATTAATGAATATTATTGGGCCACATCCTCAGCTCGGCAGAATTTAACCTCAACACAGGCAAGGAGAGCAGGGGGAAAGTGACACTTAAAACTACCTTTCTGTTCATTCAGCCTTTGGCCAGAATGGCCACTGGCTTAATTTACAGAAGCCTAAGAGCTGTTGTAAGTTACAGTGGTGGCAACAATCCCATAGGGACAGCTGCAATGACTGAGGAACTGGTGAAATACTGGCAGGTTTCAGATGAAGTGAGCTGTAGCTCACGAAAGCTTATGCTCAAATAAATTGGTTGGTCTCTAAGGTGCCACAAGTACTCCTTTGTCTTTTTGGTGAAATACTGTGAACTCCATCCCCTGCCTCCTGCTTATGGTATGCCCCCTCCTTGTCCCTAACTACCCTTATAATACCCCTACATGGATGGTATGGACAGGTGCTATAGAGAGCTATGCCACCCATGGAGTGTTCTGTGTTGAATGTAGAGTTATTTAGGATATACATTTTTTCCTCTCCTCTCCATAGTGAGAAATTATGACAAGTTCCTTTTTTTTTATTGTCAGTTTTCCTGTGAAATTTTTCTGGTTGTCCTCAAAAGACTGAAAATGCAGAAATGGGGGAGGCTGACTTTCAGGTGCCCAATTCACTCCTGAATACTGAAACATTTTCAGGATTCTTATGTAAAGTTGGTGGGAGGGGTGGAAATTCCACAGAAATTTCAATTTAATTGAAAAGCCATTTTCTGTTGAGGGGAAAGAATGTTGCTATTGAAAATTTCAGCCCCCTCTTGTCAGGAGGAATCCTTGACTGCCCCCTTTAGGTACACATCTTTCTTTTCATCTGCAATCTTTTTGTTTCAATGAATGAATTAATTTTTGTTGTAATGAATGAATACTGTAACTTAATCAAGGTAATTGAGAGTATTTCATTGGGAAAGATTAGAATAGATTTAATCAAGTGTGGAGTGTTGTCTACTTTGGTATTAAACTGGTTAGCTTATACTGGGTATTTATTAATTGGTCAGACTGGAAGATTTAGTGTGAATTAATACAGAGCACATTTCTACCTTTTTCACAGAAAGCGTTTGACAAACATTATTTGTCTTGGATTCAGAACTTAAATATATGGTGTGCAAATAACTGTTTAAACAATGAAGTTCAAACATTTGATGCAGATGAGTGTACAAAAGATTAGAGGGATGGTAATTTTCCTGAAGTGGCAGGAGCAATAAGCAAAAGGATTCAACACTCGAGTACCTGTGTTATCCAAGGCCACAGAATTTTATTTTGTAAAAATGTTCCTTTTATTTAAAAAAAAAATTGTGTACCCTTTTGGTGCGCTAAGAAAGTGCTTTGTTTTATCTCCTTTCCCAGTGTGAGACGCTTCAGGAGGTCTGGCCTTATTTCAGGACTTGCTAGAGAACAGCTGATGTGCTGACAGTCCCTAGGTTTGACTATTTGGGCAGGTGTTTCCAGTGGTAGAACCTTGATAATGGAATTCTCCCATTTGTCCAACAGTGCTTGATTCTATTCAGATTCATTTCATGGTTCAATGCCTATCTGTTCATGTTCTTTGCCTTAATATAGTTGGGTAGGAAAGGTGGGCTTTTTTTATGTAACTGGCTGGGGCTGGGTTTTATGTCTAATCTCTTGTGACATGTTGACAATTACAGATGTGAGGATTGTCGTTTGATGCAATCAGTTGTTGTGAGTATGAGCTGAACAACTTTATTAACTGTGCTTTTATTGATGTAAGTGCATCCAGAGACTTGTTCTTTATAACCCTAAAACTGAAAGCACCACAAGTTCAGGACAGGGAGTAACAGTGTAGTTTATTTTTCCCCACGTTGCCCCAGTAATGTGCTTCAGTACTGACATGGAGAGACCACATAATTTATTATGCAGAAGCTCCTAGAGGCTCCAAATGAGATTGAATCTCCACTGAGGCCTGTCTCAGGTTGGCTGGCACTCTGGGGCAACTTGGGGCCAGTATTCCCCCTCATCTATCAGATTAGTGGTAATCTGTGATCCTAGCTGGATGCTCAATTAGAACGCTGACCCTAGCTGTGGAGGACTACTTAAACAGAGCTGAGCTCTGTAAGAGGAAGAAGACCCAGGAACAAGGAGACCTCCCACTCTTTGGGAAGACAGGCTGAAAAAAAACCACAGACAGAATTAATTCCTATGGTGGACCTTAGAAAGGGGGAAAGACAGAGAGGCAGTCCTTTCTCTGCTAGAATGCTGACTGGCCAGGAGGAGGACCTAGGCAGAAGCCAGTTGCTTGAGACCCAGAAGAAAGTCTATGCACAGACTGCAGGAAAGCAGCACAAAGAGCTTGGAGGCAAGTGGCAGCTAGGGAAATAGCAGTGCATGTGAAGAAGCAGATTTACCAACTTAAAACAGGGTCCCTGGGCTGGAATCCAGAGCAAAAGGTGGACCTGTGTTCCCCCTACCAGCCCTCAGGAAGGGGCATACAAGCCCAACATAAGGACTATTGAGCCCTAGGTGTGGCTGAAGATTGACCCAAAAGGACAGGTGGGAAAGGGCTTAAGAGGGAGTGGAAGGATCTTTTGTTCTGGGATGGTTTTGGACTGCATTTAGTTGTAGTTTTGTAATTGTGGAAGGGGGCTGAACTTTTATGTAACTTGTCTGGAGGGCAAGTTCACAGAAGATCCTGACCGTGACAGGCCAACGAGGGGCCAAGAAAGCAGTTATTAGAGGGTGCCAAAATTAGGGCCCCTTGCAGTGCAGCACCCTGAAAATGAGGGGCACTAGGCAGTAAGAGCAACCACTTATATGGCCCCATTGTGCTAGGCACTTACACACCTGCACAGAGAGTCCCTGCCATGAGGAGCTTTATGGCTGTGGCTTAAAAGGCAGTTCAGTCTCCATGCCCATTCACCATTTGGGCTCCATGTAAAAAGAATGTCAACAAGAGTTAATTGATAGGAATTTGTCTTCTAGGAACTGTACTGAGAATTGATTTTCTATATAGAATATAAAACATATCCGATAGAAATTGTGATGTTGCACCCCAAAATTCTTTATGGAAATATGCTTATGAATGTATATGTGACATAACTGGAATATGTTTTATGCTACATATGCCATGTAACATATCTCTGCAAAGTTATGATCTACTGAATATATTCATCCTATTTGTATGCATGTATCATTTTTGTATTCAAAATCGTGAATATTGGCTGTGTACTTGTTTGGTTTTAAGTAGCCTTAGTAAGGCATTTGGGCAGCTTCTTTAGAAAGGAATTTTGCAAGTTAAGTGCCCAATCAAGAAAAACTTAATGGACAATGGATCTTGGAAGGCTCCAATCCACATAAGAAGTCTACCTGAGGACATTCAAGGTAGCATGTGAGCAATGGCTGCTACCTGTAAGTTCTGAGTCATGCATGGACATGTGACTGGCCCATGTGACTCCAAAACTCCATCTTGTAGCTGGGATTCTGCACAGGGAGTGGGAGGGGTGTCCACTCACAAGAGAGTCTATTTAAATCCCTGGGAGACCCCTCCATTTTGTCTTCAGCTGGCTCAAGATGTAGCCTCTCCACCCCTAAAGGGAAAGAAACTGGAACAAAGAATAGTAACCACAGGGGTATGAATGATTGCTTGACCCAGACTAGAAGGAGACTAGTCTGTAAAATGACAGGTTTCAGAGTAACAGCCGTGTTAGTCTGTATTCGCAAAAAGAAAAGGAGTACTTGTGGCACCTTAGAGACTAACCAATTTATATGAGCATGAGCTTTCGTGAGCTACAGCTCACTTCATCGGATGCATACTGTGGAAACTGCAGAAGACATTATATACACACAGAGAGTATTGTTTCATGGTCTCTGTGTGTATATAATGTCTTCTGCAGTTTCCACGGTATGCATCCGATGAAGTGAGCTGTAGCTCACAAAAGCTCATGCTCAAATAAATTGGTTAGTCTCTAAGGTGCCACAAGTACTCCTTTTCTAGTCTGTAAAAGAAGCTTATCGGAACATCTCTGAGGGTGAGATTTCATCTGTAATCATTTTCTCACTGTATTAAGTTTAGACTTTCATGTTTTATTTTATTTTGCTTGGTAATTCACTTTGTTCTGTTATTACCTGGAACCACTTAAATCCTACTTTTTGAATTTAATAACATCACTTTTTACTAATTAATTAACCCAGAGTATGTATTAATACCTGCGGTGGGGGGGCAAACAGCTGTGCATATCTCTCTCCGTGTTATAGAGGGCGAACGATTTATGAGTTTACCCTGTATAAGCTTTATACAGGGTAAAACGGATTTATTTGGGGTTTGGACCCCATTGGGAACTGGGCATCTGGGTGTTGGAGACAGGAACACTTAAGCTGTTTTCAGTTAAGCGTGAAGCTTTTAGGGGATGTACTTCAGACCTGGGTCTGTGTTTGTAGCAGGCAAGCATGTCTGGCTCAAACCAGGCAGGGCACTGAAGTCCTAAGCTGGCAGGGAAAACAGACTCCGAGGTAGTCAAAGCACATCAGGTGGCAGTCCCAAAGAGGGTTTCTGTGATCCAGCCCATCACAGTAACAATATTTGGTTTCTGGGCAGGTGGGAATGCTTCAATAGCACTGTGCTGCTAATCCTTTTGAGTTCCAGTCTCCACCCTTTTTTTTTTTTTTTAAGATGTGTCTTCCTCAATTCCTTTCAGAAACTAGATGTTTGTGGCTTAAATTTTTGTAGCATTCAGATGCATAAATGCCCATTTCTAAACTGATGATTGCATATTGTTTTTCAACTCATGCTCAATTTTGTTCACATCAAATGTGGCTTATGTTGTTATGATTATACTTCCATAAACAGCCCCAGGAAAATTAGCTGACTATTTAGCAAATGGACTTTTCTTTCTGTGTGTGACTTTAAAAATGGAGCCATAGATTTTTATCAAAAATTTTGTAGTTTAGTGACTGGATTTCAACCCCTTTTGGAACCCTAAAATATTACAACACATTGTATGTGGGAACATATAGTACAATTACAAATATATGAAATTCATAAATGGGTTTTCTCCTGGGTTTTGAGTTCATTAGCTATATTTCCTTGCTATTGGTTCAGGAATGGACTTACTGAAATGCAGTGGGAAGGGGAAAGGCAGAGGGTGCCACAAGTCAGTTGTTCAAAGACACCCTTACAAAGGTATTGGGGCTGAAGTATTCGGTAGCCACTGGAATGAGGCTAGCTCTTTAACCTAGCCCTTGTCACTGATCAAGGAATATATAGCCCAGCTTCTAGTTGGGTATCAAAACTATTGAGAACATCCACTTCTTTCAGTGAGGAGTGGTCATTGGTTTCCACTCCAGAATAAGCCCCACCCCCCAGCTGCACAGAAGTGACTCACTGGCTGGTAGCGTGCCCCCTCCCCCTCCCCACTTATGGCTGGGTGTGGGGTTGCTGAGCCTTCCTCTCCTTTCCCACCTCCATCTGGGTATTTTGTGGCCTAGCCCTCCAGCCAGGTTACTTAAAAGTTCAGTCCCTTTCTGGAGTATCCGAGTCGAGCTGTAACTGGTCAGGGCCCAAGCTGGCTTCCCTCAGCTAGTCTCTTCTTCATCCCTTCACCCAGTTCTCCTTGAGTGAGCAGCAAAGTCCTTCCAACTTGCCACAGGACACAACAAAAATCACACACTTCTCTCCAGAGTAGCAGACCCCAGTGCTCCTTCCTGGGCCCCTCAGTAGAGCTCAAAACTATGAAAAACAATAAAACTCAATGGAAGCATCTTCTGTCCATCCTTGCGCCTGAGCCTCTCATCCCAGTTCACGAGACCCTTTCCCAGCCCTCTTCCTGGACTGGGCTTGTGCCTCAGATGGTCTCTCCTTACACAGGACTCCACAGCTCTCCTTCTTGGAGCTGGGTTTTGAGTTAGTTAACTGTAGATCCTTAGCCAGCTCCTCCCTCAGCTGACCCCTTCTCCCAGTTAGTCCTCAGGTGGAGAGCACTCAGAATGGCCTTCTCCTGCTATTGTCTACCCTGCTAAGAAGTAGGCAGTAGCACTTATGCTGGTCCTCTTTTCCCAGCGGATTAGGTGAGAGGGGAGTCTTCCCTTGTCCTGTCTGCAAGATTCCTGGCCCTATGCCTTTAACGATACAGTGATGAGATTTCTCTCAAATCTCTCAAAGCGCCACTTATTCCTGGGACTGCTTCCTATCACCAATCCCTTTGTCCTTGTATATTGGACCTTTCAAAATCTTAAAACTACATGCCATAGGAGGATGGGCTGACCACTAATCACCACTACATTTAAGGGCAGACAGCTCTGTCAGAGGACTAAAATTGGAGGCTTTAAAGTGTGCTCACTGCATGAAGATGAATAGGAGCACTACAGTCCTGCTATGGTCTGATTATCGGTATGGGCAATAAAGTAACTTTAGAAATAAAAGGTATCAGGTTTTACTGGTGTATAAACCACACTGTAAGTTGAAGTTAGGGGAAGAGGATGATTCTTCAGTATGTCCTTGTGAGGAATTATAAGGGTGGTAGGAGGAGAACCAGGAGTAGACAGAGTCATGGAAGCCAAGGGAGGACAATATTAAGAAGAGGGACATGGCAGATGGTGTCAAAGGCAGCTGACCAGTCAAGGAGGATGAGGATGGAGTGTTAGTTCTATCGAAGCTTTATGTAGGAAGAGGTCATTGGAGATGTTGGTGAGAATGACTTCAGTGGAGTACAAGAGTCAGAAGCTGTACTGGAGAGGGTCTTACTCCAGATAGTCACTGGAAAGAGTGTTCCATGAACTTAGAGAGGAAAAGGAGAAAGGAACTGGGGTGGTAGCTGGAGAGGGAAGTAGGGGGTCAAGAATGAGGTTTTTGAGAAGAGGGATACTGCAGCATGCTTGTATTGTGAGCTGAAGGAATCACAGGAAAGTGAGCAGTTAAGGAGAAGAGCAAGGGAGAGGATAAGAGTGCAGCTGCATCTCTCTCCAGTCTGTTCAGAGATAGTGGAGTGATCTTGTTTCAGGAATATGAATGAGGTATCTGTTCCTCATGACGTCCATAAGTGTAGCTTCCACTGATATTAATGGAAACACACCTTTAGGAGTAGATTCCTATGTGGCTTCTAGTGGATGGAATACTCTATTCATTACAGATGGTAGTTTCTTCATCAGTTTCTTTTTCATTTCCCCCCCTTCCCACACACAGACACACATTTTCTTGGTGGGTAAAAGTATTAAAACACACACCACAGTCTAAACTTTCTCCTTAACATGGCTGTTCTTTCCTGAAGAACTCCTCTTTTCCTGCCCTCTAGCTCCTTTTGGTGGAATATAATCGGACCACATTTGGTCTGGAAGCCCAGGCAGAGTCTGTGAAATAACTGCTTTTCCATGTAGGTTACTAGCATCTGACATCAAGCTGAATCAGCAAAGGAGCTCTACAAATCTAAGAAGGGTTCTACAGCCTGACTACTGTTACACTATCCTTCTTTAGTCTCCACAGTTCAGAGCTTCAGAAGATTTCACTAGCAACATGTTGTAATTGCAACTGTTTCAGAGTGACAGTGATTTTTTTTTTTAATTCTGTTCCTCCCAGCTGTTGAGCTCAGAAACAGTCAAATCTAGAACAGGTTTTAGCAGCACATTTTGCTCAGTTGTCACATGAAATAAGTCTGATTAAGGAAAAATCTTTCAAACCTCTAAATAGAATTGAAATGTGTTTATCAATGCTCATTTTCAGCTCTCAAAGTACTAATCCACCAATGGCCAAAATCATCTCTTACTGGGGATAAGAGCAGTTTACATCACCAGTGCTGCAGAAGATTCAGACACTGGAATTTTTTTTCTTCATTAGGATGCTTGAATCATTATCACCTGAGTGAAAGGCAACAAAATAGGCAATCTTTTGCAAATCAGTGTAGTTCAATGCAAATCAGAATTTCAACGTGCAGCAGAAAATGAATAGAGATGACAAATTAAGGCAAGCAGCGCACAGGGGTAAATCAATTCACAAGTATCTGCTGTTGCCTTGATCCTGGTAGACTGGGTTCCTTC
This sequence comes from Lepidochelys kempii, assembly GCF_965140285.1. Classification (NCBI taxonomy): domain Eukaryota; kingdom Metazoa; phylum Chordata; order Testudines; family Cheloniidae; genus Lepidochelys; species Lepidochelys kempii. Next base: position 17,766,728 of record NC_136387.1, on the reverse strand, counting down.
AAGGGTTTATCATTTTGCATGTAATCTTAACTCCTGCCACTCCCAGGCTATGGATGCAGTGTAGCAGCTGTATTGGATTAGTGTAGTGGCTGCTCATGCTGTGACCATCAAGACAACCTCTTCATTTCTTTGTAAATAAGAAGCTTCATTTTGGTGTTGCTGAACTGTGTTCTGGAATAAGTTATTTAAATGGTTATGATCCATCTTCAGCCTAGCAGTAAAGATATAAATAATATGTTGCTTTATTTTTACTATGAATAGTATTTGATTACAATACTGTGTACAGGTAGGCAACATTTCTTCTACATGAGGAGGAGACTCAAAAAAACAGAGCTTGGAGGAATCCATTTGAGTATCAGTTTAAAGTGCGTAAGTGTCGGCACACTGGTTCAGAAATATATAAGAACTGATCTCAGGCTTCCATCAACTCATACTGAATCTCAATAGAATATTTGTGGGTTTGACAATATTCAGAAACTCAAAACATTTTTACCCTTGATGTTTTCGTCTTCTGGCTGTGTCTGGAGAGCAACAGGAGGGGAAACAAAACAAAGTATGGACTCATGGTATTTTGAGCCTGGCTAGGAGCAGGTTATGCTGAAAATTATAAACCACATCCTCCAAGCTGGGCAAACAGATTTCTCAAGTTGCGGGTAATTCGGGGGGCAAGAGGGGAGGAAATCCATTTTTTGTGTGTTGAACTCATGGCAATTCCTATGTAAAGTCCTACAGAGCAATTCATTTTAGGTATGATAGCTGTTCAAGACATTAACATTTTAAGACAGGGCGTGAACAAGTCTATCTTTCAGCTGAAACTGGAGGAGGCGAAACAGATAGCAGGAACTAAATCCTGCACTGGGGAATAGACTTACCAGATAGAGGTGCTGACTTCAGCATTGCTGAATTTGATCTGTTTGCCTTATAGAAAGCATTGATCATAAGTTCAGTATGAATAAATGAACACCTTGAGTCTCCAGTAAGAAAAGCCAGAAACCAGGCTTTTGTTACAGTCTTTCAGATACAGCCTGTGCAAATCCTCCCTTCTCATTCAGTTTTTTTTTTATGATGCTTTCCAATCAATAACGTCATTCTGTGATATAGATCTAAAAAGAAAATTCCTCCTTTTATATTTTTTTGTATTAGCTAACTTGGTATATTCCCTATACTTGGGGTTTTCAGGCATGTCTTCAAATCCATAAATGAGTATTTAATAAGTATGAGTAGAAAATACATAAAGACTTTACTCATGTTGGAAATTCTGAGCAGCTAAAGAGATTTATTTCTCCTGAGAGGGCATCCACTACCCTTTCCCTGAATTCCTCTGGGATTTTTGCCCATGATCCTCTGAGAAAGTAGTAAAAAGTAAACCACCTTTAAGAAGGGGAGCTAGCTACTGACTTAACCCTATGAAGGACAGCTTACAGAATGAGAACAATATCTCAGTAAAATCATTAAACCAGATGATTGTTTCCAGAGGTTTCTCTTTGCATCAATGGCACAATGTGCTTTGGACAGGAAAAAAAAAAAAAACTCTTGTGCCCAACACTTTGAAACTTGGCCTGATTTTCAGAGATGCTGATTACCCACCACTCTCACTGATGATGATGGGGAGCTTCTGGATGTAGCACTTCTGGAAAGTGTCACCGTTATTTAGAGGCGTACATAGGATTTCAGGAGCATAGGATTTAAAATGCTCTTAAGTCTGTTTTTAGACACTTTGGAAACTCCGCCCCATGAACCTAATTTTAGTTCTCGGAGGAGATTTGTGAAGGCAAGAAAGGCAGTTGGGTACAGTAACGTAGTGTACTCACCACCTGTACAGCTCCCTGGAGTGATGCTGCAAGAAGTCCTGTCTCCTGGAAGCCATCTCTCACAGTCTCTTGCTTGTCTCAGCCCTCTGGCCAAGTCGTATAAAGTTCAATCCCCTTCCAAGGTAAGAATAAGGTTCAACTGCAAGCTCACAAAACATCTCAATGCAAGAGAGCCTTTGGCTCCCACTCTTGGGCTATTCCTCCGTTCAACCTGTGGGGGTCAGCAGTCAGCATGCTCACACTCCCCGACCCCCAGTTCAATATTCCTTCAGTGGGGCTTGCATGCCCATTCCTCAGGGATTGGTAGGGGAACCCAAGTCCATCCTATAACTTGAGTTCTGGCCCAGGGACCCTCCATTAAATAACTAATTCTGCTTCTTCAGATGTGCTGCTGTTTCTTTGGGCTGCTTTTTACCCCTAAGCCCCCTTGTGCTGTTCCCTCACAGCTCATGCTTAACTTGGCCTCCCTTTGGTTCCCAGGTCTCTGACTTCTCCCTAAATTCTCCCAGCTTCTCCTTTCTCTCTTGAACTAAGCCCTCTTCTGCTCCTCTTGGGTTCCACTGAAGTACTTTCACTGACCCTATCTCAAGGCCTCCCCTGCAGGGCCCTAATCTGCTCCCTGTGAACCCTCCTACCTAGCCCTTAAACAGATAAGAAGCTATCTCTGGGCTCCCCACAGAGCCTGACTTGGTCTCTGTTGATTTCTCACTCCAGGAGAATCCTATCTGCTCTTCAGTCTGTCCCCTTAAGGGTCCTTATAATGCCTAGTTGTCTAATGATCCTTACCTAACTCTGCTCCTTCTGGCCAGAAAGAAATCAGTCCATCCATCTCAGGTGCACTAATTGGCTCTTCCGGCCATGTGTAACAAGTGATGGGAGTAAACCCCATCACAGGTGCCCAACCCCATTGGTGTCTTTGAAAATCTCCTCCTATTTTGGAAATCTTTGCCTAAGGTGCATAATGTTTGATAATTTTGGTCCATGTGTGGAATTTTCAAAAGCACTCAAATGGCCTAAATTTGTCCTCATCGCCATCCATGCTAAAACTTCTATTGACTTCAAAAGTAGCAGAGTTAAGGCAAAGCTGATTGCTTTCAAAACTCTGCCTTATGTGTTTAATAGGCTATTCTACTTGATTGTTAATGGAGCATCAGAAAGTTTAAAACTGTTTTCCATTGGCAGATCGAAGTCTTCCTAGGAGCCCTGCAGAGCCGTTGAAAAGATATTTGCTATGTGTATTTCTCTTTGCCTCAAAATCATCTTGATATAAAGCTAATTCTCAGTCTCTTAAACAGTCCTGACTGAAAAGTCACAAAAGAAAACAGTGCATAAAAATTGTTGAGAGGGAGAATTGGACAGTGACCAATGCACTTAGCTAGCCTAATGGGAAGGCTGAATAATGTCCAAGTTTTGGAGTACTGAATTATAATGTGCCTTTTTAAAAAGTCTTCTCATTCAAAGTGCTATTATGTTCTGCTCTAAGCACTTCTGACAAAGTCAGGATAACTAAGCTTGCCTTGGAAGTGTACATTAGCTTACCTGATGCTTTAACTATATATTGAAAGACACTAGAATACAGCGTTCTCTAGATATTCCAGTCAACAAGAGTCCAGGTGGTATGGTGCCTGGCCGGAAGAAGGATAGGATATCGTCAGGGAGCCCTCAAATGAGATTTCTGAATGAGAGAAGTAAATACGCAAAGCATACTATCAACCTTGTCAGAGATGTGTATGTCATTTTATTACTAGAGGCGAAGTTGCATTTAATTGAGGAAATGTGGTTAGGAGAGAGGAGACACTTTTTTTTTCTTTTAATGTGAGGCAAGACACCACTTTTGCCTTGCTGGGTTCCGCATTGCTCTTTCTGGCCAGGGAGAGGGGTGGGGAGAAACTTGAAGTAAATCAGTTTCATTCCAGACCTGGCTTTTTTTTTTTATATTTACAAAGTGGACCTCAGGGTCCACCCAAGGATCATTCTTCAGCCAAACTGAAGAAACAAATTCACATGCACACACCCTTTCCCTATCCTTTTTCTGGGATATTGCCTTGTTATGCATGCCCTGGGGTGCCAGTCCTTTCCCCCAAAAGCAGTTAACTTGATTGCTTCCCTATCCTGAGAACTGCAGCCTTTCCACCCTTCTCTCCCTTTTGTCAGTAGCCCTGCTGCAGTGTCTCTCCTCATTCTCTCTCAACAGAAGAGGAGTTTTCAAAGGTCACAGACAGCCCTTAATTGAACTCAGGTGTCCCTAGTTGACCTAAGATAACCTCATTTCAGCTCATGCAATGGGGAAGGGCCTTTACCATTCTAGAGCTGACATACCTGCCTTCTATCCAGAGGAGGAGATGCGTAGAAGGGCCAGGGCCTTCTACGCCAGACTATTTTCCCCAGATCCGACTGATGCTGATGACTGCAGAGTGCTCTGGGATAGACTCCCGACGGTCAGCATGGGCAACCAAGACCATCTGGAGCCACCACTCGCTCTAGCTAAGTTCTCAGAAGCCCTCCATCTCATGCCCTTTAATAAATCACTCTCCCAAAGCTGTCCAGCGTGATTTTGTCCTTTTGCTTTGACATGATCTCAGCTAGCAGAGAGAAGCAATATTATTATGCTGACCTTGAAGAACAAAGGGGATCTGATCCCTGATGGAAGCAACTATTATGTTGAAAAGTGACACTTACTTGACACTTGCACAGTGGGAGGAGAATAATAATACTGGGTACTTCTCATGAGCGCTAGACTGTATCTGCAAATTTCAACATGCTGTACAGAGAAATACCCCTCCTGCTTCAGTTTTCCCACCTTTAAAAATGGGTATGATGGTAAGTTGTGACTTGTTAAACTCATTGGCAGAACCAGGAAGAGAACTTAGGTCTTCTGAGACTCACTCCCATACCTGATCTGCTTGTGATGAATCTGTTGAATGGTGATCTAGCAGCAGAGGGTGGTAAATCTGCTGCTGGTAATACTGGGGCTGCTCTTCCCACCCTTCCTTTGGCTGAGGAGGGTGATGGGTTCCAGGAAGAGAATATTCTGAAGAAATTGGTGGGAGTGGATCACAGAGGCAGGATGTTTGGGGTCGTGGGACAAGTGCGTCACTGAAAGCAGTTGTGAAGCGGCACAGAGGTTCACGAGGTGGTAGATCCAGTCTCAGCCTTGCTTTCCCATTGATGGGACAGGCAGCGTGAAACTTTTTTGCAACAAAAATGGAAACAGTCATTGTCTGCTGTATGAAAGTTGTAATGAAAGCAGTGACGTGTTATGACCCTAACACATCTCCCCCCATTCCTTGCCACTTGAAAACTTTGTTGTAGGGCTCAGCTTGGGGGATATGTGAGGAACACGTCCTTCACATTTTTACTTGGCCCATTCATTTGGAGGTCTCCTGTGTCACAGAACTGTGTGGTATCCTGCAATGGGATTCGGGACAGAGTTCCATTGTTCGTGCAATTCCCAGCAGCCTATTTGTGCTACTCATAATCCCCATCAAAAGCTTTATTTTTTTCTCTCATTCATTCATTGCAGCTAATAGGTCAGACTCTCAAATGACTGCTCAGAATCAGGCCACAAATGGTCAGCTGGGAATTCTCTGGGCCTGGAAGAAATCTGCTGCCATAAAGCGGATACTGCTTGGTCCTTAGCTTGGCTAGTCACTCCATCACCAACCACCAGTGGAATGTGGTAAGATAGAGAGTTAAAGTGAAATTCCATCCACTTTTCCTTTTCCTCTCACAAATCTTAGTCATAGGCAAGGTAAAACAGGACTCAGATAAATGATTCAGTTTATAAATCCATCTAAATATTTCAGCATAGCTGAAAGTTCTTGCATCCATTTTTTCCAACCTCTCTAGTCCTCCGTTGACCATAATATAACATCCTTTGCTATACAATATCCCATGACGGTTCCACAATTGGAAGGTGAAGTCCAGCTTCACCTTCCTTTTCAAGTTATACTTGACTCTGGCCTCTTACAAATGCGCTCTTACAAATTCAGCTCTTCAGACTGAGCGAAAACAAGTCAAAATAAAAATAGCTCATTTTGCAGACTGGCATTCTCTTGTTCGATGATACAAAACTTCTGTGATTATCAACAGGCAGGCTATCTTGAAGTGTGGGACTGGAAGGGACCAATATTCACTCTAATTTTTTCCAACCATGTGCAGAATGAATTTTGTTATGGGCACCAATATCGAGGTGATGTGCGCCACCAGTAGGAACAAAAAACCTAGATAATATATAATCTCCCCTGACTGTTAGGAAGCTTTTGCTAATGTCCAACCTAAACCACCCTTGCTACAACTTAAGCCCGTTGCTGCTTATCCTATCCTCAGAGGTTAAGGAGAACCATTTTTTTCACCCTCCTGATTGTAGTAACTTTAGTGTTCTTGAAAACTTATGTCCCCTTCAATCTTCTCTTCTGCAGGCTAAACAAACCCAGTGTTTTCAGTCTTTCCTCATGTTTTCTATCCCTTTAATCATTTTTGTTGCTCTGGACTTTCTCCAGTTTGTTCACATCTTTCCTGAAATGTGGCACCCAGAACTGGACACACTGCTCCAGTTGAAGCCTTATCAGAGTGGAATAGAGCAGAAGAATTACTGCTCATGTCTTGCTTACAACACTCCAGCAGATAAATCCCAGAACAATGATCACTTTTTTTTGCAACAATGTTACACTATTGACTCCTATTTAGCTTGTGATCCACTATGATCCCCAGATCCCTTTCCACAGTATTCCTTTACCATTCTGTATGTCTGCAATTGATTGTTGCTTCGTAAGTGGAGTACTAATCTTTATTGAATCATAGAATCATAGAATATCAGGGTTGGAAGGGACCCCTGAAGGTCATCTAGTCCAACCCCCTGCTCGAAGCAGGACCAATTCCCAGTTAAATCATCCCAGCCAGGGCTTTGTCAAGCCTGACCTTAAAAACCTCTAAGGAAGGAGATTCTACCACCTCCCTAGGTAATGCATTCCAGTGTTTCACCACCCTCTTAGTGAAAAAGTTTTTCCTAATATCCAATCTAAACCTCCCCCACTGCAACTTGAGACCATTACTCCTCGTTCTGTCATCTGCTACCATTGAGAACAGTCTAGAGCCATCCTCTTTGGAACCCCCTTTCAGGTAGTTGAAAGCAGCTATCAAATCCCCCCTCATTCTTCTCTTCTGCAGACTAAACAATCCCAGCTCCCTCAGCCTCTCCTCATAAGTCATGTGTTCTAGACCCCTAATCATTTTTGTTGCCCTTCGCTGGACTCTCTCCAATTTATCCACATCCTTCTTGTTGAATTTCATTCTGTTTACTTCAGACCATTTTCCAGTTTGTCAACATCATTTTAAAATTTTAATCTTATCTTCCAAAGCACTTGCAACCTTTCCCAGCTTGGTATCATCCGCAGACTTTTTATAAGTGTACTCTCTCTATGCCATTATCTAAATAATTTATGAAGATACTGAACAGAACTGGACCCAGGACCTATCCCTGTGGGACCCCACTTGATATGCCCTTCCAGCTTGACTGTGTAGCACTGATAACTACTCTCTGGGAACAGTTTTCCAACCAGTTACTCACCCACTTTTATAATAGCTCCATCTAGGCTATATTTTCCTAGTTCATGCGGCGATCGTATGGGATAGTATGAAAAGCCTTACTAAAGTCAAGATATGCTACATCTACCCCTCCCCCCCCATCCATGAGGCTTGTTATCCTGTCAAAGAAAGCTGTTAGGTTGATTTGGCATGATTTGTTCTTGATAAATCCATGTTGACTGTTACTAATTATCTTCCAGGTGTTTGCAAATTGATTATTTGGTCCATCTTTCTGGGTACTGAAATTAAGCTGACTGGTCTGTAATTCCCCAGGTTGTCCTTACTCCCCTTTTTATAGATGGGCACTATATTTGTCCTCTTCTAGTCCTCTGGAATCTCTCCCATCTTCCATGAGTTTTCAAAGATAATTGCTAATGGCTCAGCTATTTCCTCAATCAAACTTGAGTATTCTAGGATGTATTTAATTAGGTCCTACCTAATGACATCCAACTTGTCGAAGTAACTTGTTCTTTCCCTGTTTCAGCCTCAGATCCTACCTCATTTTTAGTAGCGTATACCGTTAAGTCAGATTGCAACTAACCTTTTTGGTGAAAACTGAACCAAAAAAGGCATTTAGCACTTCTGCCATTTCCACATTTTCTGTTGTCATCTTTCCCCCCCTTATTAAATTATGGGCCTATCCTGTCCTTGGTCGTCTTTTTGCTTCTAATATATTTGTAAAATGTTTTCTTGTTGCCCTTTATTTCTCTGGCTAGTTTAATCTCATTTTCTGCCTTGGGGAATGAGAGCGAAAGTATTTGTCAAGATAAAAGAGGTTAACAATGTAACAAGTTACCACCTATTCATATCATTACACTGAAATGGCTACGTTAAAGTCTATGAACCTGGATACTTTTATTGCCTTTGCCATTCCCTGTTTGTATGTCAGTGCTGCGGAAGAAAAGCCTGCTTTGGCTGTTGAGATACTGGGTATCTGAAGACCATCTTGTTTGTCAAGGAACTCCGCACCTATTAAATTTAAGTGCAACTGAGTCAAATTTACTGTGAGGAGTTAAAAATCAAAATTCAAATAAACTCTTGTTACACTTCAGACATTTTTAAAATTTTACTAGTATCTTAGACTATTAGCAGATATTTAGAGAAAGATGTTGTTAATGAGCATATCACAGTGACAGATGATTCTGTAGTGTATACAGTTGCAATTATCCAACAGATTTAAATTCAAACAAACTAGTTTCCCTGTTGAATTGAGCTGATATCACAGGTACAAAACTTTAAAGAGGACACTAAAATAAAATGTTTGGAATAAACTTTGCCATTCTGGCCAAGTGACTGGTCTGAGAATTCACATGCACTACAGGGTAGTAATGCAAATGAACATACATGGTGATGTTTTAGAGACCATTTTAAACTGGAGCTGGTTCTGGATCTGAATATCACTTTTAGTTGGATTGTTCAAATCTGGGTCTTTGGTTTCATCCCATCTCTACTTCTTCTACTTAAATGGTGAAGAGCTGATTGCATTTTTGAAAGAAGTATGGATAATCCAAGGCTCTTATTCTATATTATTTATAAACCTTGGGATATGCAAATAATGGACCACCTCTACTATCTAAAATGTTCTACAATGCTATGGCTCATGACTAATATCCAGATGTCAAATACTGCAGTTAAGCAGATCTTAGCATAATGATAATATTTGATATTGCATTAAATGTTAAAGCAGTAATTCCAATAGAGCTTGAGCATCTAAGATTGGCACTTGAAAAATGACTGAAGATTTGCATTGGTCTACAATCAATTTTATGAAATAGTGATCACTACTGTTGGGTAGCTTTACACCAGTAACTGTATAAATTGACTCCCCTATTTGGAAGGAGGGCAAAAGGAACTCTTGATCTGCCTCAGTAGCCAACCTGCTGTCCTTGCTAGTGTATGACATCCAGGAACATTTGTGTTTTATTTGATCTTATACTCAACTGAAAATGGAAAGCTGCCATAGGAAAAAATCAACAGCACAAATTGTGATTAATATGAAATAACTAATTAGACCTGGAGAAAGCACTAAGGCTTAGAGATAAGCGAAACACAAATCTTTTGGTTTGTTCTTGTTAAACGAAGGACTATTACTGTTTAAATTTCTTCTTATTAGTATGCTACATCGACTATAATGAGATTTTTCTCCCTTCATTTTGTTTGCAAAGGTTAAAAGGGGCAACCTTTCAAGTTAGTTAATGAGTATGCCAAATACCTAAATATCAATCAAATGTTTCTTTTAATAAAACATTAGTTTTAAATTATCTTGCCTTATGCAAAGAGAAATTATCAATCCACTCAGTAGTTGGTACTGGAGGTAATTAGGACATTTCTAAGACTGTACTGTTTCACCAGTTTCACTAGAACACAGAGCTGGATATATAATTGCAACCCTACAACAATTAGGCTGACTTATATTGTGATTTCTCCCCCCCCCCTCACCCCCCGCATGTGCATGTGTGCACACACTTCTTATTTCAAATGAAAAAATCACAAACCTGTGATTGGGTGAGAGGAAGTATAGCCTTAAGGCAGTGGTCTGACTCAGGGGACCTGGGTCAATTTCTGTCTGCCCCAAACTTCCTATGTGACTCTGAACAAGTCACTCGATCTGTCTGAGATTCAATTCCTTGGCTGTGATGTGAGAATAATAACACCTACTTTCTCTTCACCCTTTGTCTCATTTTTTTAGATTGTAAGCTCCTCAGGGCAGATACTGTCTCTTAGTTTGTGTTCATGCAGTACCCAACACAAGAGGGTCCTGATCTTGTTTGAGGTCTTGAGGCAGTATTATAATACAACTAATGAATAATAATGTAAGCACAGCAACTCCAATATTACACACACATTTTGCTAGGTTTCTTAAATAGCTGATGTCATAAATGCCATAAAACAATGCTAGGAAAGACAAGAGAAGAGACCCGTTCATAGGAAATTTGCATAGTCTAGCCAGAGAATTCATGTGTCAGTTTCAATAAAAATAAATAATCCAATTAAAATCCCCAAGCCCATGAAGTCTTAACCTTTCACCCTGAAACAGGAAAAGCATATGGCTGTTTGTATTATAGATGTGGAGAAAAATCAGTTTTCAACCCACTGGAGGTTAGCAAGTTCTAGTATTTCAAATGGGGAAAAGATTTGGACAAGTTCATGGTCTACTGCAATCCTTTTTTCAAAGTTTATGCCACTGGCAGATAGAGCAACGGGTCAGATACCAAATGTTGTAAGTTCCAGCATAGAATCTTACATAGATTTAGTATGTGAAAGCTATCTTGGTTGCTGTATTTACTTTTCAGATACAACTCAGTTAAGGTGTGTGTGTGTGTGTGTGTGTGTGTGTTCCTGAATGGTGAACAGTTTTCTATGCTTTTTGTTGAAAGGATGGTTTAAGGGAAAAAATTCCTGGTGTTTTTTTATTTTAGTAAGGCTCTAGATAAAATGTCTAGAAATTCCCTAACTTTCATCAGTGGCTCCACTTATTTTTCAAATTACTGCTGCGAAATGTGTTACAAGATCAGAAAAAAGAAAAGGAGTACTTGTGGCACCTGAGAGACTAACCAATTTATTTGAGCATAAGCTTTCGTGAGCTACAGCTCACTTCATCGGATGCTGTAGCTCACGAAAGCTTATGCTCAAATAAATTTGTTAGTCTCTCAGGTGCTACAAGTACTCCTTTTCTTTTTGCGAATACAGACTAACGCGGCTGCTACTCTGAAACCTTACAAGATTAGAGTTACTTCAATGTTAGTGAGCAAATATGGAGGTAAATGAAGCCCCACGGTCCTGTGGAGAGTACCTTTAGCTACCTACCAGTGAACCATGTATTGGGAATAAAATGACATGACGTGACTCTTAAAAGCAAAAACCAAGACAGTAGGAAAGTTAAACATGTTTTATTCTTCAGAAATAACCTATTTGTAAATTTATCAAGCTCCATCTTCAGCCACTATTCCAAAGTCTCTTCTTTCCTATTTTACGACATACCACTATACAGGGGTGGCCTTCGTAGTGGAAATCCATCTATCTACAGGATGCCTCAGGTGCTACAACAGTCCACTGCTTCTTTGATTAAACTCAGCTAAAGCATAATGAGCTGGAATGCCACATTATTTTCTTGGCAACATGGTAGCTTTCATCCAGGGAAGCCTTTTATCAGGGCATTGGAGCCACACACAACACATGCTCGATGAAGAAAATTACCAGCCTTAGGACAGAAGAATGTTGGTACAACCTCCAACTTTCTTTGCCTATAGGAAAATAGCCAGACTTTGGCTTCTGCACCCAGCTCCGACAGTAGACTTTGGCTTCACTATGTTTTAGATTCCCCCCCCCATATAATCAAATCAATGCATTATGCCACAGATTCTACACAACCATGGGTGGGGTTGGGATGGTAACTCTTTCTATAAAATCTTCTGCTTCACTGGGAGGAGGCAGACTCCTCGCAGCACGCAGCGTGAGTCTAGCCTAGTCTGTTTTAATCCGATACATTTATGATCATTACTACTCACTGGCCACAAGTGCACCTTTGTGTATCAATTTTGCATAACTGCTTTCAGATATCACCAACTGTTAGTGCCCCTGGGGAGGTGGGGGGAGGGGAGAATACGGGAGGGAGGTATCCATTTGCAGCGTCTGCTCCTTTCAGTGCTAGCTTTACTGTTTTTTGCTCAGATTTCTGCAATATGGTTATAGTAGCAAAACAACTTTCAATGTGACATTATCCCCTGGCAATCCATAGCTGAGGCTTTCTCCAAACATGGAACAGAAGGAGAACTGTCATGTTAACATTTCAGCTGACTTCATCCTCCTCCTTTTTTTCAGTGTTGTGCTTGAAATCTGCCTTCTCTTTCTGTTCTGTCAGCATGTGAACACATGCCTTTCTGTCAGCTGATTCTGTTGCATATATTTCTTCTTTGTAATAAGTTAAACCCTCTGCTTTTCACAGGGAGGGTTGAATTCACAGCGTATAATATGTAGGACAATGGGTGAATCAGTATGATTACCGTGTGCATCAAAATAAAACCCTTTCCTCAGCTCTGAGTGCGGATTCTGATTTCAAACCGTGTAACTCAGAAATAACTCAATTTAAATCAATGGCCTTCTTCCCCTGTGAAGTAAGTGAGTACTAGTGATGTTCCAACAGCCACATTTCAACACTTGGTTTCCAGTCAAGGATAGTAGGAAGTAACTGAGTTTGACGTGTGACTATGTTTATTCCAAAGAACGCTTCATTTGCCCATGAATACAGAAAGGAGATTCTCCTTGTAGGCAAATTTCTACTTTTCATAATGTAGCAGGTTGAGTTATCCAGGACACCATTTCACTTGCCTTTTATTCAGAAAGTTTTTTTAATGGCCGAATCCTCTAATGTTGCACATAGCCAAGTGCGTGGCCTTGGTCAGAGGTGTTCTGGAGGAGCATTCAGGGAGTGGAATCCTTCTTAAGCCTCACAGTTATCCAGTGATGCTATCCAATAAGCTGTAACAACATGTATACCCACTGTGCCCCCTTATGCAGGGGTTATGGCCTATGTATCCATGTAGTGCCGGATCTAATCTCCATGTCCTTGCTTTCAGCTTCCCCTGAATGGTGATATGGATTGACCCCACAGAGGGCAATCTTTTGCTACCCATAGAGACCTCACTTTCTGTGCTCTTTCTCCCGCTCTAAAGCAGAACCATACCAGTCTTGGAAACAAATTTCTAAAAGTGTTTAGGTGCCTAACTCCCATTGAAATCAGTGGTAGGTGCCTAAATACCTTTAAAAATCCATCCACCAGTACATACGGGGTTCTCTGTACACATGGAAGTGGTTGGGGAGAGAGAAGGTAGATATCAGTAGCTATCCAGAGACTTTCAATTCATATTCCATTGATATCTAAGCCAAGGAGGAAGTCCTAAATAATCACAAGGCTGCTCTGTCTCTGAGCAGTAAACAAATTCTCTGGCATAGTCATATCTGCCATTTACAGACAGCAAAATAGAAGAGCTCATGAAATAGCAATGAACGGACACAATTCTTGTATCAGTAATTTATACAACTTCTTACAATGTGGATCAGAAGACATCTAATGAAATGTGCAGATGGCTTCCTAGGCTAAGTAACTGAGGTAGATGTTAGAAAGGGGATAGGTAGAAGTTTTAAGCCATCACCAGAAATAATTTCTGTTACAAAATCAATTTATTTAACAGTGAGTGCTCTATCCCATTCATTCTTAGCAGTTATGTAATGCATCTCCATCAATTAGCTAGCATCTATCATTACAAAATCTCTCACATGAGGAGGAACAAAAGGAATATTGTCATGACTTTCTGCCCAGAGGAGATGCCTGGAAATCCCTGTGCCCTCACTGTTTGACCAGGGCTTCACAGTGTAAGAAGAGCAAGGAGCAATCACTTTGTAGCACATTCCTCTAAGGATCAGTCACAAGTCTGGGTCAAATGATCAGCTAGTGTAAACTGGCATCATTCCATTGGTGTCAGTGGAGCTACACTAATTCAATGAAGCAATTCCAATTTACTGAGAATCTGGCCTGGTCACTCATGCTCTATGCCTGCACCACCTCCAAACTTTGAAGAATGGGGGATATGCTCGGGCTAGCTAGCTACATGCTAGGTGGCGGGGATGGGGAGAAGCCAGGCAGCACTGTGTCAAGGCAGCTCACCCAGTAGTAAAGGTAGAGTAGTCCTTCTGGCATTTGGACTCCCTTGAATGTAGCATTAATCAGCAACTCTGCATGGTGAGCCAGCTGAGCTCTCTGGACCCTCTGTCCCTATGTTGGCAAGTTTTACTGCAGAAAGATGCAAAAAGCTATTTAACATGCAAAAATAAAACATTTTACAGCTGCATCCCCTTGCCACTACATGCATATGTTACTTTATTTTTAGGACCCTGTCATTTTTGCTAAAATTAGAGAGTGGTGGCTAATCTGGTTCCCAGCACTACTGTTAGCTGCTGATCACCTGGAAAGGAAGAGGTCTGGAGCCAGACAATGAACCTAATTTTCCCACAGAGTGATACTATTAAGGCAATGTGTAAATATCAGGAAGTTTAGTGATAACTTTGAATTTGTGTTTGCAGGAGGCCAATAATGTTATGAATTATTACAGAATGTGATTGTAAAATGATGGTTGTACTAACCAAATTAGTAGACAATCTGTGGTATGCAAATAATTAAAAATGCCTATCCTAGCTTATCACAGCTGAGGTTTGCTCAGTTTATTATCTCTTTCCTTTTGATCAAAGATGCACCTGAATGTGGACTATTTTAAGCAATATAGATTTATTATGTAAGAAGGACACAATATCCCTCAGCTGCACCTGCTTAACGTCCTGCAATTGCGGATACAGACCATCAGTCATACAATAAAATTTACCTGATATTTTGTTCCTTTATTGTTCTTAGCCATGAAACTTAGCAGAGCCAGATGAAAAGTGCAAAAGCAGTGCTGGCAAATATTTTGCATTCCAAATAGGTGTCAGCTTAACTATGCTTATGCTCTTTTTTGTCGTTTACATTTGCAAACATTCCTCCTGATGGGATGTTTTTCACAGGAGTATTGGAGTTGTATTTGAATGATTACACTCATGTGCGAACAAGTCTTCTCACTATTTATTCATGTGTAGTTGTTAAGTTTTACCATAAAAACAGGTAGCAGAAACAATGTTATGTGACTTAGATGACCAATCACACACCTCAAATAGTCAGAAATGGTTTGCTGAAATTTTGTTAACACGAGCTTTTCAGCAAGCCCTTATGACTACATTCAGAGAAATCAAGATTAGTTCATGACAAAAAGGGTGGGTAGAGTGTGTATGTGTGGCAGGGGCAGGAGGATCAGAGAGAGAAATAAATAATAGAGGATATTGCAACACATACTCTCACCAGCTCTAAAAATCAGATTTTGCTTCAAAGTCCATTCTTGATAGTTTTGCTGCAGAAAAGTTGCTGATTGACTGGTCCATGGTGTTCAGTTCATAAGGTCTCCCAGAGTTGGTGGGACCCATCAGTAGCAGTAATCCAGATATCTAAAATACAGGAGCAAGATGCAGGATTCAAACCACTTCTGTGTTTATGGACGCCAACCCAAATCAAACCTGTGCTGACACATGACCATATTATTAGTAGCATACATGTTAGAAGAAAATGTAGGGCCCCATTTTCAGAATTACATGTGCAAAAACACCTGTGGAATGATGTGCCAAATTTGCATATGCATTGGCCACAATTGCATGAGCAAATTGTGTGATGGAATCTATATATAAATTTGTGTGCACAATTTTCCAGTTTGTATGTACAATTTTGTGGTAATAGTGCTTCTATACTAAGCATACAGTTATGTGCGCACATACAATTCTGAAAATCTATCCCACATTGTATGTGCGTGAGCAGGGACGAGAGAGGAAAGGGAGGATGGATCGAATCTTGCCTGGACTCTGTTTGGCTTTTACTATTAACCTGGTAGATTTTCTTTAAAAATGCCTCTAGTAGTCTCTGGAAAACATGTTGCTGCTCCTTGCTGCAGACATTCTCATTACCCTTTATACAAACTGGTTTTGCTCAGACTTGATTTTTATTTCACATTTAGAAAGCACGCCTTGTCAATTTCATTTTTCTGCAATGGTTTGATTAGGTTAATTCCATCAAGTTTCCCCTTCCAAGCTCAGTTTTTCTCCAGCTTTTTGGCATGGTTTAAATCTTTGACATTTTGGCACTGTCTCTTCCCTTCCAGCAGAGGAGTTGTATTATGACCATCGCTGCATGTTAGTATCGGAAGAGAGTTTAACAAGAGCACTGGCACGAACAGAACTACCACCAACTTTGATGTACAGAAAACGTATCAGCAGTACACAGCATGGTCAGAATGATTAAAACCGTGATTTTTTTTTTTAAATCTAAAGCGTCGCAGGTGCTTTCAGGTTTAAAAGGTTTCTCACAGTGAATGTTATTTGAGAGTACTTAGGAAACTGTACCCTATCATTTGCATTAGGTTCTCTTATCCACACAATGTAGCAGGCTATTAGCATTATTCTCTGTAGCTATGGCATTTTTAAAAAACAAAGTAACTCCCTAACTACACAACCCAGCCCATATGCTACAGTGTTGTTCCATTTAGCAGACAGGACAAGAAGGACTGTCCTAATTTTTTTAAGCTCCCGGGCCTGTTGTTATATATTGATCAACATATGGCTACTACTTAGTGTAGCAACTTCACTGTATTATTCCTCTCAAATTAGCATCAGTGTGTATAGTTTTTCCAACATCTCTCCTTCATGCTTTTTGAAACTGCCTTTGTGTTTGCTTTCTTTGCTTTGCTCTCATCCAAGCAACTGAGCAACATTTAGCAGGTCACAACTGCCCCTGGGTTTCAAGTAGCATCCCCCAAGATTCCCTTTAAATCTTTTCTCGCCTCCGCCCCCATGGGTTTGATGCTATGAAGCAAGCAGTTGCTATTCCTCTTTTTGCAGCCACCTTATCTATCAAAACACTATAGAGACAACAAGCCCTCAGATACTCTTTATAATCCTTAAAATACTAGAGGGAGAGAGCGAGACTAGATAACAGCTTGAAAAATAAAACAATTAGGAAAGAACAGAAACTATGCAGGTGAACAAGTGGCTGTTGTGACAGCCAAGACATTAAATACATGTAATAGGCAGACAGAAACAAACCATAAGCACTTATTCAACAGCTTCTTTTAAACTGCTTAAAATCTGGGAAGATTAGAGTAACTTTTCCCCCTTTCTTTTTCTCCTTTGCAAACAGATTGGTTCTGGGTGCAAAATTCAAATCCAGATTTCAAACACCAAAATACAAGGCGGCATTTGGATCTGCGATTTGTGATTCAGTTTTTTCTATTAAACAGATTAGCAGCTCTCCTGACCTTCATTTTCATATTTGTAAAAAGATGGGTGATAGTTGTTTATATTTGCACTGTGATAGCACCTAAAGGGGCTCTCAATCCCACTGTAATGGTATGTTCTCTTGAAGAACATATATCTGGAATTGTCCACCCTTGAATGGTCTGAGGATATCAAAGGAGAGGACACTTTTTTTAAAAGGAGATATATAGAGGTCACTTCACCCACCACTGAAATGCAGCCTCTTCTGTGCTGAAAGGTAGAAATTTGAAATGGAACAAAGCAATGTTATACAATTCTTCAGGATAGAAGGTGAGAACACTATTCGTTCACTATTCAATGTTATGTAGAAAGAATGTAACTGCCCTCAAAATTTTTCCAGAACACTGTTGATAATATTCCTATCTTGGCAAAAAGTGCCCTGGGATTTTTAATGATTGAAAGATCAGGGCCTCAGTATTATGTCTCATTGGAATACAGCTTTTCCGACAGCACCGTGCCCCCAATACCATATTGGGCCATTAGTGTAATACCACTGGTATCTCAGTTGCTTCCAGTTTCTTAAAACAATTATTGTTCATTCTTTTCACAGAAAGTGAAGCATTTGGTCCACAGGGACTATTACTCTCTAACCATGGAGAAGCAAGTTACCCTAGAGAAAACCCTAACCACTTTTTTTTCATTCTTCTAGGAGAAACTTTGTTTTCTTGAGATAAGCAGCCCTCACCCCGCAGGCACATAGAGTAACTTCCTCTCCTACATTTTATTAAAAAAAAAGTTTATGCATATTCAAAAAGAAATATAAATACAGTGTGAATTCTAATTATACCCGTCCTACTACAATGTGGTGAATGTACTTTCATTGATCTTGGTGTCAGATATGTTCTAGTGAGGTACAGTACGTGGAGTACCCTACAAAACACCTTATGCCACTTGTAGTGCAAAAATCGCAAGCATTTTACTAATATTGTTATGGCTGGGGTTTGGTCAATCACATCACCTCCCTGAAACTGTTGGGCACGAAAGCCACCTTCCATTCAGTCTAAATGAGCGGATGAGTTTTGTTTAGTGCCAGTGAAACAGCAGAAAACCACAACATGAAGACTAGACCACAGGCAAGTTGGGCAGTAGCTGGGCCATGCACTCCAAGGGGTTTTCCAAGGCAGGGCCGGCTCTACCGTTTTTGCTGCCCTGAGCAAAGAAAGCCCAGAGAAGCTGCTGCCGAATTGCCGCCACGGCCAGAGGGACTGCCGCCCCTTTTGAACTGCCGCCCCCCCAAGCACCTGCTTGGAACGCTGGGGCCTGGAGCCGGCCCTGTTCCAAGGGCCTGATGATAAAGGTGTGTGTGTGGGGGGGGGATTGAATTGATTGCGCTTGTGTGCCTGGGAGAGAAGCAGCACCACCACCACCAGAGACGCTAACAGAGATACAGCCAAAGGCCAAGGAGAGAGCCAGAATAAGCAATGGAAGCATGGCCCTTAGAAAAATCCGTGAGAGAGCATTTTGGATAAAGTGCTGGCTGAAAGAGGCTTGAAACTGTGAGCAAAGAAACTATCACCTACTATTTGATCCCACTGTGCTCAGGCAAACAGGATTATGTACATTCTCTGTAAATAAACAGGATTACAATGAAGAAACATATGACTCCATCAACAGTTTCTCCTCCTAATGGAAACACCATGCAAGACCCCAAATATTGACTAACCACTCAGGGAGAAAAGGGGTAACAATATAAACAAAAGGGTTGAAAGCTCATTGGAGGCACCAGACAAACGGAGCAACCTGATGGCAAGAGGCAGAATAAATAAAACAGTAAACATATGAATGCTAAAAAGAGTATTAGATAAACACAGAAATATCCTAACTCTAAAAGCCTTATATCAACCAGCTCTACACAGGTCTGCATGGAGTAGCTCTCCTGCTTGCTATGCTTATCATATATGTTTGAGCCTAGGAAACAAAAACAATTCTGTTTAAAGGATCCCTCCCATTCCAGTCAGCCCCTATCATGGGAGGAAGACTAGATGTCACCAGTCCAACCTTCAGGACAGGGGTCTACCTGACTTTCTTTTACCTCCATAAGACAGGGAACAAATCTAAGCTATAAAGTGCCACAAAAATGGCCGCCAGCCCAAAATAAGGGGTTCTGCTGTCCTAAAGTGGCAAGACTTGAAAGAGAAAATCCCCAGGGCCCAGCAGGCAGGGCAGTCACCATGAGAGCTGGGTGAAATGTCTTGACCAAAACTTATTTTGGTGAAAAATGCAAATTCCATCTTAGAATGCTATGATCCCATGGTCCTGTTCTAACCCACGCTAGATTGCATGCATTAGTCTAAGCATTTCATGTTAAGTCTCTAGGATTTTTTGGAGTGCATCCTATTAGCAAAAGGATAGCATGTATTCCCACAGATGGGTGGTGACTCAGAGGAGCATGACTCATAAAGGGCTCAGCTTTTTCCCCGCGGATGTAGTGCTAATAGTTCTAATGTATGAACATAGCTATTTCCTGTGAGCAACAGGGTGCAGTAATCAAATTTTGTTCTTGAGAAACTACAGCAAAAACACCACTATTGTAAATTATTCAATGTTTTTAGATGAAGAGAAAAAATACTTAAAAATCTCTGGTCCCTAGTTTTGCCTTCCATGTCAAAACTAAAGATGTTTATCTTCATGAAAGAATTTTTTGAAATGGGGAGCACAACTAAAAAGAAATAAAAAGAAAAGGTCTTCTGTCCAACATTCACACTTGTCCCGTGTCATTCATTGGGCACAATTAGGTTCCAGATCCAATATAAACTAATCATTCTAAATTTTGAACCACGTGTCTATATTTTAAAGTATGATTTTTTGTTGTTTTTTTAAAGTTCTCTATAAAATGACTTTTGTTGCTCCATAATTCTTCTCACTAAAGCTGTTACCCTGTTTGCTCAGTGCTTTCAGTTCTTTATATCTTCACCGGTAAGAAAAATTCTAGGATTTGTGCTTAGCTGCTAGTTTTGGTGATGGTCAATGAAGCAAAGAAGAACATGGCTTGATTTCCCCCTGACATAATGGGATTTTCCCTTGTTGTGTTGTATGTGAACCTATGTGAGTCTTACTGTTTTGCATGAATGCGGTGTGTGCCTCAGTTTCCCTGCGTATTGCACCAATGTCTAGGTGGTGGGAATAAGGGTGTATGACTTTTGCAGGGGCTTCTCCAGCTGGTTGCGATGGCTGCCCAGTCACTTACTGCTGGATGCTCTGTCCACAGGGTGCAGTTTATCCCACTTGTAACACCAGTTGTCATGGAGTCACTGGGACGATGCTCTGGAACTAGTCCATATGAAGCCAGTCAGAACTCCGGGGGAGAATGCCTCCTCTCTCTGAACATACTATCTCCAGGGCAAAAAATGTACACAGCTTTGACCTTCCTGAGTCTGACCTCAGAGCATTCAAAATCCCCTTCCACACCAGGCACTTCCCACAGCAAGTCTGCCCAGGAGGGGCTCCTGGAGAAGCCAGAGGGCCCTGCACCCCAACTCTGCACTCAGACGTGACTCTCAGTCAGCTGGTAAAACAGAAGGTTTATTAGTTGACAGGAACACAGCATAGAACAGAACTTTTTAGCACAGAAATCAGTGACTTTCAGCCAAGTCCATCTTGTGGGGAGGGGAGGGAGTCTGGTCCTCCCCCTGTGCCCCAAGCCACCTGAGACTGACTCGCTTCCAGCCCCTGCTCATTGCTCCTCTTCAGGCCTTTGTCTCACTTCCCAGGCCAAGAGACACCTGGTCACATCCCCCTCCTGGGTCTCAGGTTATGAAGGGGCGGCCATCGCATCCGTGCAGGCAGCTGGAGCAGCCCCTGTGAAAGTCTCACACCCTTATTCCCACCACCTAGACACTGGTGCAATACACAGGGAAACTAAGGCACACACAGCATTCATTCAAAACAGTAAGACTCACATAGGTTCACATGCAACATAACAAGGGAAAATCCCCACTACGTCACACAGGGCACAGTGGTTCTCTGATATTAACCTCAACTAGTGGGCGATGATAGTGCATGTGCTATAATCCCTTACATGGATGAAGCAATGTGGTAACAGGGAGCGCAGCAATGAAAATATATGAAGAAGTGTAAGGAAATATTGCCATCCTACCCAATCTTAATTGATTTCCCATGGGGACCTACAATTTTTCCCATCCCTCTGTTCCCTAAGAAAAGCTGCACTTGAGTGTCTCACTGTACAATCTTCTATGCAGCGATTTGTCTTTGTATATGTTTTTCCAGTACAAGCATTGATGACAAAGTTTTTTTTTGTTTTGTTTTGGTTTTTAAACTGTTCTTAAGGGAGTCAAGAGTTTCTGTCTGGGGGAATTGGAAAACCACTGAGTTATTTTCCCTGTCTCATTAACGTAATGAATGACCTGGAATTAATATTTGTCACAGTCCCTGTGCCTCTGACCACGCCATTGCTGCCTTGAGGGAGCCCAACCTAGGTCTCAGGCCTTTCACTGTCATCTTTCTTGGCACACAGTCCCACGACTTGCTCCCTCTAGTCCTGGCCTCAGAATGCAGAATCCTGCAATCCACTGTAATCACCTCAGCAGATCTAACTTTAGTGCAGCACCTGCAGTCTGGTTCTCTCAAGGACAATAACCATGTTAAACCAGTGACCAGACAGCTCTCATAAAGCAAAGGACTATTTATTCAGAGCAAAAGCATTACACAAAGGACATAAAAACAATAAACAGCCAATTTGCAGCTCTATCTTATCTGGTAGTAACCAGTCTTCCATATGAAGATCCTGACAAGATTAAAATATTCTAAGATCTTTCCACAGGGCCTTCCTCTCATGGTCTTAATTTCATGAGAGTTGTTGGATTGAGTGAGACTGACCCTTCTTCCAGATCAGGACTGTCTCTTTGTACAGTTTGGAGTTCTTTGTTTGCCAGACCTCTCGAACCAGGCCAACTCAGTCTATGCTATTTTCCCCCAAGGAGTTTAACTTCCACAGATGTTTTATCTGCATTATGGATTTGCATTAATTACCCCCAGGTGATTTTAATTTCTACAGAAAACATCTTTTAGCTCACCCACTGAGCATGGAATATAATCACTAGCCAGCCCATAAAGATACATATAACATTTATAAAGTTGATACAATAGTCTTGGAATATTCCATGTGGCCATAGCATCTGTTGCATCTCAACATAATAGTCTTTGAATATTCCGTGCTTCCAGAGCTTTGGATCTGTTACAATATTCATGTTGAATTAGCATCTCAGGGACCTTAGTACCACAATAAAACATACAAGAAAAGGCCACTTTTTGTTTTTCTTTCATGTAGAAGCTGCAAACTACAAGGACACTTGTGCATTCATTCTCTCTCATTTCATAGCTTCCAAAAAGCACAATTGGCATTATTCATTTGCATACTATTTGCCTACATTCAGGGACATTAATTATCATCAAATATTGCAATTAGGTGATGGAGCAATGAGCTATGATGTGGAACTCTAGTACAGTTAAGACATAATAATGAAACCTGCTAAAATGAAAGTCATTTATAAAGTGATCAAAAACACTGGTTAGGCTATGCAAATGACTTACTAGGTACCAGAAGATAGTTAGCTACTCACCATATGGGGACTAATGGAGCGCAGAGAGTATAATTTTGGAATGTGTTCATATAATCCATTTTCTTGAATGGGGAATATACACCATACTGCCTGTTGGGGATGTTTGTGAAGTGGAATGATGCTGTGGCCTTTGTTTTCATATGTTTGATGTCTATTATTTATTTATTTAGTATATTTCCCCCCTCCAGAATTAGCAATATCACACTGGGAAGCAAAGCTTTCTTCTGCAATAAACATTGCTGTTTTATTTAAGTGACCTTGAGTATTATCAGGAAGCTACATCAATCAACAAAGGTGTGTGCTTGTGAGATTCACATAAGGTAGGCTGATGAAGTATCCCTATTCCTCCACACACCCTCCCCCATGCAAATAAGAAATGCACATAGATTAATCACAATCAAGTGCTGTTTGTAGGGACTGAACATAAATCTGAATAGCTTTGCATATATTGTTTAAGCACTAATGGATAATAAAGAACACATTTTATAGCAATTAATGACTGTCTGGGTATGGGTCCTCTGCCCAGCTGGTTATTAGTTATCTGACAATGTCATATACAGAGGTCATTATCTCTATTATAAACCTTACAGAACACCTTGTATACTGAATGGTGCTGCAGATAAGCTTTTGTTCACTGTCTCCATCTTTTCCTACCCTTAATGACCATCCTGTTAATCAATCAGTATAGCAATGGAAGGGACAAGACACCTTATTCTATTCAGGGTGTTGTGCTGTGCCCCTTACCCTGGAATATAAGCAACTTCCCTCTTGTGTAGTAAGAGATGTGACTAGCACTTGTCATTATGATTCTTTCCTCCTTTCTCTCATCCTCTACCTAGAGAAGAATTTACATGTGGATTTAAACAATCATTTTGTTTGTGTGCTGTGCTCTGTTTCTAGTGGTGAAGGCAAGGTCTAAGAAGCGCACCATGCAGTGGAAGGTGGGGAGACTTATGGTGGTTCTTATAGCCTGCAGAAGTGAAGCCTGGTATTCTTTTCAGCTGTTTTACCTTTTTTATTGGTGATTGGGGCTGACCTTGTGAGGATTGTTTCATGGGAGGAATACTCCCAAGTGGTTGAGGGCCAAAACTATCCAGCTTCGCATTCTACGATTGCCAGCTCTTGGCCTTGGCTCCCAGTAGGCCCTTCCTCAATTGCCAAGTTCTCCAAACAGCCATTTTCCTTCTCATTCCCTATGACTTCCATCCAGTCATGAGGAATTGTGGCTATATCTTTGAGTCAGGAATCTACAAGATATGGATGAAAGATCAGACCGTGGAACAGAGACCTATTGCACACGTAAATATTCACAGACGCACCTGCTTGCGCACACACCCAGAGGAATACTCTGCTGTTGCCCAACATGGAGAATTAGACTGTGAGTTCTCCATGGTAAAGTCCAACTTATTCTCTGTTTGTACAGCACCTAGCATAATGGGGCCCTGACGCTGATTGTGGCCTCTAGGTGCTACTGTAATATAAATCGGCTTGTCATTCGGAGTAAGTTGGGATTTCTGAATCAGGCAACAAGTCACAGATACTGTATGTCTGGCCATCTGATGAAAGTTGTAGAGAAGGAATGAGGTTGCATAGGATGGAGCTAAGATAACTTGCAATCAGGAAGAGCATGAGGTATCCTTAAAAATCCTTTTTGGTAAAGAAAAAGCCTGAGGTTACGTTTCAAAGAGGGATTGGGGGTTTACATGGATAGTGAGATATTCCAGAGATGTTATAATTAACAATAACAAACATTTGGGAAGGGATATTGAATCTCAGACTTCAAGGCTTAAGCCATTCTCTAACTAGATCAGGATGGGATTGTAAGGAAGTAGCTTATCTCACATCTCCCTCCCTTGGAGTCGTACACTTTCCTGTAAAGCATCTGGGGCTGGCCACTCTTGGAGACAGGATATTGGGCATGATGAACCTCAGGGTGGATCCGGTCAGGTAATTCCTGTTCCTGGGTTGAATCTTCTTTTTTCAGGAGCCAATTCAGCCAAAAAGACATTTCCTCCTTCATGCCTGGGTGAATCCACTTGTAAAGCTAAGTGAAGAGCTGGAACTAATTATTGCTTCTGAGTTGAGTTGGTTAAAGAAAATACTAATATGAAATAAGTGACTTCCTGCAGATTGCCGTGGATATCTGAGAAGCTTCCTCAATAAGTACCTGTTCTGACACAAGCATATGGAAATCCAGACACGATATTAGCAGCTTGTCCTCTCCCTGACAAAGAGACTCACTTGGGGACAATGTTTAGGACAACATAATTTCTGCTTTACAGTAGGGAGAGGACATAAGTTCTGCAGGTGCACTAAGCTGGCATAGTCAAATGCCGTACTTGCCATCAATTCCAGCTCATAAACTCCTGGCAATACAGAAAATAATAATGTAGACAAACAGCAATGAAAGAAAATGACTCTGAGTGTTCAAGAAAATAAATGTTGCAATGACCATAATCACAACCACCCGGGGAAAAAAAATAAAGCACTAACATCAAGAAGTACAGTAGTGTGAAAAGACATTTCCTTAATAACATCAGTAATTCTGGGCATATAGAGAGGTAGCTAAATATCTGGAAAAATGCCAGTTTCACGTCATTTAAGTGAATCACGTTTAGCAGATCAATGAGTATGTCTGTTGATTTAGTTGTATGCAAAATGCCTAGCATGCTTTTGGTTGCTATTTAAATAATAATTATTTGGAAGCTCCAGTTTTAGTCTGGGGCACATTCATGAGCTGCTGATCATCACAGTCATTACATTAGAGTTGCTGGTAAGCAGGCCAGCAGATTAGTGATCAGTCCTGTTCCTGCTGAAGTCAAGGGGAGGTTTGCCATTAGCTTTAATGCAAACAGGATCAGGCCATTAATATCTATCCCTTTGGGAGTGTGGAGCCGTCGGCACAGGTTCAAAATGTTGTCTCAGAAAGTGTGGTGAGATTTATGGGCTTTCCCAGCCCTTTTTTTGCTGTAATGTCTTGTTGATGCCATGTAATGCTTTTGTTTGTATCCTGTAGGCAGCAGCTCTGCACCTTAGAAATGATTCAATCAGAGGGACTTGGGAGGTGAATACACTTTACTTAGGCCAGGTCTGCACTCCCCTGGAAAAACACCCCCCGAGTGACATAAGATTTGCCAGCATAAGTGCTCATGTGCACAGTGCTATTTCTGTGGGAGACACTCTACTGCCAACGTAGGTCCCGCCACCATTGAGCTCGTTTTATTATATTGTCAGGAGAACTCCCTCTCATCGGCATAAAATGGCTACATGAGCACTCTTACAGCAGCATAGCTGTATCGGTACAACTGTGCCACTGTACACTTGTAAGTTTGGACAAGGTTTAGCTTCCAAAAAGAACTGCACCATAACTAACAGCAAGCATTTCTGCAAAATCTAATTATTGTGCTTATTCAGTTCAACACAACTTCTTAGTCCATCTGTAATAGCACCAGCTGGTAATTCCCAGTAATATGGTGTTTGTGATGCTGGCAGACCAGGTGCCAGCACTTGCTAAGGCTTTCTGCCTCAGCTGAGCACTGACAAATTCATTGCTGGAAACCAGTTTGTTTCAACTATGTGTTAGTATGGTTAAGATGAGTATTGGACTTATAACAGTGTGTTTAAATTTTATGAAATGCTTGTAAATTGCTGCATGTATTCATCTCACTTATAATATCTTTATCACATGCTATAAGGTAATATTTAAGTTTTGCTTTGTAACTATAAAAATGTTTGCTCAGAAACTGTTACTCCAGTCAGGAGCGATTATCGCCTGCCCATCAAAAAGGCCTATCAAAACTAAATGGGCCATTGTGAGACATCACAATACAAAGACTTTGTTAATTTCCCCTTCACACCCATGAAGAGGCTACGTGCAGAAGGGCTTGTCCCATCATCTTGAATTCTGGAAGGAGGAAATAAAAATGGCTGGCAAGAAATATTTTCCTCTCTTCTGCTGTTTGGACTCTGATGGGGCTGGAGCTATGAAACAAAAGGAGAGACCTGCAGGGTTAATCTGAATTAGCTCTAAAAGACTTTCAGACCTGACAAATTAGTAGAATTTTATCACCTTTTGAAACCATATATTGTGTATATGTTTGCCTGCTTTAACCTTGTAATAACTCTCTCATTTCTTTTCTTAGTTAATAAATCCTTAGATTTATAGGATTGGCTACAAGCATTGTCTTTGGTATGAGATCTAAGATACAAATTAACCTGGGGTAAGTGACTGGTCTCTTGGGACTGGGAATGACCTGAATATTTTGTGATCTTTGGTATATAGAAACCATCTATCACTAAGTCCAGTTTGCCTGGATGGCAAGATAGACTGGAATGCCCAAGGGGACTGTTTGTGACTCCATGATAGGAGTTAATGCTTGTTACTGGGTTGGTGAAATCTAATGATAACATACAGCTAGTTTGGGGATCTCTGCCCTGCTTCTTGGCTGTCTGCCTTGAAGTTGGCACTCGTAGTCATGAGCCATGACAGACAGCATGAAAATGTTTTCAGTCAATGTCCATTATTGGGTGATAGAGGGACATAAGGACCTAATCCTAAAAGTTGGTGGATGATCTCAGCACCCTCAGAGTCTATTCTTCCTTGATATCTTCCGATGGTGCTAGTGAGAGTTATGTGCAGATATCAAGAGGAAAGGAAAACAGTAAAATAAGAATTTTTTTTAACTTAAGGAAAAAATGACTATACTGTTCTGCTGTCCTACTTTTCACTTATAATATTGCAGCTGACAGGTGATCCTGAGGTAAATTAAATTCATTTAAAGAACTCTTTTGCCCTCTGTTAATTAACCTTCCTGTTAGAGGTGATTTCCCCCTGAACATTCAGCATTGCAATTGTTCCAGGATTTGGATTGCAATCCCTCACACTTCTCTTTACTTCTCTGGTAAGAAAAAAGGTACAGTTTGCCATTTACGCCAAATAGGGAAGCTCCCCACAGCTGAGAAAACTTCAAGGCTCTTCTATAGAGGATGCAAGGGTTAGCTATTTAGTGGAAGGATCATGCTGCGTAGAGAACATTCTTGCACATTCACTGATTCTTGTATCATGCGTGTGATTTTTTGCATATTTGCATTGAGTCATTTAGTATGACGTGAACCATTAAGAACCCACTGGAAGTTGGATTTTGGTTTTACACGTCAACTCTTCCCTTCCACATTCCCCCCAAAAGAGAAAAAAACAAACCAAGTCCTACATTTACTTCATGGTGAGGATTCGAATACAACTTAGAAACCCATTTCATTTTCATCCTATTGGATTTCCTTTTAAAAATTGGTTTCCAAGGTGTAGAGTGCAGTTTCAGCCTAATCAATATTTGGGGTGGGGAAGGAAAAAATCCCGATTTGATTCAACTGGGGAAAAAATCTGAATGGATGATCATGCCGATCATTTTTATTTAGTTTGCAGTTCAATAGTATTTATCTTATTTCCTTAGAAATCTGACTCTTGTTTTCCCCCTGGTTTCACAATGCAAATTTGCATCCAATATGCATTCTCTGAGATCTCAGCAGTGATGAAGCTGACATCGCTTCTTTGAATTAAACACCATATGCTTAGTTTTATGTTTGTTCTGCTGTCCCCAAAACACCTCCAGATAATCTCACTGGCTGGGTACCCGACAAAGTGTTGGAAAGGTGTTTAATACACAAACAAAATGCTGACATTCTTAGGAGGAAGAAAAGGTGATAAACATTTTACTTGTAAGAAATAGGTAACATTTTATTTTGAAAAGCCCATTGACAAATGACAGAAATTGTTAAGCATACCTCTCCTCTTAGGGATAAGAAAGCAGTCTAGTGAGGAGGATAGTAAATATTTGCTTTAAGTAGTTTTTTTATTTGTTTAGACATTGCTATAAATTACTAATGGCCAGATTTTCAAAAGGTATTTGGGGGCCTAAAGATGAAGATAGATGCTTAGTGGAATTTTCAAAAGTGCCTATTTGAGTTAGGTACCTAACTGCCATTCAATTAAAGACAGTGGGAGTTTGGCGCCTAACCTGCTTGGTACCTAAGAGAAGTGCTTTTACATATAGACATAATAAATGAATGGTTATTTGTTTGTTTTTTAGAAT
Source organism: Lepidochelys kempii (assembly GCF_965140285.1). Classification (NCBI taxonomy): domain Eukaryota; kingdom Metazoa; phylum Chordata; order Testudines; family Cheloniidae; genus Lepidochelys; species Lepidochelys kempii. The sequence continues at coordinate 17,737,760 of NC_136387.1, read as the reverse complement.
GCACAAATAGCAATTAAAAACCAAAAAAGAATGTCATGTGAAAGCCAAAATATGGGGGAGGATGTTTATTTTAAAACATATTTGTATGGCTGGCATTTTTCTGAACACTTTCTGCTGTTCTTAAAGATACTTGGTTTTGGAATCTGGATTGGTTTTTTTATGGTTAGATTCCTTTTCTGAATTTCCTCTCTGCAAGTGTAGGCTGGATATATGATTAGAAGCAACATCCTCCTGAGATTTTGGTCACCAATTGCTTTTGACTATGCAGAAATGATCATGAGAACAGTCTCTTTCTTGTGGTATTTTGGTACTTCTACTTCTAGATCCAGGAAATGAATAGAACAGCGAATATGACATAAACCCTCATCCCACTCCTCATAACATCTGGTTTATCAGCTCTTGCCATCTGTCCCTTTGGCAGGTTGCAGTGGTGCCGGTCGCACTTCACATTTAGAATGGCGAAGAGTTCATACTGGAGCAAATTACTCTGTTGCTCCCCTTGTCTGCAGCAGAAATGTTTGTTTACGTATGTTTCTGCAGTTTGCTGAATTGTATCAGTTTCCTGCTTACTGATTCAAAATGCCATCTCTATGTTAAAGTTGTAATATTAACTGTGGGCCAAATCCTGCAGTGCTGACACTTCATTCCCGTTTTCGGGAAAGGTTGATTTGTTTGAATAAGGACAGGATGATTTGGCTTCTACCTATGATACACTTACTAAAGGACACCTCCAATGGGTAACCCCCTGTTTAAGTGACTGCCTTAAAGCACCCTCAAGGTTCCCAGTACAGTTCTGCTTGATCTTCAGTTAAAAGGGTTGGGGTTGGGTTAATGTTTTTTTGTTTGTTTTGCGGATCCATTTAAAGAGGTTCCACTACATGTACATATAACTATATACATACTGCTAATATCAAAATATACTGTACCTTCCAATTTACTGCTCTCTCCTTATCTCCAGGCATGAGGAAGTTGTTTCCCTGTTGCATGTTACCACATACCAGGTGATCACCAGGCTTTCATACCGCACATGTAGGCTTAAGAATCTGAGGGACCATTGAACAACATGGTCAATGTATCGAAATTATGGAAACAAATTCTGATAAATTACCTTTTACAAATGCACTGTGAAAGTTTCACAATGAACATTAGCCCCCAGAATAGAGCTTCCTATGATGGTCTAGTGATTGCCCTTTGAGCTTCCATATAAATCATGGGAGGAACAATGGGAGGGACTAGCCACAAGGAGAATGTGAAAAGATTCCTCTTTATTTTTGTGAAATTTCTAGTTCACTCAAACCTCAAAGTGCAAAGATAACAAGTAGCCTTAGTGTTAATTGCCTGAGTTCACTATTGACAGACGACTTGTACATTTCATTGAATTATAACTTCACTTGCAGATGGGCAGTCTTTCCCTATTTATCAAAATTCACTGGTGTACCATTGACACTTCTCACTCTTTAGCTTCTGCATGTGACAATCCAGGGGTGGCATTTGCAGTCACAGTGTAAACTTTTAATTTTGCTGATTGCAAATAATTAAAATTCTTCCCTGGACAAATGATAGGAAATATCATATTAATGCTACTTGGGCAAAAGGTAACATTGCAAGATTGTGATTGTTCTACTGAATGTGCATGATTGTGAATGGAATATCAGGCCAAAATGTTTACATCCATTGACTGGAGGCCTCTCAGAGAGGATAATCGGCCTTAATACTAGTGATTAGTGATTCATCTTTAGCTCAGGTGGTTTAGTCATTAGTCATGAGCAGAGGTCTTGAATGCTAGTCCTAGCGCTGTATGTGTGACTTAGCTGGTGACAATATTGTCTTTGTATGTATAGCCAATGATGGATTAGTTGTTTTTTCCTTCCCTGCACCAAGATGATAAATGTGCCTTCCCTCACTTCCCCAGACTGCTCCACTTAAGAGTTGGAAGTCAAAACAACCTGCCTTCATATATAAACTGCCTTGGGTATTGGGGCCAAATTCAGCCCAAAGGCAAAACATCAAGTATGGGCAATTATGCACTGCACACAGTGTCCAAATTGTCAATCTAGGGGAACACTCATCCAGGTCACACTGAAAACAAAATCTAGGAAAATGTTATGAAAAATCATCTAACCCTTCTCTCTCTCTTTTGGTAGCCCCATGTACCACCCACTTCTCTATTGCGATGGGCCCTAGCCCAATCAGCAAACAGGCAATTACATCACTCTTGGATTCTTAATAAATCTAATTTAATTTAATTGGGTATGGGTCCTGCTTTTGAGCAGGGGGTTGGACTAGATGACCTCCTGAGGTCCCTTCCAACCCTGATATTCTATGATTCTATGATTCTATGAAATCTACTTGTTAGAACATGAAAAATATTTACCCATCAGCTTCTATATTAGCAGTAGTTATTCAGCTAAGGTTCTTTGATAAGAGTTATGTTTACCTGTGTATGGATAGGTGGTAGTGTATAAATAGCTAAGCTCTGGTCAATTATGAATTATACCTCAAAACACTCTCGTTTGGAGGTTCTGTGCATTCACATGTTTTCCAAATTTAATGAATTGATTCAGGCCAACTTTAATGTTTAACTTCTGGAGAATGTTAGCCCATATTCACCCCTGTTTGGGCAAAGTACTTTAAGCAAGAAAACAATTATTGGCTTTACACCATAGGTCTGTGCTGACTTTTCCCATAGAGTTTCCCCCCAGAAAAATAACAATCCTTGTTTTCCTATTATGCAGCTGGTTGCCATTAAATAAAATTGATAGTTCCCTTGCAACTCTGCACTGTCACTGCACTTGCTGAGTAGCTTAAGCTAACTCACCTCACTCAGATCTCTTTTGGCAGTCATTACTTTTATTTCTGTATTCTTTAGCTCTGTATTTTCACACAATATTATCCCAGCTCTGCCATCTGAGGTTAAACTGTGTAATGAGGAATGTAGTCACAGTGATACCAGCTTTAAGTGGAAATCAGATTTTTTTAACCTCTCTATTTCTATGTTCCACTTTAATTCTAGGATCTCCAATTGCATAATCCATGTTCACTATAGTCATCTAGATTTTATGAAGAATGACAATGCTTCTACTTAAGTGCTTCATTTATTTAATTTATATATAATATATATATCTCCACACACACATATTTGTGTCCCAGTGTAATGAAGCATTATGTTGTCATGGATCTCCATGCCTCTTTAGCTGCAGCTAATTCAAGGGTCACTATTGTTCCAGTGGAATATACTGTAAAGCACTTGGTCCAGATCAAATCTTGTTATCCATCCTCTGTTACAAAGGAAAGTCAAGAGACAGGAGATTGTAGTCAAAATACTTACGAGTTAGATAAATTGAAACCACAATCCACTGGGTCTCTATAAAGATGTGAAGCTACATATATCTGAATCTGAATATATCGAAGCATCTGCTATTTTATTACTTACTCTTTTTTTATGGTGTGGGGATTATCACATCTTCACAGCAAATAAATTACCAACTCCCAGCATCCCTGCTGAAATTTGTTCACTATTTTCTCATGCATTGACTGACTATGGAAATAAAAACGAGTATTAAACTGAACGAGGACCTCAAGACATGGCCGAGAGATTTTACTTCCAATTGTCCCACCTTCTTTCACAAAAATGAGCCAGGAAATCTAAGCCAAAATAGGCTGAATATCTTTCACTGTTGGATGGCTTTTCCTTTCCCTCCTTGGGTCCCACCTAGGGATGATCAGACGGTAGTTTCACAAAACAGTTGGAACTGGGTGATAGGTTCACAATCTGGGCCTCTTACTCATTAGAATCAATGTATCCACCTGTGTGAGTGACAGCTCACCATTGCAAATACGGGGTTCACAATCTGGCCTTGAATTCAGTGTGACCTTGGTCACTGTTGCCCATCCCAAATGGATTGGTGCTGTGTTTGCACCACATGCTTGCTTATGGAAAGGCAAATCCATTGGCTGGTTGCACTGACTTTGCCACAGTCCTCTGGGAATATTTCTTTCAATGGATAATGGGGAAAAATGCTGCTTAACATGCCATTCTAATATGAACAGCCACTATAAAAATGACATTGTGGGGTTCTGTGTGTCTCTCCACTGTTGATTTCCTTGGTGGTTGATATATATTTAATTGTTGTTTCTCACTGCCAGCCCAGCAAACTCAACCTAGGAGAATGAGCTACAAACTGGGTTCTTTCTTTCTCATGTATCTTCACCGGTAACATATATCTTGCAGGACAAGTTATGCCCTCAGATACACCTGCATAGCATATCTATCTTGATGAAATCTTCACAACACCATTATCTTCAAGTTACTCCCTATATCAGCACCTGTGCAACCCAGTTACCTTGATTGTGTTTGCGCAGGAGAAACTGACTGGAACTTGGCCAATGATTCTGATGCGGGTGGACAAGGAGGAACAGAATCCAGCTCTTAGCTGTTCTGGCTTTTCAGGGCTAACACGTTTAAAAGCAGTAAAAAATGTATTTTTATCCCTCAAGTCAGCAGATCTGCTTTTAAAACACAGAGGGAACAGATCTGTTGAGTATGATAATGCCAGTACCATTTTTATATGGTCACTTTGGGAAGTACAATCTCAATTTAAGTTTTTTGTGAAGTTTCTTACAGTAATGGATTTCCCGTCTCAGCCAAAGCTAAATGAAGCAATGGGCATATGACATGTTCAGCCGATGACTCAGCACTCAGAAGTAATACATACACTTCTCTGCATCCCTAGCAGATAGATATTTCAGCTTATATTTTCTGGGTAGTCTAAGAGCGGGCAGATATTTTGGTGTAATCACGCACAGTTATTTCACAGACAGTAATTCAATCCTCCTCCTCTGCTCTATCTGAAGATAGCCTTGGAGTGGTATGTTACACAACAGGGCAAGTAGAGCATTCAGTTGTTTTTCGGGTATGTTTTAAAGGAAGGTTGACAACTTCCCTTTAAAACATTTTTTATATATATAAATTTTATATATATAATCTTTGTTGCCAATAACACTCGAGATGATTAAAGCTGGTAGAATTTTAAAAATTGAATGTAGATTTCACTATTTATGCTTTTTACTCTGCAGTGGGACAACTACCCAGTCTCTGCTAACTTGCTGGTGGCTGGGGGTGCTGCAGTTTGCTAGTTCAGCCCACAAAGTGGTCAAGGGACAATAGAGAAGAGATGAGACCACAGAGAACCTGCGAGATGCTTAATGTGTGATTCTAGTATGAACATCTAGGAACTTCTCCCAGATGACCTCTGGCGAGCCCTCACCAGAGTTAAAGACCTTTTATTATGGGCATAATCTCCAGTTGATACACATGCTAAGTGAATTTGCTCTGGATAGTGGTCTCCTTGCTCTTAAGAAAAGATCTAGCTACTCAGATGTTCCACTACATTCCAAAATGGTTCCAATGAGCCAGACTGATCTCCCAGTGATAGTGCTTTGCTGCCATGTAAGAGAATGGGATTTGAGATCTTCTGGTCTCTGGATTCCCTGGCTGGCATCGATTATGGAAAAATCCTGTAGAACCTGATAGAAAATTATACTTCCATGGAGCTATGACAATTTATACCAGCTGAGGATCTGTCTCTGTGTGCTGGCAAACATTTCGTAAATACGCAATATCAAGGGTTAAAATGAAATTCTTGTTCCTCCCTATTTTTCAGGATTTTTCACTTCCACAATCGTCACTAGTTCTGCAGAGTCGAGGAGCTCTGAAAACCACACTGTAAAATGCCCTCCTCTGCATCTACCTTTATCCATCTACTTTCTGTTCACCACCAAACATAAGCTTTTCCAGGTGAGATGGGCAGCTGCATTACTTGGATGACCATGGAACTGATACTAATGAATTCCTGCACTAAGGGATCATTTCAGATAGGAAGAGGTTGTTATCAAAATTGTCTTAGATGCTAATGGACTCTTAGGTAAAGGCAAATATCTCTTCTGACATTTTATTTTCTAGCGGAGTAGTATAGTAAGACACCTCTTATTTTTTTGTTCCTGAAGTTGCTGAATCGTAGGAGCAGCGTTGTGTAAGGAATTCTACATGGAAATATGTGCCACTTTATTTCATGTCATTTTACTCCTCATCCTCACAATTTTATTTAATTCACAATTTTGACAAATTGTCATTTTCCCCCCTCAGCAACTTGTAAAATCTATGTATCTTTGTTCGTTATTCAAAAGCCATATTCCCTCAAAAATTAGACTCATTTTGGCTTGCAAATAGACTTGATGTTTTTGAAAACAGCCTATTTTCACTTAAAATCTGGCAAGAAGTTCTGCAAAAATAGATCCATTTTTGCCCTTCTAGTTCAAATGGCACAGGCTTGTATTTTTGGAAGTGGACTCCTGGGTTGCTGTCCTGGCTTCCCAGATGGGTGCGCATTTGTGTATTTATTTAGAAATTGTCTGTTGCTTACAGCACAAAGTTTTAACACATCTTCCAGTTCCAGAGTGTTGGAGTTTTTACTTTAGATTATGTTTAGGCAAGCTGTTTTTCCCCTGAATATATAAGGTTTTAATGTGCAGTCTAGAAAAGACATCTGGAAACAAAATGTAGTTCCTGCAAAAGAAGAAAATGTATAATAATGAAGACCCTATCTGATTCCTTTGAAGTGCGGGGTATAGCAGATTCTACAAATCTCTCCCAGCAGGGAAATTGTACTTTTCAGATATTACCACTGTAGGGCCTTTCTTGAAAGAACAGGCTTTGCTCATAAGTTGTAGGTGTTACCTCTGATATATTTTTGGCAGAATAGTTGCTTTTATCAAGCAGATGTATGCTGACCCTTTAAGCGAGCCAGTAGGTGATGCATGGCCTTAGCCCTGGTGTGGCCCACAACAAGAGAATTCTGGGAGTTGTAGTTCCTATAAGAACTCTGAGAATTGTAGGCAAGGCGGCAATGCATACTGGGAAAGGGGGCAGGGAAATAAAAGAACTTCCTATCCCTTACTGAGGGAAAGCTTGAGAGGGAGTAGGACTGTCTGTAATTCTTCTCCTGGAAGAGTCTGGAAAGGCTGGCTTAAGCTCTGTTACAGAGCCCTGGCAGGAGCAGTGTTTGGGTCATTGCTTACTGAACAAAAGAGACTGAGCATGGCAAGGGATCTAGTCTCTTCATATATAAAACCTCCAAGAGGGGTAATCTATGTAACAGTGGAGGATACCTGCAGAAATCAACTGGGAAGGACTGTATGAAGAAGCTTGAGGCCAGGCTGGCAAGGAAGCCCAAGAGACAGGCTGTGTAAGTGGCTGAAAGAAGCGACCTTGGGCTTTGAAGCAGAGCTTGCCATACACCTATGGTGAGTTTCTGCTTCCTTTAGAGAGATAGAATCAGGACTCGCAGAAGGGGAGGGAGAAGGAAATCCCCTTCACCCATTCTCCACTACCATTAGGTGTGAGGGGTCATTACAGATGGTGGATCATATCTAGCTAGAAGAAAAATTTTGGTGTATTCTGCCCCTAAGTTGGGAAGGTCTGAACAGTTGACCAGAGCCAGTGCTTATTTTGAAGTTTTCATTACACTCTCGTTTACCCTAGAAGGGGTGGAGCTTTAAATTGCCCAAGCACCTTGCCATCAGGGGACATTGCTGACTAGAGGGGAAACTGAGACACTGCCACATCTGTAGCCTCAGGGATGAGGTTGTGTTGTGGTAGGCTAATGCTATGACTTGTTTTTTGCCTCTCGCCAGTAAGTTCTCTGTGAATCTACATCCCCAGAGCTTAGATTGTTTTTGTTGTTGACTTTTTAAAGACTATAATAAATGTATGCCCTACTATGGAAGGGAGGAAAAAAAAGCAGGAGGGACATCACTGTGCACAACTAATTTACCTGGAAAGCATTTAGATATTTCAGGATTGGGCATTATAGACAAGCACAAGACCCTGATTCAGGAAAATACCCTTAATCAGGAAGATCACTTAAGCATGTGCTGGGACTCCAGAGATCCAGGTTCTTTTCCCAGCTTTGCCACTGGGTGACCTTTGGCAAGTCACATCACTTCTCTGTGCCTCAGTTGCCCCATCTGTAAAATGGGAATAATGATACTGATCTTCTTTTGTAAAGGGCTTTGAGATCTATTGATAGAAAGCATGATAGAATATTTATTAGCAGTAGAAGTAATATTGTTCTGAAGGTTAGTGCCCGTGCTTAATCATGTCCCTGAATGAAGACTTCAGATAGAACTGTCTCTGGTTATTTAACTCGGCTATCTCTCGTTATTTAACTTCACCGTGGTCATTGAGGCTACTGAGTGGCATCTTGTAACAAGTTATGGTATTTTACCATCTTGTTGATAAGACAACTCCTGAACCCTTCAGAAATCAGGGTGGATTTAGGTTCTAGTCTGACTTGTGAACAGACAAATCAATGTTCATAAGCTTCTTGGCCTTTTTCTACCTCCTTCAAGAGACCCCTAAGCCCCAATGTCCTTTTTCCCCCCGCCCCATGTAGCCTTGAGCTTAGGCTATGGGAATCAGTAAGAAGCCAGAGAGTTATACCAACACAATGCCATTCTGAGTTGAATTAAATTCTAAAAAGAAGGTAGTCTCCTACCAGTGTTTTAGGGAATGATATAAAAGTAAAACATGAGCCCAAGCCATGGGGTATTTGAAATCCAGGTCTGAATCTGAACTTTATAGCTTAGGTCCATTCACTACTAAAATCTTGTTTATTGCTTCACAATGGCTGCTGTGAAGATACTCCAGAGCCCACTGATTGCTCAGTTGGCATCTCTAGTTTATCTCCTCTCTAGTCTTTCCTCATAAGAATATTTGGAATTTCTTTAAGTGATTATGTTTTAGGACAGATGCCAGCCTTGTATGTGTCTGCACTGTACCACATCAGGAGTAATTGTATCATTATTAAAGTAGGATGCAGCACTGTATAAAGTATTCCAAGTGGATCTAAGCAGTACCTTACACTGCAAGAAAACTTCCTCCTTTGATTGATATAGTATTTCTTGTAGCAATAAAATCAGACATTCTATCTGTATTTTCTTTTTTGCTGCAGCTGCATATTGGATTGAAGACTGTATGAATTTCTCTACAATAACTCCCAAATCTCTCTCCTCAAAGCATACATTTTTTCCATTCAACTGATGCTCATTCCGTTTGTTCTCAATTTCACAAAGCTAGTCTATCCTTTGCTTGCCATCAGCCACTCTGCATGTTTAAAAATTAGCTGATTTTAAATATTGTGACACTGATTTGGACTATTCTATAGATACTTCTTGGGCTTCCCATGTCTTTAAAATTCTTTCTCCGTCAGTCTAGATCCTGGTCTTAATTAAATGGCTGCTGTCTTCATATGTAAAGATGGTAGTTAGGGAGTGAGTGTGAGTTTAATTCTGCTGTGAGTTTAATTTCCGCTTCTAAGCTTTTTTTTAGTGTGTACAGAGTTGAAAGGGATCTTGCCAGCTGAGATGGTCTCTCTTATTGATTATCATTTTCTTTTCCTTATCTATTTTTCACCTGTTAGCTTTTTATAACTTACTCAGTCTTCCAACTACCAGCTATTTTGTACGACTTTCCTTTCACTACACTTTTTTCCCTATCCTTAAAGAAACACACTGATTTTTGCCTTAGCTGCTGTTTATTTGCAGAGTTGGATTGCATTTTTACTCTTTCCCTCCTCTTCCATTTCCCATTTTCGTGCATATTTGTAGATATTTTACACTAGTGGGTTTTTTCTGTTGTGGACAATTATAATTTTCTCTTGTTTTACATTCGCTCACAAAAAGGAACGTTTCTATCTACCCACTCCAGCTGGTCTTAAAATTTATTTTGTTCATGTATGAAATCTAAAATATTTACCGAAGATCTGCATGTGAAAAGGAGAGAAAGAAGGCAGGGAAGAGGAATTGAGAGTAGGTGATGTGCAAACACCTGCAAAATTAAATAATAAATAAGGCGCCTACTCAACCCCCACACATCATTTTGCTTCCAGGCTGAAGGTTGATGCTGTAACCAGTGCTAGCAGCTGTTGGATCTTAGCGTCTTGTATTTCCTTCAAAGGCAGAAATCAGGTTGATTAGCAAAACCAGTGAAGTGTGGAATTGTACAGCAGACAGTTAGGTTTGAGGGGATGGTATGAGGACTCCAAGACAATGTTTCTTTTTTTCTTCATATAGCCTTCAGTCTTTTACAAGGCTTATGGGATTCAGCCCTCACTTAAGGCTCTGATCCTATTCTTGATTAAATTAATGGGATGGGAGGCTTCTCATTGATTTGAATGGGACCATGATTGGTAGATATATGCCATCACACGTGATATAAGCCATCATGTACCTGCAGTGTCTCTCTGCTATGTACATTTGCCAAATCAGACAGTCTCTATGCAATAGAATATATGTACACAAATCAGACATCAAGAATTATAACATTAAAAAACCAGTAGGAGAACACTTCAGTCTCCCTGGACACTCAATAACAGGCTTAAAAGTGGCAATTCTTCAACCAAAAAACTTAAAAAACAGACTCCAATGAGAAACTTCAGAACTGGAATTAATTTGCAAACTGGACCGCATCAAATTAGGTCTGAATAAAGAGTGGGCATGGATGGGTCACTACAAAAAGTAAATTTCCCTCTGCTGATACTCTCACCTTCTTGTCAACTGTTGGAAATGGGCCACCTTGGTTGGATTGGCCTCTTTAGCACTACAAAAGTCATATTCCCTCCCTTGGTATTCACCCCTTCTTGTCAACTATTGAGAATAGGCCACTTTCACCTTAATTGAACTGGCTCATTAGCACTGACCCCCCACTTGGTAAGGCAACTCCCATCTTTTCATGTGCTAGAATTTATATTCTGCTTACTGTATTTTTCACTCCATGCATCTGATGAAGTGAGTTTTAGCCCACAAAAGCTTATGCCCAAATA